>NC_046358.1:1275179-1875179 GCF_004027225.2 Strigops habroptila
TGGCTGGTGCAGCCCCGGCTGCGTGCTGCCCGCCGGCTGCAGGCGCTGAGGAGATGCTCGGTGCCGGTGCACTCGAACCCCACGTCCCATTGAGGCTCCGCTCCTGCCTCGAACAGCCCGGTCCGTGCACAGCCAGCGCCGTGCCACAGCCCAGCTCCCGGCAGATGACCTGGGGCAGCGTTCCATGTCCACGGCGTCCTCACAGACACCGACCCAGGCTCGGCGCTGCCGCACCTCCAGCCGCCCGCTGCAGGTGCCATCGCCGCCAACCACCCGGGTGAACCCTGCGGAGGGAGGCAGCGGGGCCGTGGTGAGGGGTCACAGCAGCCCTGAGCAGAAGGACTTGGGGTGTTGGGTGAGGAGGAGCTGCCCATGACCCCGGCTTCAGTGTGCACTTGAGTCCAGAACCCCCCCCGTGTGCTGGGCTGCACCCCCAGAGCGTGAGCAGCAGGTCGAAGGAGGGGATTCTCCCCCTCTGCTCTGCTCTTGTCAGGCCCCACTTGCAGCACTGTGTGCAGTTCTGCTGTCCCCAACAGCAGGGCATAGAGCTGCAGGAGCAAGACCAGAGAAGGCCATGAGGATGCTCAGAGGCTGGAGCAGCTCCCGTACGGAAACAGGCTGAGAACATTGGGGCTGTTCAGCCTGGAGAAGAGAAGCTGCGTGGAGACCTCAGAGCACCTTCCAGTGTCTGAAGGGGGTACAAGGGTGCTGGAGAGGGACTCTTCATTAGGGACTTGGAGCATAGGACAAGGGGTGATGGGTTGAAACTGAAACAGAGCAAGTTCAGATTAGATATATGGCAGAAGCTCTTCCCTGTGAGGGTGCTGAGGCGCTGGCACAGGGTGCCCAGAGAAGCTGTGGCTGCCCCATCCCTGGCAGTGTTCAAGGCCAGGTTGGACACAGGGGCTTGGAGCAACCTGCTCTAGTGGAAGGTGTCCCTGCCCATGGCAGGGGTTGGAACTGGAGGAGCTTTAAGGTCCCTTCCAACATGAACCACTCTGCGATTCTATGATGTGCTGTCACCAGCACCCAGCTCCTACCTTGGCAGACGACACCAGTGTCGAAGCCATGGATGCCGCTGTAGGGTCCCCAGCCCCTCACCTCGCAGTCCCAAAGCACTTCCTCGTCGCCGCGGCAGTTCACCACTGCCAGGCTGACGAGGCTGTCATTCTGGCCCAAGCGGCTGCTGCCGATGTAGGCTCTGGTGGCCGAGCCGCAGCCCAGATGCTGGCACACCACCTCTGCATCCGCCATGTTCCACGTGTCATCCGCCACCGAGCCCCACCGTCCCCGCTGCTTCACCTCCAACATCCCAGCACAGGGACCGCCGCCGTCCACCAGCCTCAGCTCCACCGCGTCTGCACCGTGGCACCGGCACAGCCTCAGCCGTGCCCAGCGCTGCGGCACACAGCGGGTGTCCCGGCGCAACTGGCATCCCCCAGCTCACCTCTGCAGGTCACCCCCACGTCCCGCTCATGGTTGCAGAAGTGTTGTCCCCATCCGAAATGGGGACAATCCTGCAGCATCGCTTCATCACCACGGCAGAAGAAGATGTGGAGCCAGATGCGGCCGGTGCCCGGCCCGAACGGGGCGTATGGGGACGACGTGGCCACCGAGCCGCAGCCGAGCTGCCGGCACACCACGGTGGCCCAGCGGGCGTCCCAGTCGAAGTCGTAGTTGCAGACAGAGCCCCATTCACCTTCATGCATCACCTCCACCCTCCCGGCACAGCGCCCACCGCCCCCCACCAGACGCAGCTCCCCGGGGCCCTGCGGGGTGCTCAGCTCAGCCTGGGGCTCAGGGGTGCTCCACGGCTGCCCCTCACTGAGCTGCACCCACAGGAGAACACCTAGCAACCCAACAGGCACCATCTCGCCCGCCCGGACCCCCCCGTGCTGTGGGGTGGGTGATATATAGGCACTGCCGGAGCCAATGGAGGCAGCAGCACCTTTTGAGCCTGTTATCAGGCGGGTTATCTCCCATCTGGTGGGGCCCCAGCCTCCAATAACCTGCTCCGTGCCCAAATATGAGACTCAGCTCCGCTTCTGGCGTCACACACCTCGCCACGGTGGATCGGAGCTCGGATGTCCCCAGTGTAAACCAGCAGCCCTCCCGGAGCACCCAGCGCTGCAACAGGGTGCAATGGACCCATGCTGTGCCCCCCCATGCCACTGACCCTGCAGGCAACAACAAGGAAGAGCCCAGTGGTGACAGACAAGATTCACTCCAAAACCTACCAAAACCCCCCCAGGACCACCCTTAGCACCAGCACAGAGCAAAGCCTAAACACCCCGGCACACCGGCACCCATCCTTTGAGTGCTCCGCTCCATGGGGGGCCTGCAGACCCCGGCTTGGGGGGCACTGAGGTGGGAGCAGCCCGCCCGGCTCACCGCGGTGCCTGCAGGTGGCACATGCCGGTGCCGGCAGCTGTGCAGGCAGGAAGGAGGCGGTTTCCCCCCCTTCAGGCAGGGACCCGCTGTCGGCATCGACCACACGCGGCTCCCCAGCCACCGGCAGTGCTGCCGATAACAGCACACCGGCACCTGCCCGTGCTGATGCCGCAGAGAGGGGCACGGAGCCGACCCGGGGCTCGTGGGGACCCACCTGGCCAAGCCGGGAGCAGCAGCAAAACCCAGTGGGTGCAGGAGGTGGAAGGAGCAGGAGCTCCCTCGAGGGCTCGGATCAGGATGGGGTTGACCTGGTGGACTCCGTGGGTGCCCAGGGGTGCTGCTGGCCATGGTGGGACATGGAGATGGAGAGGAGGCAGCTTCACATTGAAGAGCTGCTGATGTGCAGGGCCAGGCAAAGCCATCAAGGTGCTATAACAGGGGTTATAAACAGTGACCTCCCCTTGCCCACTGCAGGGAGAAGGGGCAGTGGGGAAAACAGCACCAGAGCCAGGCAGCACCCAGAAATCCCCTGGTACTGAGCACACGATGGGTCCCCTGCAGCAAGTGGGTCACATTCCCCTAACACAGCACAGGGGCAGCAAGCAGCAGCTCAGACAGGGACACGGCAAGGTGAAAACAGCTTCTCCATGCTCAAATGGAGAGGGGAGAACTGGTGGTGTTCTCCTCCTCCCTCTGAGCTCACAGGTACCCCAGGATGGGTTAGAACAGGGATGATACAAGCCTGGCCCTGGGGAGCCCCCTGCAAGCCCTGCTGCTGGTGGGGCTGCATGGCAGCAGCATCCTGGGGAAGGAACACGCTGTGCCCTGTGCTTCCAGAGAGGAACAGCTATTCCCACCAACAGTCGATTGCCACAGAGCAGCACCATCTGCAAGTGGCTGCCAAGATGCTGCCAATAAGAGGTGCATTTTAACTCCTTCTTCAACTTCCAACGTGCCTTAAAACATCCTTTCCCAGCATTCCTCAAGGGAACTTTGCTAAACACAAGCCCTGAAGCATTTTCTTTCCCTCACACCTGGATGAAAGCTGCAGCCTCAGCTGCAAAATCCCCACCTGCCACAGTCCCAGTTCCCCATTCCCTGCCTCTGCCACAGGATGGGTTATAGAATCATGGGATGGTTTGGGTTGGAAGGGACCTTAAAGCTCCTCCAGTTCCAAGCTGGATATGGGGCTGCGTTGAGAAGTAAAACCCCATGGGGATCTCAGGCAGCACCTTCAGCACAGCCCCACCATCCTCCCCACAAGGGTATCCCCGTGGCCCTGGGGGAACCCTGCCCCTGGTTACAGACCCCAGGATGAGTTTTGGGTGTTCTGCTTTTCCTGTGCCCGGTGCTGTGTTCAGGTGTCAGCCGGTGATGGCAGAGGAAGAGCCGGCGTTACCCGTCCTCTTGCGAGCGCTGCAGGGTCTCACCCTTAAAGACTTCCAGGAGTTCAAGGCGAAGTTATCGGAGGTTCACGTGCAAGGAGGATGGAACATCCCCAAGGATACACTGGCAACAGCTGCCCACCCATGTGCATTGCTCAGCTGCATGGGAGAGAACTACAGCAAGGACACTGCAATGGACACAGCGATTGGGGTGTTCAGAGAGATGAATCGGAGAGACCTCGCTGAGGAGCTGCTGGATGAGAGGATGAAAGGTGATGAAGATGAACCAGCATTCATCTTCAGCCATAGAACCGTGGAATGGTTTGGGTTGGCAGGGGCCTTAAAGCTCCTCCAGTTCCAACCCCCTGCAATGGGCACGGACACCTTCCACTGGAGCAGGTTGCTCCAAGCCCCTGTGTCCAACCTGGCCTTGAACACTGCCAGGGATGGGGCAGCCACAGCTTCTCTGGGCTCTGGTTGTGATTCTTTGTGCCTCCAAAATCATGCAGGTCCCTCTTGAGACCTCCCATGAGCTGGCAGCAAGCTCTACTGTGCCGGTGCTAAAGCCAGGAGCTCCTGGTGAAGGCCACCCATGCCCCATGGCTCTGTCCCCTGCAGCTCTGGTCCCTCGGATGCTGGAGGACATCCCGGTCCCCTCGCTGAGCAGCAGCACGAGCAGCTGCGTTCCCCCATTGACGTGCTCTGTCAGGCCCTGCGGCACCCGGGCAGTGACCTGCGGGTGCTCCGGTAAAAGACGGAGCTGTGGCCATGGTGGTGCTGCCAGCACGGGGCGGGTGGGTGCTGCCCCAGGTGGAGAAAATAGAGCTGTGTGGGGCCAGGACAGGGGGGTGAGGCCAGGCCTTCATTGGCCATTGGCGGGGTGGTCCCTCCATGCTGATTGGCTGGGGAGTGAGAGGGTGGTGTCCGTCCATGCTGATTAGCCCCAAAAGGAGGGGTGAGGTCCCTCATGCCGATTGGCTGTCCTAAGGGTGAATGTGTTCCCTCCATGCTGATTGGCCCATGAGGCTCTCTCTCCCTCCCTGCTATGCTGCCATGAGGCTAATTGGCTGCAGGGTGTGAGAGGGTGGGGTCTCTCCATGTTGATTGGCTGTGCTTAGGATGAGTGTGTTCCCTCCATGCTGATTGGCCATGTGATGGGTGGCTGTGGTCCCATGAGGCTGATTGGATAGGGGTGTGTGGGAGGGTGGAGTCCCTCCATGCTGATTGGCTGCTGGGGTGGGTTGGTGTGTTCCTTTGAAGCTGGTTTGCCATGCGGCAGGTGGGCATGGTCCCTTGATGGTGATTGGCTGGTGGGGTGGGTTGGTGTGTTCCCCCCATGCTGATTGGCCGGTGGCTGGTGGGGGGCTGTGCTGAGCCCCTCTGTTCTCTGTGCTGTCCCGCAGGCTGCAGTGGTGCCGGCTGCCGGAGAGCTGCTGCGCGGCGCTGCTGGCCTGACACCGCAGCCTGGCGCGGCTGGAGCTGGGGGACACCGCGCTGGGGGACGGCGGCGTGCGCCTGCTCTGCCAGGGGCTGCGGCAGCCCGGCTGCTGCCTGCGCGTCCTGCGGTGAGAGCCCCGGCACCCCGGGTGTCCCTGAGCATACCCCTGGTACCCTTAGCATCTCCTCGGCACTCCCAGGCAACCCTGAGCATCCCCCACGCACCACATGGGCATCCCCAGGACCCACCTGGCACCTCCCAGCATCCCTGGCCATACCCCCAGCATCCCATGGGCATCCCTCAGCATCCCCGCAGCATCCCACAGGCATCTCCGAGGCGGCCAAATCCACGGGGTGCAGGGGAGCACTGGGATGGTACACAGAAGAGTCCCTCTGGGCATCATCCCTCTGTTCCACTCTCCCAGGGCAGTGGCACCGGGTTGGGGACCATCACTATGGTGGGGTGGCACTGAGGCCCCTCGGGCTGGCTCTGAGGGTCTTTCCCGGCAGGCTGCGATATTCCCGCCTCACCAGTGTCTGCTGCAAGGACCTGGCTGCTGCGCTGAGCACCAGCCCCTGCCTGGAGGAGCTGGATTTGTCCTTCAGCGAGGGGCTGCGGGACGCTGGTGTGCAGCTGCTGTGCGAGGGGTTCCAGCACCATTGCTGCCAGCTTCAGATGCTGCGGTAAGAGGCTCCCCTTTTCCCAGCCAGAGCAGCTCAGCCGGGACAACCCCACATCCCTGTTTCCTGCATCCCGCAGGCTGGGGAGCTGCCGGCTGACGGGCACCTGCTGCCGAGCACTGGCTGTGGGGACCCCTCACCTCACCTGCCTGGACCTGAGCGACAACGACCTGGGAGCTGACGGCTACTGCAGCTCTGCCGGCAGCTCCGGCACCCTGCCTGCCCGCTGAGCGCCCTGGGGTGAGGAGCTGGCTGTCCCCCTTCCATCCTATGCCAGCAGCGCAGGGTCAGTGCTGTGGGACAGGGAGGGGCATGGAACCATGGAATGGTTTGGGTTCGAAGGGACCTGAAAGCTCACCCAATCCCCTGCCACGGGCAGGGACACCTTCCACTAGAGCAGGTTGCTCCAAGCCCCTGTGTCCAACCTGGCCTTGAACACTGCCAGGGATGGGGCAGCCACAGCTTCTCTGGGCACCCTGTGCCAGCACCTCAGCACCCTCACAGGGAAGAGCTTCTGCCTCAGAGCTCATCTCAATCTCCCCTCTGGCAGGTTAAAGCCATTCCCCTTGGCCTGTCCCTACAGGCCCTTGTCCAAAGCCCCTCTCCAGGTTTGCTGTAGCCCCTTTAGGCACTGGAGCTGCTCTAAGCTCTCCCTGAGCACCCCACCAGGCAGAGGGTGATGCCACAGCTCTCCTTTCCCTCTTCTATTAAAGCTGAGCACGGCCGGGTTGCCCGAGGACGTGCTGCAGGAGCTGGCTGCCCTCCGGGCACTGAAGCCCGGCCTGAAGGTCGGGTACCTCCTGGAGCAGGACACGCCGCAGACGGGGGCCATGGCCCGGCTGCCCTTCCACCGCGGGGTGCTGCCGGGCAGGGGGTGCCCCCCTCCCTCAGGAGAGGTCCCCTCCTCTAGGAGAGTCCTTGGAGCAACTGGAGCCATTCCCAGCCCTGTGCTTGGTGCTGCTGACGTGGGGGAACCCTCCCTGGGTTTGAGCCTGCCCCATGCATGGGGGTACAGGGGAGGAGGTCCTGCCCGCATCCTGCATCTGCTGGAATCCAGGCAGAACCAGTCCAAATCCTTCCCTCTCCCATTTCCCCATGTGTGGGTAATAGATCTATAGACATCTATATCAATCCCCATCTATTGGTGGCAATAGATGTGTTGCTCTTCGCTGATGCCAAATAAAGGCACTGGGACCAGCCCCAGGAACCACCCTCTGCTTTTCCCTGTCGCCACCATGCCCAGGGACCTGTCTGTGGGTCCAGCTCCTGCCCCACATCCCCAAGGATGTCCCCAGGAGCGAGGTGCCAGCCTGGAAGTGAGTCTCCAGCCAGATTTGGGGGTTTAATAGAGAAAAACATAGACATTCACAGTGAAACTAAACCCAAATCCCTGCAGCGCTGCTGGCAGAGGGACACCGGAGCTGCTGTGCTGTGGTCCTGGGCAGGGAGAGGTGACCTCCGTGGCCAGGGCCACCCCTTCTTGGGGACCGAGCCCCACCACCCGCACTCGTTTCCTCAGGGCCTCGTGTGGTGTGGCCAGAGCATCCTCACAGCAGTGTGCCCAAGGTGCCAACATCAGCATCATCGTAGCCTGTGTCCCCTGGGGGCAGCTCCGGGGGGTCCCCTGTGTCTCCTGGCGGGGGACAGCTCCCACCTTGGGGACAGCAGAGGCCGGTGCCTTAGTGGGAGCTGCTAAGACCCATCTGGGGTCTTGCTGCATCCCCCATGGATTTGCTGCTGCTGCCCCCGGCCACCATAGCCAAGAACCCCCCGAGGTGGCTCTCCAGGGGACAGGGACACTTACCTGCATGTGCCCCCCCTTCGGGGGTGTCCCCAGCACTGGGGGACTCCTCTGGCACGGCCTCAGCATCATCGTAGCCATCGGGGGGTCCGTCCTCGGGCAGGGCAGGGGGGTCTGGGGCAGGGATGGGGAGTGGGTGGGGGTGACCCAGAGGCCGTGGCAGGGGTCTGGCTGTGTCACCCCCCTCTGGCCGTGCCCAGTGCCTCTGTCCTGGTGGCACTGGGGCTGCTCAGCCAGAGCCACAGCTGAGCTGGGCTCATCCAGACAAGGGGACCCCGTGTTCCCTTCGCTCCCCAGCGCCAGGAGGGCCCCCACTGAGCTCCTGTCCCCTATCCCCCTGCCCCCCCTACCTGGGGCTGCCTTGGGGTCACTCTCCTCCACATCCTCTGCAGTGTAATAGGGCAGCTTCGTCTCTGACCCCTCCGTTGGGGAGCCTGGTGGGGAGAGGACACAGTGGGACAGGGAACATCAACGCACCATGGGATGAGCCAGAGCCACACCACCACGACCCGGTGCTGTGCTGGGGCCATGGGGCAGAGGAAACCCAAGATGGGGACACCTGCACCGACCTGGGCGGCTGGGCACCTTCTGGTACACGGGCATCACGGTGTAGTCCAGCTCCTCATAGACAGCATCCACGGCTTTGCCAGGGCCTGGAATAACATCAGCGCTCACCAGGGGCCATGGGCAGCACCGCGGTCAGGCCTTGCCCATCCTCTGAGCCACCCCATGGTGGGGAGCCCCGGGACCCACCTTCTCGCCCAGCCCGGGCACGGTACATCTGCACAGCCAGGACACCCAGCGCCAGGCACAGCAGCACCCCCAGCACCACGCACAGGACCGTTGGCACCGGCACGGTGGCTGCCACCGGGGTGGCGGCACTGGGGACATCTGTGGGGACACAGGACCAGGTAACGTGAGGAGACGGACCCCGTCCAGCCCGGCACAGGGGTCAACAGCAGAGCTACCTGTGCATGTGTCACCATCCAGGCACAGGCTCCCTGGGGACGGGGTGGCCGTCACATCATCGCCGGCCTCAACGCAAAGCACATGGGCATCCCCACCGGGGCCACACTCCTGTAGGTGCCAGGGAGCCGAGGGGCAGCGCCACAGCGAGCGCGCCCCGTCCTCGCAGCGCACCCAGGCCAGCCAGGCGGGGGCCGGGCGCGGGGCAGGGACAGCCCCCAGGCTCCCCCCGTCCCCGCAGCCCAGCTGCCGGCAGGCGGCGGCGGCCGTGGCCGGGCTGGTGCCGGCGGCGCACACGCGGCCCCACGTCCCGTTGTACAAGAGCTCCAAGTGCCCGCTGCAGCGGTCGCTGCCGCCCGCCAGCCGCAGGGAGAGCTGCGCTGCAGGGGACAATGGGGGGGTCACAGCACGGCTCTGCATGTCTGTGTCCCCGGTCCCTATCGGGGGGGCACGGCACTGACCTGAGCACACGGCGCCGGCCCCGCCGCCGTGCCGGCAGCCGCGCTGCCCCGGGGCCGGGCAATCCCAAAGGGACAGCTCGGAGCCGGCGCAGCCACCGGCACGCGGCCATGGTGCTGCCACGCCGGGGCCGAAGCGAGCGGAGCCGGGCGCATCCAGCGCTGTCCCACAGCCCAGCTGCCGGCACACGACGGTGGCGTCCACGATGTCCCATGTGTCCTGGCACACGGTGCTCCAAGTGCCATTGAGGTAGAGCTCCACGCGGCCGGCGCAGCGCCCGGGGCCACCCGCCAGCCTCAGCCGCCGGCTGCCTGTGGGACACGGAGGGGATGCAATGGGGCTGCTGTTTGGGGTGCCGGCACCCCCCGGCCTTCCCGGGCCACTCACCGGAGCACACAACAGCCAACGCCTCGGGAATGCTGGTTGGAACAACGGCCATCGCTGAGACGTTGCATTGGGACAGGTTGTCCTCGGTGCCGGCACACTGCACCTCCTGCAGCCGCATGGCGCTGGGGCCCGGCACCGTGTAGACCCACTCCAGCTCACCACAGCCCAGCTCCCGGCACACCACGGTGGCAACACGGGTGTCCCACAGCCCCGTGGACACACCGGCCCAGGCGCCAGGGCTCGTGGTGACCTCCAGCCGCCCATCGCACCGGCTCTGCCCCTCCACCAGCCGCAGCGGCTCAGCAGCGCCTGCAAGATTGACCAGAGAAGCTGTGGCTGCCCCATCCCTGGCAGTGTTCGAGGCCAGGTTGGACACGGGGGCTTGGAGCAACCTGCTCTAGTGGGAGGTGTCCCTGCCTGTGCCTGGGGGTTGGAGCTGGAGGAGCTTTAAGGTCCCTTCAACCCAAAGCACTCTGTGATCCTACGATAAAGGACTGGTGGTGCCATGGGGCTGCAGCACCCATGCAGGGTCCTGGGGGGATGCTGGGCCCCAGCTCAGCCCTCCCCTCACCCCAAATGACCCTGCATCCTCCATTCCCCATTTTGAGGGTGTCCCCACAGCCCCTTAATGCTCTTCCCATGGCTTCCATACACACCTGAGCAGCTGACCGCAGCAGCGTGGCCGGGGGGGCACGCTGGCTCCCCCAGCACCGCCACGGGGCACTCACTGGGGTGCTGCTCGCTCCCACTGCAATCAAAGGCATCCACCCACAGGGTCCCATTCCCGCTGCCGAAGGAGCCTCCCGGGAGCACGGTGGTGGCGGGGCCGCAGCCGAGGTGGTGACAGAGGACATGGGCATCGGGCAGGTCCCAGCCGGTGGCACAGAGGGACCCCCACGTCCCCCCTGCCATCACCTCCACGCGCCCGGCGCAGCGCGAGCTGTGGTTCGCCAGCCGGAACCCGGTGTAGGCTGTGGCAGAAAGGGCATTGGGGGGTGACAATGGCGCGAGGGGACCCCAAATGCCACCCAGTGTCCCCAGCGCTTACAGGAGCAGATGATGCTGGCGTGGCTGGTGCAGCCCCGGCTGCGTGCTGCCCGCCGGCTGCAGGCGCTGAGGAGATGCTCGGTGCCGGTGCACTCGAACCCCACGTCCCATTGAGGCTCCGCTCCTGCCTCGAACAGCCCGGTCCCGTGCACAGCCAGCGCCGTGCCACAGCCCAGCTCCCGGCAGATGACCTGGGCAGCGTTCATGTCCACGGCGTCCTCACAGACACCGACCCAGGCTCGGCGCTGCCGCACCTCCAGCCGCCCGCTGCAGGTGCCATCGCCGCCAACCACCCGGGTGAACCCTGCGGAGGGAGGCAGCGGGGCAGTGGTGAGGGGTCACAGCAGCCCTGAGCAGAAGGACTTGGGGTGTTGGGTGAGGAGGAGCTGCCCATGACCCGGCTTCAGTGTGCACTTGAGTCCAGAACCCCCCCGTGTGCTGGGCTGCACCCCCAGAGCGTGAGCAGCAGGTCGAAGGAGGGGATTCTCCCCCTCTGCTCTGCTCTTGTCAGGCCCCACTTGCAGCACTGTGTGCAGTTCTGCTGTCCCCAACAGCAGGGCATAGAGCTGCAGGAGCAAGACCAGAGAAGGCCATGAGGATGCTCAGAGGCTGGAGCAGCTCCCGTACGGAAACAGGCTGAGAACATTGGGGCTGTTCAGCCTGGAGAAGAGAAGCTGCGTGGAGACCTCAGAGCACCTTCCAGTGTCTGAAGGGGGTACAAGGGTGCTGGAGAGGGACTCTTCATCAGGGACTGGAGCAATAGGACAAGGGGTGATGGGTTGAAACTGAAACAGAGCAAGTTCAGATTAGATATATGGCAGAAGCTCTTCCCTGTGAGGGTGCTGAGGCGCTGGCACAGGGTGCCCAGAGAAGCTGTGGCTGCCCCATCCCTGGCAGTGTTCAAGGCCAGGTTGGACACAGGGGCTTGGAGCAACCTGCTCTAGTGGAAGGTGTCCCTGCCCATGGCAGGGGTTGGAACTGGAGGAGCTTTAAGGTCCCTTCCAACATGAACCACTCTGCGATTCTATGATGTGCTGTCACCAGCACCCAGCTCCTACCTTGGCAGACGACACCAGTGTCGAAGCCATGGATGCCGCTGTAGGGTCCCCAGCCCCTCACCTCGCAGTCCCAAAGCACTTCCTCGTCGCCGCGGCAGTTCACCGCCGCCAGGCTGACGAGGCTGTCATTCTGGCCCAAGCGGCTGCTGCCGATGTAGGCTCTGGTGGCCGAGCCGCAGCCCAGATGCTGGCACACCACCTCTGCATCCGCCATGTCCCACGTGTCATCCGCCAACGAGCCCCAGTGTCCCCGCAGCTTCACCTCCACCATCCCAGCACAGGGACCGCCGCCATTCACCAGCCTCAGCTCCACCGCGTCTGCACCGTGGCACCGGCACAGCCTCAGCCGTGCCCAGCGCTGCGGCACACAGCGGGTGTCCCGGCGCAACCGGCATCCCCCAGCTCACCTCTGCAGGTCACCCCCACGTCCCGCTCATGGTTGCAGAAGTGTTGTCCCCATCCGAAATGGGGACAATCCTGCAGCATCGCTTCATCACCACGGCAGAAGAAGATGTGGAGCCAGATGCGGCCGGTGCCCGGCCCGAACGGGGCGTATGGGGACGACGTGGCCACCGAGCCGCAGCCGAGCTGCCGGCACACCACGGTGGCCCAGCGGGCGTCCCAGTCGAAGTCGTAGTTGCAGACAGAGCCCCATTCACCTTCATGCATCACCTCCACCCTCCCGGCACAGCGCCCACCGCCCCCCACCAGACGCAGCTCCCCGGGGCCCTGCGGGGTGCTCAGCTCAGCCTGGGGCTCAGGGGTGCTCCACGGCTGCCCCACACTGAGCTGCACCCACAGGAGAACACCCAGCAACCCAACAGGCACCATCTCGCCCGCCCGGACCCCCCCGTGCTGTGGGGTGGGTGATATATAGGCACTGCCGGAGCCAATGGAGGCAGCAGCACCTTTTGAGCCCGTTATCAGGCGGGTTATCTCCCATCTGGTGGGGCCCCAGCCTCCAATAACCTGCTCCGTGCCCAAATATGAGACTCAGCTCCGCTTCTGGCGTCACACACCTCGCCACGGTGGATCGGAGCTCGGATGTCCCCAGTGTAAACCAGCAGCCCTCCCGGAGCACCCAGCGCTGCAACAGGGTGCAATGGACCCATGCCGTTCCCCCCCATGCCACTGACCCT
Organism: Strigops habroptila; assembly: GCF_004027225.2. Lineage (NCBI taxonomy): Eukaryota > Metazoa > Chordata > Aves > Psittaciformes > Psittacidae > Strigops > Strigops habroptila. The sequence goes on from NC_046358.1 coordinate 1,287,931, forward strand.
GCAGGCAACAACAAGGAAGAGCCCAGTGGTGACAGACAAGATTCACTCCAAAACCTACCAAAACCCCCCCAGGACCGCCCTTAGCACCAGCACAGAGCAAAGCCTAAACACCCCGGCACACCGGCACCCATCCTTTGAGAGCTCCGCTCCATGGGGGGCCTGCAGACCCCGGCTTGGGGGGCACTGAGGTGGGAGCAGCCCCCCCGGCTCACCGCGGTGCCTGCAGGTGGCACATGCCGGTGCCGGCAGCTGTGCAGGCAGGAAGGAGGCGGTTTCCCCCCCTTCAGGCAGGGACCCGCTGTCGGCATCGACCACACGCGGCTCCCCAGCCACCGGCAGTGCTGCCGATAACAGCACACCGGCACCTGCCCGTGCTGATGCCGCAGAGAGGGGCACGGAGCCGACCCGGGGCTCGTGGGGACCCACCTGGCCAAGCCGGGAGCAGCAGCAAAACCCAGTGGGTGCAGGAGGTGGAAGGAGCAGGAGCTCCCTCGAGGGCTCGGATCAGGATGGGGTTGACCTGGTGGACTCCGTGGGTGCCCAGGGGTGCTGCTGGCCATGGTGGGACATGGAGATGGTGAGGAGGCAGCTTCACATTGAAGAGCTGCTGATGTGCAGGGCCAGGCAAAGCCATCAAGGTGCTATAACAGGGGTTATAAACAGTGACCTCCCCTTGCCCACTGCAGGGAGAAGGGGCAGTGGGGAAAGCAGCACCAGAGCCAGGCAGCACCCAGAAATCCCCTGGTACTGAGCACACGATGGGTCCCCTGCAGCAAGTGGGTCACATTCCCCTAACACAGCACAGGGGCAGCAAGCAGCAGCTCAGACAGGGACACGACAAGGTGAAAGCAGCTTCTCCATGCTCAAATGGAGAGGGGAGAACTGGTGGTGGTCTCCTCCTCCCTCTGAGCTCACAGGTACCCCAGGATGGGTTAGAGCAGGGATGATACAGGCCTGGCCCTGGGGAGCCCCCTGCAAGCCCTGCTGCTGGTGGGGCTGCATGGCAGCAGCATCCTGGGGAAGGAACACGCTGTGCCCTGTGCTTCCAGAGAGGAACAGCTATTCCCACCAACAGTCGATTGCCACAGAGCAGCACCATCTGCAAGTGGCTGCCAAGATGCTGCCAATAAGAGGTGCATTTTAACTCCTTCTTCAACTTCCAACGTGCCTTAAAACATCCTTTCCCAGCGTTCCTCAAGGGAACTTTGCTAAACACAAGCCCTGAAGCATTTTCTTTCCCTCACACCTGGATGAAAGCTGCAGCCTCAGCTGCAAAATCCCCACCTGCCACAGTCCCAGTTCCCCATTCCCTGCCTCTGCCACAGGATGGGTTATAGAATCATGGGATGGTTTGGGTTGGAAGGGACCTTAAAGCTCCTCCAGTTCCAAGCTGGATATGGGGCTGCGTTGAGAAGTAAAACCCCATGGGGATCTCAGGCAGCACCTTCAGCACAGCCCCACCATCCTCCCCACAAGGGTATCCCCGTGGCCCTGGGGGAACCCTGCCCCTGGTTACAGACCCCAGGATGAGTTTTGGGTGTTCTGCTTTTCCTGTGCCCGGTGCTGTGTTCAGGTGTCAGCCGGTGATGGCAGAGGAAGAGCCGGCGTTACCCGTCCTCTTGCGAGCGCTGCAGGGTCTCACCCTTAAAGACTTCCAGGAGTTCAAGGCGAAGTTATCGGAGGTTCACGTGCAAGGAGGATGGAACATCCCCAAGGATACACTGGCAACAGCTGCCCACCCATGTGCATTGCTCAGCTGCATGGGAGAGAACTACAGCAAGGACACTGCAATGGACACAGCGATTGGGGTGTTCAGAGAGATGAACCTGAGAGACCTCGCTGAGGAGCTGCTGGATGAGAGGATGAAAGGTGATGAAGATGAACCAGCATTCATCTTCAGCCATAGAACTGTGGAATGATTTGGGTTGGCAGGGGCCTTAAAGCTCCTCCAGTTCCAACCCCCTGCAATGGGCACGGACACCTTCCACTGGAGCAGGTTGCTCCAAGCCCCTGTGTCCAACCTGGCCTTGAACACTGCCAGGGATGGGGCAGCCACAGCTTCTCTGGGCTCTGGTTGTGATTCTTTGTGCCTCCAAAATCATGCAGGTCCCTCTTGAGACCTCCCATGAGCTGGCAGCAAGCTCTACTGTGCCGGTGCTAAAGCCAGGAGCTCCTGGTGAAGGCCACCCATGCCCCATGGCTCTGTCCCCTGCAGCTCTGGTCCCTCGGATGCTGGAGGACATCCCGGTCCCCTCGCTGAGCAGCAGCACGAGGAGCTGCGTTCCCCCATCGACGTGCTCTGCCAGGCCCTGCGGCACCCGGGCAGTGACCTGCGGGTGCTCCGGTAAAAGACGGAGCTGTGGCCATGGTGGTGCTGCCAGCACGGGGTGGGTGGGTGCTGGAGGGGGGCGGGTGGGTGCTGCCCCAGGTGGAGAAAATAGAGCTGTGTGGGGCCAGGACAGGGGGGTGAGGCCAGGCCTTCATTGGCCATTGGCGGGGTGGTCCCTCCATGCTGATTGGCTGGGGAGTGAGAGGGTGGTGTCCGTCCATGCTGATTAGCCCCAAAAGGAGGGGTGAGGTCCCTCATGCCGATTGGCTGTCCTAAGGGTGAATGTGTTCCCTCCATGCTGATTGGCCCATGAGGCTCTCTCTCCCTCCCTGCTATGCTGCCATGAGGCTAATTGGCTGCAGGGTGTGAGAGGGTGGGGTCTCTCCATGTTGATTGGCTGTGCTTAGGATGAGTGTGTTCCCTCCATGCTGATTGGCCATGTGATGGGTGGCTGTGGTCCCATGAGGCTGATTGGATAGGGGTGTGTGGGAGGGTGGAGTCCCTCCATGCTGATTGGCTGCTGGGGTGGGTTGGTGTGTTCCTTTGAAGCTGGTTTGCCATGCGGCAGGTGGGCATGGTCCCTTGATGGTGATTGGCTGGTGGGGTGGGTTGGTGTGTTCCCCCCATGCTGATTGGCCGGTGGCTGGTGGGGGGCTGTGCTGAGCCCCTCTGTTCTCTGTGCTGTCCCGCAGGCTGCAGTGGTGCCGGCTGCCGGAGAGCTGCTGCGCGGCGCTGCTGGCCCGACACCGCAGCCTGGCGCGGCTGGAGCTGGGGGACACCGCGCTGGGGGACGGCGGCGTGCGCCTGCTCTGCCAGGGGCTGCGGCAGCCCGGCTGATGCCTGCGCGTCCTGCGGTAAGAGCCCCGGCACCCCGGGTGTCCCTGAGCATACCCCTGGTACCCTTAGCATCTCCTCGGCACTCCCAGGCAACCCTGAGCATGCCCCACGCACCCCAAGGCATCCCCAGGACCCACCTGGCACCTCCCAGCATCCCTGGCCATACCCCCAGCATCCCATGGGCATCCCTCAGCATCCCCGCAGCATCCCACAGGCATCTCCGAGGCGGCCAAACCCACGGGGTGCAGGGGAGCACTGGGATGGTACACAAAAGGGTTCCTCTGGGCATCATCCCTCTGTCCCACTCTCCCAGGGCAGTGGCACCGGGTTGGGGACCATCACTATGGTGGGGTGGCACTGGGGTCCCTTGGGCTGGCTCTGAGGGTCTTTCCCGGCAGGCTGCGATATTCCCGCCTCACCAGTGTCTGCTGCAAGGACCTGGCTGCTGCGCTGAGCACCAGCCCCTGCCTGGAGGAGCTGGATTTGTCCTTCAGCGAGGGGCTGCGGGACGCTGGTGTGCAGCTGCTGCGCGAGGGGTTCCAGCACCATTGCTGCCGGCTGCAGACGCTGCGGTAAGAGGCTCCCCCTTTCCCAGACAGAGCAGCTCAGCCGCAACAACCCCACATCCCTGTTTCCTGCATCCCGCAGGCTGGGGAGCTGCCGGCTGAAGGGCGCCTGCTGCCGAGCACTGGCTGTGGGGACCCCTCACCTCACCTGCCTGGACCTGAGCGACAACGAGCTGGGAGCTGACGGCTACTGCAGCTCTGCCGGCAGCTCCGGCACCCTGCCTGCCCGCTGAGCGCCCTGGGGTGAGGAGCTGGCTGTCCCCCTTCCATCCTACGCCAGCAGCGCAGGGTCAGTGCTGCGGGACAGGGAGGGGCATGGAACCATGGAATGGTTTGGGTTCGAAGGGACCTTAAAGTTCATCCAACCCCCTGCCACGGGCAGGGACACCTTCCACTAGAGCAGGTTGCTCCAAGCCCCTGTGTCCAACCTGGCCTTGAACACTGCCAGGGATGGGGTAGCCACAGCTTCTCTGGGCACCCTGTGCCAGCGCCTCAGCACCCTCACAGGGAAGAGCTTCTGCCTCAGAGCTCATCTCAGTCTCACATCTGGCAGGTTAAAGCCATTCCCCTTGGCCTGTCCCTACAGGCCCTTGTCCAAAGCCCCTCTCCAGGTTTCCTGGAGCCCCTTTAGGCACTGGAGCTGCTCTAAGGTCTCCCATCCTGAGCACCCCACCAGGCAGAGGGTGATGCCACAGCTCTCCTTTCCCTCCTCTATTAAAGGCTGAGCACGGCCGGGTTGCCCGAGGACGTGCTGCAGGAGCTGGCTGCCCTCCGGGCACTGAAGCCCGGCCTGAAGGTCGGGTACCTCCTGGAGCAGGACACGCCGCAGACGGGGGCCATGGCCCGGCTGCCCTTCCACCGCGGGGTGCTGCCGGGCAGGGGGTGCCCCCCTCCCTCAGGAGAGGTCCCCTCCTCTAGGAGAGTCCTTGGAGCAACTGGAGCCCTTCCCAGCCCTGTGCTTGGTGCTGCTGACGTGGGGGAACCCTCCCTGGGTTTGAGCCTGCCCCATGCATGGGGGTACAGGGGAGGAGGTCCTGCCCGCATCCTGCATCTGCTGGAATCCAGGCAGAACCAGTCCAAATCCTTCCCTCTCCCATTTCCCCATGTGTGGGTAATAGATCTATAGACATCTATATCAATCCCCATCTATTGGTGGCAATAGATGTGTTGCTCTTCGCTGATGCCAAATAAAGGCACTGGGACCAGCCCCAGGAACCACCCTCTGCTTTTCCCTGTCGCCACCATGCCCAGGGACCTGTCTGTGGGTCCAGCTCCTGCCCCACATCCCCAAGGATGTCCCCAGGAGCGAGGTGCCAGCCTGGAAGTGAGTCTCCAGCCAGATTTGGGGGTTTAATAGAGAAAAACATAGACATTCACAGTGAAACTAAACCCAAATCCCTGCAGCGCTGCTGGCAGAGGGACACCGGAGCTGCTGTGCTGTGGTCCTGGGCAGGGAGAGGTGACCTCCGTGGCCAGGGCCACCCCTTCTTGGGGACCGAGCCCCACCACCCGCACTCGTTTCCTCAGGGCCTCGTGTGGTGTGGCCAGAGCATCCTCACAGCAGTGTGCCCAAGGTGCCAACATCAGCATCATCGCAGCCTGCGTCCCCTGGGGGCAGCTCCGGGGGGTCCCCTGTGTCTCCTGGCGGGGGACAGCTCCCACCTTGGGGACAGCAGAGGCCGGTGCCTTAGTGGGAGCTGCTAAGACCCATCTGGGGTCTTGCTGCATCCCCCATGGATTTGCTGCTGCTGCCCCCGGCCACCATAGCCAAGAACCCCCCGAGGTGGCTCTCCAGGGGACAGGGACACTTACCTGCATGTGCCCCCCCTTCGGGGGTGTCCCCAGCACTGGAGGACTCCTCTGGCACGGCCTCAGCATCATCGTAGCCATCGGGGGGTCCGTCCTCGGGCAGGGCAGGGGGGTCTGGGGCAGGGATGGGGAGTGGGTGGGGGTGACCCAGAGGCCGTGGCAGGGGTCTGGCTGTGTCACCCCCCTCTGGCCGTGCCCAGTGCCTCTGTCCTGGTGGCACTGGGGCTGCTCAGCCAGAGCCACAGCTGAGCTGGGCTCATCCAGACAAGGGGACCCCGTGTTCCCTTCGCTCCCCAGCGCCAGGAGGGCCCCCACTGAGCTCCTATCCTCCTATCCCCCCTGCCCCTATCCTACCTGGGGCTGCCTTGGGGTCACTCTCCTCCACATCCTCTGCAGTGTAATAGGGCAGCTTCGTATCTGACCCCTCCGTTGGGGAGCCTGGTGGGGAGAGGACACAGTAAATCAGGGAACATCAACGCACCATGGGATGAGCCACTGCCACACCACCACGACCCGGTGCTGTGCTGGGGCCATGGGGCAGAGGAAACCCAAGATGGGGACACCTGCACCGACCTGGACGGCTGGGCACCTTCTGGTACACGGGCATCACGGTGTAGTCCAGCTCCTCATAGACAGCATCCACGGCTTTGCCAGGGCCTGGAATAACATCAGCGCTCACCAGGGGCCATGGGCAGCACCGCGGTCAGGCCTTGCCCATCCTCTGAGCCACCCCATGGTGGGGAGCCCCGGGACCCACCTTCTCGCCCAGCCCGGGCACGGTACATCTGCACAGCCAGGACACCCAGCGCCAGGCACAGCAGCACCCCCAGCACCACGCACAGGACCGTTGGCACCGGCGCGGTGGCTGCCACCGGGGTGGCGGCACTGGGGACATCTGCGGGGACACAGGACCAGGTAACGTGAGGAGACGGACCCCGTCCAGCCCGGCACTGGGGTCAACAGCAGGGCTACCTGTGCATGTGTCACCATCCAGGCACAGCCTCCCTGGGGACGGGGTGGCCGTCACATCATCGCCGGCCTCAACGCAAAGCACATGGGCATCCCCACCGGGGCCACACTCCTGTAGGTGCCAGGGAGCCGAGGGGCAGCGCCACAGCGAGCGCGCCCCGTCCTCGCAGCGCACCCAGGCCAGCCAGGCGGGGGCCGGGCGCGGGGCAGGGGCAGCCCCCAGGCTCCCCCCGTCCCCGCAGCCCAGCTGCCGGCAGGCGGCGGCGGCCGTGGCCGGGCTGGTGCCGGCGGCGCACACGCGGCCCCACGTCCCGTTGTACAAGAGCTCCAAGTGCCCGCTGCAGCGGTCGCTGCCGCCCGCCAGCCGCAGGTAGAGCTGCGCTGCAGGGGACAATGGGGGGGTCACAGCACGGCTCTGCATGTCTGTGTCCCCGGTCCCTATCGGGGGGGCACGGCACTGACCTGAGCACACGGCACCGGCACCACCGCCGCGCCGGCAGCCGCGCTGCCCCGGGGCCGGGCAATCCCAAAGGGACAGCTCGGAGCCGGCGCAGCCACCGGCACCCGGCCATGGTGCTGCCACGCCGGGGCCGAAGCGAGCGGAGCCGGGCGCATCCAGCGCTGTCCCACAGCCCAGCTGCCGGCACACGACGGTGGCGTCCACGATGTCCCATGTGTCCTGGCACACGGTGCTCCAAGTGCCATTGAGGTAGAGCTCCACGCGGCCGGCGCAGCGCCTGGGGCCACCCGCCAGCCTCAGCCGCCGGCTGCCTGTGGGACACGGAGGGGATGCAATGGGGCTGCTGTTTGGGGTGCCGGCACCCCCCGGCCTTCCCGGGCCACTCACCTGAGCACACAACAGCCAACGCCTCGGGAATGCTGGTTGGAACAACCACCATCGCTGAGACGTTGCATTGGGACAGGTTGTCCTCGGTGCCGGCACACTGCACCTCCTGCAGCCACATGGCGCTGGAGCCCGGCACTGTGTAGACCCCCTCCAGCTCATCACAGCCCAGCTCCCGGCACACCACGGTGGCAACACGGGTGTCCCACAGCCCCGTGGACACACTGGCCCAGGTGCCAGGGCTCGTGGTGACCTCCAGCCGCCCATCGCACCGGCTCTGCCCCTCCACCAGCCGCAGCGGCTCAGCAGCGCCTGCAAGATTGACCAGAGAAGCTGTGGCTGCCCCATCCGTGGCAGTGTTCGAGGCCAGGTTGGACACGGGGGCTTGGAGCAACCTGCTCTAGTGGGAGGTGTCCCTGCCTGTGCCTGGGGGTTGGAGCTGGAGGAGCTTTAAGGTCCCTTCAACCCAAAGCACTCTGTGATCCTACGATAAAGGACTGGTGGTGCCATGGGGCTGCAGCACCCATGCAGGGTCCTGGGGGGATGCTGGGCCCCAGCTCAGCCCTCCCCTCACCCCAAATGACCCTGCATCCTCCATTCCCCATTTTGAGGGTGTCCCCACAGCCCCTTAATGCTCTTCCCATGGCTTCCATACACACCTGAGCAGCTGACCGCAGCAGCGTGGCCGGGGGGGCACGCTGGCTCCCCCAGCACCGCCACGGGGCACTCACTGGGGTGCTGCTCGCTCCCACTGCAATCAAAGGCATCCACCCACAGGGTCCCATTCCCGCTGCCGAAGGAGCCTCCCGGGAGCACGGTGGTGGCGGGGCCGCAGCCGAGGTGGTGGCAGAGGACATGGGCATCGGGCAGGTCCCAGCTGGTGGCACAGAGGGACCCCCACGTCCCCCCTGCCATCACCTCCACGCGCCCGGCGCAGCGCGAGCTGTGGTTCGCCAGCCGGAACCCGGTGTAGGCTGTGGCAGAAAGGGCGTTGGGGGGTGACAATGGCGCGAGGGGATCCCCAACGCCCCCGGTGTCCCCGGCGCTTACAGGAGCAGATGATGCTGGCGTGGCTGGTGCAGCCCCGGCTGCGTGCTGCCCGCCGGCTGCAGGCACTGAGGAGATGCTCGGTGCCGGTGCACTCGAACCCCACGTCCCATTGAGGCTCCGCTCCTGCCTCGAACAGGCCGGTCCCGTGCACAGCCAGCGCCGTGCCACAGCCCAGCTCCCGGCAGATGACCTGGGCAGCGTTCATGTCCACGGCGTCCTCACAGACACCGACCCAGGCTCGGCGCTGCCGCACCTCCAGCCGCCCGCTGCAGGTGCCATCGCCGCCAACCAGCCGGGTGAACCCTGCGGAGGGAGGCAGCGGGGCAGTGGTGAGGGGTCACAGCAGCCCTGAGCAGAAGGACTTGGGGTGTTGGGTGAGGAGGAGCTGCCCATGACCCGGCTTCAGTGTGCGCTTGAGCCCAGAACCCCCCCGTGTGCTGGGCTGCACCCCCAGAGCGTGAGCAGCAGGACAAGGGAAGGGATTCTCCCCCTCTGCTCTGCTCTTGTCAGGCCCCACTTGCAGCACTGTGTGCAGTTCTGCTGTCCCCAACAGCAGGGCAGAGAGCTGCAGGAGCAAGTCCAGAGAAGGCCATGAGGATGCTGAGGGGCTGGAGCAGCTCCCGTACGGAAACAGGCTGAGAACATTGGGGCTGTTCAGCCTGGAGAAGAGACGCTGTGTGGAGACCTCAGAGCACCTTCCAGTGTCTGAAGGGGGTACAAGGGTGCTGGAGAGGGACTCGTCATCAGGGACTGGAACAATAGGAAAAGGGGTGATGGGTTCAAACTGAAACAGAGCAAGTTCAGATTAGATATATGGCAGAAGCTCTTCCCTGTGAGGGTACTGAGGCGATAGCACAAGGTGCCCAGAGAAGCTGTGGCTGCCCCATCCCTGGCAGTGTTCAAGGCCGGGTTGGACACAGGGGCTTGGAGCAACCTGCTCTAGTGGAAGGTGTCCCTGCCCGTGGCAGGGGTTGGAACTGGAGGAGCTTTAAGGTCCCTTCCAACACAAACCACTCTGGGATTCTATGATGTGCTGTCACCAGCACCCGGCTCCTACCTTGGCAGACGACACCAGTGTCGAAGTCATGGATGCCGCTGTAGGGTCCCCAGCCCCTCACCTCGCAGTCCCAAAGCACTTCCTCGTCGCCGCGGCAGTTCACCAGCACCAGGCTGAGGAGGCTGTCGTCTTGGCCCAAGCGGCTGCTGCTGATGTAGGCTCTGGTGGCCGAGCCGCAGCCCAGCTGCTGGCACACCACCTCTGCATCCGCCATGTCCCAGTTGTCATCCGTCACTGAGCCCCAGTGTCCCCGCAGCTTCACCTCCACCATCCCAGCACAGGGACCGCCGCCATCCACCAGCCTCAGCTCCACCGCGTCTGCACGGTGGCACCGGCACAGCCTCAGCCATGCCCAGCGCTGCGGCACACAGCGGGTGTCCCGGCACAACCGGCATCCCCCAGCTCACCTCTGCAGGTCACCCCCACGTCCCGCTCATGGTTGCAGAAGTGTTGTCCCCATCCGAAATGGGGACAATCCTGCAGTGTAGCTTCGTCGCCGCGGCAGAAGTAGTTCTGAAGCCAGATGCGGCCGGTGCCCGGCCCGAACGGGGCGTACGGGGAAGACATGGCCACCGAGCCGCAGCCGAGCTGCCGGCACACCACGGTGGCCCAGCGGGCGTCCCAGTCGAATTCGTACTTGCAGACAGAGCCCCATTCACCTTCATGCATCACCTCCACCCTCCCGGCACAGCGCCCACCGCCCCCCACCAGACGCAGCTCCCCGGGGCCCTGCGGGGTGCTCAGCTCAGCCTGGGGCTCAGGGGTGCTCCACGGCTGCCCCTCGCTGAGCTGCACCCACAGGAGAACACCCAGCACCCCAACAGGCACCATCTCGCCCGCCCGGACCCCCCCGTGCTGTGGGGTGGGTGATATATAGGCACTGCCGGAGCCAATGGAGGCAGCAGCACCTTTTGAGCCCGTTATCAGGCGGGTTATCTCCCATCTGGTGGGGCCCCAGCCTCCAATAACCTGCTCCGTGCCCAAATATGAGACTCGGCTCCGCTTCTGGCGTCACACACCTCGCCACGCTGGGTCGGAGCCCGGATGTCCCCACTGTGAACCAGCACCCCTCCCGGAGTACCCAGCGATGCAACAGGGTGCAATGGACCCATGCTGTGCCCCCCCATGCCACTGACCCTGCTGCCAAAACCAAGGGAGAGCCCAGTGGTGACAGACAAGATTCACTCCAAAACCTACCAAAACCCCCCCAGGACCGCCCTTAGCACCAGCACAGAGCAAAGCCTAAACACCCCGGCACACCAGCACCCATCCTTTGGGTGCTCCGCTCCATGGGGGGCCTGCAGACCCCGGCTTGGGGGGCACTGAGGTGGGAGCAGCCCCCCCGGCTCACCGCGGTGCCTGCAGGTGGCACATGCCGGTGCCGGCAGCTGTGCAGGCAGGAAGGAGGCGGTTTCCCCCCCTTCAGGCAGGGACCCGCTGTCGGCATCGACCACACGCGGCTCCCCAGCCACCGGCAGTGCTGCCGATAACAGCACACCGGCACCTGCCCGTGCTGATGCCGCAGACAGGGGCACGGAGCCGACCCGGGGCTCGTGGGGACCCACCTGGCCAAGCCGGGAGCAGCAGCAAAACCCAGCGGGTGCAGGAGGTGGAAGGAGCAGGAGCTCCCTCGAGGGCTCGGATCAGGATGGGGTTGACCTGGTGGACTCCGTGGGTGCCCAGGGGTGCTGCTGGCCCTGGTGGGACATGGAGATGGTGAGGAGGCAGCTTCACATTGAAGAGCTGCTGATGTGCAGGGCCAGGCAAAGCCATCAAGGTGTTATAACAGGGGTGACCTGCAGCAGCCAGTAGACACGGGTGGCCACGAGGCCTCGAGCGGTGGTGGCCACTGCATGTGGGGCCAGGCACCTGCCACCCTCAAACGTCCCCGTAATCACCCTGGGACAGCACACGAGGCTGGTCCCAGCACTAGCATCCCTCGGGATGTACCCAGTGGCGTAGCTCGGACATGCCACGGCTGCCTGACCCTCCTTCCCGCACGGGGCTCCCGGGGACCGAGACCGCACCGGGGCCGGAGGCGGGGAGGGACAACACTGCCGTGACCCTCACCGCAGCCTCGGTGACAGCGGGAGCGCCCCACACGGCACCCACAGCCTGTGCAGGGTCGTTCCGAGCGGCATAGGGTGGATACCCCCGAACCGCTCCGTTATCCCCGCTGCGGGCGGCCAGGACAGGGCGGGAACCGGGCGCGCCACCACCACGGCTGGCCACGCCCACTGCCTGCTGAGGCCACGCCCACCGCGGGGGTCTGGCCTCTCCCCTCATTAGTCTGGCCACGCCACCCAATGGCCTGACCACGCCCCTCAATGGCCTGGCCACGCCCACCACCCGCTCCCCCGGCGCGCCCCCGCAGCGCCCCCCCGCGCCGGCAGGGGGCGCGTCCACGTTTCTCCGGAAAGAGCCGATCGTCGCGGAGGAGGCCGAGGCGAGGCCAGGCCGAGGCGGGGCGCAAGGACGGGCCGATGGCGCAGCACGTCGAGCAGCTGCGGGCGGACGGCGTGGATAAGGAGGTGCTGCGGGAGGGCACGGGGCCGCTGCCCGACTTCCGCGACGGCACCAAGGTCAGAGCCGCGCCGCCGCCTCCGGGCCTGGGGGGGGGTGGAGGGGGAAAGGAGGAGGGAAGGGGGGGGGGGAAATCTGAGCAACGCATGCGCGGCCCCTTCGCGTTGCCATGGTGACGCGCGCGGCCTGCTTCAGGGCTGAGTGTTCCTCCCGCGTCCTTCAGGCCACTTTCCACTACCGGACGCTGCGGTGCGGCGCTGAGGAGGCGGCGCTGGACAGCAGCCGGGAGCAGGGGAAGCCTATGGAGCTGATCGCCGGCAAGAAGTTCAAGCTGCCGGTGTGGGAGGCGGCGCTGCGCACCATGAGGCCGGGCGAGCGCGCCCGCTTCCGCTGCGACGCCAAGGTGGGAGGGGCGGGGGAGGGGGCGTGGCTTTGGGACAGGGGCGGGGCTTGGCTGGAGCGGACACCCAATAGGGGCGTGGTTTGGTTGGTGTGGGCGGGGCTTGTGTTGCTGGGGGCGTGGCCAGCGGTGCGCCCACACGTGGCGGAGCCGCCCCCGGGGACCCGGGTTCGAGGCCCGGGAGGGTCCCGGTTTCCCACACCCCCCCCCCCCCACACCCCCCGCCCCGCCATTCCCGGTGTATTCCCGGCCCAGCGCCACCTCTCTCCTCCTGCCCCACAGCACGTGGTGCTCTACCCAATGGTGTCCAAGAGCCTGCGGAACATTGCGGCAGGGAAGGACCCGCTGGAAGGGCAGCGGCACTGCTGCAGCATGGCGCAGCTGCACGATCACTACTCCCTGGGGTACCCCGACCTCGACGAGCTCCAGAAGAACCCTCAGCCCCTCATCTTCGACATCGAACTGCTCAAGGTGAGGCACCCGCTTGTGGGGGGCCACCGGCAGCGCTGCCCTGGGTGGAGGCTGCGGGCAGGAGGGTGCTGGGGCGCTGCACTGCCTGGAGGAAGGCTCTGCCCTCCCTCATGCCGCGGTGCTGGCAGGTGGAGCCACCCGGCTCCTACCAGCAGGACCCGTGGGCCATGACGGATGAGGAGAAGCTGCAGGCTGTACCCCAGATCCACAAAGAAGGCAACGAGCTGTACCGGCAGGGCAAGGTGCAGGAAGCGGCTGCCAAATACTACGATGCCATCGCCTGTCTCAAGAACCTACAGATGAAGGTGGGTGTCCCACATCCCTCCTTGAGCACAGGGCTTGGGAGCTTCCCCTCATGCTGCCTCCTCTATCTCATCCCCCAGGAGCAGCCCGGCTCTCCAGATTGGATCGAGCTGGACCAGAAGATCACACCCCTGCTGTTAAATTACTGCCAGTGCAAGCTGCAGTGCGAGGAGTACTACGAGGTGCTGGATCACTGCTCTTCCATTCTCAACAAGTATGAGGGTAAGGAGCCATGGGCGAGGGGTGAACCAGGGTGTCCCCCTTCCCCGTGCTCCATCACCCCAACACCTCTCTCCTCACAGACAACGTCAAGGCGTACTTCAAGCGGGCGAAGGCCCACGCGGCGGTGTGGAACGTGGCAGAGGCACAGGCTGACTTTGCCAAAGTGCTGGCCCTCGACCCCTCGCTGCGCCCCGTCGTCTCCAAGCAGCTCAAGAGCCTGGAAGCTCGCCTGCGGGAGAAGGACGCCGAGGACAAGATCCGCTTCAAAGGCATCTTCTCGCAGTAGAGCCCGCGCCGCAGAGCCCACAGGTTCTTTTAGATATTCCACATGTGGAATGTTCATTGATGTTTATTAATGTTTAATACAAATCTTACTTATTTGAAGTCAGTCGGAGGGGCCCGGGAGCTCACCCGTGTCCCAGCAGTGCACTTAGGGGCAGTATTAAGCAGCATAAAGCGATGGCAGCACACAATGGAAGTGCAAATCTGGACTGTGCTCATCACCACGCCAGGAATGCCATGTGGGGTGACACAAACTCAAGCCAGCTGCTCTCTGCTGCGTTATTTTATCCTTTCTTTGATGGTTTTATACTTTACGAGCTGTTTATGGCTGTGGTGCCAAGCCTCAGCCCCAGCTCTCCCCTCTTTGTGCCTGTACATCCTGTGTTGTCACTTCCCAAGGCTGCTGCTATCATCCCAAGCCGGTGTTTCCTCTCTACTGGATCACCGTGTCAGCGTCGTAAATATTTTATATAGAATAAGTGCTTGTTACTGCTATCTATATATAACTCTGGTTGTGCTGTGCCAAAATGAAGTAAAACTATAGTCACAGGTTCTTGGTCACTTAGGAAAATTGCTGTTAGAGGTAAAAGGGGTAAAACAAAGCTGCAGGTCAGGGGGGAGGCAGCCTGGCAAGCTCTTGCCCTGGGGCCTTGCAGCATCACTGCAAAGCTGAGCCCTTACTTGCTGTGTAAGTGCTCCACATCATGGATGTATAATAGGTGCAGAAGCAAGACAGCTCAGTGTAAAAGCAGCTCTAACACCCACAGAGGCTGCGTTGGTGTGTGCCCCTCAAGCTGCAGGAGCTCCAAGCTGAGCCTGTGCTGCTGCAGCACCCCAAACCCCACAGCCCTCACCCCATGCCCAGCCCAAAGGTGGCAGCAGGGTGGCTGAGCTGCCCCGGCCATGCTCTGCTGAAGCCAGCACCTTCCTCTTCCTGTCCCCATAATTCCCCCATCGCTGCTCTGACACCCCAACCATCCTCTTGTGCAAGGGGTTTAATCACTTGTGACCTACAGCTTGTGGTGACCTACAGCTCCTACCCAGAGACACCCCAGGCTGAGACACCCCAGGCTGAGACACCCCAGGCTGCCTTTTCCCTACCATGACATGTCCTAAATTGCTCATGACCCAACTGCTGTGCCCCAGGACCTGTGTGACACCGTGTCCCCTGGTCAGAGGCTGGGGGGTGGAAGCCCTGGTGTTGTCTGTGGCTGGGGGGTACAGAGCAGACGTGTGGGCTCTGGTGCCTCATCTTTACATCGCTTTATTTCACACCAAAACGGAAGAGAACAGAGGAAGCACTTCCGAATCCTGGCCCTTCCCCTTCCCGGCCCCGCGGCACCCAACGGAAATAAATAAGAGGGAAGCAGGGAAGTGCCACTTGCCTTGGGGCCCCTCACTGCTGCCCAGGGACAGATGCCCCTGGGGGGCCATACTCCGGCTCCCTGGGGGACAAACCCCACCGGGCACTGCCCAGCAGCAGCTCTGCAGCCCCACAGGACCAGGGGGACGGGGCAGGAGGGGGGAGCTGGGGTGGCTCAGTCCCGAGGGGATCACTGCAGCCCTCGGAGCACCACCTCCCAGGACCCCTCGGTCCATGGGACCCAGTGCCCTCATCTCCTTCCCATGGGCTCGGTGCCCATCGCAGGCTCTGGCCCCGGTTGCTCCTGGCTGGGAAGCGAAGCGTGGTGCTGGAGGAGGGACAGTGGTTGTGCCACCCTCACTCCTCATCCTCCAGCTTGAGGCTGACGCTGCGGGGCTTGGCCCTGGGCAGCCCTGGGGCTGCTGCTGAAGGTCCTGCCCCGTCCCACTCGGCCTGGCTGGAGCCCCGCGACCGCAGGAGCTGGTTCTGCTTGCGGAGGACGTCGACGGGCGCCAGGCACCCATAGGTGCCTTTGCCCAGCGTGGGCCGCGAGGGGCCCTTGGGCAAGTGGGCCTGGGCTGCTGCCTCGAGCTGGGCAAGGTGGGCTGCGTAGCCCTCGGACACGAACTGCGGGACACACAGACATGGCACGCTCCCTCCATGGGTCAGCAATTGGCCCCTACAGCTCTAACCCGGCCCCAGCCCCACCACTGTACCTGGCACTGGTTGTTGAACTTCTTGATGGCCCGTCCCACGATGTAGATGTTCGTTGGCGGGAGCCCCAGGGAGCTGTAGACGGAGATGTCCTTGGTGGAGCCGTAGCCAGCGATGATGTTGATCTCTGCCTGCCCATGGAGGACAGGAGCGTTAGGGCAAGGACCAACCCTTCCCACAGGGACAGCCACCCCCAGGGGGACTGGGACACCCTCATTCTATGGGATAGATGCAACATCCACAAGCTGGGACCTCCCCTCTGTGCCTGGGAGATGGCACCAGCTCCATCATGGTTGAGCTCCGAGCATCCCCACGCTGCCCCCTGAGACAGCCCACGCTGCCCCACCACCAGCACCAGCCCCGTGTCCCCTCGGCAGGAGTGTCCCTGTGCCCACCTCGGTGCGCAGGCTCTGGAGGAAGGCGGTTTTCTGGCGCAGGGGGTCGTGGGTGAGCCCGTCGCAGAAGGACACGGAGCCGTAGGGGAAGTTGTGCTGGGAGAGCCAGGCCACCACGCGGTGCTTCTGCATGTCGGGGCGCCCCGTCACGTAGATGATCATGTAGCCCAAGTCCTGCCAGTGCCTGGGAGGGGACACACGCTGCTGCCAGGAGTCCATGCAGGGACAGTCCCAGTCCTGCTGTTGGGAAGCCACTGAGCATCTCCCCGCACAGCACCCATGGGTGCTACCTCCAAAACCTTCCTCCTCCCAGGGGGTTAAGCAAGGCAGAGCTGCAGGGTACCACAGCAGGCTTCAGGACCATAACCAGGAGAGGACTTTTTGCCCACAGGAAGGCACCAGTGCAGAGGTGCTGGGCAAGGCGGTGGTGGGAGATGCCCCAGCTCCTCCCTGGGACATCAGCCTGCTCTGATGCCTCCACTACCCCAATTTTCTTGTCACCACGCCGTGAAAGGAGGGGAGAACATCCCCTTTACATGAAGGGCACCTACCGTACGACGTCGACAGCCCCTGCCCGCACTTTGGGGTCATTGCCCATGATGGAGACGCTGGCGGCGAAGGAGCCATCGATGCTGAACACGATGGACTCGGTGCCAGGGGCCACCACGGTCAGGTACGCCTCGGCGAAGCTGTGATCCCCCCTGGGATGGGACAGTGGCAAGGGCTCAGCACCAGCTCTGCCCACAGGGCTGGAGGAGGACCCGAGGTGGCCCCGCACACCCGCTGCTCACCTCACCACCATGCGCACGGGGTAGATGCCGATGGCCAGAGCTCTGTCTGGAGGGATGGTGAAGGTCAGGCGCCCGCTGCCGCTCGTCACCTCGGTGCCATAGTACATCCACTTCCCCGACAGCGGCTGCGTCATGACGTAGATGTCCACCTGGGAGAGGGAAAAAGGGCTGAGCAGGGTCTGAACCTCCCAATCCTGCTGCATCCCCAACCTACACGTCCTTACAACCCTCTCCCACCGCCCTACAGAGGGTCCTGGTCACAGCATCCCTTCCCCTGCTGCGAGTGACACCGGGCCCATGTCCTTTCCCGTGGTGGCACCCATGAGCCCAGCGGTACCTTCTCCCCGGTCAGTGTCACCACGTCCAGGGGGCCGTACATGAAGCGCCCGGTGAGGACCTGGGCTTTGCCCTCGCACACGATCACGTCGCAGACCCGGTGGTTGGCCGTCACGTTCTGCAGGGACACGGGGACCAGCAGCTCACAGCGGAGCCACGGATGGCACCTGAGGTGGCCCAAGGGCCCCACTGGGCTGTGGGACCACCCCAGCATCCTCCTGGCACAAACCCTCCCAGCAGCATCACCCCACAACCAGGGTCCACCCAGGGGTGACCGGAGGAAGGGTCAGGATCCCGATGGCCATGGGACACATACCCGGATCTTCATCTGGGTGCGCCGGCGCTGCCACTTCTCCCGGGGGATGGCAGGGCTGTAGGTGGAGCCCTCCTCATTCTCTGCTGGCTGCGACTCCTCCTTCTCCATCACCTGCCCAGCAGCACGGTCCCAGCTCAGCTCCACCAGCCCCACGGCGCTGTGCTGCCCACCCCGCCGTGCCCACCATACCTGGCGCAGGATGAAGGCCACCACGTCGGAGGATTCCCAGTAGCTGGCATGGAAGAGGTGGGGCAGGGTGATGGTGGGGAAGGCAGTCAGGGCTTCGGGGCAGTACAGCAAGTAGTCGATGCGCTTCCGGCCCCACCAGCGCTCCAGGACTGTGGGGAGAGCTGGAATGAATCCCTTCTCGGACCTTATCCCGCCTCGTGCATCCCAAAGTGCTGGTGTGGGATGGGATGGGCAGGGATGGTGCTTACCCTTGACAAGTTCACTGGTGCTAGCAGGATCGGGGGGCTCTACAGGCTCACTGCTCTTCCAGAAGCCCCCGAAGCTGCTGGTGGGGGTAGGAGGGGTGGCCATGTCCACCTTGGGCAGGAAGAGGGCAGAGTGCATCTGCAGGGTATCCGCTGTGGGGAGAGATGGGTGAGGACACCCTGACCCCCTGGGGACACCCATCACCATGGGACCCCCCTCCAGCAGAGCCCCAAAGGGGTGGGCAGGGCTTGTGGATCACTTTGCTCCCACCCAGCCAGGCTCCTGCTGTGCTGGGGGTGCTCTGGGTACCCCAGCACAGCACTGGAGCCCATAACACACCGCGGGGTGCCCAGGACCAGCCCGGTGAGGGGGTGCTCACCCAGCAGGGACGAGGTGCCATCACCCAGGGGGTACTTCTGGTAGCGGGGCACGCTGAGCGGTGGGACAGCGTGGAAGGCCTTGGCCAAGAGGGGCTCCAGGCGGGAGGCGCAGGGGTCGGCCGCGTGGAAGAGGTTGTAGATCTGCTCACAGGCAGGACGCAGCTGAGCCACTGGTGACGAGAAGGGGGGGATTGGGGCTGCCCAACCTGCATGGTGAGGAGCCCAACTGGGGCAGGGCATGAGGGCTGGTGGGGATGGGGCAGCACAGCTCAATGCCCAGGAGGGAGAAAGCAACACCCAGCGACAGGAAAGGCAAACCCAGGACACCAGTGACAGGCTGGGGCTGGCACAGATGATGGGGCACACACCAACACTGACAAACATAAGGGGCTCAAACCCAAGCAGGGCTCTTTGGGGACACCACAGGGGGGTTCAGGCTTGCAGGGAGCACGACTTAAGCTCCATGGGGAGGGTTGGGGGCAGGCACCACGGCTGGCGGGGGTCCTCACCATCCAGAGCAGGCATGACGGTCTTGCGTAGCGCGAGCACCAGCCCCAGCGGGGAGCCAAAGAGGAAGAAGCCGGATACCTTAAAGTCGAGGCGGGTGCTGGCACCCTCTGCCCCATCCAGTGCCACGGTGCTGCTCCGCGATGCCTCCGGCTCCAGCGCGGCCTCGCTGGCCTGCAGGCTGGGACAGCAGAGCCAGTGGGCATGGGGAGGGATGGGGAGGGATAACATGGTCCCACTCCCACCAGCCCAGGGGCAAAGCTGTGCCTGGCACAGCCCCGTTAGCCCGGAGGAGCTGCTGGAAGAAGGGGAGCTCCAGAAGGCCCCCCCTGGGGCAGGCTGTCCCCGTGCAAAGCTCCATCCCAGGCTGGAGCAGATGGGAAATTCACCCTTTCCCAAAAGCACAACGTTAGTGGGGAGATCAGCAGCATTCCCATGAGGAGCTGCTGACCATCCCCTTGCTCTCACCTGCACGAGGAGCTGTGACAGTGGCTCTCTCCCTGCTCCCTGCAGAGCGACTGTGGCCCTGGCTCGGGGTCTGATCCTGCTGCTCCATCTGCTCCATCAGCCAGCGGGTCCCGGCCGCCGCACAGCTCCGGGGAGATGGGCTCCATGCTCTGCAGGGGGAAACGGAGTGAGCACCAGCCCTGCTTGGCCACTACCAGCACCCAGAGGTGCGGATCCCCTCCCGAGCCACGGCAGGGTGCTGGTACTCACCAAGCTGCCGCGGCGGCTGCTGCTGCGGCTGCCCCCAGAGCCCACCCGGGTCTGGCAGAGCGCGTCGAAGCCCAGGATGCCCCCCACACAGTCCCCCAGCAGCACTACCTGCAGGCAGCACGCACCCGTGTCAAGGGGGACGAAGGACAGAGCCCCCAAAGCCCTCCACAGAGGGGAAAAGAGGGTCCTGGTGGAGCCAAGCCCCAGCTTTCCCCCCCACATCCCTCTGACCTGGCCGCAGAAGCCGGCTCCCTCCCTGGAGCGCAGGAAGGTGCCGTAGGCCTGGTTGGCACGAGCAATGACGGTGGCCAAGGCGTGCAGGTAGCCCCCCGAGGAGGTGGCCAGCAGTGGGAGGGCTGCCAGAGGGATGTGGTCCTGGCTGCTGTACAGCCTGTCCGTGTCGTGGCTGTAGGGGCTCAACCTGAGAGGGACAAAGGGAAGGATGAACAGGGCGGCCCCGATGGCCCTGTCACACCACATGGTGTTTGCTCGCCCTCAGGCTGCTGCGCCAGGAGTTATCCTCACCCCATTGCTTGTTCTGGGTGCCACTCAGAGAGAATGGATCACAGAATCATGGAATGGGTTGGGATGAAGGGAGCTTAAAGCTCCTCCAGCTTCAACCCCCTGCCACGGGCAGGGACACCTTCCACTAGAGCAGGTTGCTCCAAGCCCCTGTGTCCAACCTGGCCTTGAACACTGCCAGGGATGGGGCAGCCACAGCTTCTTTGGGCACCCTGTGCCAGCGCCTCAGCACCCTTACAGGGAAGAGCTTCTGCCTCAGAGCTCATCTCAGTCTCCCCTCTGGCAGGTTAAAGCCATTCCCCCTTGTCCTGTCCCTACAGGCCCTTGTCCAAAGCCCCTCTCCAGGTTTCCTGGAGCCCCTTTAGGCACTGGAGCTGCTCTAAGGTCTCCCCTTCAGGAGCCTTCTCTTCTCCAGGCTGCCCCAGCCCAGCTCTCTCAGCCTGGCTCCAGAGCAGAGCTGCTCCAGCCCTCGCAGCAGCTCCGGGGCCTCCTCTGGCCTCGCTCCAGCAGCTCCACGTCCCTCTTGTGCTGTTGCCCCAGAGCTGGATCAGGACTGCAGGGGGGGTCTCCCCAGAGCGCAGCAGAGGGGCAGGATCCCCTCCCTGACCTGCTGCTCACGCTCTGGGGGTGCAGCCCAGCACACGGGGGGGTTCTGGGCTCAAGCGCACACTGAAGCCGGGTCATGGGGAGCTTCTCCTCACCCAACACCCCAAGTCCTTCTCCTCAGGCTGCTCCATCCAGCCTCCCCCAGCCTGTGTTTGCGCTGGGGATGCCCTGACCCAGGGACAGGACCTTGCCCTCGGCCTTGTTGAACTTCACAAGGTTTGCATGGTCCCACCTTTTCAGATCCAGGTCCCTTTGGATCCCATCCCTTCCCTCCAGCGTGCCAACCACACCACCCAGCTTGGTATCCCTGGCTGAGGGTGCTATTGGTCCCACTCTCTAGGGCCACCACTTCCCCAGTCCCCTTCCACGTCTCGGGGGCGGTTTTCCATGTGGCCCCAGCACACACCCATACCTGGAGACGAGGGCATAGGCAGCAGCACAGATGGGGGGACAGGGCACCAGGCGCAGCGCCACGTGTCCCAGCGCCTCGGGGAAGTGGACGCGGGTGACAGCATCGAAGGTGGCCGCCAAGGTCTGCACGTCCGCCTGCTTGGAGCCCGGCTCTCCCGAGCCCTGGTCCAGGATGTTCCCGCTGTGCAGGATGAGGAAGAGGACGTGGATCTGGCACACCGGCGCCGTGCCGTCCGACGAGCTGCCCTGCGGGGAGGAGAGCGCTGCTGTGGCCCCCGTAGCCAGGAGCATGGCCTGAGGGCTGGCATGAGCAGGACACGCACCTCGGAGAAGCTGGATGTCCCCAAACCTTCTCCATCCACCTTGGCAGTGCTGGGGCCTTCCCCTGTGAGGACACAGCTCTGGTGAGCTCTCCTGGGGGGGCTCCAGCTGTGGTCACCCCGCTCTGGTGAGCCCAACTGGGGTGTCCAAGCAGGGGTCAGCCCCCTCCCAGGGCACTCACACCAGGGTTTGGGGCTGGAGCCCCCCAACAGCACTCACCCAGCGCCTCATCCAGCTCCACCGGCCGCTCCAGCGTGTCCAAGAAGTCATTGGAGCTCCACTTGGTCATCTCCTTGGCAAAGACCTCGTCGCTGTCAGACAGGTCCTCTGTGGTGGCAGGAGGGGGAACATGGGTATGGGGAGCACCCCTGTCCCTGCTCCCCAACCCCGACAGCCCCCTGCCAGGCACATCCAGCCCACCCTGAGCTGGTGTCACCGAAACACCGATCCCAACTGTACCGTGGGCATCGAAGAACTCCTCCTCGGAGCTGTTCTCGGAGTCACGGGCGATGTTCTGCATCCGCCACTCGGACAGGCTCTGAGGAGACACCCCCCCTGCCACCAGCGTGGGGTCAGCACCCAGAGCCCCCCACAGCAACACCCCGCTCCTGCCCCACAGCTCCCTCTTGTTCCTCCACTCAGACACGCCCCCCAAGGAGAGCCAGAGCCACTCCTGAGTGAGCCAGAGCCACCCCTGGGTCACCCAGAGACACCCCAGGAGAGCCGGAGCTATCCAAAGACCCCCCCAAATAGAGCCAGAGCCAACCCTGGGTCACCCAGAGCCACACCAAGAGAGCCAGAGCTACTTGGAGACCCCCCCCCAAATAGAGCCAGAGCCAGCCCTGGGTCACCCAGAGCCCCACCAGGAGAGCCAGGGCCACCGCTGGGTCACCCAGAGCCCCCCAAGTAGAGCAGAGCTACCCCTGGGTCACCCAGAGCCCCACCAGGAGAGCCAGGGCCAGCCGTGGGTCACCCAGAGATCCCCACAGAAGACCCAGGCCAGGGCAAAGAAGGTCCCCCACCACCTCCTATGGCCAACAGCAGCAAATAGGGTTGGGATTTGGGATCCTCATCCCACCCATGCAAGACCCGGTCTCTCACCTCCATGCTGGGAAGAGTAGGAAGACCGGGAAGAGGTGGACCACTGCTTGGTGAAGGTATCATCAGGGGAGACATCGGCCTCCTGCTGCGCCTCGGCCCCTTCCTGCCCGCTGGCACGGTGCGGCTCCATCCGCCCCTCGGCGCTGGGCCCGGCCATGGGGGGTTCCTCGGCCCCACTGCACTTGCCCATCTTCTGTGCCAGCATCTGAGCGGTCTCGTCCTCCAGCTGGCGGATGTCCTCCATCGTCAGGTCCGTCCACTCGTCCTGCCAGCACCAGGCCTGGCGGTGGGCACGGAGCATCACCTTCCGCAGCCCTGCGTGGGCATGGAGGGGAGTGAGCCCGAGGGCAGCACTGGGGGCAGCGCTGGTGTTCCCAAAGTGAGGACACGGAGCTGCTGGAGCGAGGCCAGGGGAGGCCACGAGGATGCTCAGGGGCTGGAGCAGCTCCTGTATGGAGCCAGGCTGAGAACATTGGGGCTGTTCAGCTGGGGAAGAGAAGCTGCGTGGAGACCTCAGAGCACCTTCCAGTGTCTGAAGGGGGTACAAGGGTGCTGGAGAGGGACCTTCATCAGGGACTGGAGCGATGGGACAAGGGGTGATGGGTTCAAACTGCAACAGGGAGGAATCAGGTTGGAGATAAGGCAGAAGCTGTTCCCTGTGAGGGTGCTGAGGCGCTGGCACAGGGTGCCCAGAGAAGCTGTGGCTGCCCCATCCCTGGCAGTGTTCAAGGCCAGGTTGGACACAGGGGCTTGGAGCAACCTGCTCTAGTGGAAGGTGTCCCTGCCCGTGGCAGGGGGTTGGAACTGGAGGAGCTTTAAGCTCCCTTCATCCCAACCCATTCCATGATTCTATGGCCCTGGGGCTGCCCAAAGCACCCCCCAGCAGTACCAAGAGCAGTTGAGGGCTCCCAATGCTCTGAACTCACCCACATCATGGATGAACTGCTCGATTTTGGACTGCATCCCCCAGTAGCGAAACTCCACCTTGCAGAGCTTGTAGGCGCACATCAGGGGCCCGGTGCTGGGGGACTCCAGCCAGTCATCCCCCAGCGGGCCCCGGCCTGTCTTGGTCGAGTGGTAGAGCTTGGGGTCCTCCTCGGGCTTGTATTCCCCAGGGGAGATGGGGTCACGCACGATGTCGATGGTGTCTGTGGGGAGAAGAGTGTTTGTCACCCTGTGAGAGGATGCTCGGGCACAAAACCATGGAGTAATGTGCCCAAATCAGAGGGAAACACATCACATTATTCCCACAATCCATGCACCCAACACAGCTGGTAATACACACACTCTATCCTGCAGCTATAACAGCAAAAGCACCCTTGGGAGTCCCACAGCTGCCCCCCTAGACCTGAAGGTCCCCCAATAATGGGGTATGGAGCAAAACCACCTGAGCCCCCATCAAGCTGCGGGTACAATAGCAACATCCCCCAGCTATTTTTTTGGGGAGATTACCCCAAAACTGAGGGAGGGCACCCAGGAGAACATGAACCAACACCTCTTTGGGGGGGACATTCAGGCTCAACCCTGCCCAAAGTCTCCTGCAGTTTGGCTGCTCCAATATGGGGGGGTCCCAGGACCTTCCCATGGAGCTGTCCCCAGCCCATCCCCATCACCCTGCAGTTACGTGCCCCCGAGGTGCCCGCTGGCCTCTTCCTCCAGCTTGGGCTGGAAAAAGGAGGAAAAAGGACTTTTAAGACTGAGAAAGCAATGAAGTGTTACAGGGGAGATGCTCTGAAGTGAGGCTTTTCCCCATGGTGAAACACAAAACGCCACAACCCCTCCAAACCTGCCCAACCTGCACCACGGGGTGGGAAAGCACCATGAGGTGGTGTCCAAAGTGAGTGGCAAGAGAAGCCGAGGGGACACCCCTCAGCGCAAAGGGCAAAGCACCTTCTGCAGCCACACCAAGGAAACCAGAGGTGCCCCAAGCCCATAAACCCAACGCCCAGCGCTGGGATGCTGGCCCATGGCTTGGCCCCGGTGGCAAAGTGAATATGAGCCTTTAAATCAGAGCCTGCCGGGCTGGCTGAGCAGCTCGGGTGGCAGCACGCTGCGGTTGGAGCCAGCCAGGACCTGCCAGCTCCACGCAGGTCCTGGCAGCGCCACTCATGTGACAACCAGCAGGTCTGTTTGCTTCTAGGCTGCAAGAAGCTTGGCAAGGAGGCTGTTAGCCCTGCGGTTCACCCCGACCCGTGGTACCCTGCTGCCCTTTGAAACGCGAGATGGGCTTTAAATCTGCCCGTGCTATGGGTGAGAGGCAGAGCTGGCAAAGCAAATCCCGGTGGGATGTGTGCTGGGGACGGTGCCACCTCCGTGCAGCTCCCCATGGGAGGCAGGAGCCACCTGAGACACAACATGCCCTGTGGGAAGGCCATAGATGGCACGAAGGGAGGAAAACCAGGCAGGACGCCCAGCACGGGGCTCTATCCCCTTATCCCTGGTGGTGGTAGGGCTGGAATTGGTCGTCCCCAGCCCCAAGCACCGGCATCCCGGCCGGACATCCCCGGTGCTGCAGGAGCCAATGAGAGAAATAGGTCAGATGAATCATTTCCTCCAAGTGCCTATTTTAGGGCTCCATTTTAAGAGCAGCGCGTCATGCTCTGCGCTCCAGTGCCTGAACCGACCACATCCACAGCACCAGCAGAGGCAGGACACAGCACCCGCAGCCAAAGCTGCCAGGAGGAATCCCACCCCGGGCTCCCGGCTCTGCCCGTCGGTCCCCAATGGAAGCACTGGAAGGGTCTAGACCTGGAGAAGGATCTGGAGCAGAGCCCTGCGGAGCAGGGAAAGCAGGACGGGGCTTGGGGAAATGGGGACAGGCTTTTCCAGCTCCCCTGCTCCCTATGGAGCCTGCTGTGGGTTCCCAGCGAGGGGTTGGGAAGTAAAACGGTGCCAGAGTGAGTGGGACAGGGGGTGGGACACAGAGGAGCAGGCTCACATGAGGCAATGAGGGCTGCAAACAGATAGATTGGTATGGGAAGAAGGCAGAGGACAATATGCCCCCCAAAAAACACCTTTAATGTGGACTCTAGTTTAGCAGCACTGCCAAAGGATTGGGGAGGGAGCCTGGGACAAGGAGGTTGGGGCACAGGCACCTTTTCCTGCCAGGGTCCCCCCATAACCATCCCCAAAGCACAAGATCCAGCAGGAAGAGCAAAGCGGAACGCGGCGCAGACACCAAACCCCGCAGCCAGCAGGGAAACCGGGTCCCTCGGGCACCTCAGCTCATCCCAGGAGCACCGTGTGGGAACGCCGCAGGCATCGTGTCCTGCCCAGCACCCCGAGCCAGCCATACGCACCCAAAATCCTCTGCCTCTTCTCAGCAGCGCTCAGGTTGAAGATGTTGGTCTGCTGGCCCGCGTCCGGCCGGTAGTACGTCTCGATCTCGATGGAGAACTTCTCCACGAAGGGACATGTGTACCTGGGGGACACGTGGGGACAGGGCTGAGCCCAGCGGCACACGGTCAGCCCCATAGCCCACCCCACATCCCCCGCCTTGGGTCCTACCTGGTGCGGGTGTAGGGATAGGCATTCCAGGACTCCTCCTCCACCTGCAGTGCAGCCTTAGGGAGCAGCGCCCGGAACCAGCTGGGGATGTGGGAGCCCACATGGTAAACCTTGTGCGTGTACTGGCCGCTGCCGCCGGGGCCGTCGCTGTAGGGCCGGTTGGCCAAGATCTCCACGCCGCTGCCCTCGCCGCTCGACTCCTCCCGGCTCTTCTTCTGTGGGGAGAGCAGTGGGGTGAGCAGGGATCCCCCCTACCCTGAGACCCGCACAGCCTCGAGGCCTTGGCACCTCACCTGGGTCCCTGCACCCTCCGTCCCCACCGGTCCCCATACGCTTTACACACCCCAGCCCCACACCGACACCAGGCGCCCCTGCTTGGCTCAGTGGCCCCAAAGCCACCTGAACTGACACCCCTGCAGCCTGCCAGGCCCTTGGGGTCAGCCTCAGGCCCCTCATGGTTCGTGCTCAGCCCCACAGACCCCCATGTTGAGTCCCATAGCCCTCTACACCCTTCAGGCTCCATGCTGAGCCCCATAACCCTCTGCACCTCCCAAGCTCCATGCTCAGCCTCACAACCCTCTGCACCCTCCAGGCTCAGCCTTACAGCCCCTTGCACCCCACAGCCCCCCAGGCTGAGCCCCACAGCCCCCTGCACTCCCCAAGCTCCATTCTCAGCCCCACAGCCCCCTGCATTCCTCAGCTCCCCATGCTCAGCCCCACAGCCCCCTGCACCCCCCAAGCTCTAGTCTCAGCCCTACAGCCCCCTGCACCCCACAGCCCCCCAGGCTGAGCCCCACAGCCCCTTGCACCCCCCAAGCTCCATGCTCAGTCCCACAGCCTCCTACCCCCCCCATGCTCAGCCTCATAGCTCTCTGCACCCCCCATGCTCAGCCCCACAGCCCCCTGTACCCCCTCAGGCTCAGCACCTCAGCCCCCTATAACCCCCAGGCTCCACGCTCAGCCCCAGAGCTCCCTACACCCCTCAGCTCCTCCTGCTCAGCCCCTCAAGGCTCAGCCCCACAGCCCCCCCGCGCCCCTCAGTCCCACCTGGATCATGTAGAGCTGGGCCACTTGGTACTCATCCAAGCTCATGGGCAGCACGATGTGGTACTCCTTGATGAGCATGGCGGCGGGGGGCAGCGCCTGCAGGGGCGGCGGGCGGCCCGGCTCCGCTCAGCCCGGCTCCGCTCCCGGCTCAGCCCGGCCAGGCTCGGCCCGGCCCGGCCCGGCCCGCTCGGCGCCCGCTGCGACGCTCCCGGGCCCGCCCCGCTCCCATGGCAACGCGCCCCCCGCCCGCTCGGCTCCGCCCGCCCCCCTTCGGCACCACTCGCCACTTTTCGGCTACGCCCGCCCCCCCTCTTCGGCTCCCTTCGCCCTCCTTCGGCTCCCCTCGTCACCCCTTCGGCTCCCTTCGCCCTCCTTCGGCTCCCCTCGTCACCCCTTCGGCTCCCCTCGCCCCCCTTCGGCTCCCTTCGCACTCCTTCGGCTCCCCTCGTCCCCCCTTCGGCTTCCTTCGCCCCCCTTCGGCTCCCCTCGTCCCCCCTTCGGCTCCCTTCGTCCCCCCTTCGGCTCCCTGCGCCCTCCTTCGGCTCCTTCCGCCGCCCCCCGCCGAACCTGCGCGGCTCCGAACCGGCCCCCCGGCTCGTGACATCACAGCCCGTTCCCACGGAGACGGCTGTGACGTAGAGAGCGGGGGGGGCCGTGACGTCAGAGGCGGGGAGGCCGGATCTGCCCCCCCCCCAGTCCACTTCCCCGGTCCCGATCCTGCGGGCAGGGACCGGGACAAACGGGGCTTTGCTTAGAAACAGCCCTTTATTTAAGGGTTAAAACCGGGTTTTGCTCATTCCTGCACTGCTCAGACCTGCCACGGCACCGGGACACCCCCCCCCCGCGCTGAGCCCTGTCCCGGCGGCACCAGCCAGGGCACCAACACCCCCTTATCCGTGTGTGTCCCTCCCCCGTCATCCCGCCTTCCCGCACACCCCCCCGCCCGCGGAGCCACAACCGGAGGCAGAGCCCCAACCACGTCCTTTATTTATAAAAACACGCATTTATAAAGAGCGGAGAGCGCGGGGGGGGGCCGCGGGCAGCACGGCGGCTCCCCCCCCCCGCCCCCAGCGGGGCAGGGACACCGGGGCTCCCGTCGGGGAGTCCCGGGGGGCAGCAGCCGTTACGTGCGGGCGTTTCGCTCTGTCTCTGCCAGGCATTCCCGGACCAGCGCCCGGGCGTGGATGATGCCTGCGGGGAGAAGCAGAGGGACACCCCGCATCAGCCCCCGCGCGGGGCGGGGAGAGCGCAGGACCGGCAGCGGTGGGGAAGGGGGAACCGTGTCCCCGTCCCGGTCGTACCGCGCTTCAGCCGCTCCATGGCGCTCTTGCTGCCGGCGTAGGTGGGCCGGATCTCCTTCCCCATCTCCTCGATGACGGAGAGCAGGTCGGTGTAGGTGCTCTGCGAGCCCTGAGCCCCGGGGGGCTTCATCGCCTGCGGCGAGGGGTGGGACACGCAGCGGAGGGGTGAGGAGCGGCCCCGGTGCCCCCCGGTCACACCGCTCCCGGTCCCGGCCCCGCCACCCCCGGCCTCACCTGCACGTAGCCCATGGACGGCGGCCCGAAGTCATTGAAGAGGGGCCGGAAAGGGGCGGCGGCGCCGGGGACGGATCCGGAGGGCGACGGGACACTCGTGGCTACGAGAAACGGAGAGTTACCGGCTGCCCCCGCCCTGCCCTTCCCGTCCTCTCCCCCGCGGTCACGGCGGGGCGCGCTCACCGGCGGGTGGTGCCCCGGGCCCCGGCGGGGCGGGGCTGGCGCTGGCGGCTCCGGGGGTAGCTGGGGCGGGAGCGATGGGCTTGTAGGACATCCCCGACGGCCGCCCGCCGCTCCCGGCGCCCTGGAGCGCGGCGGGGGTCGGTGAGCGGCCCCCGCGCTCGCCCCGCCGGTTGCGCCGCCTGTGCCCGCCGCTCCTCAGCTCAGTTCGGCCCGGCCCGGCTCGGTGCCCGCCCGCCCGCTCGGCACCCGAGCCCCGGGGGAAGCGGAGCGCGGCGGCCCCGGTACCGGCTGCGCAGGCCCCGCCGCGGCCCGGCCTGGCCTGACCCGGCCTCCGCCGGCACCGCCGCTCGCCCTGATGACGCGAGCGTGCGTGCGACGCCGCGCTGACGTCAGCGCGCCGCTTTGCCCGCCCCCCCTCGGGTCACCGTGGAGACGCGCGGCGTCAGCCCCGCCCCTTGCGCGGGGCCGTTTGGGTTGAAAAGACCCAGAAATGGTTAAATCGAGCCCGTGACCCGGCACTAACCGTGTCACTGAGCGCCTCGGCCGCACCGTGTGTGAGCACCCCCAGGGCCGGTGGCTCCAGCCCTGCCCTGGGCAGCCTGTTCCAATGCCTGAGCACCCTCTGGGGAAGGAATTGTTCCTCAGCTCCATCTAAACCTGCCCTGGGGCAGCTTGAGGCCGTTTCCGCTTGTCCCATCCCTTGTTCCTTGGGAGCAGAGCCCAGCCCCCTCCTGGCTCCATCCTCCTGTCAGGCAGTTGCAGAGAGCGAGAAGGTCCCCCCTGAGCCTTCTCTTCTCCAGACTGAACCCCCCCAGGTCCCTCAGCCGTTCCTCATCACACTTGTGCTCCAGGCCCTGCACCAGCTCCGGGGCCCTTCTCTGGCCCCGCTCCAGCCCCTCAATGTCTCTCTTGGGGTGAGGGGCCCAGAACTGACCCAGGATTCGAGGGGCAGCCCCACCAGTGCCCAGCACAGGGGGACAATCCCTGCCCTGGCCCTGCTGCCACCCTGGGGCTGGGACAGGCCCCAGGCTGCTGGTGGCCTCTTGGCTGCCTGGGCACAAGCTGCTCCTGTTCGGCTCCATCAGGTCCTTTTCCATGAGCAGCTTCCCAAGCCTGGAGCATTCCATGGGGCTGCTGTGGCCCAAGTGCAGGACCCAGCACTGAGCCCTGTTGAATCCATGGATCCAGCCTGGCCACATCCCTCTGCAGAGCCTCCAGCAGATCAACTCCCACCCAACCTGGTGTCACCTGCAAAGGGACTGGTCAAGGTGGCCCTTGCTCCCCTCATCCCGATCATCAGTGAAGATCTCAAACAACACTGACCCCAGTCCCAAGCCCTGAGGGCCACCACTAGTGACACCAACTAGATGTGACATCTTTGTGTCATCCCCCTCCATGAGCCACCACCTCATTGCTCCAGCAGGGTGGTGGGAACGGAGCTGGGGGGAGGATTCACTGCTGCAACCCCCAGTACTGGCCCCACTGGGCCCTGTGTTGCCCCCCCGGATAGCACCCACCCCACCAGGACAACCGGTGACCCACGACTTCTGTTTAAACTCAACATAAAGGCAAAGCAACGTCCATAGAGGTCGTTTTCTTTCATTTCAAAAGGGCAAATTTCACCCCAAAGTGCTCCCAGGGCAGGATCCTGCTGCCACGGGCCGCTCCCCGTCACACGGTGGAACTGGAATGCTTTATTCCCGGCTTCTTCCCTCAAGGGTGTCCTGGTTTTAGCCCCGAGGACGATCCACACCAGTCCGGGAAGCAGCGGGATGCCTGATCCCGGGCACATCTGGGGTAGGTAATGGGGGACAGGCAGCGGGATACACCCGAAATCACAGCGTGTGGGGACAGGATTGAACATGGGGGTCAGGGGGAGGCTGGAGGGATGAGCCGGGAGGGCTGGGGCATGTTTGACTGTTGGGATGAGCTCGAGGTGGGAATGGGGACACTGGGGGGTGCAGGAAAGAGCAGAACCGAGAGCGAGAGTAGCCAAAGCCCAGCCTGGTGGCATCATCGGTGCCCCACACCACGGTGGGACCTCGGCACGAAGCCGAGGGTGAGGCTGAGCACCGTCAGTGAGGGCTTTGCCCCAGGCTTGGGCGCCGGCACCGGCACAGCCCCAGCCAGCACCGGGCATCTCCATGGCCCGCTCCTCTTCATAAGGCACGGTGGGGTCCCGTGTTGGCACACGCCGCCCTCAGCGCGACATCATCCGCACAAACTCTGCCGGCAGGAGAATACATCCGGAGCATCCCGAATATCCCTGAGGATGCTCCCGGTCCCCTCTTCCCAGTCCCCCCTGTCCTACCTTCGAAGTCCACCAGCCCATCCCCATTGAGATCCACGTCCTTGAGGATCTCGTCCACCTCACGGTAGTTGAGCTGCTGCCCCAGCAGCTTGCGCATGGCCTCCCGCAGCTCTGCCATGCTGATCTGCCCGTCGCCGTTGGTGTCGAACTGCGGGCGAGCATCCATGGGTGACAGCCACCCTCGGGGTGCCACCGCATCCCCCCATCCCCATCCCCGCACCTCACGGAAGGCATCACGCAGCTCCTTGATCCCGATCATATCCGCCGTCTCCGCCAGCATCTTGGGGCCCATCAGCTCCACGAAGTCATCAAAATCCACTTTTCCTCCAGCTGCAACGGGAACAGGGTGACCAGGGTGGGGGGGAACAGGGCGATGGGGGGCAGGCAGGGTGATGGGGGTCCCCCTCAATCCCCACCACGTACTGATCTGCTGGGACAGCTCGATGAGCTCCATCTCAGTGGGCATGTAGCCCATGGTCCGCATGCACTCGCCCAGGTCCTTGTAGCTGATGTAGCCATCGTGATCCTTGTCGAACTCCCGGAAAGCCTGCTTCAGCTCTGGGAACACCACGGAATGTCACCCCACAGCACCCCACAGCGCAGACCCCCAGCCCTGGGGGGCGGGCAGCGCCTCACCTTCGATCTCTTCAGGCCGCAGCTCTCGGTCCTGGGATAGAGAGAAAGTGGGAAGAGCCAATGTAAGGGTCCTTCTCCCATTGCCCCCCCCGGTGGCTCCAGCCCCGGCCCCGCCGTGCCGGCTCACGTGCGTACCCGCTGGGTGACGGCGATGCTCTGCCGCAGGAAGATGCAGGCCGGCCCCACCAGCCCCTGCAGCACCGAGTAGCTCTGCAACGGGGGAGATTGCGCCGCCTCCGACACCTCCTCGGGGTCCCCGGCACCGGGAGTTGTGGGGTCGGAGCGTGGCTTCCCGTCCTGTGGTCACAACAGGGGGTCAACAGCGAGGGAGGGGACTCCCCACCGTCCTCCTGCTCCCACTGCACGCCCAGGGGTGGCCGTACCTTGGGGAGCCTCCGCTCGGGGGTCTTGGTGCAGTTGCCCATGGCCGGGGGCTGCGCCCGCGCCGCAGGGCATGCCCGGCCCCGGGGGGAGCGGCTGGCGCGGGGATGGGGGGGGGGAGCGGGAAGGGCTGTGCCGGGATTGGAGGTTTTTATGGAATATCTGGGGATATGCAGGGCAGGCGGGGGGGGGGCGCCGCGCCCGCGCACACGCATAATCCCCCGGATTATGCCCCGCTCGGCCGCCCTGCTCCAGATGTGGGGAGCCGCCCAGCTGTTCCCGGCCCCCCACCCTCCACAAGGGCTCCCGGTCCTCCTCGCCGGTTACCTGCCCGGAAGCGGGGGGCAGCGGAGACCCCGGCTCCCCGGTGGCCCGACGACGTTCCATAAAGAAACTCGCACCGCCATGGCTCGGCCGCCCCAAGGTGCTGCCGCGGCTCTGCCGCCCGCCGAACCGTGGGGCCGAGTGGAGCCGGCGGCAGCCCCGAGTGCTGTGGGAGCGGTTGTGGGGCGTGGGGCTGCCGGTGCCCCGCTGTGTCGGCCCACGGAAGAGGAAGAACATGCCACCAGCCGCCCCGTCCCGCTGCTCACCGCCAGTCCCCAGCTCCTTCTCCCACCCTCGGAGCTTGGCAGGGGGGAAACCGGATCCCCGGGGCCCTGCACTCGCCCCGGCCCCGCTCCCTCGCCGGGACGAGGCCACGGCCAGCGGGGTGGTGGCGGGGGGGGGAACACGGGCACAGACAGCGCTGCAGCAGGGGCAGAGCGGGACCTGCCGCGCTGGGGGTATCGAGGGGCGCGGAAGGCAGGACCCCGGCGTGGGGGGGGTCCCGGGAGGTGCTGGGGTGGGGATCAGCACCGGGCGCTCCGGGGGGGAACCGGGGGGGGTCGGGCGGGAGCCTCCAGTTACAGCCCGAAACCCGACCCGCGCCCGCGGCACGTGGCGGCGCGGGGCCAGCATGGCCACGCCCCCTTCAGTAAGCCACGCCCCTTCCATAAGCCGCGTCCCCTCCTCGTCCATGTAACCGCGCCCCCTACGTGAGGCCACGCCTCATTCGTAAGCCACGCCCCCTAGAGGAAGCCACGCCTCCACCTCCGTCCTTATCCATGTAACCCCGCCCAAGGAGCTGTATGGTCACGCCCCCTCAGTGAGGCCACGCCTCCTTCAGCAAGCCACGCCCCCTTCACGTCTATGTAACTGCGCCCAGACAGCGGTATGACCACGCCCCCTCCGTGTGGCCACGCCCCCTCGTGTAGCCACGCCCCCTCCCTCCATCTCTCCTCCCCAGTGTCACCGCTGAGCCGAGCCGCAGCGTCGCGGGGTGGTGACGTCACTGCGCCGTGCCGCTGCAGGGGCGGCTGAAGGTGACGGCGGTGCCGGTGCCGGTGCCGGTGCCGGGTCCCGGTCCCGCCATGGCCGCCCGGCAGCTGCTGGCGCTGCGCCGCCTGCCCGCGGCCCGTGCGCGCCTCTCGGTGAGAGCCCGGCGGCCGCTGCCGCCGCCGGGGCTGACGCCGGTGTCACCGGTGCTGTTACCGGTGTTGTAACCGGTGTTACCGGGTGTGTGTGTGTCTCCCCGCAGACCGCGCCCAAGAAGACGCAGTTCGGGTCGCTGAAGGATGAGGACCGCATCTTCACCAACCTCTACGGGCGGCACGACTGGAGGTGAGGACGGGGGTCGGGGCGGTGGTGGTTGGGTGCCGGGGGGGGTGGTCCCAGTGCTGGCCCCGGTGCCACCGGCCGTGCCGCTCCCGCAGGCTGCAGGGCGCGCTGCGCCGCGGAGACTGGTACAAGACGAAGGAGATCCTGCTCAAGGGAGTGGATTGGATCCTCGGCGAAATCAAGACGTCGGGGCTGCGCGGCCGCGGCGGCGCCGGATTCCCCACCGGCCTCAAATGGAGCTTCATGAACAAGCCCCCCGATGGCAGGTGAGGCCGGGACCGGCGGCGCCGGGACCCTCCCCCTGTGCAGGGCACGGCGCTGACGGTGCCCACCGCCTGCTCCAGACCCAAGTACCTGGTGGTGAACGCGGACGAAGGGGAACCGGGCACGTGCAAGGACCGGGAGATCATGCGCCACGATCCCCACAAGCTGCTGGAGGGCTGCCTGGTGGCGGGCCGGGCCATGGGCGCCCGCGCTGCCTACATCTACATCCGCGGCGAGTTCTACAACGAGGCCTCCAACCTGCAGGTGAGGGCTGGGGGCGCTGGGGGGACACCCCATGGGCGATGAGGGGGAGCTCCCGGACCCACACGCGTCCCCTCTCTGCTGTAGGTGGCCATCAGGGAGGCCTATGAAGCCGGGCTGCTTGGGGGGGACGCCTGTGGGTCAGGGTACGCCTTCGATATCTTCGTGGTGAGGGGCGCCGGAGCCTACATCTGCGGGGAGGAGACGGCGCTGATCGAGTCCATCGAGGGCAAGCAGGGCAAGCCACGGCTGAAGCCGCCCTTCCCTGCTGACGTGGGTATGGCAACGGTTGTTCATAGAATGGTTTGGGTTGGAAAAGACCTTAAGCTCATCCAGTTCCAACCCCCTGCCACAGGCAGGGACACCTTCCACTAGAGCAGGTTGCTCCAAGCCCCTGTGTCCAACCTGGCCTTGAACACTGCCAGGGATGGGGCATTCTATGGGCAGAACCGGTTGTCCCGGTGCCGCCATCGTGCTGGAATTGCTCTGACTTCCTCCAGGTGTCTTCGGCTGCCCCACCACGGTGGCCAACGTGGAGACGGTGGCCGTGTCCCCCACCATCTGCCGCCGCGGCGGTGCCTGGTTCGCCAGCTTCGGCCGAGAGCGCAACTCGGGGACGAAGCTCTTCAACATCTCAGGTCACGTCAACAACCCCTGCACCGTGGAGGAGGAGATGTCGGTGCCTCTGAAGGAGCTCATCGAGAAGCACGCCGGTAGGTGACACAGGACACACCGTCACCACACGGGTACCGGGCCTGGTTTGGCCTCTCTGACCCCCTGTTTTGGCAGGGGGTGTCCGTGGGGGCTGGGACAACCTGCTGGCCGTCATCCCGGGGGGCTCCTCCACGCCGCTGCTCCCCAAGTCGGTGTGTGAGACCGTGCTGATGGATTTCGACGCCCTGGTGCAGGCGCAGAGCGGGCTGGGCACGGCTGCCGTCATCGTTATGGATAAATCAGTAAGGGATGAGCCCCCTCTTTGTCCCCACCCCGTGTCACAGCAGCCCCCTCACCCTCCTCTTCCTCCCCAGACCGACGTTGTCAAAGCCATCGCTCGCCTCATTGAGTTCTACAAGCACGAGAGCTGCGGGCAGTGCACGCCGTGCCGGGAGGGTGAGCCACGGGGCAGGAGGGGAGGGTCACGGAGCCGTGGGGCAGGGTGTGGGTCACCCCACGGGCCCCTCACGTGCTCCCCATCCCCGCAGGCGTGGACTGGATGAACAAGGTGATGGCTCGCTTCGTGCAGGGCAACGCGCAGGTGGCCGAGATCGACGCGCTCTGGGAGATCAGCAAACAGATCGAGGGCCACACCATCTGCGCCCTGGGCGACGGCGCGGCCTGGCCCGTGCAGGTGGGGGGACTTGGGGGGCAGATGTGGGGCTGAGGGGGCCGGGAGCCGTTTCCCCACCCCATTAACTCATCTCTGCTCTGCACAGGGCCTCATCCGTCACTTCCGACCCGAGCTGGAGGAGAGGATGCGGCGCTATGGGGAGGCCAAAGCCCGAGCGGCATCAGCGTAAGGTGGGGGTCCTGCTGATCCCTGCCCTAGATGGGGGTCCTGGGGGGCATCAGGGGCTTCCACAGCAGCTTGTGGGGCTCTGCTGAGGGCTCCTCAATAAACGCTGCTGCGCTCATGGGGCCTCTCTCTGCTTGAAGACAGCAGCAGGAGCTGGTTGTGGGTATAAAATGTGGGAAGGGAGCAATGGGGGGCTCTGGGTCCTGCCTCCCGGGAGCAGGAAATCCCTCAGGGATCCCTAGGGATCAGGGGATCACCCCCATGGCTCCTCTATGGGACAGTGCATGGGGCAGCACCAAGTAACCATGGTGGGGTATGGCCACAGAACCCCTGCAGGGCCACCACCGCTCCTGCCTGTACTAGTGCCGAGGGCACAGCTCTGTCCCCCCCGTGGTGCTGGCACTGACCCCCGTGGCACAAGCGGTTCCAAACATGGCTTTTTACTGAGTCACAGTGTTCAATGACGGGCAGCAGCACCCATGGGTGGGGGGTCAGCACCATGTCCCTGCCGCAGCCCCATCCCCATGGACCAGAGAACCGCACAACCGAGGTCCGGGGACCCCCAAAGCCCTCCCCGTGCCCTGCGGCGTCAGGCGGAGCGGAGCCGGGCCGGCGCCACGGTCTTCCTGCGGTAGCGCTCGGGTGCCAGGAGCTCGAGGGTCAGCTCGGTGATGATGGCCGTGAGCCCCCAGACCTTGTGGGGGCCGTTGAGGAACACGGGCAGGGTGTAGCCGTAGCGGCCGGCGGTGCGGAAGTGTGTGTAGCCCTGGTTCTCCTCCCGCAGGAGGTGAGCCAGGGGCAGGGTGAAGATCTCCGCTACCTGCGGCACAGGCGGTGGCCGGTGGTGGCACTGGGCACCAGGGCAGGGGGTGCTGCTCACCGGCACGGGGCCACGGCCGGTGCGGGGTCACCAACCTCGTCCGGGTTGGGCGTCAGCGTCAGGTTCTCCAGGGGGCCCAGGTTGGCCACGATGGGGGCCACCAGCAGCCCGTGCTGCAGGGGGGGTCAGCGAGGGATGGGGGGTGACCCCCCTGTCCCCAAAGTGCCATCCGTGACACCCCATCCCCAAAGTGCTACTTGTGACCCCCCTGTCCCCATAGTGCCATTGGTGATCCCCCCCCATCCCCATAGTGCCATCTGTGACCCCCTTTCCCCAAAGTGCCACCCATGGCCCCCTGTACCCCACGTGGACACCCATCATGTGTCCATCACCCAACCTGCAGCTAGCGCCCCATGTCCCTGTCACCCTGTATCTGTGTCACCCTCTGCTGCAAGGTCTGTTAGCGAGGGCTGGGGGTGACAGGTCCCCCATCCCCACAGTGTCACCCGTGACCCCTGCATCCCACAGGGACACCCATCACGTGTCTGTCACCCAACACCCCGCTGCCTGCAGCCAGTGCCCTGTGTCCCTGTTACCCATGTCCCTGTGTCCATGTAACCTTATGTCCGTATCACTCGTGTCCTACCCCATATCCCTGTCACCCCATGCCCCTGTCACCCACATCCTTGCCACCCCATGTCCATGTCACTCATGTGCCCCCCCATATCCCTGCCACCCCCTTTCCCTGTCACCCTGTGTCCAGATCACCCATGTCCAACCCCGTGTCCCTGCCACCCCGTGTCCCACCGCATATTCCTGGTATCCCCACATCCCTGTGTCCCTGCCACCCTGCCCTTACGCCCTTGTCCCTTCTGTCCCCAGCCGCCCCGTCTCCCCCGCTCCATGTCCTTGTCCGCTCTCCCTGTTCCCGCCCCGCCGGTGCCCGGTGCCCGGTACCCGGTCGGGCAGCGCCTGCAGCTGCCCCCAGACGCTCGGCTCTCCCAGCGCCAGCCCCAGCTCCTCCCGCGTCTCCCGCAGCGCCGTGGCCACCGCGTCGCCGTCCGCCGGGTCCCGCCGCCCCCCGGGGAAGCTGCAAGAGCCAAGGGGGGGCCCGCTCAGCGCCGGTTCGCGGTGCCCGGAGCCCGCAGCCCGGGGCCGGTACCTGACATCGCCGCTGTGGCGCCCGCCCAGGCGGCGGGAGCGCAGCGTGAACAGCAGCGCGGGGCGGCCCCGCACCGAGCACAGCGGCACCAGCACCGCGGCCGCCGCCGCCGCCGCCGCCCCGCGCCCCGCCGCCGCCGCCGCCAGCCGCGCCCGGCACCGCCGCTCGCTGCCGCTGCTCAGCAGCGCCCCGGGGTCCCCCGGGCCCGGCTCCGCCATGGCGCCGGCACCGAGCGGCGGAGGGCGGGGAGGACGTCCGGGACCGGCCCCTTCCCACCCCTCCGGTACCGCCTCCCCGCGGCTGGCCCCGGCACCCCGCAGCGCTGCGGGGCTGTCCTGGTGTGCAACGGACCCTAACGGGCGTGAAACAGCCCATAACGGGTGTGTAACACCCTATAACGGGAGTGAAACAGCCCCTAACGGGTGTGAAACAGCCCCTAAAGGGCGTGAAACGGCCCCTAACGAGCGTGTAACAATCCCTAACAGGCATGAAACAGCTCGTAACGGGGGTGTAACACCCCCTAACGGGCGGGTAACGGCCCCCAACGGGTGTGCAACCTAATTACCAGGCGTGCAACGGCCCCTAATGGGCATGGGACAATCCCTAACGGGTCCACAACAGCCCTCAACGGGTGTACAACACCCCCTAACGGGCGTGTAACCCCATTACCGGGCATGCAACAACCCCTAACAGGCGTGTAACAGCCCCTAACGGGTGTTCAACAGCCCCTAATGGGTGTGTAATAGACCCTAATGGGTCGGCAACAGCCCCTAAGGGGTGTGTAACAGCCCTCAATGAGCGTGCAACACCCCCTAATGGATGTGCAGCCCCAGTACCGGGTGTTCAACAGCCCCTAATGGGTGTGCAATAGCCCCTAACAGGCGTTCAACAGCCCCCGACAGGCGTGCAACGAGCCCCAACCGGTGTGTAACCCCATTACCGGGCATACAACAGCCCCTAACACGTGAGTAACAATCCCTAATGGGCGGTCAACAGCCCCTAATGGGTGTGCAACCCCACTACTGGTCGTGCAACGGCCCCTAACAGGTGAGTAACAATCCCTAGTGGGTGGGCAACCCTGTTACCAGGTATACAATAGCCCCTAACAGGTGTAACACCCCCACTGGGTGTGCAATAATCCCTAAGGGGTGCGGAACCCTGTTACCAGGTGTGTAACCTCCCTCCCAGCTTTACACACACCCCTCTCTGTGTGTGCAAACCTCTCAGTGGGTGAACAACAGCCCCACAGGTTGCTCAAGCCCTGCTCCAGGTGTACAACACCCCCCTGGGTGTGTAACCACCTCCCAGCTTTGCACACCCCCCCATGGTGTGCAACCCCTCCATGAGAGGTGCAGGCCCTACGACAGCTCACAACCCCATCACCACGTGTACAACCCCCTGACAGGGGGTACAACACCCCCCAAACACCCTCTTTCCATAGCTGGGATGTGGCACCAGCCACGTGTCCCCTCTTACCAGGGTCTGGGGGTGCTGTGACCCCCTCCATGGGTGCTGCAGCCTGGGAACGCCGATGGTGGGATCAATCCCACCTCTGCCCCCACCCATCGTTGCCCCCCACTGTTACTGAGTGACCCCCAACCCGCACAGGCAGCCCCGGGGTAGCTGTGGCCAAGCCGGGTGACACGGGCACAGCCGGTCCTGCGCCGGGGGGTGACAGTTCTGGATGCTGACATCTCATCAGGGAATTCCCTCTGTTGAAACAGCCTCAAAGTAGGTCCAAGGCCGGGAAAAGGCTCCGGGTGTAACCATGGGAAGCAGGAGTGGGATTTCTCCCCGTGGATTTACCAGCTTCAGCAACACCGACACCACTTGAGGTGAAAGCCACACACAGGCAAAGGAGCCTGCGAGGACCGGAGGGACACGGCGACAGCATCCCAGTGAGGAGAAGGGTCGGATAAACAACAGGGAATAGCAGGGGTTGGGAATGGTGGAGCCAGTCCCGGTGACAGACACCTCTCACACATCCACCTTCACCTCTCAGCATTGAATGATTTTAAAAAACTGTATATAGAAATCACCACTCGCTCGGAATTCTTTTGCCTCCGGAGCCCGACGCTGGATTCACACAATTCCTGCTCCCAGCTTCAGCGGAATCTCCTCTCCTCCCACACGTATCGCTTCCCTGCGGGCACCTTCCGGAAGAACAGGCTGTTCCCTCGGCTCATGTTGCCCTGGAAGTGGGAGATGAGCGGTGCTGGGTGAGGCAGAGCGGCTCCGAGTCCTGCGGTGGCACCCCCAGATTCCCACATGGATCTTCCCCATGGCCGGGCAGTATTCCAGCCGGACACTCACCTCCTTGTGCAGCTGGCTCCAGCAATCCAGCCACGAGGAGTAGGTGGGTGCGTAGGGAAGGAGGCCCCCAGCGAGCCTGAGGAAGGGAAAGGAGACCCACAGGGTTCAACAGGGCTCAGTGCTGGGTCCTGCACTTGGGCCACAGCAGCCCCATGGAATGCTCCTGGCTTGGGAAGCTGCTCATGGAAAAGGACCTGATGGAGCTGAACAGGAGCAGCTTGTGCCCAGGCAGCCAAGAGGCCACCAGCAGCCTGGGGCCTGTCCCAGCCCCAGTGTGGCAGCAGGGCCAGGGCAGGGATTGTCCCCCTGTGCTGGGCACTGGTGGGGCTGCCCCTCGAATCCTGGGTCAGTTCTGGGCCCCTCACCCCAAGAGAGACATTGAGGGGCTGGAGCGGGGCCAGAGAAGGGCCCCGGAGCTGGTGCAGGGCCTGGAGCACAAGTGTGATGAGGAACGGCTGAGGGACCTGGGGGGGTTCAGTCTGGAGAAGAGAAGGCTCAGGGGGGACCTTCTCGCTCTCTGCAACTGCCTGACAGGAGGATGGAGCCAGGAGGGGGCTGGGCTCTGCTCCCAAGGAACAAGGGATGGGACAAGAGGAAACGGCCTCAAGCTGCCCCAGGGCAGGGTTAGATGGAGCTGAGGAACAATTCCTTCCCCAGAGGGTGCTCAGGCATTGGAACAGGCTGCCCAGGGCAGGGCTGGAGCCACCGGCCCTGGGGGTGCTCACACACCGTGTGGCCGAGGCCTCAGTGCCATGGGTTAGTGGTGGCCTTGGCAGTGCTGGGGAATGGTTGGATGTGATGATCTTGAAGGTCTTCTCCAGCCTGGCTGATTCCATGATTCTAAGGAATTATTTCTATCGAGGATCAAGCCCTGCACTGAGCTGAACCCCAAAATGTCCCTTTGGATGCTGCACTGCACCCCGTGACCGCAGCTCTCCCCACAAGGAACCAGCCCCACGGCAAGGCTGCACCAGCTCTGACTCCCAGGAGGGTTGGGAAGGCAGTTTTGGAGCTGATCCAGTGCGGAGGAACACAGTGGCCCCCACCAGGACACCCCCCTCGTGGTGCTGGGGTCACACTCACCCGCAGTTATTGACAGCCATCAGGTTGGAGACGAGGACGAAGGGGTAGGTCAGCATGCTAGCGAAGAACTGCAAGGCACAGAGGAGCTGGTGGGCAGCAGCTCCAGTGGGCATCTCCCCACTGCCCTCCCCATGGGGAGAACAAGCCCCCACAATCCCCAGGGATCCCTCCAGGCTCTGTGTGGAGCAAGGCTGGAAGCCCACCGAGGTCCAGAGCGATGCACATCCTCCGTGGAGCATCCCCTTCCTCCATGGGCTGATCCCTGTGGAGCCAGCACCCGGCTCTGCCCCTCCAGCCCAGCAGCCCCAGGACAGGAGGGGGTTACAGGAATACCCCATTCCCTTGGGAAAGGGATTCCATTCCCTTCGCCCTCCCTGCAGGAAGGCAGCACACACACTGTACTCACTCCAGTGACTGCCTGTGAGTAGCTCTTCACCTCAGCCATGGTTGAGACCTGCAGGAGGAGGAAAAAGCACCTTCAATCCCATGCAGCTGCACTGCTGCCCCCCCAAAACAGGCCCCTGTCCCCCCCAGGGCTGCCCCTGGAGCCCCCCCAGCCCTCCCAGAGCAGGGCATGGAGCCCGTACCCCGTTCTCCAGCGCGTACGTGTTGATGAGGTAGGCCAGCATGTTGCAGAGCCAGAGCGAGAGGATGTCCCCGAGGAGCCGGGGGATGAGGCCGCTGGAAGAGAAGAGGCAGCGGGAATGTCAGCCCGGAGGGGGCCTGGATCCAGGGAAAAGCCGGGAGCAGCCGATCCCGCAGTGCCTGGGAAGGGGGAGCTCCTGGAGCGGGGATGCTGGGGCAAACGGGGAGGATACAGACCCAGAGGGACCCAAAACACCCTCGCGGTGTCCCAGGGAAGGGTTACTACCCCTTTACTCCTTTTTAGCAACCCCGAGCACTGGACATCACCCAGGACTGGCGGCTACAAGGTGGGGGCTCGCTGGGAAGCCCCCCATGGAGGGCAGGAGGGAAACCCACACACCTCGGCAGCACCAGAGAGCTCCTGGAGCCCGGTGAGACGGGAGGGCAGAGCTGGGGCCAGAACGAGGAGCAACACACACAGGTTTTGGGGAATAACACCCATGGATTGGGGGGAGCAATACCTCATGTCCCCCATTTTGTCACACCCCCCCCCCCCCAGTCCCCATGGACATCACTCACGCGAAGAAGCCCAGGATCCCTTCTTCCCGGTAGATCGTGGCAAAGGCGCTTAGTGTCCCACTGGGAGGAAGAGGAGAGTGAGGGGCACGGTTGGGGGGGCCCCATGAGTGGATGGGCAGCACCCCATGGCAGCCCCCCTCCCACAGCAGAATCCCCCTCCATGGCAGAACATCCACCCAATAGCAGACACCCCCCGGACCCATGGTAGAGAACCCCCCCATGGCATTGCCCCCCTCCATGGTAGAACAACCCCCCCATGGCAAAGTCCCCCCCATGGCAGAGATCCCCATAGCAGAAACTGCCCCCCCACAGCAGAGTCGTGTCCCCCCCCCCGCCCCATACCTGTACTTGGTCTCCCGGCCGATGAACTGCACCATGCAGCGGAGGGTGATCACTGCGGGCAGAGATGGGCACTGGGGGTGAGGGGGGGCACAGGGACACCCCAAGTGACACAGCAGTGACCGTGCCTGTCACCCAGCTCTGGGGGGCACCTACCGTGGAAGGGGTGGGTGATGAGGGTGGCAGCAGAGCGAGCGACCATCTCTCGGGAGGTCTGGGGAGAAAGGGGGTGTCAGGGGGCACACATGGAGCCCCTCGGGCCCCCCCACACCCTCCTCATCCTCCTCATCCTCACCTCCTTTAGGACCTGCTCCAGCGATGACACCGGCTCCTTCTTGCTGGTCCCAGGCTGGGGAGGGAAAGAGGCGTCAGGCAGGGAACAGCCCCCCCCAAAAGCACCAATCCCTCCCCAACACCCCTGGAAGGACCCAATTCCCCCTGGAAGAGCTCCCTGAGCTTTTCCTTGTGGGCAGGGCTTGATGCTGGGCTGCTCTTACTGCAGCCATAGGGCATGTGGGATGGAAGGAAGGAGGGACTGGAAGGGAAGGGAAGGAAAGGAAGAAGGGATAGAGGAAAAGAAGAAGGAGGGATGGAAGGAAGGAGGGATTGAAGTGGAAGGAAAGGAATAAGGGATGGAAAGGAAAGAGAAAAAGGAGGGATGAAGGAAAAGGAAGAATTAGAGTGGAAAGAAAGGAAGAAGGGATGGAGAAAAAGGAGAGATAAAAGGAAGAAGAGATTGGAGAAGAAGGAGGGATAGAAGGAAGGAGAGATTGGAGGAGAAGGAAAGGAAGAAGGGATGGAGGAAAAAGAGAAGAAGGAGGGAAAGGAGGAATTAGAGTGGAAGGAAAGGAAGAAGGGATGGAGGAGAAGAAGGAGGGATAAGAAGAAAGGAGGGATTGGAGTGGAAGGAAAGGAAGAAGGGACAGAAGGAAAGGAGGGATTGGAATGATGGATGGGAAGAAGGATTCCCCAGGGGAGCAGCAGCCTTGCACCTACCTCAGCTTCCTCAGCCTCCTGGTACTGCTGCAGAGGAAAGGGCATAGTCA
Organism: Strigops habroptila; assembly: GCF_004027225.2. NCBI lineage: Eukaryota > Metazoa > Chordata > Aves > Psittaciformes > Psittacidae > Strigops > Strigops habroptila. The sequence goes on from NC_046358.1 coordinate 1,331,729, forward strand.
GTGCAGCCACCGGGGACAGAGCAGCCGCGCCCCGCGGTGCCCCACCCGCCGGTGCCCGCGGTACCTGCAGCACTTTGCCGTGCACCACGGTGCCGATGGCGCTGGAGCAGAGGCGGGGGGCGAGGCCTTTGAAGAGTCCCGCTCTTCCATCGACCTTCACGATGTGCTTGGCTGGGGGGGGGGGGGGGGGGTCAGCACCGGGCACAGCACCGGGGCACCCCCCCCGCGAGCACCGGGGCGGCGGGGGCAGCACTCACCGTAGGAGAACAGCCCCGGGAGCTGGTAGACCTGGCGGCCGAAGATGTTCCTCCCCAGGGTGGGCGGCAGCGGCTCGTACCCGACCTGCGGCGGGAGCGGGGGCCTGCAGCCGGTACCGGGGCAGCGGGGACGCGGTGTAATCCCCCCCGGCTCCCCGTTACCGGCCGCCCCTTACCTGCACCAGCACCTTCACGTACATGAGCGGCTGCGAGAGCACCGTGAGCCCCGAGCCCAGCAGCACCTGCGAGGCCGCGTCCGCCATGGTGCCGCCGGCGTCACGGCACAGAAGGACACGGCGGCCGCCGCCGCTTCCGCTTCCGTTCCCCCCTCCCCGTCCTTCCCCTCCGGTACTTCCGGCGCTCCGCTTCCGGGCAACGGGGAGGGGCGGGCCGGTGTCACCGTGGTAACGGGGCCTAAAGGCGGCCTGCAGGCCTTGAGGGGTCGCCATGGCAACGGGGCCTGGGGGGCCCGAGGGGTCGCCATGGCAACGGGGGGGGGGGGGCCTGAAGGATCGCCATGGCAACGGGGCCGGGGGGGAGGTCTGAGGGGTCGTCATGGCAACGGGGCCGTCATGGCAACGGGGCCGCCATGATAACGGGGCCTGAGGGGCCGCCGTGGCAACGGGGGCTCAGGAGTCGCCATGGCTACGGGGCCTGGGGGGGGCCTGACTGGTCGCCATGGCTACGGGGCCTAGGGGGGTCGTCATGGCAACGGGGCCGCCATGATAACGGGGTCTGAGGGGTCGCCATGGCAACGGGACCGCCATGGCAGCGGGGCCTGCGGGCCCGGCGTGGCGGCGGGGCCCGGTGCCCGCGGGTGAAGGAGGCGCCGCCACACGCGGTCCCGGCCGTGGCACCGCTTTAATGCCGAGCACAGGCGCAGCAGCGCGGGGCGGCGCGGCGGGGCCGAACGGAGCCCGGCGCCGCGCTTGTGGCTTGGTCCGGCCGAGCCCCCGCCGTGCCGGCCCCGCCGCCGCCACCGGAGCCGGGCCCAGGCTGGGCTCCAGCCGCGCTGCTCGGGGGACGCGGCTGCCGGGAGCCCTGCAGCCTGGCCCGCGGGGCACGGGCCGGGCCGGCAGCGGCGGAGGCAGCAGCGCCGCGGCCGCGGGTCCCTGCGGCGCGGGTGGGGGCCCGGCTCGGCGGGGCAGCGCTCCTCCGGCGCACGGCGTCCCTCGCCCTCCGGCTCCGCAGCTGCTTCCTCCGCGGCTGCAAAGCGGTGCCGGGCCGTCAGCGCCCCGCGGCGTGCGGTGACCCCCGCCCGGGGCACCGCGGACTCACCGGCTGCGGCTGGACCGGCAGCGCGTCAGACACGGAGCTATCGGAACCGCTGGTGCTGGGAGGAGGAGGAAGAAGAGGAGGAGCGCCTTCAGCCAGCACCGGCACCATCACTGACACCATCACCGGCACCATCACTGGCACCAGCACCAGCGGGGCACAGCCGGGATATACCTGGACTCAAGCTCGGAGGGGGACACGTCGCTCCAGCTGCCACCAGCGCCCGGATCACGGCCCAGCCGCTGCCGCAGCAGCGCGTCCACCTCGGACAGGCACTGCTGGAACTGCGGGACACAGTCGGCATCACCGCTGGCACCGGGAGCACCGCGGGTGCCGCGGCTGAACCCACCTTGGCCGGGTCCGGGTCGCAGAAGTCGAGGAGGGTGTCGCAGAGGTGGGAGCCCAGCGCCGTGAGGTCCTGCACGGTGAAGTGTGAGCGCCTCCCGCCTGGAGGGGACACAGGGGGCACCAAACAAGCAGCAGCTCCGCGTGCCATGGCCCACCCGGCACCGACACACCGACACCAGCACCCCCGGCCCCTCACCCAGCGTGGAGCCGCCGAAAGCCGCCTCCATGGTGTAGCTGTTGGAGACCCCCAAGCGCCACATCACAACCCGGCCTGTCCCCAGCTTGCTCTTCTGCACCTTGAACTTGCAGCTGGGGAAGGAGAACTGGGGCCAGCCCCAGGGTTGGTGCCCGGACCCAAGCCCCACAGGGCCCCATGGTGGCATCTGGTGTCACCGCAGGGCTCAGTGGGGACACCGTGCCCCGGCCCCGTTGCACCCCACCTTGTCAGGGGCGTTCTTGCTGAACATGAAGGGGAAGACGCGCTGGTGCAGCCGCAGCTTGGCGCTGGCCCCGCTGCCATCACAGCCATACATGAAGACGTTGTTCTTCCGGCTGTGCCCATGGAAGTCGCAGTACAGCACCACCTCCCGCTCCGCCAGCACCCTGTGCGCACCAGGATGTGACCACCAGTACCACCACCGCAGCACCAGCACCACCTCCCCGCGCCACCCCTCACCTCTCCACCATAGCCCGCAGGTGCCACACTGCAGGGAAGGCTCTGGGCATCGCCGTTGCATAGGCCCTGTTGGGATCCCGGCCGGACAGGGAGCAGCGGGAATTACCCACCACCACCCCATCGGGGTTGAGCATCGGCACCACCTTGAAGACGAAGAGGTGCCGCAGGAGCCGCGCGTCGGCGCGGGCGCTGAGGAGGAAGTCGAGGCAGCCGCGCATGGCCCAGGAGCCGCCGCTCTCGCCGGGGTGCGCGCGGGCGCTCAGCACCACGGCGCGCTTGGGCGCCGTGCTGCAGGTGCTGGTGATGGTCAGCACGTACACGGGGTTCCCGGCCAGGCTGTGGCACAGCGCCCGCACCGCGCAGTACCGCGACCGCACCGGGTCGCCCGCCAGCGCCCGCAGGTAGCGCTGCAGCTCCGTGTAGGTGTAGGGGTAGGAGTGGGCGAAGAAGCACGTGTCGCTGTCGTGGGGGAAGCGCATGCTCCAGGAGAGGTGGAAGGTGGTTGGACCCTCGTCGCTGTCGCCACCACCGCGGTAGTAGCGGACGTCGGTGCCGACGCGGCGCCAGCCGATGCCGCGGCTCTGGGCGTCCCGCTGGGAGTAGAGCAGCGGCCTCATGCCCTCGCCATAGAGGCTCTTGGCTTTGGCCAGGTTGGCGATGGTGAAGCGGTACGGAGGGGCCCGGCGGGTGTTTTGGACGCGGAAGTAGAACCATTGGGTGTGTTTGGTGGTGAAGAGGTCCGGCCGCAGCCACAGCATGTACTCGTAGGGACCCCTGTGTGGTGGGACGGGCCATGCTGCGGCTCCCGGTGCCACCAGTGCCCCCCCTTTGTGCCCCCCCCAGCCCCTCTCTTACACCTTGACGGCTCTCTGCAGGTTGCCGCTCTCAAAGCGGGACTCAAAGAGCAGCGTCGTGTCCTGGGGACCCTCCAAGGGGGCTGCTGCCGAGGAGAGGGGCCCTGGGGCCCCCCCAACGCGGGCACGGGTGAAGCAGGAGCCTTGGGGCACTGCAGAGAGGCCCAGAGGGACGGTGATGGGCGCCTAGGGAGACTGAAGGGGCACCCATGGGTGCTGCCCGCTCCCACTACCTGGGTTGCAGTGGTAGACGACGGTGCCCTGCTCCTCGCCAAGGGTGGCCGGGGCCTGCTCCATGCCCGTGGGCTGGCAGAAGGGCTCCGGTTCAGGGGGGACCCACTCTGGGGGGGGACACACAGGACAGTGACAGGCACCACGGGCACAGCAGGGTCTGGCACACGGGGGGGGGGACACGGCAGGAGCTGCCCCTCACCGATGTGCTCGATGGGCTCCTGGATGACTTCACACTCCACAGGCCAGCGGGGAGCGGGCAGGGGCCCCCCCAGTGAGGGCACAGCAAAGAGACCCCGAGAGTCCCCCAGGGTCCCCCGGTGCTGTGCTGAGGGGACCCGTGTGCCCCGGCCGGGGGCTCGCTCCAGTGCCTGGGGGGCTGCAGGAGGACCTGGGGGAGCCCCAGTGGCAGGTTGGGGTGGGGACACCCCCAAAACCACCCACACCCCAAAGCAGGGGCAGCCCCAGGGCCGGGGGGGGGTCCCACTCACGGCTCAGCTCCTGCCCAGGACCGCGCCGGTGGCCAGGATTGGTGCTGCCCATGCTGGGCACCTCGGTGGGACGCTGCTCCGTGGGGTCCCCTGAGGTCACGGGGCTCTTCTGTGCACCCGTCTTGTGGCCTTGGGGAGAGCACGGCTGCAGCCCCACACTTGGGGGGCACATCTGGTGGCCACAGCCCCATCTTCCTACCTTGGAAGTAGCCGTAGTAGCTCAAGTGGTGACGCATGAAGCTGTCATAGGGGTCAGGGAGCAGCCCCCCCCCACCAAACCCCCCTGGAGCCCCCTCCTCAGGCTGCATCGTGGCAAGAGCTCCGGTGCCGGCAGTGCCGGGAGCGGGGACGCGGTCGCTGAGCGACCGGAGGCGCTGGGAGAGAACTGGGAGGTGCTGGGACAGGAGCCAGAGGGATTTAGTGTTCCCGGCACACAGCACAAAGGGGCCCCGCCGGCGTCACCATGAGCAACGCCAACCCCAAACCACCCACTTCAAGCACACGGCACGTCCCAAACTGCTACGGTTTATTGGACAACGGTCACGGGCAGGGTTTGGAACTGTACATCTGTAAAAAAGGAAGGAAAAGGGCAGGGAAGGACCAAGGCTCCCGCGCCTCATGTGCTCGACGCCGTTTTCCTGCGCTTGAGCCGCGCTCGCCAGTCCTCGGGCAGCGCCTCAAAGTTGGCGTTTCTCTCTGCCATGCCACTGCGGGACAAAGAGGGGTGTCAGCACCCTGGGGTGGTCCCCACCGCCCCCCTGTGCCCCACACCAGGGTTGGAGATGGGGATCCTGGTGTCCGGGGTGGGAGGAAACGTCCCTTGAGACGGGAAGCACGTACCTCATGAGCTGCTGCTGCTTCCACTCCTCGATGCGCCGCTGGGCCGTGGTCTCCCGGTCCTCCTCGCTGGAGCTGGAATTCTCCTCCTCATCCAGCTCCCGCTGGATGCTCTGCCACTTCTTCACCAGCGACGGCATCTTCGTCTTGCCCTTCTTGCCCTGTGCCAGACACACAACGTGTGGCGGTCAGGCCGGGAAGGGAGGAGAGGCACCGGGATGGCACCGGGACGGCACCGGGGGACGTGCTCACCTTGTCCTTCCGCCCCTTCCTCGGCTTCTCCTTGTCCGGCGGCGGCGGGGCCTTGGGCACGGGCGGGGGGGGTGTCTGGGGGGGCGGTGGCGGCGGGGGCTGCTCCGTGGCGCTGGTGTTGGCAGCGGGGAGGGCTCCCCGCACCGGTGCCGGCTGCACGGCGGCCGCGGCCAGGCTGACGGAGGTGGCACACTCCGAGTAGCTCATGAGGGCCGGCGCGGCGGGCGCCGTGACGCTCAGGTAGCCGGGCTGCAGCCCCAGCGGGGTGGGTTGGGGGCCCGGCCCCATGCGGAGGTTGGGGCGACCCTGGAGCTCGCCCTGCAGCCGCTGGCGGGGCCTCAGCGAGGCCAAGGGCACTGGTGAGGGCTGGTACTTGCTGGTGGCCATGAGGGGCTGGCTGTAGAGGACGGGGCAGCTGCCGATGGTGGCCGTGCGCTGCAGGAGCCCCGGGCTCAGCTCCACGGCTTTCCTCTTCTGCGGCTTGGCAGGGAGCAGCGGCGCCGGGCTGGGCTCAGCGGCAGCCTGGAGGGGAGCACGGGGTGAGGGACGCAGCCACGAGGCCACAGAGCAGCACCCTCCGTGCCCCCCCCACGTGCCGGTGGCGGCGCTCACCTGGGTGCTGCTGGCAGCAGCCGGGCGCGGGAGAGGCTTCAGAGGAGCATCCTCCTCTGTCCCCGGGGCGGGCGGCTCCTCGCCCCCCTCATCTTCCATCTCCACCTCCTGGATCTCACCGTCTTCTCCCGGCGGTGGCGGTGGTGGAGGCGGCGGCGGCGGCGAGTCCGGTGGTGGCGGAGGTGGGGGAGGCATTTCCAAAGGCAAAGGAGGTTGGAGGACCGGGACGGAAGACTGAAGCAGAGTCCAAAATGGAGTGAGCGGCATGAGAGACGTAGCAGGGACTTGGCCTGAGAAGGATTCTTTACAAAGGGAGCCTGAAGAATACACATTGACACGGGCTTGAAAACCCACGCTACGGACCGGGCTGCCTGCTCCTGCCTCCCTGCCAGGCCCTGCAGGCAGAGCTCATGCCACGGGCCCAGCATCGCCGTCCCCGGCACCGCTGCCATGCCTAAATCCAATGGGACAACTTGGATGCTTTGCTGAAGCCACCACGAGGTGGCCCAAGGAGGGATCCCAATCGCTCTAGTGCTCGCCGCGGCCTCACGACACCCCACTCCGGGGCTAAGACCCCCCCCAAAGCACCAGGACCCCCCCTCGCCCCGGCCGTACCTGCGGCGCGCTCGGCGGCATCCTCGGCGCGCTCCCCTTTGTCCTTTGGAGGTGGTTTAGGAGGACTGCTGTTGGCTTTCCCGTCGGACGTCCGCTGGCCTTCCTCTTCGTCCTCCCCGTCGGGGAATTCCCATTGGGACTCTCCTGAGCGCTCGTTAACATAGAAATAGCGTCTATGCTCCCTAAATCACAAGAAACAGAAGGAAGCTTTTAGATTCCCTTCCCCGCCACCGACACTCCGAGGCGGGCCTGCCCGCGACAGCCGCGCGCTCTCGCAGGGATTAGCCCCCTTGTGTTTGCAGCAGGGCTGCCACCTTTCCCAAAACCACTTTGAGAGGACAAGAGGTAGGAGAGACCCGGAGGCGGTTGCGCTCAGAGCTATTTGCTGGCTGCCTGAAGGTCGCCCCTGAACCCCCCCCCCTTCTCCCCGCTGCGAGGGAAGGGAAGGGCTGCGAGGAGCAGCAGAGCGACGTCTCGCCAGCACCGGGGGCTTTCAAGCACTGCCCCTCGGCTGGAAGTCGCCCTCCGAGAAGAAGCACCGGGAAGAGGCACGGGGGGAACAGCCCCAATGGAGAGAAGAGGCTGCCCCCCACTACCCCGGGGTGCACGGAGGAGGCGGCTTTATAGGATAACTCTTGGGTGTCAAACCAACACAGTGAATGCTAGAGAGAGGGAGCGGATCTGGGAGCTGAAAAACAAAAGAGCAAAGATTTCAAAACAAAGGAAAACAATTCCATCCAGAAAGCCAAATAAGACAAAGAAATGTTTGGGTCTGACCTGCTGGCAGGAGACAGAAATCTTGTTCTTCGTTCCGGCGAGGAGGTGAAGTTTGTCCTTGGGTAGAGCTGTTGGTCAGAAGAGGTGATCCAGAGATCCTGCAAAGTTCACAGAGCTCTCGCATGCGCGACCCCCCAGGCCCGCCCTCCAACAGCGCCTTCCACTCGGGAGAGTGACCACCAGCTCTGTCCGATCAGGGAGAAGCAGCTCCGTCTCTGAGCACTCCGCTTTGGATCCTCCAACTTGGGTGCTTGGCTCCAACAGCACACCGTGGGGAGTGCCGGGAGGTGTTGCTCTGCCTGCCCAGCACTGCTAACACTGAAGCTGCTCTCAAGTGTCCGAGAGGGACGGCGCCAACGTCGTCGGGTGGTGATGGTCACAAATCATGTCTGAGATGTCAGAGATGAAAGGTGAGAAAGGGAGGAGAGCTCGTACCTGTCCCAGTGGCAGGACCAGCCTTTAGGGGTGGCGTTTATTTCGTATTGTTTTAGCTGTTCGGCTGCGTCTTGGAGTTTGCGTTTGAGGTAGTTTCCATTGAGAGCACCTTCTCGCCAGTCTGCAATGCGGGTCTAGAGGGCAAGAACCGGGGGGGGGGAAGCTGTTGGAGGGAGGCTGCGAACGGCCCCCGGGGACACGGGACTTGAGGTTCGGGAGGCTCCCTTACGGGGTGGCCAGGAGGAAGCCACTGCCTCCGCGCAAAGCCATGCTCTTCCCCCCCCGTGGAGGGAGGGAAGGAAGGAAGGAAGGAAAGGAAGGAAGGAAGGAAGGTGGGCACACGGCGTGGTGCCGCCCCCAGGATCACCGGGCAGGATTTGATCCGCTTCGGAACGGAAGGCCGGAGCGAGTGAGGGGCCAAGGCTTGGTTACCTCTGTCTGCAACAGCAACATGTGGAAGTTGGAGATAGATTGTCTGTTGATGCCCAGGAACTCCAATTTATTAGTCAGAGTGTTTGCCAGCTCTCCGATCTGAAACTGCCGGGGAGAAAGGGGACAGAGTCAAGAGCCGCCCCCCGGCAGCAGCACCGGGCGCCCGCGGCCCCGCGGCTCGCTCCAGGCCATCCCGGCAAACAGGATTTGGGAAGCCCGTGCTGGGGCTGGGAGGTGCCGCCCGCAATGGGGGTCCCTGTCAGCCCAGCCTGTAAAGCCCCGCTCCCTCCTGCGATGGGGTCGCTGTGGGGCAGCAGGATGGGAGCTCCGCGGTAGCTGAGGGAGGTGCTGGGGAATCCCGGCTTCTCCGTGTGGGTCTCGTCCCAAAGGAGGGGAATAGGCTCAGCTGGCTCTGGAGTTACACTGGGAAGCGCTACATCTACTCCTCCAACTGCTTCCCAAAGGAAACGGGCTGGGATATCATTTCAGGATTCACTCCTGAGCAGAGGTAGGACCTACGTTAAAGCCTGAGGCCCACGGTGACAACCACCACTCAACCGCAGCATCCAGCGGGAGTGAAATCCCAACGTGGGCTCCGCACAGGGACAGGGGGATCCCCACATCCAGCCCCCAGCTGAGGGGAGGCATGAAAGCGGCTACGGCCCAGGAATGGGGACACCAGGAAGGGGCATCCCAATGGGAGCGCTCTAAATGTTGTGTTTTCCCTTCGCTCTTCAGCGGAGGCTGAAGGAGGTGCCCGAGGCAGGGAAATGAATTCATTCCCGTGGTAACTATGGAGAAGCCAGGGAAGCTCCCAGAGCTCCAGGGCAGGCGGCAGAGGAGGCCCTGGTGGATCCCTGCAAACCAGAGCTGCCAGAAGAGAGATTACCCCAAAGTGGTGAAGCCAATGGATGACCCGAGGAGACGGCATACCTCCACTGGCTCCAAAGGGATCCTGCGTGGGGAAGTGCCACACTGCACTGTCCATCCCAGAGCACTGGGATGGCTCGAAAGGCTCCAGGGCCACTCCTGGCCCTGCTGGGGGCGTTTTTACCTTGTTTTACTTAAAATTCAGTTAAAAACATCCTCAAGCCTCATGTGGATGCTGCTGTGCTGGGGGAGGGCCAGTGGTGTGGGGCAGGAACATCACATCTCAGCTCTCCTGGAGTTATTTTATAGGAGAGATGCAGCTCCAGTGCCTAAAGGGGATCCAGGAAGCCTGGAGAGGGGCTTTGGACAAGGGCCTGTAGGGACAGGCCAAGGGGAATGGCTTTAACCTGCCAGAGGGGAGATTGAGATGAGCTCTGAGGCAGAAGCTCTTCCCTGTGAGGGTGCTGAGGCGCTGGCACAGGGTGCCCAGAGAAGCTGTGGCTGCCCCATCCCTGGCAGTGTTCAAGGCCAGGCTGGACACAGGGGCTTGGAGCAACCTGCTCTAGTGGAAGGTGTCCCTGCCTGTGGTTGGAGCTGGAGGAGCTTTAAGCTCCCTTCATCCCAACCCATTCCATGGTTCTATGATTCTGCCGGGCAGCCCTTCCCTTCCACACTGGGAAAATAACGAAGTGGCAGGACGTGAGGGCAGGGAGCAGGTTGGCTTTTGATTTCCCATCAATAAACCACCCAGCACAGGCTGGTGCCAACGTTTGCTACCAAAAGGACAATCAGAAACCAAACTGAATGTCACAGGTAAGGAGTGAGCAGGGAATTGAAGGGACAAAGATGTCCCTGACAGCTCTGGGTGCCCTTCACCCCAAGCCTGCAGCTCCTGTGTCCCCGTCACGGCTCAGGGCATCGCTCGGCCACGGCCACACGGAGCAAAGCAAGGCTGGGCAGTGAAACCAGCAGCTGATGCTGCACAAATGCCCAGTTTGGAGCTAACAACAACTTCCACAAGTGCCCCTGGGAGAAAGGGAAGAGCGACAGGTACCAGCAGCCTCCAGAAACAGAGAGATTACGGACGAGGAGTCTTCAGCCTGGGAACGGGACGTGCCACCGGACTGTAACATGGTTATTGGTGAAAAGAGAGTCAAGACAAACACGTCCCCTCTGCCACAAGACCCAGGGCTCAGGCTTTGTACCCCCCACACAACCCCCTTTTCTTCCATGTCATGGGTTTTTCCAAGCCTTTGCTGCTGGCTCCTGCCAGGATACCGGGCTCAGGGATGAGAGCCCAGCGCTGCGCTCCCGGCAGGATCTAACCCTGGGATCTGAGGTTTAGGGATACAAGCGCCATCCCGCTGGCAGCTGGGACAAAGCCACCACCCAAAGCTCGAGTGTCCCCGTGGCTGGTGGCCTCCCCTGGGCAGAGGCAGCCAAAGGAGCCAGCACGTCCCTCCACGCTGCTGGTGACACGGACCTCGCCGACACGCACCTCCCTGCGTCCATACCTTTAGGTCTTGCTCCTCCTCTTCTATTTTGGGTGCCCCCTGCGTTTTGGCTTTCTCCTGGGGCTCCTCAGACTCCGGTTCTTTGTCTGAAATGGCATCAGTTGTTTCCATGCTCGCTGCTGCAGGAGAAGGAAGGAGAGGTCAGCTCTTCCCCCGGCACCACCAGTATATGGCCAGGCCAGGGAGCAGGAGAGGGCAGGGAAGGAGCTGGAGCCTCTTCCCTACAGGAGCCAAAGCCTGGAATTACAACGGAGCGAGGGTCACTGCCTCTGGGGTTTGGGGGGTGTGGGGGGGTCCTTCCAGGAGGACAGCACCAGGGTAGGGAGGAGGAAGAGCCTGGAGTTCAAGGAAGCACGAAGGGAGCTGCTCACCAGGCGACCACGGGGGCTCAATCAAGAGGAATTATCAGGTATTAAGTAAGTTTATAACTATCGAAGCTCCCCCAAAGTTGGCCCAACATCAGGTTTTGCCTCTGCTGCAGCGCTGCACAGTTGTGACCAATTCACTGCCCAAGCGACAGATTCCAGGAGGGAAGTTTGTGAGGGATTCCTAACGCCCTTGTGGCTAAACCCCCAAATTCCCAGTGTATCCTGGTGCTCAAAGAGCAGAGAGGTCCCTCAGTGCCCCACGGCAGCAGCTGCCCAGCTTTAAATGGATTAATTTGGGGTAACAGCTCCCTGTTCCCCTGTTGAGTGGGAAACCAGCTGCAGGGATGTGCTGCACGAAGCACAGGGAATGCCATCCCATGAAAACACCCCTTGGAGCTGACTTCATGCCATGCCTGCGCCCGGATCACACCTTAGCCCGAAGCAGACACTCCTTAGGGCCACACCAGCCCCAGTGTGGGGCAGGCACCAACTCCCTCTTCAGCAGGAAGTGCTCAGGGCACTTGTGTAGGAGCTTGTCCTGGCAACAGGAGTTGTCTCCCTCCCTCCAGCTGTGCCGTGGGGCAGGGAGCTGGACCAAAGCCTTGTGCTGGGGAGGGAGCAGCACATGTGGGAGCTGGGGGGCTGCCAGGCACAGGCTGCTCCCTCCAGTGCTGCAGCCAGTGTGTCCTGGGGAGGGCTGGAACAGGCAGAGAAGGACAGGCAGAGCAGGGTGGGATATGATTTCCTTTCCCTAAGGCAAGAAATGTACACGATGCTCCCACTGAACTGGGACTTAACACGCCTTTGATGACAGCCTGAAAGAGCAAGGGCCAGCAGAGCACCAACAGGAGCACGAGGGGTGGTTGCTCCCCATGAGGAGAAGAGCTGGAGCAGCTCTGGGGAACACCTCAACTGCCTCCAGTTTGGTGACTGTTACCAGGCAGCTCCAGAACGGAACGTGAAAGAGGAAGGTGACACTTTCCTCACAGAACAGAGTCTGGATTTACAGCGGCAGGAGGAAGGCTGCAAAGTGGCCGCTGTCACACCTCTGTGTTCCTCCTCCTGACCCTGGACACCTCGGAGCAGCTCCAGTGCCTAAAGGGGCTCCAGGAAACCTGGAGAGGGGCTTTGGACAAGGGCCTGTAGGGACAAGCCAAGGGGAATGGCTTTAACCTGCCAGAGGGGAGATTGAGATGAGCTCTGAGGCAGAAGCTCTTCCCTGTGAGGGTGCTGAGGCGCTGGCACAGGGTGCCCAGAGAAGCTGTGGCTGCCCCATCCCTGGCAGTGTTCAAGGCCAGGTTGGACACAGGGGCTTGGAGCAACCTGCTCTAGTGGAAGGTGTCCCTGCCCGGGGCCGGGGGTTGGAACTGGAGGAGCTTTAAGGTCCCTCCCAACACAAACCACCAAGTGATTCTGTGATAAAGCACCAAGTACGGACACTCTCCTATTTATTCTCCTGACAGAAGGTCTAGATTTGGGCACTCTCCCGCCTGTGCTCTTCAACTGGGCTGAAGGACAGAACCTGGCAGTGCCCATCCCAGCTCCTCCATGTGCCACAGGGGCTCCAGGACCCATCCAACCCCGCTCCTTCCCAAGGGAGCCTTTCCCATTACCTGCTTCTCCCGGTTCCGGGCTTTCCCGGCCCGTTTTGCTGGAGCCTCGACTGGCAGATTCGGGGCTGGCAGCTCCCACAAAGAGCTTCCATTTGCCCCGTTTGGAAGCCAACCTCCGGGCTGGATCCTGCGAGGCTGACTGGCTGCCATCGGAGAGCGGGCTGGAGCCGGACACGCTGCCATCGCCTTCCTCCAGGGCACGGAGCTCCGCCTGCGGGACAGCGCAGGGCCGTCAGCCTCCTGCTGCCGAGCAGCCGGGGGAAAAGGCCTCGTCGCCATGACCGAGCCCTTCCTCCTCACCTTCTTCCTCTCCAGCACCATCTCCAGCTCGAGGGTGTCCTGCTCCTCCTCCTCCTCCTCCGCGCTCTCCCCTGACTGCACCACGCTGCACAGCTCCTCCTGGAGCGTGTCTTCCAGGGGATCCCTGCTGGGCTCCGGCTCTTCGGGAGCAGCTGGAGCCTCTTCTGCTTTCACCTCCTCTTCCGGAGGTGGCTCCACTTCCTCCTTGCAGATCACCTTCCTCCTCCAACGCTCCTCTTCCTCCTTCACCACGTCAGGCAGGAGCGGAGCCAGGAGGGCTGCAGCCACCCCCTTCTTCTCCTCCTCGCTGTTGGAGAGGGCCTGAACACCTTCGTTCACCTCCTGCAGGTCAAACCCCACCGTGAGTTCCAGCACCTCCTGCCCCCCACCACAGCCCCACAGCCCACAGAGGAAGGAGCCCCATGTTGATGGGGCACCTCTTTGGGCTGCCACCCTGCCCTGAGCAAGCCCAAAGGGGCACCTACAAGCCCCGTGGCCACCAGAACCTGGTGCTGGTCCCACCTGACTGACCTTCTTCACCTCCCGCTTGGTGATGGGGGTCCCCCGGCCGACCCCCTTCTCCTGGGGGTACACTTCAGCTGCTGCCACGAAGCCACCATTGGCGCCTGCCACGGTGCTGCTGAGGAAGAGGAGGGGGTGTGAAGGGCAGAACAGGGACAACATCCCCACACCTCCCCTTGCAGGGGCTGGGGGGGGTCACCTACCTGTGCTGGTAGTGCTGCAGGCCCTGGACCTGGGTGGCCAGGTACTGGGGCAGCTCCCAGGTCACCTCGTTGCTCTGGGTGTTCCAGTAGTAGTAGCAGCCGGTGTTCTCATCCCACACCTCCTGCCAGTCACCCATCTCCAGCTCCCCCACTGCCAGGGACAAGGGACAAGGACAGGCCGTGACCCACAGCACAGCACTGACCCCAGGGGGTGATCCTGCCCCTCTGCTCTGCAAGACCCCAACTTGCAGCACTGGGTGCAGCGCTGGTGTCCCCGATATAAAGGAGGACATGGAGCTGTTGGAGCAAGGCCAGAGGAGGCCACGAGGATGCTCAGGGGCTGGAGCAGCTCCTGTATGGAGCCAGGCTGAGAACATTGGGGCTGTTCAGCCTGGAGAAGAGAAGCTGCGTGGAGACCTCAGAGCAGCTTCCAGTGTCTGAAGGGGGCTACAAGGGTGCTGGAGAGGGACCTTCATCAGGGACTGGAGCGATAGGACAAGGGGTGATGGGTTCAAACTGAAACAGGGGAAGTTCAGGTTGGATATAAGGGAGAAGCTCTTCCCTGTGAGGGTGCTGAGGTGCTGGCACAGGGTCCCCAGAGAAGCTGTGGCTGCCCCATCCCTGACAGTGTTCGAGGCCAGGTTGGACACAGGGGCTTGGAGCAACCTGCTCTAGTGGAAGGTGTCCCTGCCTGTGGCAGGGGGTTGGAACTGGATGAGCTTCAAGCTCCCTTCATCCCAAACCATTCCCTGGTTCTATGTTTCTATTGTCACCCTCCCTTTCCCCAGTGACACCCAGTTGCCCCCCAGCAGAGCCAGGCTCCCCGGGGACGGACGAGGGCCTCACCTCCAGCCAGGGAGCACTGGGTATCATACTGCCACTCCTGGGCGGGCGCGGGCTCAGCACCATTGGCCGTGCCCGAGGCTTGTCCCGAGCCTGGTTCCTTCGGCTCCGGGCGGGGAGGTGTGGGGGGACGCACGGAGGAGGACGAGGAGGAGGAGGCTGAGGCTGCTGCGGGCTCTGTGGGCTGCGGGGGGGCCGTGATGGCATCGATCTCCTGTGGGGACACAACGGCACGATGTCAGCTTCGGCTCCCGAAGGAGGTGAAGGTGGAGGCGAAGCTAAGCTCAACATCCCGGACCATGGAATTCCCGCCCGGAGCTGCACTCACCGCCAGGAAGTTGGCCAAGGTGCTGTCGATATCTGAGGAGTTATTGCCGTTGGCATCCACGGAACGGGAAGACTTCTCCGGGGTCTCCCCCTCCTCATCGTCACTGTCTGCGTAGGCACCGAGCAGGCACAGACCTCCTGGGAAGGCAGAGGGAGGGATCCTCAGCGGTGCCTCCGCATTGAAGCATCCATAGGGATATCTCCCCATGCCCAAAATCCAGAGGGAACAGCTCCCAGCCACACCGGGAATGGGAAATACCCTCCCCCTGGGGGTGAAAAACCCAACAAGGGAAGAAAACTGAGAGGAAAAAAGGATTTCCCAAGCCCAAGGAAAAATAAAAGGACTGGGGGGGGAGTATCACATCCTGCCTGAAAACACAGAGGGGGAATCACTGCTCCCAAAACACCGGTATTTTAAGTTGATATCGAGTTTATGAGGATGCTGGAGAGGGGCTTTGGACAAGGGCCTGTAGGGACAGGCCAAGGGGAATGGCTTTAACCTGCCAGAGGGGAGATTGAGATGAGCTCTGAGGCAGAAGCTCTTCCCTGTGAGGGTGCTGAGGCGCTGGCACAGGGTGCCCAGAGAAGCTGTGGCTGCCCCATCCCTGGCAGTGTTCAAGGCCAGGTTGGACACAGGGGCTTGGAGCAACCTGCTCTAGTGGAAGGTGTCCCTGCCCGTGGCAGGGGCTGGAGCTGGAGGAGCTTTAAGCTCCCTTCATCCCAAACCAGGCTGGGATTGTGTGATTTAAGAGTTAACTGTAGATAACAATAGGAATAGGGGAGGGAAAAGGAATCACTTCTTACTCCCAGCAGAAAAAATAACACACTGGCTGGAAAAATATCCCCTATCTGTATTTTTAAGGGAAAAAATTATCTTCCCCATCACGAATAACTTAAAGGGGGGATTTAACATCGCACCATCCCTTTAAAAAGCAGGGAAGTGGTGGTAAAACCTCTGTTTCCCCCCCAAAAAATAGGCGGGATCAGTCTGTAACACCCGGGATGGAAAGGATTTAAATAGGATCATCATCCTAAACTCCTAATACATGGGATCCATTCCAAACCCATAATAGATGGAAGAATGGGAGAAGGAGTGATCCCCCTGGAAACAGAACCCCAAAGCAATTAAAATGATCCCATCCTAATAATAACCCTATTTAGGAAGGGGTTAATTCACCCCCTTATAAAATAAAAGGGGAACAACCCCCCCATAGCAAATAAACACCCTAAACCACACAAACCCAAGCCAACCCCCCCCATTTATACTGAAAACGACCCAATTCCCCCCCCAAATCCCCCATTTACAGTGCAAACAACCCACTTCCCCCCCCAAACCCCCCGTTTATACTAAAAACGACCCAATTCCCCCCCCAACCCCCCCGTTTATACTAAAAACGACCCAATTCCCCCCCACCAAACCCCCCATTTATACTGAAAACGACCCAATTCCCCCCCCACACCCCCTATTTATGCTGAAAACGACCCAATTCCTACCCCAAACCCCCCATTTATACTGAAAACGACCCAATTCCCCCCCCAAACCCCCCACTTATACTGAAAACGACCCAATTCCTCCCCCAAACCCCCCACTTATACTGAAAACGACTCAACTCCCCCCCCAGACATACTGAAAACGACCCTATTCCCCCCCCAGACCCCCCATTTATACTGAAAACGACTCAATTCCCCCCCAAACATACTGAAAACGACCCAATTCCTCCCCCAAACCCCCCATTTATACCAAAACCGACCCAATTCCCCCACCAAACATACTGAAAACGACCCAATTCCCCCCCAAACCCCCCAGTTATACTGAAAACAACCCATTCCCCCCCCAAACCTCCCAATTACACTGCAAACAACCCATTCCCCCCCCAAACCCCCCCTTTATAACAACAAAACCCCCTCTTTTCACCCAACAAAGCCAGCGGGGACTGCCCTAACCCTAAAAACAAGGTAAAACCTCTCTTTAAACGCCTTTTTGGGGGGGGTTTTGCCTTGTTTCTCGTCATATCGAACATACCTGTGGGCTTAACGGCGGCGGGAGCGGGGGGCGGAGGGTTGCGGGGGGGGTCGGTCACTTCGGGTTCGTCTATAACGGGGGTAAAAGGGGTTAAACGGGGATAAAGGGGCCGGGGGAGGCGGCGGGAAGGGGGGGAACGCGGGGCTCGGCCCCGCGTTCCCCCCCTTCCCGTCGCCTCCCCCGGCCATAGGCCGCGCTGAGGCCTGGATAGGCCGCGGTAACAAAGCGCCCCCCCCCCTTCTCCATTAACACCCCCCTCCGTTACCCGGTTCGGAACCCGAGTCGGGTCCTTCAGCCGTTGCTGCCGCAGCAGCCGCCGCCTCGTCGCGGCGAGGCCCCGGCGGGGAGAGCTGCAGGATGGGCCGGCGGCACGGAGCCGAGCGGGACTTCTTCCCCATGGCGGCGGCGGGAGCGGGAGCGGCGCCTCAGGGAAGGAGGGAGGCAGGGAGGCGCGGTGACGTCAAGGGGAGGCGGAGTGACGTCAAGGGGAGGGGCTTCGGGGAGCTCCGCCCACCACTGATGGGGCTATAGGGGCAGGCGGGAGGTGAGCTATAGGGGCTTGTGCTGCCCTATAGAGCCTTGTATTGCCCTAGAGAGCCTTATCCTGCCCTATAGACCTGTCCTTCCCCTATAGACCCAGCCCTACCCTATAGACCCCTTGGGTTTATAGCCCCAGCCCTGCCCTACAGAGCCTTGTGCTGCCCTAGAGAGCTTTGTCCTGCCCTATAGACCTGTCCTTCCCCTATAGATCCATCCCTCCCCTATAGACCCCTTGGGTTTATAGCCCCAGCCCTGCCCTATAGAGCTTTGTACTGCCCCGTAGAGCCTTGTGCTGCCCTATAAACCTGTCCTTCTCCTATAGACCCATCCCTGCCCTATAGACCTGTCCTGCCCCTATAGACTCCTTGGGCTTATAGCCCCAGTCCTGCCATATAGACCTGTCCCTCCTCTATAGAACCCTTGGGTTCTATAGCCCCAGTCCTGCCCTACAGAGCCTTGTCCTGCCCTATAGACCTGTCCTTCCCCCATAGACCCAGCCCTCTCCTATAGACCCCTTTGGTTTATAGCCCCAGCCCTGCCCTGTAGAGCCTTGTGCTGCCCTATAGACCCGCCCCTGCCCTATAGACCCCTTGGGTTTATAGCCCCAGCCCTGCTGTATAGACCCCCAACCTATCCTATAGCCCCTTGTCCTGTCCTATAGACCCTTATCCTGCCCTATAGACCTGTCCCTCCCCTATAGCCCCAACCCTGCCCTGTAGACACCTTGGGTTTACAGCCCCAGCCCTGCCCTATAGACCCCTGTCCTGAGTTATAGGCCCCATTCCTGTCCTATGGCCCCATCCCACCATATAGACCCGCTCCTGCCCTATAGCACAGTGCTACCCCTTGAGCCTATAGGTCCCATCCATGCCCTGTAACATAGTGCCACCCCGTGAGCATATAGCTCTGTCCCTGCCCTATAGCCCCCCTCCAGTCCTATAGGTCCCATTCCTCCCCTACAGCACAGTGCTGACCCCTGAGCCTATAGCCCCATCCCCATGAGCCTATGGTGCCTTTGCTGCCCCATAGCACAGTGCCACCCTGTGAGCCTATAGCCCCATCCCTGCCCTACAGCACAGTGCTAACCTGTGAGCTTATAGCCCTCTTCCAGTCCTATAGCCCCATCCCTGCCCTATAGCCCCGCTCCTGCCCCTTGAGGCTATAGCCACATCCCTACCCTATAGCACCATGCTTCCCCCTTAGCCTATAGCCCCTGTCCTGCCCTAGACCATGGTGCTGCCACTTGAACCTAGAGCCCCATCCCTGTCCTGTTACCCCCATCCTGCCCTTCAGAGCTGTGGCCTCACCCTACCCTATAGCATAACCCCACCCCTAGGGGCTATATAGCCCCTTACCCTACAGCCCTCCACCTTAGAGCTCCATCCTGCCCTATAGCATGGCGGTACCCCCCAGCCCCATAGCCCAGTGCCACCCCCCCAGCCATAGCTCTGCCGTGCTGCACGCAGCCCCCTGGGCCCTATAGTGAGTTCCCTACAAGAAGGGCTGTAAGTGCAGGACCCTACAACCCCCATGTGCTTCACCCTTTAAACCACCCCCCCCAGCCCCGCTGTGCTCGCAGGGGGCAGCACCCATCCCGACACAGACCTGTAGCAACACTTGGGACTTTATTATCCAAAACCACGACAAATAAATAAAAGAGAGGGGATGGCAGGGGCTAGGGGGGGCGGCTGCACCCCATAGCCCTGCTCATCCCCCCCCAGGGGCACAGGGCCAGCCAGGGTGTCCTGGGGTGTCATACACTGGGGTGACACCCACCTCCCCAAACCGCACCTTGCCAGAGACAGAATGAGTACCAAGAGCACCAGGGCTGAGCCAGCCCCCCCGGGGACAGCACCTTGAGCAGGCACGGGGCTGCGCCGTGGGGCTGGCTCTAGTTGCGCCGGTACAGGCGGTCCCGGGTGGCCACGCTGACCTTCTGCTGGTAGTCTTCCATCTTATCATAGAGCTTCTGATAGAGCTGGGCCAGGGGCAGAGCAGGAGGTGAGGGCTTCCCATTGCTGTCCTGCTCCCCATTCCCCACTTCCCGCTTGGAGCAGAGGACACCCTGAGGTGTTCCCTGGCACCCCCGGGGTGAAGGGTTGGACCTACCACGACGTTGTAGTGGTTGGTGGTGCTCTCCCGCAGCGCCTGCAGCAGTTGGTCGATGGCGGTGTAGGGCAGCCACACCATGGGGGCCGTGGCCGACAGCGGGAACTGGAGGGGAGAGGGAACGTGGTGGTGGGGTGGCAGCAGAAACGCTCCTCACCACGGTCACGGGGAGGAAATGCTCCTGAACACCATGTCCTGGCAGCCCCGTGTCCCACCGAGAGGTCCCCGCGCATCTAAGGTGGGTTTTCCACATCCATTTGTCCTGGAAGCACCGTCCCGCAAGTCATGGGCACAGCAGGGGCATGGGATCATGGAATGGGTTGGGATGAAGGGAGCTTAAAGCTCCTCCAGCTCCAACCCCCTGCCACGGGCAGGGACACCTTCCACTAGAGCAGGTTGCTCCAAGCCCCTGTGTCCAACCTGGCCTTGAACACTGCCAGGGATGGGGCAGCCACAGCTTCTCTGGGCACCCTGTGCCAGCGCCTCAGCACCCTCACAGGGAAGAGCTTCTGCCTCAGAGCTCATCTCAGTCTCACATCTGGCAGGTTAAAGCCATTCCCCTTGTCCTGTCCCCACAGGCCCTTGTCCAAAGCCCCTCTCCAGGTTTCCTGGAGCCCCTTTAGGCACTGGAGCTGCTCTAAGGTCTCCCCTTCAGGAGCCTTCTCTTCTCCAGGCTGCCCCAGCCCAGCTCTCTCAGCCTGGCTCCATGGCAGAGCTGCTCCAGCCCTCGCAGCAGCTCCGGGGCCAATACAATGCAACACCCTGACCCCAGCAGGATGTGCCCCAGAGAACACTCCACCCCATCCCAATGCCTCACCTCGATTCCAAAGTACCGGTGCCCTTTTCCCAGCACAGCATCTACATACTCCAGGACCAAATCCACCGCCTCCTCCAGCAGGTCATAATTCAGGTAGAGACGCAGGAGCTGGGCAGCATCCACCTCCTGTGAGCACAGAGGGAAACATCAACCAGGGAATGCACCCAGGAGCCACCACGATGCTGCAGGAACCCATTCCAAGCCTTGGGAACAGACACAAAGCATCCGGCACAGCTTCCCGGAGCTGGGAATGGGAATGGGGGTGAAGTTCCAACGAGGAGGAGGCCTGGCAGGGAAGGTGATGGCAGCTGGGGTGTCAGGCCTGCAGACAGGACATGCTGAGCCGTGACCCCCCATCCCTGTTCTCACCTTGTAGCTGTTGATGAGCCAGTTGGGCAGAGGGATCCCGTGTGCCAAGAGCTTGTTGATGACACAGCGATGGTACAGGCTGTTCTGGGATGGGTAACGCTCCAGATAGGAGGAGAGCAGGCGCCAGGCTTCATCTGTGGCACTGCAAGGGCAGTATTTCCCCTTGGAACCTGTGCCAGCACCTCCTGGCCCTGCCAGCGGGGCCACTGTCCCCTGGCCTCCTGCCCAAGGTCCAGGAGGGGAGCGTGGTGACAGCGCAGGAGCATGGATCTCCCCATATCCCAGCCCCACAGGTCTGCTCTAAGGGGGGTTATGAACCTGTGACCCTCTGGATCACAGAGAGCAGCTTTGGGAGCTCTTCTCCCCCCCTCAGCAGACAAGGACCTACCTGGACTCCTTGGTGGTAACCAGGGCAGAGAGCTGGTTTGCTGCTAACCATTCCCAGGCCTCTGCCTGCGCTGCTTCCCCTCCCAGCTGCAGCTTGATGCACCTGCAGGCAGAGCAATGCAAAGGGGGGGGCTGCCCTCAGAGCCCCCCAACCACGGCTGCCAGCGGCAGAACCAGCCCCCCACAGGACTATTCCCGAGCCAACAGCCATGACTTAGGCTGGCACAAAAGGGCTTGGCAGGAAAAGGTGGATATTAGAGTGATTTCTGAGCTGCTCTAAGTGCCAGCGGGGAGCTAACGATGTTTGCAAGCTTTGGGGCTTGGGGAGATGCCCTCCACGCAGCCAGCCACAGGACCAGCTCACAGCAGAGCTGGCTGCAGAGGCAGAGGAGGAATCCTGGGGTTGGAGATGGGGCACGAGAGCAAAGGGCCAGCACAGAGACCTGACACGAGAGCAAGTGCTCTGCCAACAGCCCTTCGAGAGCTGCCCAAAGCTTGGACCCATCTCCTGTGAGCAGCAGCATCAAGCAGGAGATGCCTTGAGCCAGCGCAACAGGAAGGTCTCCAGGTGCTGGTTGTAGCTGGGTTGGGATCATCTGTGACCATCAGATGCCAACTCTCATCCCTGAGACCAAGGGGACATCTCCCCCCATCCCTAACTGACCGCAGAGCTCCTTGTTGTAACTTTTTAGGTGTGAAAGAGCAAGTTCCACCCAAAACCACTACACTGGCTGCTGCCACGTAGTCATGAGCAGCATGGCAAGGGGATGGTGGGGACAGCTCCAGCTTCTGACACTGGGGAGCTGCAGACTGTGCCCCACAAGCATCGTGGAGCACGTGTGTATCGGCTGAGGGGGGCAGGAGAAGTCTGCTACGTACTTGAAGGTGAGTCCCTCAAAGATGGGTGTCAAGGGCAGCTTGAAGGTTTGGCACAGAGTGATGGCCGTGTCGAAGAGCCCGGCCCGCACCAGGAGAGCAACCGTTTCCTCAGGTGTGGAGTTGCCTGTGGGGAAAGGAGGATGGGGACCAAGGGGGAGAACCAGGGCAGAAAGGGGGAGGACCAGGTAAATGCCTCTCCCAGCCACAGCCCAGTGCTGGCTGGGGTCTAACCCTGCGTGAGCCAGGAGCAGTTACAACAGCACCATGGTGATGTCCCAGTGGAAAACATCCCGTAAGGGTGCTCCTCATTGCATGACCTGAGGCTTTCTTGGCCTCAGGAGCATCTCAGGAGCCACCCCTGGAGGGACTGCACGAAGAGCAGTGACCCACGGAGCCAGCCCTAGTCAGGCACAGGCTGGAGAGGGACATGGGCTCTGAACCTGTGTCCAAGTGAAATCAGCTCCGCTCTGCCAGCACGGGCAGTGGCAGGAGGTGAGACCAAACTCAGCTCCTCATGTCTCCATCACTGGGAAATCATCTCCTCCTGATACTTCGAGGGGAAAACCACGTGCATGTTGTGTAACTCGCACCAGAGAGCGGTAGAACACGCTTAGAGGGTGAGGGTGGGAGAGTTGCAGCTTCCTGCTCCCCAAAAAAGAACCATTTTGATAAGCTAACACTGTTGTGAAGCAGGATTGTCCAGGACAAGAACTTAAGTCTTGCACTAAGTGGGGTTTTTTTAAGGCTTTCCAATTCTGGAGGCAATTTCCAGCAGGATTTCCAAGCCTTTTTGTCCCAGCTCATAACCAACCCCAGTCCCACACTGCAGCCCAAAGCCAAAAGATGGGGGAAGAGTTAAAGTTGCTTCTCCTGCTCTGCCTCTCCAAAGCTGCTGAACTCAGAGGCAGGGTTTCACAGCAGGGAGGGGAACTGAAGGGTTCTGTTGGTCTGTGGGTCAGGAGCACGTGGGGCTGTGAAGGGAAGTGCTGTAACCCCCCCTCAGGGGGAGCAGAGGTGGCTGCAGTGTCCCCCCTTACCTGCCACAGCCGCTGTCGACAGGTCGTGCTGCACCAGCGTCAGCCGGATGCGGGACAACACACATTCCCTCTCCAGGTCCTCCAGCTCCAGGATCTCGATTTGGTGACTTGCTGGAACACATGGAAGCACTGAAAACAGGGCTCTGTGGGCATCCTGCTAAATACCTGCAGCCTTCTGCCACCCCGAGAGGAGCTGTAGCAGGGAAAGCACTGAGGGAAGGGTCAGGTTTTGCTGCCCTGAGCTGGGTCTGTCTCCTTGGAATAAATCCTGCTCTGTTCCAGCTGTGAGCTGGTGGTTGGACACAGCCCCTGCGCTGGCTGCCAGGATATGCTACAAAGCAGCTCAGTCAGAAATAATTGGTTTAAAAATACCTGACCTGAAATTCTCCTGCTCTAACACCCAGGATTGCAAAACTAACCTGACAGCACCATCCCCAGCTTGGGTAGACACAGAGCAGAGACCTTACAGCAGGGACCCACCACAACACCAGGGTTGCCAAGGAACAAAGGCTTGAGCAACCAGAAATTGCCTCTCAAAGGCTTTTTTATTGTGTTTAATTACAAGTTATTACCACTGAAAGCAAAAGGGATGGATGAGAGGAGATAAAGCTGCAGAGGAGTGTTCAGCCTGGAGAAGAGAAGGCTCCTGAAGGGGAGACCTTAGAGCAGCTCCAGTGCCTAAAGGGGCTCCAGGAAACCTGGAGAGGGGCTTTGGACAAGGGCCTGTAGGGACAGGCCAAGGGGAATGGCTTTAACCTGCCAGAGGGGAGACTGAGATGAGCTCTGAGGCAGAAGCTCTTCCCTGTGAGGGTGCTGAGGCGCTGGCACAGGGTGCCCAGAGAAGCTGTGGCTGCCCCATCCCTGGCAGTGTTCAAGGCCAGGTTGGACACAGGGGCTTGGAGCAACCTGCTCTAGTGGAAGGTGCCCCTGCCCATGGCAGGGGTTGGAACTGGAGGAGCTTTAAGCTCCCTCCAACCTAAACCATCCTGTGATCCTATGATTCTATGAATAGCTGTTCCATGGCAGCATAATGCAACTGGGAGACACTAACACTGTAACTACCTGCCTTACAACACCCCACATGCTGATCTGAGCTGCCCTGAGCCATCTCCCTGCTCACAGGGGAGCAGCAGAGCTCTGAGGCTGGGGAGAGGCTGTGGACACACGAGAGGCACAGGAAGCACCAGGACTGGACACTTACCTGGCGCAGCCGCGCACTCCCCATCGTGGCTTCTCTTTGGGGATGCTCCAGGGCGCTCGTACTTGCAGGAGAAAGCAGAAAGAGGGTTTATGCCCACCTGGTTCCCCTTGATAGATGAGCTCTGAGGCAGAAGCTCTTCCCTGTGAGGGTGCTGAGGCGCTGGCACAGGGTGCCCAGAGAAGCTGTGGCTGCCCCATCCCTGGCAGTGTTCAAGGCCAGGTTGGACACAGGGGTTTGGAGCAGCCTGCTCTAGTGGAAGGTGTCCCTGCCCGGGGCAGGGGTTCGAGCTGGAGGAGCTTTAAGGGCCCTTCCAACACAAATCCATATATATTCTATAGATACACCAGTCTCCTCCCCAACATTGTCCTGCTTCTACACAACGACACAAGGGTGACACAGGGGACTGATGCCTACGTTGAGTGGCACAAGGCAGCGCTGCACAAGCTGGCCAAGAAGAGGAGAGCAGCACATTAAGGTGGTCGGTGCCTCTGCTCACATCAGAAAGGATTCTGGAAGCTCCTTCCCAAATGCAGAGCTTTAAGTGTCCCACAGTCAACAGCTCAGGTTAGAGGGTTCACAAAGAATCATGGAATGGGTTGGAAAGGACCCTAAAGCTCATCCAGTCCCTCCCCTTGCCACAGGCCACAGCAAGCTCGGGGTTTCCTACCACAGCTCCGGGCGCTGGCTGCACTATCCAGGCATATTCCGGCCGGATCAGGCGTAGGCAGTTCACAGCAGCAAGGAAACAGTTTCCCTGTTTCTGGAGCCCCCGGAGCGTCCGCACCTCCCTGCCCAGGCGCATCCCGTACTCAAACATCACCGTTCCAGCTGAGGAGGGAAGGGGAAAGCATCAGCCCGGAGCCAGGCAAGCCCAGGGGCAGGAGAAGCTGCTCCAAACGCCCATCCCGAGCTCACCCTTGCGGTAGTTGTGGCGGTAGATGTGGAAAGCATAAAGCAGCTCGTAGTAATTGTGGGTCATCAGGTCGACCGCTCGAGCGTGAGATTCGATGATGCCCACGACCTGCAGCACCCAAGAGGCTCAACTGGGTTAAAAACCCCGTTAAAAGGAGCGGTTCTGTCCCCGTTCCTCCCAGCACAGGCCGGTTACCTCGTTGTGGAGGTTCACGTAAGGGAATTCCACCAGGTCCTGGAGCTGGGAGCGCTCGCACAGAACCACCACTAGCTGGCGTAGACAGTCCAGCTGCCTGCGGAGAGAAGAGCACAGCAACAATCCCCGCTGCGTGACGAGCTCCGCAGGGCTTTCGTCTGGCTCAGAACCAACAAATCCCTTCAGACTTCTCCTGTGCTGGAAACAGAGATCCCGGATCCTCCGCAAAGGTCTCTCTAGAGGGCAGCCGCCCTCCCTCAGCTCCGCTTGGGTAAGATTGATTCTTTAGGCTCAATTAAAAAGCATTCCTATTCCTCCTCTGAATGCCTATTCCAGCCATTCCCGCTCAGCACATCCTCCTGTTGGGGTGAAGCTTCCTCCACCCTCTTCACTGCTGAAAGTTCAACTCTTTTCTTTACCCAACTAAACTGACTGGACTCCTAAACCTTTCCAACACGCAACCCTTTAGCCCTTCTTTTGGCTCTTCCCTGAATCACCTTTCTTTTCCCTCTCAGTTTCCTCCTTTGGGATAGTGCCCATCCCAGGTATCCTTAAAGACCTTCTAAGCACGCCTTCACACACACTAAACAGAACCTCTTAACCCAGCAGCCACGTCCTGCCCTCAAGTGTCATCTTCCTTTCAGCTTGATGGGGAAAATTGGCACATGGACCTCTGAGACAAGTGAGCATGAAGGTATAAAGCTGTCACCTACCTGCTTGGATCTGGGTTCTGCGTTAAGGCAACATATGCTTCACTGTTGTGTCCCAAATCCAAGTGATGTTTGAAGATGCAAGTCCTCAAAGTAGCCTGAAAACACCAAAAGAACATAAAACAACATGTTTTGAGTGATAAAACTGAACAGAAATTCCTGTGGGAGCCCCCTGAAGAGCCAAACTGATGTAAAAGCAGCGCCTTGTACCTGGCTTCGCCAGTCATCTGCTGACTCCATGATGGCCAGGGTGGCCAGCTGGATCACCAGCTCTGGCAAACCCACCATGTCCAGCAAGCACAGGACCTGCAAAGACATCAGCACTCTGGGTTAGGCTGGCAAGGAGGTTTCTTTGGTCTGTTAAGAGACCATGAGAGCAAGGTTTTGCCAGTGTTTAAGTGATCAGACTGGCACAGGAAAGGCTTTGGGAAACGCAGAGATCTGAATCAAATCCCAGCACAACAGGTCCAGGCTATAGCTTTCCCGAAGGATTCACCTCTACCCATTTGAGTTTTCCTTTCAGGTCCCTTCCAACCCAAACCACTCTGATTGTAGCACTGATGGCGACAGTAAACCCCAGTGACAGAGCTGGGCTCAGCTCCCAAGCACACATTCAGCTGGATTAGAGAAGTTCCCTCTCCTGGGACACCTCGCGATCCTTCCTGGATTTCAAAAGCAGGGAATCCCTCCCAGGGAGCTGGGTCCCAGCCTGCAGCCTGCCTGCTCCGTGGCATTATGCAAGCAGATCTTTATCTCAACTCACAGACATTCATTTGCCTCAAAGCTTAATAACCTTCCCCTTAAGCAGCATCTCCCATCGAGCCTGGGCATGTCTGGCTTCTGCCTCCAGCAGCTGGATCTCACCCTGCCTTTTCCTGCTGGAGAACAAAGCCCTCTGCTATTAGGAAGCTAATAGGTGGAAAGTACCTAGTTTTCACTGCAGTCACCTCCTCATTCTCCCCCAAAGAAAGCAAGCAGAGCTTTCACCAACCAAAAAATAGGGGTTTTAAGCCTCAAATAGGGGGTTTAAGTCTTCCCTGAAAGCCAGGGATTGAGCAGGAATTCTCTCTCCAAGCAGTGTGTGTGTGTGGAAGGACTTGGTGCCAATTTACTTGGTCAGGATGATGCACGTGGGGTTGGCTCAGCCCTACCTTGTTGTAGTACTGCAGGCGTGGAGTGGAGACCATCTCCCCCTCCTCAGGCTGGATCAGCCTGTCCAAGAACTCTTCTCTCCCCACCTCAGATGCAGCCTGGCAGAAGCAGTCCAAGGCCTAGAAGCAGACCAGAAAGCAGCTTGTGTGTGTCCCTTGGGGGCTCACCCAGCCTGTTGTACTGGTGAGAGGTGCCTGCTCCAGCTCCAGTGTGAGAGACCTGCTGGCCCCATGCTACCAAGAACTTCCCCAAGAGCAGGTCCCACCACCCCCTTCCAGCCCCATCCTGTGCCCGAAGGCAGCAGAGCTCAGGATGATGGTACAGCAGAAACAAGGCTGGTCCTACCCATGCACCAAGTGCCTCCCAAAGGTCCCAGATCCCAGAGGGAGGCAGAGCTGGGTGGAAGGAGACAAGATCCTTACCTTGTGGCCCTCACCCATGACCAGGTAGCACCTGCCCATCATGAAGCAGCAGGAGCCCATGTTCACGTGGCACCACGGCTGCAGCAGGCGAATGTATTCCTACGGGAGAGGAGGAATGGGAGACAGGTTGGACACAGGGGCTTGGAGCAACCTGGGCTAGTGGAAGGTGTCCCTGCCCATGGCAGGGGGTTGGAGCTGGATGATCCTAAGGTCCTTTCCAACCCAAACCATTCTGTGGTTCTATAATTCAGGTAAGCACTCACTTGCGACCTGCAGGTTCCCAGCACCAGAGGAAGGGTTAGCTCTATAACACCAAAGTGCTATTTTGGTGGCTCCTTTAGCTGCTGTGCTCACAAAATTCCCAGTCTTCTAGCTCAAGGACTGCTTTCCCCACCCCCAAAGTCCTTTTGGTGAATGGAGACACCCCCCACATGCTCCTGGGAAACAACCTGCTCCGAACAGCTCCAGCATCCATAGGAAGAGACTCAGAAACAGCCCCCAAAATTCAGACATGATGCTCTACAACCA
This sequence comes from Strigops habroptila, assembly GCF_004027225.2. Lineage (NCBI taxonomy): Eukaryota > Metazoa > Chordata > Aves > Psittaciformes > Psittacidae > Strigops > Strigops habroptila. The sequence goes on from NC_046358.1 coordinate 1,359,663, forward strand.
CTGCAAACGTGATGCAGGGAAACACAGAGCATGACCCAGGGTGTACATGTGTGAAGACATCAGGAGAACAGGCAAAGCAGGCGCCGGAGGAGCAGAATCTGTGCAGCAGGGCCGGAGAGGGAGAGCAGCCAGGGAAGACCATGGATTACAGCAGCACAGACAGGCAATGGGGTGGAACGTTGATGGCACCACAAATAAAGCCACAACGCAGGCACTGGCCAGGGTGAGCTGACACACGCTGGCCCTGAGCCTGCTCTGCCAGGATAATATAAAGGCTTCAATCACTTATCAATAAGCAGCGAGGAGAAACGATGACAACTCCAAAGCATCCCTCACTGGGAGCGCAGTGGATGCTCTTTGTATGTGAAGAAGCAGCAATGTCCCATTCACAGGGGCTTAAAGGAAAGGAGGAGAGGCCAGAACCCAGCAGCAAAGCCAAGGTCTCACAGGCCAACCTGCACCTCTGCATGTGCAATAAGCCACCAGCACGTATCTCACCACCCCAGCCACTGGCCCGTTAGAAGCCATGTGGCAACACCCCCTCCAAGCCCGGATTGAGCACCCAGATTAGGCAGCTCCAGCACATAAATCCCACCCCGAGCTTGCTCAACAGCTTGTCATACAGAATGAGCCCCAAGGAGAGGTTTGGCTCTCATCCCAGGGCAGTGCTTTGGTTACTAGACCTTCTCTGGGCAGGGTGCTTCCTGCATCGCCACCTCTATTTGGGTCACGGTGCTCGCGCTCCCAGCAAAGCTGGTGTTAGCTCCCCGAGGTCAAGGCACTTAATCCATGTTGATGTGAGCGAGTGGGATCAGTAAGTGTAACAGAAGGTAGCGGGGAGGAGGAAGAGCTCGCTCCTGCAGAGATAAAAGCCTCTTGTATCTCCTCGAGGCGGGACACAAGTGAGGCGAAAGCAATGCGAGGCGATTCAAAGGAGGGAGAACGAAGCTGCCCGAACCACGCTGGCATTTCCTGCCTCAAAAGCACATTTGACTTTCTTCTCAGTGGCAATAGGAGCACAAAGGAAAGTAATTCGGCCCCCAGGTGGAAAGGGGCTGAGAGAAGAAAAGGTTCAGTAAAGCACAGGAAAAGCCATCTCATTAACAGCAGCCTGCAGAGCCCTGCGTGCCTCAAGGACTGGCCTCAGCACCGTGTCACATGGAGCTGCAGACACGGGATCGTGAGGTGCAGAACTAGAGCACGAGGAGCTACAAGCACCCAGCCCCTGGGAGCACGGGAGGAGATGGTGGAGGAACAGTGGCCTGAAATACAGCAGCCTACAGAGGCACCTGAGGAAAAGCAGCTCACTCCTCCTGCTCCCGAGAGGGATGGAAAGATGATGGATGCTTCTTAAGCTGTGTTTTATTACTACTAAGGACGTTGAAGACAGAGCTGAGCCCTCCTGGAGCAGCACTTGGGTTGAAGGCAGAGCCTGGTGAACCCCCAGCTCCGTGGGCAACCCATTTGGAAGGGCAGCACAGGAAAGGATGTGGGTACATCAGCAGCCAAGGAGCTGCTGCGTTACGGGCTTGCTGGGATAGTTACACAAGCTCCACCAAAATGTTCCTTGCACACAGTCAGAGGAGCCCTGAGAGGCTGAACTCCTCCATGGGAAGGGTAGAGAGTAATCCTGAGCACTTCTGCCTGCGTTTGTCTTCAGAACACAGAAAGGAAAAGCATCAGACAAGCATTTAAAGTCATTCCCCAGCAAACTCTCTGTGGTGTTACCTAGATTTGAGATATTGAGCAAAAACCTTCCTGTGAGCAGAGGTGGGCACTGCAGGGAGCAAGATAAGATGCATGAGGAAGATGGAAGAGATTTGCTACCTGCAGTTTGCTCATTGCACTGACACTGTGATAGTTATAAGAGAGATTTATAACAATGCCCCGTCCCTGGCAGTGTTCAAGGCCAGGTTGGACACAGGGGCTTGGAGCAACCTGCTCTAGTGGAAGGTGTCCCTGCCCGTGGCAGGGGTTGGAGCTGGAGGAGCTTTAAGGTCCCTTCCAGCCCAAACCATTCTGTGGTTCTATGATTCAATTCTCCAAAGGAATCATTCATATTTCAGCTGCAGGACAAACTTCCAGCCCATCATCTCCAAAAGGAGATCTGCGAGTGGAGCACTTGGGAAGATTAGTTCATGTCCCAGCTCAGAAAGCAGCAACAAGGGGAGCACAGATCAAACTCCAGTGACTGGAAAGGTGCTGGTTTGGGCAGCTTCTCCTAAGGAGAGCTGTGCAGAGCTCACTGTGGGTGACACAGAGGTGTGACACGAAGCGTAGGGCTGCTACTGAAGGGCACCCATGACTGCACCCACTGTTCTTCCCCTTTGAGCTCGCAGAGGCAGCAGGAAGCACCCACCTGGAGCTGGGTGTACTGACAGTTCCCCATCAGGCACTCTGGGAACAGGAAGCTGGGATTGCTGGGCCATCTGAGCAGAGGTTAAGGAACAGAGGACAAGCCAGGCTGGAGAGCTCGGAGAACTAGTCTGAAAGTCAGCTTGACTCCCGTGCTCACTTCGTGGGCTGAAAGGAGAGATTAAACCACTCTTTATACAAGTCATTATTCTGTAATAAGATTTATCCATATTAAAACCCCACCATTAACACATCTAATCCCCAACTGCCCAACTCTTGTTCCCCTTCCAAGCCTCCCAGCATCTCCCCTCGCCAAGGCAAGGTCCTAGAGCTTCCAGGGGCTTAAAGGCAAAAGCTCAAATCCTTTCTTGTGCACCCAAATGGGGTGAAATCTTCAAATAGCCACAAATCCCGTTAACACCAACAACAGTCACTTGTTTGGGAGGCTTGTCTTGGAAATTTGGGTGTGGAAAACATGGATTCTGGAGCTGCAGATGGCAGAGGTGGCCAACTTAGCCCCTGAGCACCCCACGGCCTTAACCCCTCTGCTAGTCCCAACCCTCCTCCCACAGACCAAGTGATGCTCCCAACCTCAGGAATGGGATAATATGGAGCCTCCACACAAAGGCTCCAGGATTTCTGTGCCATATGGAACGTCCTCCTGGTTACAGTGAGCACAGGGAAGGATACAGGAGCGGCAGGAAGTCAGCCACTATCGCGGTGATGAGATGGGGCCAGTTCAAGCTTGTTTCAGCCAAGTTGGTGTTGGGTTGCAAGAAGAGTCGAGATATGATGTGCTTCCTGGCCACCTCCTCGAAGAACAGCTCCACGATTGTCTGAGGGCTGGATACTGGAAAAGACGGGTTAAAGGAACACTGAGAAGAGGACCTACGGCAGGCATGGAATCATGGAATCAACCAGGTTGGAAAAGACCTTCAGGATCATCAAGTCCAACCGTTCCCAGCACTGCCAAGGCCACCACTGACCCATGGCACTGAGGCCTCAGCCAAACGGTGTGTGAGCACCCCCAGGGCCGGTGGCTCCAGCCCTGCCCTGGGCAGCCTGTTCCAATGCCTGAGCACCCTCTGGGGAAGGAATTGTTCCTCATCTCCATCTAAACCTGCCCTGGGGCAGCTTGAGGCCGTTTCCTCTTGTCCCATCCCTTGTTCCTTGGGAGCAGAGACCAGCCCCCTCCTGGCTCCATCCTCCTGTCAGGCAGTTGCAGAGAGCGAGAAGGTCCCCCCTGAGCCTTCTCTTCTCCAGACTAAACCCCCCCAGGTCCCTCAGCCCTTCCTCATCACACTTGTGCTCCAGGCCCTGCACCAGCTCCGGGGCCCTTCTCTGGCCCCAGGAGCCTGCCTGCGCCCCGCTGCTCACAGCTGAGGTCAGAGCCAAACAACAGAGCCCGTTCAACCCTCCAAACTTGTTGGGTTTGGATTTCTCTTGCTGTCTGCTGAAGTCAGAGGGAGCAGCAGGAGATCAAAGAGCCACCGAGTGCCATGTTTATTAACCACAGCTCCATTAGGAGATGAAAACAAAGGGCTCTGCTCTTTCTCTTCTTGCTCTCCTCACAACCCAGCTGCAGCCCTGCAGCTTTTCCCTGCTGCGTGTGGCAGGGCAGGGCTCAGGGAGTGCTGATTTGGCTATCTGGCTCTGCTCGAATGCCTCCCTCCTCATTCCAGCACTCCACTCTCCCATCAGGAACTGTTCTCAACGCCTCTCCCCAGGCTGCCACCTCCTTTCTGCCTTCCCTACGTTCCACATACCTTCCCCCCCAAGCCACAGCAGCCAAACAGGACTTTCCTCATGAGCAGGCCAAGAAAGAACCCACGACCCTGGCACACACAAAGGATGTTTTCAATATTGCTTTCACTCCCTGACATTTACATCGAGGCAGAAAGCGCCTCCTGGCCCGAGACGCTCGTTCAGGGAGAGTTTGGGCTCCAGAGGTCACAGTCTGCTCACAAAGATGCCCTAAAGGCCTGTCATGAAGTGGAAGGGATCCTTCCCCAGCTCCCAGCCCCTCACACGTGGCACTGCTGCCTCTTTGTCACTGGTTTCCTCTGAAGCATCTCAGCCTCCAAGTGCAGACTAGTCACAGCAGGCTCTTACTGGTGCCTTTTCTCCCCTACCCTGCTCACCACCTCCCTCTGCAACCACTTCAAGGCACACATCATCCTAATTAAGTTGCTTTACATTCTCCCCCATTAGGATTTCGCCCCCAAAACACTAACCCAAAGTGTAACTCTTTGCAGTGGGACTTTCAAAAGTGCTTAAGACCAGGTTGGAGCAACCTGCTCTAGTGGAAGGTGTCCCTGCCCGTGGCAGGGGGTTGGAACTGGAGGAGCTTTAAGCTCCCTTCCAACCCAAACCAGTCTGGGATTCTGTGATTCTATGGAAACATGAATGATTTATCAGCTGCAACCTCCCCCTCGAGGCACCAGCTGTGAGCAACACTCAGGCCTGAATTGCACACAGTTGGAAGCACAAGTGTGTTTTGGGGAAGTATTTCTACATGCTCGTGCTGCCCCGAGCTGCTGCTGCTGGTTGCTGTGGGATAAAGAGCAGGACAGGCCTGGCCTGAGCCACTGCAGCCCCTGTGACGTGTGGGAGTGAGAGGGGAGCTTGGCTGATACTGCCAAGGTCACAGTTGGTGTTTGGCTGAGTGAGGAATTCCCAGCCTGAGGAGGATGGGATGAAGATCCACATCTCTGCTGCAAGCCCAATGATGCAAGATACTTGGGTGATGGTGGGTTTGGTGGACAGCACAACAAACATCATATGGAGTGGGGTCACTCAACCACACACCCCATTAGCTCCCTGCATAGAATCGTGGAATCAACCAGGTTGGAAAAGACCTTTAAGATCATCAAGTCCAACCATTGCCCAGCACTGCCAAGGCCACCACTGACCCATGGCACTGAGGCCTCAGCCAAACGGTGTGTGAGCACCCCCAGGGTGGCTCCAGCCCTGCCCTGGGCAGCCTGTTCCAATGCCTGAGCACCCTCTGGGGAAGGAATTGTTCCTCAGCTCCATCTAACCCTGCCCTGGGGCAGCTTGAGGCCGTTTCCTCTTGTCCCATCCCTTGTTCCTTGGGAGCAGAGACCAGCCCCCTCCTGGCTCCATCCTCCTGTCAGGCAGTTGCAGAACACATGAAGCATTTCAGAGTGCAAGAGGTATAAACAACAGCAGCTCAGAGCTGCTGAAGCTTTGTCTTACCCAGTCTATGAGCTGTTAGAGCAGTGGTGTCTGCTAACTCCAACACAGAGAGATGCTGCAGATTAGACTCCCTAGAGAAGAAAAAGAAGCCATCAGTGAAGAGACAACAAAACGCCTCCTGCTTTAATTGTGCTCATTGTTCAACTCAGATGACTCCTACTGCTGGAAAAGGCAACAGCCCCAGAACAGCGAGACCTCACACGGCACAATGAGCACAAGGCAAAGAGTCAGCTCAAAACCCAGCAGGAGCAAAACCACCCTCCCCAGCACAACCTGCCTCCCCCAGCGATACTCCCACAGCAACCACCAGCTCTTCACACCACGAAGGGCATTTCAGGTGGGTTTAGCAGGAATCTATGATCAAAGGCAGAATGGGCAGGGTAGAGACTTACAGGGTGTCCACAGGGACGTCGGAGGCCAGGCACTGGCTTGCCCACCTGATCAGGTAGTAGGAGAGCAGCAGGGGAGAGGTGCGGTGCAGCAGGTCCTGCTGGGACTGGAACAGTTGTCCCCCTCCCAAAACCATCTGCAAGCAAAGGACAGGGCTTGGAACACCGAAAGCAACAGCAGGGCAAGGGCAGTCACTGAGGTTTGGGTTTGTCTCTCCTGCAAACACCAAGGTGGTTCATAGCCCAGCACACAACAAAACCACCCAGGAGACCAGCAGGACTCTTGTATGTGCCAGAATAACCCAGTCACAAATGCCAGTGTCAAATCATGGAATCATGGAATGGTTTGGGATGAAGGGAGCTTAAAGCTCCTCCAGCTCCAACCCCCTGCCACAGGCAGGGACACCTTCCACTAGAGCAGGTTGCTCCAAGCCCCTGTGTCCAACCTGGCCTTGAACACTGCCAGGGATGGGGCAGCCACAGCTTCTCTGGGCACCCTGTGCCAGCGCCTCAGCACCCTCACAGGGAAGAGATTCTCCCTTATATCCAACGTGAACTTCCCCTGTTTCAGTTTGCACCAATTCCCCCTTGTCCTATCGCTCCAGTCCCTGATGAAGAGTCCTTCTCCAGCATCCAAGTGTCCAGTGTCACCTCGGACCAAGGGGTGAGGTCACTATTCTGGTGGCCCAAACCCCGTGGGGCAGGGTGAACAAGCAAAGCTGTGTGTGCACCAAGTGCTTCTCTAGCCTGCGAACATCAAAGAAAGGTGTAACCACATCACCAAGAGCAAAAGCACTTCGCTGCAGAGACCACACAGGGCCCAGTCCTGCTGCCCCAGTGTTGCATCCCCACACGCTCCAACCAAGAGCTTGGTGACACCAAAGAGAAACAGTTCAGGCTTGTGAAGGATGTGAATGTGTCAAGGTGGCAAAGCAGCAGCTCCTGAGTGAGCAAGCAGCAGGTCACATGTGGTCTGTGAGAGCCTGGCTCCAAAAGGGCACCTTGCAACGTGCTTTACATGCTACCAGGGCAACCTTATCCCAAACCATTCCATGCCCAAACCATACTATGATTTCATTCTATGGTCTTCCAGTGCCTAAAGGGGCTCCAGGAAACCTGGAGAGGGGCTTTGGACAAGGGCCTGGAGGGACAGGACAAGGGGAATGGCTTTAACCTGCCAGAGGGGAGATTGAGATGAGCTCTTAGGCAGAAGCTCTTCCCTGTGAGGGTGCTGAGGCGCTGGCACAGGGTGCCCAGAGAAGCTGTGGCTGCCCCATCCCTGGCAGTGTTCAAGGCCAGGTTGGACACAGGGGCTTGGAGCAACCTGCTCTAGTGGAAGGTGTCCCTGCCCGTGGCAGGGGGTTGGAGCTGAAGGAGCTTTAAGGTCCCTTCAACCCAAACCAGGCTGGGACTCTATGATGATTATCCAGGAGGAAGGAGATTTCTTTTCAACCAAGCAGCTCCTGCAGTAATGTTTCCAAGGTAAATAGCATTAGTTTAAACAACACTCCCTTTTGTCTGGGGACTCGTTCCGCATCCCTGCGTCCACCCAAACCCTCAGCACCTTCCCTCACGTGGCCACATGCCCAACAGGATGGACCCAGCCCGTTCCACGACCACAAACTCAGCTACCATCACGGTGGCTGTTTGCACTGACTGGAACAGCCTCGGAGAGGCCAAAACCATGGCCTGTGGGTAAACACTGATGCCGTGACGCTGCCTTCGTGTGCGCCCTGGCGTGGGGATGGGGAAGAGATGGAGAACTGCATGTGCTCAGGCAACGCTGTTTCAGATGGCAGGCTGGAAACAATGCCTTTCTCCCACAAAAAGAGGGTTAATTCCTGCTTCCTGGATGCTCAGCACGGAAAGAGAGAGTTGGGGTGTGAGCTTTGCTTAAGATGACAAAAGCCAAGAGGGCTTGCCCAAGCCTGGGGCTAGTTCAACCAGTGCTTTGTGGGAAGAGACAGAGCTCGGAGCCTGGCACCAGCACAAGCCCAGACCCCTGAGTTCAAAGAGAGCACAGCACTAGCTCCAATCCTGTACTCACAGGATCTCCGAGGCGAAGGAGCAGCTGCTGGAGGACCAACAGGTCCCGACAGATCAGGAAGCGGATGGTGGCGACCTTACACACCCCCCAGCACACCACGCTGCCGGCGGTAGCGCTCCCGTAGAGCTGGGTGAGGTTCAGGCGCATACTTAGGTGATGAGCTGGAAGATAAAAGCACCCAGATAAAGGGCAGGAACTAGGCCAACAAGAGCACTCGCTGGAGCTGCTGCTTTCCCAGCCTGCATGTGCTGCTGAGGAGCTTTCACCTCGTTCCATGTCAGCGTCCGTCTCGTAGTCCATTTCCCGGATGAGCACTCCGATGGCATGGATGGGGTTTCTGATCTCCTGCAGTTTGCTGTGGATATCTTCCATCACATTCTCCCTGCAAAGTGAAGATCATCATCATCATCATCATCGTGAGATTTAAGCCCAAGAGGGCTCCCTTTCCTCCTTGGGTTGTATCAGATCAGCTTGGACATTCCTGATGGGAAACCTCTTCTTGGCTTGGAGTTTTATTACAGCGCCTGCAGGGCTTAGTCTATTTATTCCACTCCCCCAGGCTACCAGGAAATAGCAGGCAGATAGCTGGCATTCCAAGGGGAATGATTCCAGGAGGTTAGCACAGTAACCACATGGTTTGACCAAGGTTCTGACCTCTACCCAGTGTCTGCAGGCACTTGCTTTCCACACTACAATAATCACCTAACAGGAACCCGTTCCTCTTTCTCTCACCTGAGAACCACCAGCATTTATCTCCTAGAGGGCTGCAGGCAATAGCAAGGGGGTTCTAGAGGGAAGACCCCACTAATGCCACCAACACCCACATTCCCCATCTCTGAGGGGACCTGGGAAAGTCCCTTCTAGCACAGGGAGAGCCCACACAGCTCCAATGAGCTTTGATGCTGATGGAGGATGGCTCCAGGCAATCCCTGCTCAGGCATCCTGGTGTCCCCAGAAGCAGGGGAGCTTCTGCTAAAGCATGTCCTTACGTGTCATTAGCTATCAAGTCCTCCAGGATCTGCTCTGCAGCCTTTTCTGGAGGCTGGAGGCGGGAGCAAGCCATTTCCATGAGGAAAGCCATTTCCATGGAAATTGATTCTCCGATCAGGCGAAGGCACTGGACAAGACAGACAACATCACGAGACATCTCCAAATCTGTAATGAAAGAATCTAACTGTATATTTACAAGAGATTTCAAAGGGAAGGTGGGAGGACCATCAAAAACCAGTTAGTTCAGCTCCCAGCAAGCAGATTGGTCTCAGTCCCACATGTTAAAATGACCCTTCCCTAACTACGAGGCCAAATTAAAGCTTAGGAGTTAACAAGGGAAAGATTGGAGCTTTACTATTTGGAAAGTAAAAACCAGTGATGCAACAATAAAGCAATGAAATTCCCTCCAAGGGATTTTGTGCCCAGCCACAGGTTGAAAGGAAATCATTAGTGCAGTGTAAGAGCAAAAACCAGCCCGGAGCAAAGAGCTCAGCTTCGCTCTGCCACGCAGAGCTCACTAAAACCAGCAGCTCCCTGCTCGCAGCAACAGCCCAGGGACAGGTTTTGCCTTCTTAGAGGGGAGCTGAAAGCTCAGCCCTGTTTAAATCCCCATTTTGCAGTGCAATCCTTCATCCATGTGTTTTTACAATCACATTTGGGGAGCAGTTTGAAGCAGACAAAGCAGGGACTATGAGCCTCCGAACGCCAGCCCAGGCCAGCTTCCCTTCCCTCGGGTCCCAAAATAGCTCGAGCAAATGGATGACAAGTCCTCTCAGAAAAGGCACTCGAGCATGAAAGTGGAGCTTAGGTAACATTTTCCATTGCTTTTTTCCTGGTGAAACGTCATTCCCAGGCCAGCAAAGCACAGAGGGCACCGTGGTCACAACATGAACAGCAGGGTTTGCACGCTCTGGTATTGCCTTCCCAGAGAGAAGAAACGGGACAATCCCTCTCCAGAGCTTACACAGGAACACTGATACAAAACACTGAACCCAAGGCCAGGTTGGACACAGGGGCTTGGAGCAACCTGCTCTAGTGGAAGGTGTCCCTGCCCGTGGCAAGGGGTTGGAACTGGAGGAGCTTTAAGGTCCCTTTCAACCCAAACCATTCCCTAATTCTATGAAAACCCGAGTTTGCAGCGCTGGGTGTTGAGCGCAGGGTGCTCAGAGCATCACAGGTTTCCTCCTCACCTGTCATCTCTGAGTTTACTCCATCACCAAGACACAGAGATTGGGGAATATTACAGAAGAGAACTGCTTGCACTGAGTCACAGTAGGTCTCACAGCTCTTGGTGGGGATGGCAAAGCACCCAAATGAAGTAAGGTTAAGCAGGGTTCATGTTCTGCCCCACAGAGAGCAGGCACGAAGAGGGCACCAGTTAACCACGGCCTACACAGGTAGCTTATAAAGCTACAAGGGCAAAGGATCCACCAATGCAGGTCCTTGTCACCCAGCAACAAGCAGTCTGGAATCTAAGATCAATCAGTGGTGAGGTATCTGCAGTGAGTCACAGCAGCTCGGCAGCCCTGACTTCATTCTCTGTGTCCTGCTGTGAGCACAGTGCTTCACAAAATGCCAAAATGCCAAAATAAGACAACTAGCTCCATGTAGACAACTATGGAGTCTCCAAGGGACTTCATCCCTCTGCTGAGGGCTTCCTTGATGTGCAGTGTTTCAGCTTCCACCAGTGAAAGGCTCCAGGTCTCCCCACTCACCATCAAAGATGGCAGCGTCGTCCTCAGTCAGGAGGTGCTCATTAGAGAGGAGATAGAGATGGTCCACCAAGGAGCAGGGCACAAGGAAAGACAGGGAGCCCTGGAAAGGTGAGGAGAAAGAGCTTCTTGGAGCTCCCCAAGCCCACAGCTCAGTCAGATCCCCTCTGGGGACATCACAGCTTCGAGGTGGCCACAGCAGCCAAGAGCCACCAGCACCAGCCTCACCTTCTTGAGCAGGCACACCATGCCCGTGTAGGGGTTCAAGTGCAGGGCCAGGGGCCTCGAGAGAGCTTCTTGGTACTGAAGGCAACAGGCATAGAACTTGGACCAGAATTCCACCTGCAGCTGCCAGAACTCCTCCAGTGAGCACTCGTACTCTGTCACACTGCCCTGGAACTAACAGGACACAGAGGGAGACTTCAGGTGAACACAGGCAAGGAACAAGGGAGAGAAAGGGTAGGGTTTGAGCTGCTGTGGTGGTGGTCTGGTCTGCCATGCCCAGTGTCACATCCTCACGTGGTTAAGGTTTAGAAACACCAGTTACAGTTCTCTTTCTTGTCAAAACACAAGTATTTCCCCTACAGCAGTGGATCCCAGAGCAAACAGCAAGGGGAACAAAGCCCACAGGAACCATTTCTACACGAGCTTAGTCAAAGTGGTGTTCCTCAGGGGTTGCTACTGGGACTGGTGCTGGTTAACATCTTTGTTGGAGACATGGACAGTGGGATTCAGTGATGCCTCAGTGAGTTTGCTGATAACACCGAGCTGTGTGGAAGGGTTGGCAGGCTGGAGGGAAGGGATGGGGGATCCAGAGGGACCTGAAGAGGTTGGATCAAGTGAACCTCATGGAGTTCGACAAGGCCCAAGTGCAAGGTCCTGCCCCTGGGTCAGGGCATCGCCAGCACATAATAAAGGCTGGGGGAGGCTGGATGGAGCAGCCTGAGGAGAAGGACTTGGGGTGTTGGGTGAGGAGAAGCTCCCCATGACCCGGCTTCAGTGTGTGCTTGAGCCCAGAACCCCTCCGTGTGCTGGGAGCACCCCCAGAGTGTGAGCAGCAGGTCAGGGAGGGGATCCTGCCCCTCTGCTGCGCTCTGGGGAGACCCCCCCTGCAGTCCTGATCCAGCTCTGGGGCAACAGCACAAGAGGGACGTGGAGCTGTTGGAGCGAGGCCAGAGGAGGCCCCGGAGCTGCTGCGAGGGCTGGAGCAGCTCTGCTCTGGAGCCAGGCTGAGAGAGCTGGGCTGGGGCAGCCTGGAGAAGAGAAGGCTCCTGAAGGGGAGACCTTAGAGCAGCTCCAGTGCCTAAAGGGGCTCCAGGAAACCTGGAGAGGGGCTTTGGACAAGGGCCTGGAGGGACAGGCCAAGGGGAATGGCTTTAACCTGCCAGAGGGGAGATTGAGGTGAGCTCTGAGGCAGAAGCTCTTCCCTGTGAGGGTGCTGAGGCGCTGGCACAGGGTGCCCAGAGAAGCTGTGGCTGCCCCATCCCTGGCAGTGTTCAAGGCCAGGTTGGACACAGGGGCTTGGAGCAACCTGCTCTAGTGGAAGGTGTCCCTGCCCGTGGCAGGGGTTGGAGCTGGAGGAGCTTTAAGGGCCCTTCCAATCCAAACCATTCCAGGATTCTATGATTACGAGCACCCCCCTGCAGGGAGCTCAACAAGGGCTCTGGCAAAACACACTCCATGGAAAGCAACAGCAGAATACAGAGGAAGAAGAGAGAGCTCCAAAAAAGAAGAGGGAATGGAAAAGCCAGGCAGGAAGGATGCAGATTTGTACTTTCACACAACTCATTTGGAGACACAAAGGACAAAACAAGGCCTCAGGTCACTGTGCACCTCATTTAACTTCACGGAACCAGCACAACAACAGATGTAAGAACAAAACATCACAGGAGGCAAAGCAGCACATCTCACCTCGCTCTCCACAGCCAAGGTCACCTCTTTCTTTAACTCATCCCACGTCAGATCCATGTGTCTCTCCGTTCCTTGGGAAAAGATCTGGAAAGCAGCACAGTAAACTTTTACTTCAAAGCCAGAGAGCTGCTTCCCTGAGGTTGAAGCAGCATCAAGTGACATCCAGCAGATGTGAAAGCATCAACCAGCGCTTTGTGGGATGAAAGTGTTCATAATCCTGAAAGGACACCTTGTGTTGCTTTGCTCTGCCCTCAGCAGTCCTAGAGGAGCCAGAGCTCAGTGGATATATCCTGAGCAACAGCTCTGTGGTGGGCTGAAAGCCTCTGTTCAGAGCAGGGAATGGAAAGGAAGCCCAGGAACGTGCTGTGCTCTGGAAGGAGGGGAAATAAAACGCCCTCTACCAACCTGCAAAGCCTTCTGGATAGCTGCATTGCTGAACCGGCCTGGCGTGAAGAGATACTCCAGGTAGGTTTCCTGCAGAAAGATCCCAGTTTAAGGAAACACGAGTCAGGAAAGCATTTAAGACACTGCTTCTGCTCTCTCCTCCCATTCCCAAGCTCATCCCGTGGATCTGCCTCCATTCACACCCACACCCTGCTCCAAGCTCCCTGCTTCCAAGCCTTTGGCAGTTCCCATATGGATCACTGCTTCCCTCACACTCCAGCCCTTGTTTATTCACACGTCTTGGCTCCAGGCTCCCTCCTGACTGACCTGAAATTCTCCTCATCCCTCAACTGGTTTCATCACCACGCTCAGGGCTTTAATGCTGAGCTAACAGAGGCTTAGGCTCATCCCCTTTAATTTGGAGTCATGTTAGGCCTGTCTCAAGGTAATTTGTCCACTTGAGCTGTCTCAATGCTCTCCTGGGCACAGAAGCTTCATTATTTGTTGCTGTTTCACACTGTGCTCACCCTGGGGTCCTGGTCGTGTCGCACCGTCACCTCCTCCTCAGGCAGTGGCTGCACAAAGACCTGGTTCCATTGGCCTGCCACGTTCCTGGAAAACCACCATAAACCCAGGATCAGCTCCAAGAGAGGAGCAGCCACCAGAACCAAACCGCTGAGTTCCACCAGTGATCATGGTCTGTACAGTGCTCACCACGCTTTGGAGCTGGGAACAGGAGCTTGGGCTGGTGACAAGGGACACATTGAGCCAGAGGGTGGCATCCCCAGCCCTGAGCCACTAGAAGAGGTTGGGTTCCTTCATTAACACCAACGTTCTCCCCATCACACGTGCTCACCAAGTGGTTCTTTCTCACACTGACCATTAGATTCCTCTGCCTAAACTTGGTTACTCACAGTGTTTTCTTCCCCCCACTATTCAACTCTCCTGCACCAAACCTTCCCTTTCAGTTTTATAAAGAGAGGGATGATTCCTCCACATCACTGCTCTCCTCAAAACATCATCTTTCACGGAAGAGACCAGCCAGTTAGGGTTTGAAGGAGGTGTTGGTGAAGTAGAGCCCTCCCTCTGACACCCTTATGGCAGCCTCCGTGCCCACCAAGCCTCCTTTCCACATTTTCCACATTCCTGCAGCTGAGCTGTGGCTTTATCACACAGCACAACCTCCAGAACGCTAAAAATCCAGGGAATATGCACTGCAGGAGGACGCAGTTGTGTATGTGACACAAACAGCACGACAGCAGGAACCAGGACCTGCTGCATCTCCACACACTTCAGTCAGCACAGCAGGACAGGAGATGAGGAGCTCAAGTGGTGCTTTTAATGAGCAGCACGTGGAGCTGCTCCTGCAGTGACCCCCATGGGGTGACCAATGTGAGCAACAGCAGCAGCTCAGGAGCGAAACTCACTGCTCAAAGTTGATGTATTTCACAACAGTTTGGTTCTCCTCGTTGTGCCACAGCGCCCAGATCTCTGAGGAGGTTAAGGCAAAGTCAATGAGAGTCTCCTGCAAGAGAGAGAGAGAAAGTGCATTGACTTTCTTATCACAAATTCAAGGACAGCAGAGACGTGTGGACATAACAACAGCAAAACATTCCCTCCTATCGTTTAACCAGGCATTGAGGAGATTTTAGTCACACTTAAACCATAGAATCCCAGCCTGGTTTGGGTTGAAGGGACCTTAAAGCTCATCCAGCTCCAACCCCCTGCCACGGGCAGGGACACCTTCCACTAGAGCAGGTTGCTCCAAGCCCCTGTGTCCAACCTGGCCTTGAACACTGCCAGGGATGGGGCAGCCACAGCTTCTCTGGGCACCCTGTGCCAGCGCCTCAGCACCCTCACAGGGAAGAGCTTCTGCCTCAGAGCTCATCTCAGTCTCCCCTCTGGCAGGTCAAAGCCATTCCCCTTGGCCTGTCCCTACAGGCCCTTGTCCAAAGCCCCTCTCCAGGTTTCCTGGAGCCCCTTTAGGCACTGGAGCTGCTCTAAGGTCTCCCCTTCAGGAGCCTTCTCTTCTCCAGGCTGCCCCAGCCCAGCTCTCTCAGCCTGGCTCCAGAGCAGAGCTGCTCCAGCCCTCGCAGCAGCTCCGGGGCCTCCTCTGGCCTCGCTCCAGCAGCTCCAAGTCCCTCTTGTGCTGTTGCCCCAGAGCTGGATCAGGACTGCAGGGGGGTCTCCTCAGAGTACAGCAGAGGGGCAGGATCCCCTCCCTGAGCTGCTGCTCACGCTCTGGGGGTGCAGCCCAGCACACGGGGGGGTTCTGGGCTCAAGCACACACTGAAGCCGGGTCATGGGGAGCTTCTCCTCACCCAACACCCCAAGTCCTTCTGCTCAGGCTGCTCCATCCAGTCTTCCCCACCCCTCAGTGACCAACCTTCCCTCCCATCTCAGCACGTTTTGGGGAGCTGGGCCCTGCACTCACCTGCGAGGAGAACAGGGAGGAGATGTGGTCAAGGCTGTAGCGGTTGCTCTCGGTGCTCACCAGCTGGAAGACACAAAACTACAAACACACCTTGTAAGTCACTTGCTAAAGGACCAAGAACCAGCACACCACAGAGAAGCTCATCTCTCCCTTTCCTTGCCTGCCTCAACACCCCTGAAGGGCTCAGGGCAGGAGACACACCTCGACCTGAACCTGAAGGATTTCTATTTGCCTTTTGACTTGGGAGACTAAGGTGGCAAAGCCCCAAATCCTCAGGCTCCTTGCTCCAAAGCAAGCTCTGTGTGTTCCTACCAGAGCCAGCAGGAGTCAAAACCACTTCTACTACGTCTGTGAATCCCTTGGGAATGCAAAGGGTAAGCTGTCCAGCAGATGAGACTGCTCCATGCTGTCATTCCTGCCCGGCTAAATATATCATTCCCCACAAGAAGTCAGTGTTTGGCCACACAGGGATGAGTCCACACGCTCCCAGGAGCCTGATGTAAACATCCTACCAGTATTTCCACCCTTAGAGCTCCTCCTGGACCTTCCCTTTTCCCACGGCACATACGTGCTTTTGGGATCCTACTGGAACAGGAGGTGAACAAGTGAACTAGCACTCACAGAGCAGCTCAGTCACACAGGGAATTCCACTCCCAGGATGAGGACACGTGTATCCTGCAGTGTTTGGAGAGCCAAACTGTTTAATCACAAAGCACTGCTCTCTCCAGAGGGTCACGCATGAAACTTTGCCCTAATTCTTGCCTTACAGACCCAAATCCGAGGAGGAACGATCCATTTCCACGCAGCCCAAGAAAGATGCATTCCCAGTGAGGAAGCCCATCACCCCGTACCTGCCCACACTTGGGTGCATGCATGTAGACACCGAGGTAAAGCCCCAGGGCTGGGGAGAAGGCCAGTCGCAGGCGGTGGCTGGTCCCCACGGCGAGCCTCAGGTCCCTGCTCACCGGCATGAACTCCAGCAGATCTGCAACCATCAGGCACATCTGATCCTGCACAGGGACAAGGTGGCAGGAGAAGAGCTTAGGGAAGGGTCAGGGCTGAGAAACTGCTCTTTTCCCTTAGTTTCCCCCACATTCTGCCCAGATCTTCCCCTAAAGGATGCAAGCAAAGCATCCCTACGTGCGCCTGAACCACAGAGGTCCCTCCTGTGCTCTCTGCCATGGACCACGTGGGCTTTCAGAGCTCAGGCACGTAGGATAAAGCTTCCCCTCCCTCCTTGAGCACACACATTCCAGTGCAGATGAGCCGTGAAAGCAGTTGTGCTGCTCCATTAGCTCTGGCACTCATATTAGGAGCAAGTGGCATGCAGTAGCTGAGGCTTTTATTACTAACTTCTTGTTGACATGGAGCCATGTCACAAAGACGCTTTTAGCACCTCTAAAGAGGAACAAAATCCTTTGGGAGCACCTCCTCAGCACTTAAAGAGCTGCTGCCTGCCTTCCTGCATGCTTCCCTATGCTTACAAATAACCTAATATTGCCTCTTACCCCACACACGTAGTGAAAACCCACCCCAGCTCCAAACCCACCCCACAACAGGTCTCACATTGCCCCAGATCGCAGCGTGTAGAAGTGGCAGTGACAATTTAAAGCAGGTCAAATCCACACCAACCACTTTGTTCCTCAAGCCTCAGGCTATCACCTGAGTGCTGATGGAAGGTGCTGGTCCCCCAAATCCAGGCCTGGCTCACCTTATAGGACCACATGCGAAGCTTATGGTCCTGGCAGAGAGCAAAGAGAAAGGCGTCGTGGTCGAGGCAGTGCACGGAGAGGCTGATGGGCAGGTCCGAGGGGCCACAGTCACCTCTGAAACACAGAGTTATTCCAACAGCCTCAAGGAAAAGCAAAGGCAGAGCAGAGATCTGAGGCACAGGGTTTCTATAGCACCAATAAATCAGTGGGGTGAGACCAGGAGGAGAAAGCAGCACTTCAGGACTGTGTGGGTCAGTGTCCAAGCAGCAGAGGAGCCCAGCACACCAGTAACACCCAGTTCTTCACTTGCTTTGGTAAAGCCAAAGCACAATCCTGGCTTCCCCAGCCCCAGCCTAGTGCTGGCAGAACCAGGCAAAAGGGCCAGAGGGAAGGATGGATCCAACCAGCCCCAGGCAATGCACCACTGATGGTCAATCAGGGCATGGGGCACTTGCTCCCATTTCCAAGTTATGGGGCTTAGGATTTGGTTGTGTGCTCCAAGATAGCAACTGAGACACCAACAATCCCATTGCAGCACCAAACCCAGCCTGCACACTGTGTCCATGCCACGTCTTGGTCCTACATTCCTTTTCCAAAGCCCCTCTCCAGGTTTCCTGCAGCCCCTTTAGGCACTGGAGCTGCTCTAAGGTCTCCCCTTAAGGAGGCTTCTCTTCTCCAGGCTGCCCCAGCCCCAAATTCTCAAGCCCATCGTCCACACGTAACCTCTGCTGGGCAGGAACAAGGCAGACATTTCAGAACGAGGACATACAACTGTTGTAATCCCTAATCTCCCCTGGCCACGAGCCATATCCTGGGCAAATCCTTGGAGGCCAATTACTAGATATAACATATTTGTAGACACAGACACCGAATCAGCAGGACCCTGTTAAGATGAGCTAATCCAGTGTCCAAGTCCCCACTTCCTTATCACGACGGGTCCTGTGACCCAGGTCCCTTTTTTGGCAGAGTATTTATAGATGTGAATTGTCTGACTTCAGCTGGAAGCTCTCAGTGAGGGAAAAGACAAAAGCAGGTCCACTTCTTCCTCACCAAACACTGACCTGATGGCTGTTGGCATCCAGCCGGTGAGGAACCGCTGCACCACTGAGCTCTGCTTCAGTTCCACAACTGAAACTGCTCCTTTCAAAAGAAAAAGGATAGAAAGAAATATATTAAATACTCATTAACATAATATTTAGTGCCAACAGTGAAGGGCTTCACAGGAGAAAAGCTTTTGTGTGTATGTGTGTGGAGTAAATACGTAACTGATACATAGAATCCCAGAGTGGTTTGGGTTGAAGGGACCTTGAAGCTCCTCCAGCTCCAACCCCCTGCCACGGGCAGGGACACCTTCCACTAGAGCAGGTTGCTCCAAGCCCCTGTGTCCAACCTGGCCTCGAACACTGCCAGGGATGGGGCAGCCACAGCTTCTCTGGACACCCTGCGCCAGCGCCTCAGCACCCTCACAGGGAAGAGCTTCTGCCTCAGAGCTCATCTCAATCTCCCCTCTGACAGGTTAAAGCCATTCCCCTTGGCCTGTCCCTACAGGCCCTTGTCCAAAGCCCCTCTCCAGGTTTCCTGGAGCCCCTTTAGGCACTGGAGCTGCTCTAAGGTCTCCCCTTCAGGAGCCTTCTCTTCTCCAGGCTGCCCCAGCCCAGCTCTCTCAGCCTGGCTCCAGAGCAGAGCTGCTCCAGCCCTCGCAGCAGCTCCAGGGCCTCCTCTGGCCTCGCTCCAGCAGCTCCACGTCCCTCTTGTGCTGTTGCCCCAGAGCTGGATCAGGACTGCAGGGGGGGGGCTCATAGAGCGCAGCAGAGGGGCAGGATCCCCTCCCTGACCTGCTGCTCACGCTCTGGGGGTGCAGCCCAGCACACGGGGGGGTTCTGTGCTCGAGCACACACTGAAGCCGGGTCATGGGGAGCTTCTCCTCACCCAACACCTCAAGCCCTTCTCCTGAGGCTGCTCCATCCAGCCTCCCCCAGCCTTTATTTGTGCTGGGGATGCCCTGACCCAGGGGCAGGACCTTGCCCTTGGCCATAAACCCAACTGAGGTTCAAAGCTACGAGCAGGGATGAGCTGCCGTGTGTCACCCGGAGGAGGCAGCACGTTCCTGCTCCTTACCTGGTGCATCGTGAGGAGGCAGCTTAAGGACAAAGATCCCTCCTGCAGCCGAGGGCAGGGCAAAGAGAGCTTCCCCCTCGCTGCTGAGCCACGCTGCTGAGGCAACGGAATTGGCTGCCAGGCCCGGCACGTTGGGAATCACACAGTAATTCACAGGATCCCTGAAGTTGGTCTTGCCAATGTCTGTGAACACCGACTGCATCTGGCTCTCTGTTATCAGCTCCTGGAGGGGGGAAGCACAGAGAGGACAAATCCTGAGCACACGTGGACACAAGGCACAGAAACCACAACCAGACACCCGTGGAACAGGAATTGTGGTGCTGGTAAGTGGTAAAAAGGGTTGTTTCAGTGAGAACTGCCATCAGTTCTATTCCTGTTAACCCACAAGCACTGCTCTTTAGGTACAGATATGAAAGGGATTTCCAAACCTGCCTTTTTCCAGCAGAAGACACGCTTGGTCCCTCCCTCCTACACTGTAACACCCCCAAAAGGAGTCCCAGAGCCCATCAGCTGCTTCAAGACAGCTCATAGCTGAATGGTGATGGAGAAGTATGAAGGGCAGCTCTGCAACAGCCCTTGGGAAAGCTCTCTGGAACTCTACAAGCAGGAGCTGAGCCCTCCAGGAAAGCAAAGGGACCTTTCCTTTGCGCGATGAGACACACCAGAAGCAGACACGAGAGGAAAAAGCCACAGCAAACGGGTAAATGTGATGGGAATTTTGCACAAGAACCATCTTCTAAGGGAAATAACAGGATTTTGTACCCGGCTGTGTGCAGAGGGCAAGTTACAGACACAGATCTGAAACACCCTCAGGTTTGGGAATGCTGCTGCAAGTCTGATACCTGCAACCTCTGAGGACATTCAGCTCCAGAGGGAGAGATTCCCACCTTCCTGCTCCTATCCAGCTCTTTTTGCCCCATTAGTTTTCACTTCCACGTAGGGAACTGCCCCACACTGATGAGCACACTCGCTGTAGCTGGCTGAGAACCAGAGGACTTGGGAGTTCAGCACTTGGTAACATCTAGAGAGAATTGAACTAGTTTTTACTCTCCAAACTTGTCTGAAGCACCAAGTTTTAACTCCAGAGCCTGACAGGCTCCAGCTCTGCACCTCTTCCAGTCCAGGGTGCAAATCCCACCATGGAGCTATGAAATGGGCTGGTTGTGGTGGCCTGATGGAGCTGGCAGGTAACAATCACCCATCATGGGCTACAGCAGGGCCCAGGAGAACAAAAGCAACAAACCCTCATGGGTCAAGATAAAGGTGGTTTAATAAGCGAAGAGGAAGAAGAAAATAAACCCAAATCAAGCAGTGCTGGGCTCATCTGCCCTGTTCCCTCTGCTCTGGGTGGCTGAACAGTGGCACAGCACAAGGAGCATCACCTCAATGAGGGGCTGTTCCTGAAGCCAAACCAGCTCCAACCCGGTGCTGAGCAGCGGAGGGTTTGCTCAGCAGGTGGAACACATCCAGCCCAACTGGGAAGGGCTCAGGCAAAGCCCAGCTTTGTGCTCCACCAGCTCAGCTCCAGCGCTTCCACAGCCAGCCCACGGGACACAGGCAGGATGGTGCTGATGGGTTTGTGTGAAGCCCCCCAGCAGAGCAGTGCTGGGGGTTAATCCCAGTGGGATAAAGCTACACGCTCCCTCTTCCCCCCAAGTTGGAGGGGGAAGAGGAGAGGAACAATAAAAGCAAGAAAACTTGGGGTCAAGGTAAAAAAATCCTTGCTTTATAGAACCATGGGATGGGTTGGGATGAAGGGAGCTTAAAGCTCCTCCAGCTCCAACCCCTGCCATGGGCAGGGACACCTTCCACTAGAGCAGGTTGCTCCAAGCCCCTGTGTCCAACCTGGCCTTGAACACTGCCAGGGATGGGGCAGCCACAGCTTCTCTGGGCACCCTGTGCCAGCGCCTCAGCACCCTCACAGGGAAGCGAATAGTAAGTGAAGGACAAGGAGAAGAAGAGAGAAAACAAGGTGCACAAAGGCTGGATACGCCAACACCCACCCAGCTCCCAAGCAAACAACGTCTAACCCCCCAAAACCCCTCTTTTCCCTCTAATTCCTGAGCATGTCACACAGCAAGGAACATCCCTTTGGTTATCTCAAGCCATCTGCCCCTTTGTGCCCCTCCAAAAGCACCATAAACCCCCAAATCTGTTCACATGGAGGGGGCAGAGCCAGAAACAGGAGCAGCCTTGAGGCTGCCCAAACACTGCTCAGCAAAAGCTACATTCTGAGAGTGTTATCACCACGGGTTTGGTCACAGATCCAAAACATGGCACCACACAAGCTGCTATGGTGAAGGTTAACTCTTTGTAGGCTTAAATGAACCCTGTCTTGGCCCAAATTAACCCTCTCCTGGCCCAAATGAACCCTGTCCCATCAGAAAGTATAGGGTATGGGGATAGGGGATGGAGCTTTGGGGGGTCTGGACCCTATCCCAGCCCAAATGAACCCTGTCCTGGCAGCAAGTATGGGGTATGGGGATAAGGAAGGGAGCTTTGGGGGGTCTGGCCTCTATCCCAGCCCAAATGAACCCTGTCCTGCCCCAAATGAACCCTGTCACAGCCCAAATTATGTACCCTAAGGACGTATGGGGATTGGGGAGGGGGCTTTGGGGGATCTGGACTCCATCCTGGCCCAAATGAACCCTGTCCCAGCAGGAGGTATGGGGATAGGGGATGGAGCTTTGGGGGGGTCTGGATCCTATCCCAGCCCAAATTAACCCTGTTCCAGCAGGAAGTATGTGGTATGGGACAGGGAAGGAGGCTTTGGGGGGTCTGGGCCCTGTCCCAGCCCAAATGAACCCTGTCCTGCCCCAAATGAACCCTGTCCCAGCAGGAAGTATGGGGTATGGGGATAGGGAATGGAGCTTTGGGAGGTCTGCGCCCTATCCCAGCCCGAATGAACCCAGTCCTGGCCCAAACTAACTCTGTCCCGCCCCAAATGAACCTTGTCCCAGCTCAAAATATGGGCTCTGGGGATAGAGGAGGGGACTTTGGGGGGTCTGGGCCCTATTCGGGCACAAATGAACCTTGTCCCAGCAGGATGTATGGGGTATGGGGATAGGGGAAGGGGCCTTTGTGCCCTATCCCAGCCCAAATGAACCCTGTCCTGCCCCAAAGTAACCCTGTCCCAGCCCAAATTATGTACCCCAAGGAAGTGTGGGGACTGGGGAGGGGGCTTTGCGGGGGTCTGAGCCCTCTCCTGGCCCAAATGAACCTGGTCCTGCCCCAAATGAACCCAGCCCCAGCAGGAAGCAGCACTTTATGCCCATGCTGAGAAGCATATTGAAGCCTTCGCTCTTTTACAATGCACTCAAGAGGCTTCACTGCAGGCTCCTGACGGGCAGGAGTGGGGCAGAATGGGGGGCAGGAGCAGAGCAGCAGGAGGGACAGCATGGGGGGCAGCAGGGGGGCAGGAGCGGGGCAGAAGGGGGAGCAGGAGCAGAGCAGCAGAGGAGGCAGCAGGGGGGCAGAAGGGGGGTAGAAGGGGGAGCAGGAGCAGAGCAGCAGGGGGGGCAGCGGGGGGGGCAGCAGGGGGGCAGAAGGGGGGGCAGGAGCAGAGCAGCAGAGGGGGCAGTGGGGGGGCAGAATGGGGGCAGAAGGGGGAGCAGCGGGGGGGCAGAATGGGGGGCAGGAGCAGAGCAGCAGAGGGGGCAGCGGGGGGGCAGAATGAGGGCAGAAGGGGGAGCAGCGGGGGGGCAGCAGGGGGGGCAGCAGGGGGGCAGAAAGGGGGCAGAATGGGGGGCAGGAGCAGAGCAGCAGGGGGGGCAGCAGGGGAGGCAGCAGAGGGGCAGCAGGGGGGCAGGAGCAGGGCAGCAGGGGGTGCAGCAGCACCCCGGTACTCACGCTGCGGTACAGGCGGGAGGGGTGCGGCAGCAGCAGGCGATGCACCGTCTGCCCGGTGAGCAGCAGGATGACCAAGTAGCTCTGCACCTCACAGAGGTGCACCCCCCCCGGGAGCAGGGGGCAGCCCTGGATGCGGAGCCGCACGGCGTTGTTCAGCAGGTTCACGTCCAGAGACTCCTCCACCAGCTCCACCGTGTCCCCTGAGGTGGTCCTGTGGGCAGAGAGAGAAGGGGAAGGGTGAGGGCTGAAGGAGCGGATCCTGCTCTGCTCTGTGAGACCCCACCTGGGGCGCTGGGTGCAGGGCTGGTGGCACCAACATCAGGACATGGAGCTGCTGGAGTCTAAAGGAGGCCGTGAGGATGAGCAAGGGCTGGAGCAGCTCCTGGATGGAGCCAGGCTGAGAACATTGGGGCTGGAGAAGAGAAGCTGCGAGGAGACCTCAGAGCACCTTCCAGTGTCTGAAGGGGGTACAAGGGTGCTGGAGAGGGACCTTCATCAGGGACTGGAGTGACAGGACAAGGGGTGATGGGTTCAAACTGAAACAGGGGAAGTTCAGGTTGGAGATAAGGAAGAAGCTCTTTACAGTGAGGGTGCCGAGGCGCTGGAATGGGTTGCCCAAGGAGGTTGTGGCTGCCCCATCCCTGGCAGTGTTCAAGGCCAGGTTGGACACAGGGGCTTGGAGCAACCTGCTCTAGTGGAAGGTGTCCCTGCCCGTGGCAGGGGTTGGAGCTCGATGATCTTAAGGTCCTTTCCAACCCAAACCATTCCATGATTCTATGGAGACAAGGACCAGCTCTGGGGCAACAGCACAAGAGGGACGTGGAGCTGCTGGAGCGAGGCCAGAGGAGGCCCCGGAGCTGCTGCGAGGGCTGGAGCAGCTCTGCTCTGGAGCCAGGCTGAGAGAGCTGGGCTGGGGCAGCCTGGAGAAGAAAAGGCTCCTGAAGGGGAGACCTTAGAGCAGCTCCAGTGCCTAAAGAGGCTCCATGAACCCAGCCGAGGGGCTTCGCGCAGGGCCCTGAGAGGGACACTCACCACCTCACGAAGCGGTTCCTGGTGGCGGCCGGCAGCTGCGCGCTGTCCCGGTAGCAGAAGCCGCCCGCGCTGTCGCGGTAGCGGCCGGCGGGCAGCGGGGCGGTGCCCGGGGGGGTGAAGCCGAGCTCCGGCAGCCGCCGCGCAGGGCCCCGCGGCGCCGCGCCCAGCTCCAGCCAGCTCCGCTCCGGCACCGCCGCCGCCATCTTGCCCGCGCCGCTTCCCGCCTCGCCCGCGCGGCGCCGCACGGGAACGGGGGGCGGGGGGGGGGGGGGGGGAGTGTGGCGGCGCCCCCTACTGGGCGGGCGGCATGGAAGAGGTGGGGAGGGAAAAGCGGGGGGGCGATGTGAGACGATATAGGGCGATATAGGGCGATATGGGGAAAAGGGGTCTGGGAGGGGGAAGGCGGGTTATGAGGATATGGGGAAGGGGAGGTCGGGAGAGGGAAGGGGGATTAGGGGGATATGGGGAAGGGGGTCTGGGAGAGGGAAGGGGGGTTACGAGGATAGGGGGAAGGGGGGGTCGGGAGAGGGAAGGGGGAATTTGGGAGGATGTGAGAGGGATATGGGGGTTCTGGGAGAGGAAGGGGGATTAGGGGGATATGGGGAAGAGGGGTCTGAGATAGGGAAGGGGGGTTATGGGGGTATGGAGAGTTGGGGTCTGGGAGAGGGAAGGGGGAGTTTGGGAGGATATGAGAAGGATATGGGGGGTCTCGGAAAGGAAGGGGGGTTATGGGGATATGGGGAGGGGTGTCTGGGATAGGGAAGGGGGATTAGGGGTATATGGGGAAGGGGGTCTGGAAGAAGGAAGGGGGATTTGGGGCGATATGGGGAGAGAGGAAGGGGAGGGAGATTTGGGGGGTCTGTGGAAACGGGAAGGGGATTTAGGGGGTATGGGGACTGGATCTGTGGAGAAGGATTGGGGTAAGGATATAGGGAGAACAGGCATGGGAAGAGGGGAAGGGAAGAGGGATTTGGGAAAGGGAATGGTTAGGGGGGTCTGTGGAGAGGAACGAGGGGAGTTTGGGGGGGTTCTGGGAAGGGGCTGCTGTGGGACCCATGGGGAGATGATGGCACCCAAGTTTTGGGGCTCCCATGTCATGGTGGGGAGATGGGGCCGGGGATGGAGCCTGGAACAGGAGAGGAAGGAGCAGATGTGGGATAGCGGGTGCTGGGTGTGTGGGTCTCACTTGTGGTGCCCCACATCTGCCCCATGGCGCTGGTGGCCCCATGACCAGTGGCACTGGTAGGACCCCATGGGGTGCCCCGGTGGGTGCAGGGTCCCCCCACATCACGCTAAGGGCACCCCGGGACCGTACCAGGGCTGTGCCCAGGACAATACTGGGAACGCACTGGAAGTGTACTGGGAACATACTGGGATCACACCAGGGCAAGCCCAGCACCACACTGGGACCATACTGGGACAATACCAGGACTATGCCTGAACCGTGCCCAGCACAATACCGGGACCATAGCGGGGCTGTGCCCAGCACCACACCAGGGCTGTACTGGGACCATACTGGAACAGTGCTGGGATCACACCAGGGCTGTGCTCAGCACTATATTGGGACCATACCGGGATTACACCGGGACCATGCCCAGCATCACACTGGTACCGTACTGGGACCGTACCAGCACCAATGCCTGGACGGTACCCGGCACCGTACTGGGGCTGTACCGGAACTGTACTGGGATCATACTGGGGCCGTGACCAACACTGTACCGGGACCGTGCCCGGACCGTACCCAGCGCTATACCGGGGCTATACCGGGGCCGCACCGGGACCACACCGGTCGGTCCGCGGTCGCGGCGCGGCCGGTCGGCGCGGGGCAGCCCGGCGGCCCGGGCGGGGCGGCCGCAGTCCCCGCCCCCGGGGCTCTCCCGCCGCTTCCTGCGGGCACGGACGGGCCGGGGCGGCGGCGGCGGCGGCGCGCGGTGAGTCCGGCCCGGGGCGCGCGGGAACGGGGGCGCGCGGAGACGGGGCGCGCCGGCGGGAGCCGGGACACGGGGGTCGGGTGGGGTGGGAGGTGTCGGGCCCGGTCCCGGTGAGGCGGGACCCATCGGTCCCGGTGCCGTGGGTGCTGGTGGTGTGGGATCCATCGCATCCCAATGGAACCGGATCCGTGGGTCGCGGTGGGGCGGGAGCCGTTACATTGTCGTGGGTCTGTGCGATAGGGAGCAGTGGGGCCCGGTGCTGTGGGCACCGATGGGGCTGGTGCCGTGTGTCTCAGTGGGTCAGGAGCTGTGGGTCTCTATGGGATGGGAGCTGTGGGTCCCGGGGTGCCCAAGGCCGTGGATCCCAGTGGGGCAGGAGCTCTGGGTGCTGGAGGGGGTGGAGTGTCCCAGCGAGCTATGGGGCAGAGCTGTGGGTCCCAGAGGACAGCGGGTCCTGGGGGTGCTGGGAGCCACAAGAGCAGGCAGCCATGGGGCTGGGGGGGACCCCAGGCCCATCCGAGGGGCGCAGGACAGCGGCTGCAGCATGTGGGGTGGCCCCCGGGGTCTGGGGTGTGGGTCCCACACGGGGACCTCCATCCACATGTGGGGCGGGGGGTTCTTTTCACCCCTCCGGTGGCATTAGGTGCTTATTGGCCACCTAGGACCCCACGGGCACTACGAGGCTTTGTCAGCCGCACGGTGCCCCGGGACCGCGGCACCGGTGGTGCGGGACCCCGCGGGGCAGCGGTGCCAGCAGCAGCGGGTGCCCGCGGTGCCAGCCGGGGCCGGGAGCGCCGGGCGCGCCGAGCCGCGGCAGCTGCGCTGGAGCCCGCAGCGACCGTCCCCGTTCCCAGGGAGCGCCGGGATCCTTGGAAAACGCTTGGAAATGGTGAAGCTCCTGCCCTTATATGGCTCCGCCAAGGCTGGCCTTGGCTCGGCCGCTTGCCCGAGCCGGCACCCCCGGCCTTGCCTGTGCCGTGCCGCGCCGTGCCGGGGCCTGGGAAAGCACCGTGGGCCGTGCCTTGTGCCCTGCATCCCGCGCAGGAATGTGCAACAGGGGAAAGATCCCGCTTCCCACGTCGGGAACAACTAACCCGGCCCCTGCCTCGGTTTCCCGCTGGAAACTGACCCGTTTTGGGGATCCACCACACCGGAGCCAAATGGGAGCACCCCATTGGGGCAGCACCCAGGGGCTGCATCCAGCTCGGCACCCCGGGGGGGTCCCTGTGCCCCATGGCGGGGCTGGGGGTGAAGGTCAGGGCTAATCCTCACTGGAGGAGGTGGTGGGTCTGAGGCGAGTGGCTGCGGTGCTGGTGACGTGGGGCCGGTGCTGTAATCCTGAGCGGATTAGGGCAGCCGGGGGTGGCCATTGGGGATGAGCTGCAGTGGCTGCAAATCCCGGGCTGGGCATCACGTTGGGGGTATCAGTGTCCTCCTATGGTGGGCATGGGGCAGCTGTGTGCCCCCCCAGTGCCACCCGAGTGCCCCTTCCCGTCCCCTGGCATAGGTGGTGATGGGGGTCAGACTCTATGGGGTGATGCTGCAGGTCTGGTGTCCCCAGTGCCCATGGGGCTCAGTCCCCCCGGTCAGGGGGGCTGTAGGGCAAAGCAGAAGGATTTGGGGTTTGGGGGGTGCTGCTCCCCAAACCCCGCAGCTCCATGGTGCTGAGGGGGTGCCCTATGGCAGAACCAGCTGCGCCAGCGTCTGGGGACCCCCAGCTGTGGCACAACGGGTGGATATGGGGCCGGGCCCCACTTTGGGGGGCACCACGGTGGGGTTCTGGGGGCTCGCACAGGGAAGCCATGGGGAGGGCGGTGGCGGCGGGATCGCGGCCATGCTGCACGATGGGGAGGCGCTGGCGGGAACCGGCCTGACCGGTTCGGTGCTGGCACCCCCAGTGCCGGGGGGCTCGGGCCGCCCCACCACCGGCACGTGGCCCGGCTGAAGGTCACCGTCCCCGGGGCTGCCCGCCCGCTGGGTCACACACTGTCCCTTGGCCAACAGCCACATTGCTGCCAACGGATGGGGTTTGGGTGCCCCGACCCCGGTGGCACCGAGCGGTTTCGGTGCCGCGGGAGGATCCCGGTGGCTCCGGTGGTCCGGAAGGGCGAGCCGGTGCTGAGCTCACCAGGAAGGTGTCCCAGGGGCGCGGCGGTGACGCACGGCCCCGGCGTGGTGCCGCGGGTTGGGGCTCGGTGTGGCCGTGGCATTTGTCCCACTGGGGTGCTGTGTCCTTTGGGAGCACTGTCACCAGGTCCTGGAATGTACTATCCGGCACTGGGGTAAGGGGTTGTGGGGGGGACCCCCAAATCTCAATGCTACCAGTGGGTGGGAGGCCTTGGCCAGGACCCGGATGGGCTGTATCCTGCCTTAGTTGATCCATAACTGAGGAATTTGGGGGTTTGGGGATGCTGGCACTTCGGCCTGCAGGATTCGGCCATCAAGTCAACCCAAGGGCTCTTCATGGTGCAGTATGAACCCCCCTCAACCCCAAACACAGCCCAGACCTCGGGGTGTCTCCGCACCCCATAACCACACCACTCTCCCCCCAGACCCCCCGCCGGTGCCAGGGGATGCCGGCATGCCGGTGCCCGCCTGCCCTCAGCACCCTGCCCTGAGCGCGGTGCCGCATCCCGGCTGCGCCATGGAGGATCCAACCGGGAGTGGGGCCGAGCCGTGGGCCGAGGGGCTGCACAACAGCAACAACAACGCTGCCCCGGGGGGGTGGCCGGTGCCCCTCGGTGGGCACCCCCTGGCACCATTCGGTGGCCCCGGTGCTGAGCCCAGTTACCTGGGGCGGGTGGTGCTGGAGATTGTGGAGTCGGAGCGGACCTATGCCCGTGACCTGCGCAGCATCGTGGAGGTGGGTGCCCTGGGATGGGGCTATGGGGGGGCCCGGCTGGTTGCACCGGTGCCATTGGTGTCACCGTGTTGTCCATCAGGGTTACCTGGGTAAGATCATCGACGCGGAGGAGCCGGTGCTGCGGCCGGAGCAGGTCAGCGCGCTCTTTGGGAACATCGAGGACATCTATGAGCTCAGCAGGTGGGTGCTGGGGGGGGGACATGATGGTGCCACCCCATGGTGTGGATGGGAGGGGGGATTCTGCCTTCAGACATGCTGAGAACATTGAGGTGTTCAGCCTGGAGAAGAGAACGCTCCCGAAGGGGAGACCTTAGAGCAGCTCCAGTGCCTAAAAGGGCTCCAGGAAACCTGGAGAGGGGCTTTGGACAAGGGCCTGTAAGGACAGGCCAAGGGGAATGGCTTTAACCTGCCAGAGGGGAGATTGTGATGAGCTCTGAGGCAGAAGCTCTTCCCTGTGAGGGTGCTGAGGCGCTGGCACAGGGTGCCCAGAGAAGCTGTGGCTGCCCCATCCCTGGCAGTGTTCAAGGCCAGGTTGGACACAGGGGCTTGGAGCAACCTGCTCTAGTGGAAGGTGTCCCTGCCTGTGGCAGGGGGTTGGAACTGGATGAGCTTTAACCTCCCTTCAACCCAAACCATTCCATGGTGCTATGATCACCCATCCCCTCTGTCCCCCCCAGCACCCTGCTGCAGAACCTGGAGAGCTGCGCCAGTGACCCGGTGGCCGTGGCCATCTGCTTTGTCACCCGGGTAAGGGTGGGCACGGTGCTGGGCAGCATGGGAGGGGGGAACAGGGACCATAGCGGGCTCTCACCGCGCTCCCATTGCCCGCAGAGCCAGGAGTTCTCCATCTACACCCAGTACTGCAACAACTACCCCAGGTGAGTGTCGGGTTGGGGCGGGCAGGGGGTGTGCAGGGGCTGACCCGCTCCCTGCCCGCAGCTCGGTGGCGGCGCTGGCCGAGTGCATGAGGAGCAAGGCCCAGGCGCGGTTCCTCCGCGAGTGCCAGGAGCGGCTGCGCCACGCGCTGCCCCTCGGTGCCTACCTGCTCAAGCCCGTCCAGAGGATCCTCAAGTACCATCTCCTGCTCCAGGTGAGGCGCTGCGTGCGGCACGGGCACCAGTGTGGCATGGGGACATGGCATGGGTGCCTGGCATGGGCACCAGTATGGCATGAAGACATAGCATGGATGCATGGCACGGGCACTCAGTATCACACAAGCACCGAGTATGGCATGGGTGCATGGCATGGGATGGGTGCTTGGCATGACATAGGCACCCAGTGTGGTATGAGTGCTTGGCATAGAGACCTGGCATGGTCTGGGTGCCTGGTATAGCATGGGGACATGGCATGGGTGCCCACCATGGCATGGGCACCTAGCACAGCAAGGGCACCTAGTATGGCATGGATGCCTGCCATGGCACTGGCAGCCAGCATGGCATGGGCACTTACTGGGGCATGGGTGCATACCGTGGGCACTTGGCATGGTCTGGGTGCGTGGCAATGGCATGGGTGCATGGCATGGAGACCTTGCATAGTCTGGGTGCCTGGTGTGGCATGGCTGCATGGCATGGCACAGGCACCCAGTGTGGCACAACCCTGGCACAACCCGATCCCCTGACCCAGCATGAACACCCTGCATGGCACAAGCACCCGGCACAAGCACCCAGCACAGCCCCTTTCCCTGGCACAACGCACGCACCCAGCACGGCACAGGGATACCCCGGTCCCCCTGCCTGGCACCACGCTGACACCACGTCCTGTGCCGGCAGGAGATCGCCAAGCACTTCGAGCACAAGTCCGGGGATGACTACGAGGTGGTGCTGGAGGCCATCGACACCATGACCTGCGTGGCCTGGTACATCAACGACATGAAGCGCAAGCACGAGCACGCCATCCGGCAGCAGGTGGGTGCCGGCGGCACCGGGCGGGCGCCACCGTGGCGCTGGGTGACCCGGTGATGCCCATGGACCACTGCAGGAGATCCAGTCGTTGCTGCTGGGCTGGAAGGGGCCGGATCTGACCAGCTACGGGGAGCTCGTGCTGGAGGGGACGTTCCGCGTGCAGCGCGCGCGCCACGAGCGCGCCGTCTTCCTCTTCGACAAGACCCTTCTCATCACCAAGCGCCGCGGGGACCACTACGTCTACAAGAGCCACATCCCGGTAGGTGCTGGGGATAGGGGTGACTTGTGGGTGCTGGGGATGGGAACCCCAAGGGGTGCAGGGATGGGGGTGACTGGTGGATGCCAGGGGCAGGGGACCAGGATGGGTGCTGCAGATAAGGGAAATTGATGGGTGCTGGGGATGGGAGACCAGGGGGTGTTGGGGATGGTGGCTGCTGGGGATGGGGGACCAGGATGGGTGATGGGAGTAACTGGTGGGTGCTGGGGATGGGGGACCAAAATGGGTGATGGGGGTGACTGGTGGGTGCTGGGGATGGGGGACCATGGGATATTGGGGATGGGGGGGACTGGTGGGTGCTGGGATGGTGGGGACCAGGATGGGTGCTCAGATGGGGGTGACTGGTGGATGCTGGGGATGGGAAGCCTTTGGTGTGTGGGAAGGGGGGACCAGGAGATGCTGGGGATGGTGGTAACTGGTGGGTGGTGGGGATGGTGGGGACTGGTGGATGCTGAGGATAGGGGTGACTGGTGGGTGCTGGGGATAGTGGAGACCAGGATGGGTGCTAGGAATGGGGAGCCCGGGGGGTGACTGATCGGTGCTGGTGATGGTGGGGACCAGGATGGGTGCTGGGATGAGGGAGACTGGTGTGTGCTGGGGATGAGAACCCTGAGGGGTGTTGGAGAACCAGGATGGATGCTGGGGATGGGGACCCAAGGAGGTTAGGGAATAGGGGTGACTGGTGGGTGCTGCGGATGCTGACGACTGGTGGGTGGTGGGGACCACGATGGGTGCTGGGATTGGGGTAACTGGTGGGTGCTGGGGATGGTGGGTGCTGTGCTGGGTCTCTGACACCCTCTCCCTCAGTGCTCCTCGCTGATGCTGATCGAGAGCACGCGGGACTCGCTCTGCTTCAGCCTGGCTCACTACAAGCACATCAAGCAGCAGCACAGCCTGCAGGTAGGTGCGCACAGGGCGAGGTGTGAGGACACCCTTGGGACCCTCTTCCCAACCCCACTGCCCTCCCCGTGCCCCCCCAGGCCAAGAGCGTGGAGGAGAAGCGCGTGTGGACCCACCACATCAAGCGGCTCATCCTGGAGAACCACCACGCCATCATCCCGCAGAAGGTGAGTTTGGGGGGGACAGTCCCCATGCTGGGGTCCCACCAGGCACAATGGGGTGGCTTCACCCCATCTTCACCCCATCTCTCTCCATCCTCCCTCCTCCCCAGGCTAAAGAAGCCATCCTGGAGATGGATCTGTTCTGTGAGTGCCGACAGCGCCCCACGGTCCCCTCCCTGCCCTCGTCTGTCCCCAGCGCCCCCCATTGTCACCCCCTGTCCCCGCAGACCCCCCTCGCCTGCCCCGCTGCAGCCCCGAGCGCCTGAAGAAGAGCTGGTCCTGCCAGCCCCTGGATGAGCCCATGGCTGAGCCGTGCCAGGGCCGGCGCCAATCGGGTGAGCGCCGCGTGTCACCGTGTCCCCATCACCACCGTCACCCCCTCACCACCATCACCCCCTCACCACCGCCACCCCCTCACCACCGCCACCCCATCACCACCGTCACCCCATCATCACCGCCACCCCATCACCACCGCCACCCCCTCACCACCGCCACCCCATCACCACCGTCACCATCCCTTACCCGTGGTGAAGCCACTGGTCACAGCGATGCCCACGGGGTGCCAGCACTGATGTGGGGTGTCCCTGTCCCCATAGAGCCCTTCCAGCATCGGGATCACACCGAGATGTCACCGGAGCGGCTGCACGGGCACACGGGGCGCAGGCAGTCGGGTGCGGATGCAGCTGGGAGAGGGGTGGTTGGGGTGACGATGGGGTTTGGCATGGGTGGGATCCAGTGGGGTTTGGGGTGGAATGCTAATGGGATTTGGGATGGAATGCCAATGGGGTTTGGGATGGAATGCCAATGGGATTTGAGATGGGGTAGGATGCCAATGGAGTTTGGGATGGGGTGGGATGCCAAAGGGGTTTGGGATGGGGTGAGATCCAATGGGATTTAGCATGGGGTGGGATGCCAATGGAGTTTGGAATGGAATGCCAATGGGATTTGGGATGAAAAGCCAATGGGATTTGGGATGGGGTAGGGTGCCAATGGGGTTTGAGATGGGGTGAGATCTAATGGGATTTGGGACAGGGTGGGATGCCAGTGGGGTTTGGGATGTGGTGAGATGCCAGTGGGGTTTGGGATGGGATGGGATGCCGATGGGATTTGGGATGAAATGCCACTGGGGTTTGGGATGGGGTGGGATGTCAAAGGGGTTTGGGATGGGGTGAGATCCAGTGGGATTTGGGACAGGGTGGGATGCCAATGGGATTTGGGATGGGGTGGGATGCCGATGGGATTTGGAATGGGGTGGGATGCCGATGGGATTTGTGATGGAATGCCAATGGGATTTGGGATGGTATGACAATGGAATTAGGGATGGAGTAGGGTGCCAATGGGATTCGGGATGGGGTTGGAGGACTGGGATGCTGCTGGGCTTGGGGGACATGGGGTTGGTGCCACCATCACCCCGTTTGGATGCCCACCCTCTCCCCACAGAGCCGGCCAAGCAGATCCTGCGGCACCTGGGTGAGCAAGGTGAGCAGCACGGGTGCTGGCACCCCTGGGTGCAGGCAGCGGGGCTGGGGGTGCAGGGGGGCACTTTGGGCTGCTGCCCCCCCCAACTTCCCCTTTTCTCTCTCTCTGGCAGGGCTCAAGGTAAGGCTGCAGTATGGGGTGGTTGGGGTGCCCGGTGCCCCCAGCCCTGGCACACCGGGGACATGGTGCTGAGCCCGGTGCTCCCCCCCCCGGTAGCATGCGGGCAGCGACGGGGCTCTGCTGGCAATGGGGGAGCCCCCCCAGCACCCCAGAGCCTGGGCAGCAGCCGAGGGCCTGGTGGAGGAGGAAGAGGAGCAGGAGGAAGAGGAGGAATTGGGCAGGGACAGTCAGGAGGAGCTGCCTGGGGCCGAGGAGCTGCTGATGGAACCCCAGGAGGAGCAGGTACCCCAAAACCTGGGATGGACACCCACTGGTAGTGGTACACAGGGCACCCACGTCACTCCTGAGGCACCCCATATTGTTCCTAGGCCACCCCACTTCACTCCTGTGGCACCCAGCATCACTCCTAGGACACCCCATATTGTTCCCAGTGCACCCAGCATCACTCCTGGGGCACTCCATAATGTTCCCAGGGCACCCAACATCACTCCCAGGGCACCCACATCATTCTTGGGGCAAACCATATTGTTCCCAGGGCATCCTGTATCATTGCTGGGGTACCCAACATCACTTCCAGAGCACCCTGCATCACTCTTGGGGCACCCTGTATTGCTCCTGGGCCCACTCAGGGGTCCACAGCCATAGTATGGCTGGGACTGACCCCCTCTCCATCTCCTGACCCCCCACCATTTGCTCTCCCCAGGCTGGGGGGCACCCACTGATGCCAGAGCCACCCAAGCGACCAAGCAGTTGGGGCCCGGGGAGCTGTGAGAAGGTCAGTGCAGCCCCACAGCCCCAGCACGGGGGTCCCAATGGACCCAGCACCCACGCCGTGCCCCCTCCGCAGGCCGGCAGCACGGGGGAGCACCCCGAGGTGCCGGAGGCACCCACAGCCCCGTCCTCGATGGGGACCCCGGCGCTGCCGCAGCGCGGTGCGGAGGATTTGCAGGTGCTGAGCAGCGAGGAGGAGGAGGAGGATGATGATGGAGCCTCCGGCAGCATCCTGCCGCCCTCGGTGCTGGACCAGGCCAGTGTCATCGCCGAGCGCTTCGGTGGCGGCGGCAGCTTGTCCCGGCGCAGCAGCCTGGCCCTGGAGGGACCGTCGGCGCGGCCGGGCAGCCACGGCGGCAGCGCCCTCAGCCTGGATGGGAGCGGCCTCCCCGTTGAAACCGGGGAGCCCGGGGGGTCCCCCGGTGCCGTCCCTTCACCCGAGCCCTTCCCCGGAGCCCGCCGGGGGTCGCTGCTCTCCAACCGGGACCGGTTGCTCCTCGATAAGATCAAGAGCTACTACGGCAACGCTGAGCACCGGGACACCGGCTTCAGCGTCTGCCGCCGCGAGAGCCTGTCCTTCATCCCCAAGGGGCTGGTGAGGAGCTCCGTGTCCCGCTTCAACAGCCTCCCGTGGCCCCCGCTGAGCCCGGAGCCCCCCGTGCACCCAGCACCAGTGTGTCCCGTGGTGGCACTGGATGAGCTGTGCCAGGAGAATGGGATCCAGAGCCCCAAGAACGGGATCCAGACCCCTGAAAACAGGATCCAGACCCCTGAAAACAGGATCCAGACCCCCGAAAACAGGATCCAGAGCCCCAAGAACGGGATCCAGACCCCAGAAAACAGGATCCAGACCCCTGAAAACAGGGTCCAGAGCCCCAAGAACGAGATCCAGACCCCTGAAAACAGGATCCAGACCCCGGAGAATGGGATCCAGAGCCCTAGGAACGGGATTCAGACCCCTGAAAACAGGATCCATACCCCGGAGCCGCTCCTCATCCTGGAGGATGATGATTTGGGCACTGGGAACGAAGAGCCACCGGTTGCGCCCCCACCGCGGCTCCTGCTGCCCCCGTCGCACCCCGGCACCAAGGTGTATCAGCTAGCACGGCAATACAGCCTCCGCATCAAGAGCCGCCGCGCCGGTACCCGCCGTGCCCCGGCGCAGCCGGACGCGGACGCCTCATGCGCTGTGCCGCGGCCGGG
Source organism: Strigops habroptila (assembly GCF_004027225.2). Lineage (NCBI taxonomy): Eukaryota > Metazoa > Chordata > Aves > Psittaciformes > Psittacidae > Strigops > Strigops habroptila. Next base: position 1,395,421 of record NC_046358.1, read on the forward strand.
GGCGCTGCCCGTGTCCCCGTCGCTGCTCGGGGACAGCCCCTTGAGCCCCGGCACCGCCGAGCCCTTCCCTTGGCCCGACGTGCGGGAGCTCCGAGCCCGCTTCGGCGCCGCGCGGCCGCCGCCGGTGACCCGCAGCCGCTCGGCACCGGAGGGACCGGGCCGCGGGGGGCGCCCGGCCGAGAAGGAGCGCGGCAGCGGCCGCAGCCGGAGCGCTGAGGCCGGCGGAGGACCCAGCACCCCGGTGCCGGCGCGGCACGGCAGCGATGGGGCGCTATGGGTGGCAGCGGAGGCGCCCCTCGGGGCCGGGCAGCGGGTGCTGGTGCTGGAGAAGATACCGGCCCCCCCCGAGCCCCACAGCTACGTGCAGATCCGCTCGCCCACCACACGGGAGAAGATCTGCTTGAAGGCGGTGGTGGAGCGATGTAAAGCGTACCAGGCGTCCGAGGAGTACCGGCGGCGCTGCCCCGAGCCCCCCGCTGCATCACAGCCCCCCGGAGACCCGCAGCCCCTCCATGTCCCGCAGCCCCCCCGGCACGGCCTCGTCAGGGACCTAAGGCAGAAGTTTCAGAGCCTCGACGCTGCCAGCTAGGGGAGGAAGAGGGGAGATGGGGTGAAACATGGACCCCCGGGAAGGGGCACCCAGCCCATGGGTGCTCAGCCTGCCCGGGAGACGGGGAGCCCCATGGACCTCTAATTTATGTGGAAGAAGGAGCACCCCTCATGCAGGAGCAGGAGCACCATAGGGGCCTCCAACCTACCTGGAAGAAGGGGCACCCCATGGACTCCCAATTTGCCCAGGGTAAGGAGCACCCCAGGGACCCCCAGCTCATCAAGGAAAAGGGACACCCTATGGCCCTCCAACCTATCTGGAAAAAGGGGCACCCCATGGATCCCCAACTTGCCCAGGAGAAGGGACACCCCATGGACCTCCAGCTCACGTAGATGAAGCAGCATTCTATGGACCCCCAACCTGCCCAGGAGAAGGGGGACCCTGTGGATCTCCAACTTATGTGGAAGAAGGGGCACCCCATGGACCTTCAATCTACTCAAAGAAGGGGCACCCCATAGACACCCAACTCACCCAGGAGAAGGAGCACCCAATGGACCTCCAACCTACCTGGAAAAAGGGACCCCCAGGTTGCCCAGAAGAAGGGGCATCCTGTGGGCCTCCAACCTACCTGGGAGAAGAGGCACCCCATGGACCCCACTCATCAAGGAGAAGGAATGACCTATAGACCCCCAGATTGCTTGGGACAAGGAGCACCCTGGGGACCCCCAATGTGCCCAGGAGCGGGGTCACCCCATGTCCCCCACCCCCAGTGTCCCGCCAGCGCTGTGCCCCGCTCGCTTTCACATCTTTATTATCAAAAATCCAACAAAAAAACCCAAATCTGAACCAAAAGTTCCTCTCTGGTCACCCCCATCACCCCGGGGTGCCCGTGGAGTGCAGGGAGGGGGTCCCCCCATACCCCGGTGGGGGGGGACACGGGGAGGTGGGTGATGGCGAGCGGTGCCCCCCATGCCGACGCTCTTTGGTTGGTGCCCATGGGTGCCCCCTCTGCACCCATGCAGTGTAGGGGGGGTATGGCTTGGGGGGGCACCCATGGCAGCCCCCCGAGTGGGTGCTTGGGGGGGGGGGGCACTACACCCATGGCCGTGGGTGCTCCTGCATGCGGGGACACGCGTGTGTGCATGCAGGGACACGTGTGTGCATGCAGGGACACGTGTGCACGGGGCTGCTGCACACCCCTGGGTGTGTGTATGGGGGGGGCACACGCCTGGAGGGGCAAGTTACACATGTACACACACACGTGTGTGCACACGGGGACATACATGTACATCCGTGCTCACCCCCGTGTGTGTGTGCATACTGTTAAGCATGTAAATATATATATAAATATAAATATATATATATAGACGTGACACACGTGCACACGGGCACGTGTTCAACGCACACATATGTGCTGCTGTACATAGAGGTGAGCCCACATACGCGTGTGCCCCGATGGCACGGGATGCAGGAGCACACGTGTGAAGCCCATCAGCTGCCCCCATAGACATGGCTGCACATATGACACGTGCGCACACGCGTGTCCCTGCGCGCACACGTGTCCCCCAGCTCCTGGGGGGGTTATTTCTTCTTGGGGAAGAAGCTGAAGCGTTTCTCCTTGTCCCTGCGGGGCAGGGGGGCCGCGGAGGGGGCCGTGGCGGGGGGCAGGCTCTGCGCCTTGCCCCGCCAGCCCTGGCACTCGCCGATGGCCGCGCTCAGCCCCTGCAGCCAGGCCTGCAGCTCCTCCTGGGGACACGGGCACCGGGTTAACGGGGGCTGCCCTGGACCTCCAGCACCTTCCCGGGTGCCGCCGGCTGCCCCACATCTCCCACAGCCACCCCATGGCCCATGGGTACCATCAGTTCCACACCATGTCCCTGTGGCACCTATTGCCACACCATAGCCCATGGGTACCACCAGCCACCCCATGTCCTCCCAAGCATCACCAGCCCCATACCATGTCCTGATGGCACCCCCAGCCACCCCATGGCCCCCCAGGCATCACCAGTTCCCCACTGTGTTCTTATGGCACCTCTGGCCAGCCCATGGGTACCAGCAGCCCCCCACCATGGCCCCCCTCTCTACTCTGTAGCCCCACAAGCAGTGCCAGCCACTGGGCACTGTTGACTGCTACTGGGCACTACAGGCCACCCTGTCCCCTTGGGTCACCACTGGTGTCACCTGTGTCCCATCAGCCACCCTCTGTCCCCATGGACATCTCTGGCCAGCCCCATATCCCCTGAGCATCATCAGACACCCTCTGTCCCCCTCGCCACGGCTCCATCCCCCCTGTGTCCCCCTGGGCACCATTGGTCCCCTCTACCCCCTGGGCACCTCCAGACCCCTCTATGTCCCCCTGGACATCCCTCACCTCATCCTTGCCATGGAAGAGCCACTCGCTGCCATTGCTGAGCCTGGGGACAGAGTACAGTGAGGCAGGTGCTGTGTGTGCCAACCCACCCCACATCACCCCACACCACCCCACACCACACGGGGGCTGTACCTGAGCTTGAAGACGTGCTTCTTCTTCTTGTAGCCAGCGGCCACCTCGCAGGAGGCGTCCTGCAGCCCCAAAGGCTCCTCCCCATGGCAGGGCAGCCCCAGAGCCCGGCTCTTGGCGTCCTTGAAGAAGGCGAGCTGGCCTCCCCGCAGCACGCAGTACCGCGTGCTCCACGACCTGCACCACACCGCTCCATCACCATCAGCACCATCACCACCACCATCACCACCACCATCGCCATTGCCATCATCACCACCATCACCATGATAGGATCATAGAACAGTTAGGGTTGGAAAGGAGCTTAAGATCATCTAAGATCATCTAGTTCCATCATCACCACCATCGCCTTCATCCCCATCGCCACCACCACCATCGCATCATCACCACCATCACCATGATAGGATCATAGAACAGTTAGGGTTGGAAAGGACCTTAAGGTCATCTAGTTTCATCATCACCATCATCACCATCATCATCACCATCACCACCATCGCCATTACCACCATCGCCATCATCACCATTGCCATCATCAGCACCATCACCATCATAGAACCATAGAACCATAGAATAGTTAGGGTTGGAAAGGACCTTGAGATCATCTAGTTCCATCAACACCACCATCACCATCACCACCACCACCGCTCCTACCGGTTGGACGCCCGCTTGGTGGCTGCCTCCAGGTCGTGCTTGCGGCCGAGGTATCCCTCCAGCTGGATGTTGCTGGCGCGGGCCGGGAGCGTCGCCGGCTCCTCCAGCTCATCCCGCCGCGGCGATGCCGGCTCCTCATCACCCACCAGGCACGTCAGCTGCCGCCAAGCAACAGCCCGTCACCACCAACAGGCACAGCCCCAGGGGCTGTCCCCTCCCCTGGTGGCACCTCACACAGTGGTCCTTGTCCCCGCGGTGGTGGGTGCCAGGTATTGTTGATGGTGACCCCACCAGCTCCAGTGCAGGGGTGGTGGTGGGTACTGGGAGGACACCAGTGACACGGGACATGGTGGAGCCATGGGAGAAGGAGCACCATGGGGACACCCCTGGGCTCAGTGTGGTGAGAGGGACCCCAGATCTGGGGTAATGGGGTTGAGACACGGCCCTGGGAGCCACCACGGTGTTGTCCCTTACCAAGGGGGCTTGGGGACAGCAGGGGATGGATGTGGCCAGTTGGGGGCTGTGGTGACCAGTGAATGGGGTCCCAGTCCAGGGCAGGCACTGGGTGCCACAGGAAGGGCTTGGTGATGCCAGGGTGCCCGTCCTGTCATGCATCCATGGGTGGGCATGTGTCTGCTGGCACCACAGTGTCCTACAGTGTGTCCTGACAAGAGGAATGGGAGCAGGGACATGTCCCTGCAGCCAGGAGGTGGCCGTGTCCCCAGGCAGGCAGGGAAGGGTTATGTCCCCAAGCAGGTGGAAATGGCCATGTCCCCAAGCAGGCAGAGGGGACCCTGTCCCCAAGGAGCCAGAGCATGCCTGTGTCCCCAAGCAGGCAGGGGAAGCAGAAGAGGTTCCTGTCCCCAAGCAGGCAGAGCAACCCAAAGCAATGCTGTCCCCAAGCAGGCAGGAGGAGCAGAAGATGCCCGTGTCCCCAGGCAGGCAGAGCAGGCAGGAGTGGAGGGGGTGGCAGCAAGCACAAGGTGGTTGGCACATGGGGGTGACAGTGCCTGAGGGTGGCAATGCCCTGTGGGGTGATGATTCCATGTGAAATAGTGATGCCCTACAGGTTGTTGATGCCTTGTAGGGTGACAATGTCCCACGGGGTGACCATGCCCCATAGAGTGATGATATCTCTTGGTGTGGTGTTGCCTCATAGGGTGACATCCCAATGGAGTGACCATGCCCCATACAGTGATGATGCTCCTTGGGGTGATGATGCCCCTTAGTGTGATGATGCCTCACAGGGTGACATCCCCATGGGGTGATGATGCCCAAGGAGAGCCAACACCCCAGTGCCACATGCCATGATGTGAGCCAGAAGCTCCATTGCTGTGTGTCCATGGGCAGCTTTGCCTGTTGTCCCCTCCATGCTGGGGCAGAGCCAGATGCCACAGGCCCATGTGGTGGCCCCATGGGTCTCTCCAGGGATGCGCACAGCCCCTCCAACAGCAGAGGATGGTGGCCAGGATCTGCCCATCCCATACACATAACCCAGCTCTGCCCAGAGCCACCCATGGGTGCCAGCCTCCCATGGCCTGGTCCTGAGGAGCAGGACCCCAGGAATGAGGGGAAGGGAAGGGGGCCTTTTTGGGGTGATTTAGCATTTATTGAACTCAAGGCAAGGAACAAGGTGAGGACAAGGGGGGTGCAGGAGCCATCGGCACAACACGGTGATGGGTTTGCCAGGAGATGATGGGACATGCAGGGAGACCTTTCCATGCTGCCGGGGAAGGAGGAAGCTAAAGGTGAGAACTGACCAGCTCTGGTCCATCGGTGGTGGGTGCAGACGTGTCCTGTGTGCTCGTGCCCTTCCTCTTCTCCTCATCCTCCTCCTCAGACCTGCAGCAGGGAGGAAGGGTTCAAGGCCAGGTTGGACACAGGGGCTTGGAGCAACCTGCTCGAGTGGAAGGTGTCCCTGCCCACGGCTCTAGATGGGCTTTAAGGTCACTTCCAACCCAAACCATTCCATGACTCTGTATCCAGGACTGGCTGCTCTCCTGCCCCTCCATGGGATGAAAGCTTTGGAATGGTGGGACTCAACCTTCACCTTTCCTCTTTCCCTGCACTGATTTACTGCTCCCAAACCAAACCCTTTGAGAAGAGCGATGCTGCAGATGGTACCCATGTGCCTGCCCAAGCTGCGGCCGCATCCACCCAGGGACGATGCCAGCACCTCTTACCCAGGCCCCAGCTCCCCATCCAGATCCAGGCGGTATTCCGGAGCCTCGGAATGCGTCGTCCCGTCCCGCGCCAGCCCCTCACGTAGCATCCGCCCGCCCAGGAGCTCCAGCTGCCAGGGAAGGGGACAGGGGCGTCAGGGGGTGGTGGGGACGTGGGATGGGGACCCTGCTCCGTGCGGAGCCGTCCTCACCGTGGTCAGCTTCCGCAGGGCGGCGATGCGCTCCTCCCACGTGGCCGAGGACTTCTCGAAGGCCTCGTGGCGCTTGAGCAGCTTCTCCACCGCATCCACCGTCTGCCCGTAGTCGCTGCTGGCCAGGTAGGGCTCCTGCGCCATGAGCCACGACTCGGCCACCGAGGCGTCGCGGGAGAACTGGCACACCTCCAGCACTGCGGTGGGGATGGGAGTGCTCAGACCCTGCCACCACCATCATCATCGCCACCACCATCATCATCGCCACCATCATCATCATCACCAACCATCATCACCATCACCATCACCACCATCACCATCATCATCAACCATCACCACCATCACCACCCATCATCACCCACCATCACCCAGGAGAACTGGCACACCTCCAGCACTGCGGTGGGGATGGGAGCGCTCAGACCCTGCCACCACCATCATCATCACCACCATCATCATCATCACCAACCATCATCACCATCACCACCATCACCATCATCATCATCATCATCATCACCAACCATCATCACCCACCATCACCCAGGAGAACTGGCACACCACCAGCACTGCAGTGGGGATGGGAGCGCTCAGACCCTGCCACCACCATCATCATCACCACCATCGTCATCATCACCACCAACCATCATCACCATCACCACCATCACCATCATCATCATCATCATCACCACCAGCCATTATCACCCACCATCACCCAGGAGAACTGGCACACCTCCAGCACTGTGGTGGGGATGGGAGCGCTCAGACCCTGCCACCACCATCATCACCACCACCATCATCATCATCATCACCAACCATCATCACCATCACCATCATCATCAGCATCATCACATCACCATCGTCACCCAGGAGAACTGACACACCTCGAGCAGTGCAGCAGGGATAGGAGCACTCAGGCCCTGCCACTGCCACCATCATCATCATCACCACCCATCACCGCCCATCCTCACCCAGGAGAACTGGCACACCTCCAGCACTGCGGCAGGGACGACAACGCTCAGACCCTGCCACCATCACCATCATCACCATCATCACCTTGGACAACTGGCACACCTCCAGCACTGCGGCAGGGGCAGCAGTGCTCAGCCCCACCGTGACCACCATCATCACCATCATCACATCACCACCATCACCATAACCCAAGAGAGTGGTGATGCGAGAATGAAGCCAGCTCAGTGCTCCATCCCTGCTAAGCACAGGAACACTTTTACCTCCCACCACTTCATCTTGTCACTGCACGAGCAGGCTGGAACCCTGCATGTGACACTTGGCACATCACTGGCACAGTGACAGAACCTTTCCTCTCTCAGCTTCCAGTGATCCAACAGAGCTGAATTTGCACAATGAAACTTTAAAAAGCTTCATTTTTCATGATGACCCTTCAGTTAAACACATTCATTTGGAGCTGTCTCTTACAGACACTGCCTGAGCAGCTGGCAGATCAGTTCTGCTGCTTCTGTGGCTGGTTACTGGGTTCTATGAGCAATCCCTTTAGTCAGTTTTGGGAGGGTTTTAGTATTTTGGGCACACCTGGCAGTGCTCAGCCCCGCCAGCATCACCATCAGCATGATCACCATCATCAGCCATCATCACCATCACCACTACCACCACCACCACCATCACCACCACTGCATCCCCATCACCACCACATCCTATCTCCTCTACATCCCCATGACCATCACATCCCCATCACCACTGCACCACCCATCACCACCACATCCCCATCACCACATCCCCATCACCACTGCATCCCCAACACCACCACATCCTCCATCACCGCCATATCCCCATCACCACCACATCACCCATCACCACCACATCCCCATCACTGTCACCACACCCCCATCAGCACCACCACATCCCCATCACACCACATTGCTATCGCTTCTACATCCCCATCACCACCACATCCCCATCACCACCACATCACCCATCACTACCACGTCCCCATCACCACCACATCCCCATCACCATCACCACATCCCCATCACCACTGCATCCCCAACACCACCACATCCCCCACCACCACCATATCGCCATGACCACCACATCCCCATCACCACCACATCTCCCATCACCATCACATCCCCATCACCCCGGCACCACCATCACACTCACACAACAGCAGCTGGTCCCGGCGCTGCTCCCACGTTTCCATCATGGCTTTCCTCTTCTCCACCAGCTCCACCAGCTTCGCTTTGATCTGTGGGGGGACACGGTCAGGGGTGGCCCTGGTGGCACCGTCCCCGCTGTACCCCCCCAGCCCTGGCTGCCCTCACCTCGGGTGACTCCTGGTGCTTGCGCTGCAGCAACTTCTTGCCCAGCTCGATGCAGGTGCTGAAGTTCTTGTCCCGGGCGTCCACCTCAGCCTTGAGGCCCTGGTGGTATTTAATGAGCAGCTCCACCGAGGAGACGTCTCTGGAGACAGAGAGGTGATGGCATTGGTGATGGGTCATAGAACCATGGAATGGTTTGTGTTGGAAGGGACCTTAAAGCTCCTCCAGTCCCAACTCCCTGCCACGGGCAGGGACACCTTCCACTAGAGCAGGTTGCTCCAAGCCCCTGTGTCCAACCTGGCCTTGAACACTGCCAGGGATGGGGCAGCCACAGCTTCTCTGGGCACCCTGTGCCAGCGCCTCAGCACCCTCACAGGGAAGAGCTTCTGCCTCAGAGCTCATCTCAGTCTCCCCTCTGGCAGGTTAAAGCCATTCCCCTTGGCCTGTCCCTACAGGCCCCTGTCCAAAGCCCCTCTCCAGGTTTCCTGGAGCCCCTTTAGGCCCTGGAGCTGCTCTAAGGTCTCCCCTTCAGGAGCCTTCTCTTCTCCAGGCTGCCCCAGCCCAGCTCTCCCAGCCCATTATTCCACTGAACAGCACCGGGAGCCCACCAGGCTCAGCTGTACCTGGGTTTCTCCTGGGTCTCGATCTGCCGCACGATGCTCTCCATCCAGGACAGCAGGTCCCGCGCTGTGCTGAAGAACCGGTGCCTGTTGGCCGTGTCCTCCAGCCGGGCCCGGCGCCCGCTGCACGCCTCCAGCAGCTCCCGCAGCGCTCGGGACACCTCCTGCTCCTGCTCCTGGATGCTGGTTGCCTTCTCGCCGGCATAGGCGGTCTGCAGACGTGCTGCTGTGTCCTGGAACTGCTGCACCTACTCGGAAACAGGGAGCATGGAACCATGGAATCAACCAGCTTGGGAAAGAGCTTTAAGATCATCAACTCCAACCATTCCCTAGCACTACCAAGGCCACCACTAACCCATGTCACCAAAAGCCACATCCACATGTCCTCTAAACCCCCCCAGGGCCGGTGGCTCCAGCCCTGCCCTGGGCAGCCTGTTCCAATGCCTGAGCACCCTCTGGGGAAGGAATTGTTCCTCAGCTCCATCTAAACCTGCCCTGGGGCAGCTTGAGGCCTTTTCCTCTTGTCCCATCCCTTGTTCCTTGGGAGCAGAGCCCAGCCCCCTCCTGGCTCCATCCTCCTGTCAGGCAGTTGCAGAGAGCGAGAAGGTCCCCCCTGAGCCTTCTCTTCTCCAGACTGAACCCCCCCAGGTCCCTCAGCCGTTCCTCATCACACTTGTGCTCCAGGCCCTGCACCAGCTCCGGGGCCCTTCTCTGGCCCCGCTCCAGCCCCTCAATGTCTCTCTTGGGGTGAGGGGCCCAGAACTGACCCAGGATTCGAGGTGCAGCCCCACCAGTGCCCAGCACAGGGGGACAATCCCTGCCCTGGTCCTGCTGCCACGCTGGGGCTGGTACAAGAGGATGCTCTTGGTTCATGGTGGCACAGCACCATCCATCCCGCAGCTCGGGTGCAGCCTCACCTGCGTCTCCAGCAGCCGGAGGTCGCGCTCGAAGGCGCTGTGCATGCGGTGGAAAGCCTCCACCGAGCTGGTGTCCTCGCCCAGGTCCTGCGGCAGCTCCTGGCGCCGGGAGCTGATGAGAGCCAGCAGCTCAGCACCATCATAGAAGTACTTGTGCAGGTCATAGGAGGCGGCCAGGAGCTGCATGCGGGTGTCGATCAGCTCCAGGAGGTCAGCCCAGCTCTCGTTCAACCCATCCTTCCACTCGGCCATAGTGGCTGCCTCCGTGTGCCCCGCATCGATGAGGTCCTCGATGGTCAGGTTCACCCGGTCCACGCGTTCCTGCCCCACGCTGCCCGTGTCACGGGCAAACTCCCGAAACTTCTCCCGTAGGAGCTGCACAAAGGAGGGAAGAGTCAAGTTCATCCCCCTAAAACCACAGCCGGCACCATCATACCCAGCCCAGCACCCTCACCGTGACGTGGTCCAGATCCTGTCCCATCTCCTGCGAGGAGGCGACCACGTCACGCTCAGCGATCCATTGCTCCAGGTCTTCCACCTCCCGCTTCAGCTGGAAGAGGTGGGACATGTTCTCCAGGCGCCGGCGGCGCTCCTCGGCCGCCTCCTTCAGCCCCGCGTAGTGCTTGTCCACTTGGCCCTGCAGCCGGATGATCTGCTCCCTGCGCGGCCCCGCACACAGACACCCCGGTTCTCACCCAGAAAACACGTCCCCAACCCACCCGTGACGACAAATGGGGGGGTTTTGGGGTGAAGGACCCATTATGCAAACCCCCTCCCTGTCCCTGTGCCACCACCTCCCTGCGGCAGCCGCGGCAATGCCACCACTAGGGTGAGGAACACCAATGGAGCTCCAGCCAAAGCACCCACCCTGGTGCTGAGGGCACCTTGGGGACACCCCAGGGACAGGGGGCAGGCGGTGGTGGCACCTACCCCTCGGGGTGGCCGGCAGAAAGCAGCTGCTGAGCCCTCGCCGCCAGCTCCTTGATGGTGTGGCCATAGTCCTCGATGGACCGCTGCTGCCGCACGTGTCTCTTGAGCATCACCAAGCTGCTCTCCTCGTCCTGTGGCGGGGTAGATAGCAGCACCCATCAGTCCAGCCCCAGCACCCAATGCTATGGGCACAGCCTGTCTCTACCTGATGCAGTGGGGAGCTCAGGGGGGCATGACATGGTATGGTATGGGTTGGTGTGTAATAGAATGGCTTGGCATGGATGGGATGGCAGGTAATGGCCAAACATGGCATGGCATGGGATGGCCTGTAATGGCATGTGATGACAAGACATGGCATGGGATGACTCATAATGGAATGGCATAGGGTGGCATGGATGGCATGGCATGAGATGTTAGAGCATGGCATGGGATGGGATGACATGTAATGGCACAGCATGGCATGGGATGGCGTGTAACAGCATGACGCACTGCGGCACCAGAATAGAATCCTAGAGGCATGGAATGGTTTGGGATGAAGGGAGGTTAAAGCTCATCCAGTCCCAGCCCCCTGCCACGGGCAGGGACACCTTCCACTAGAGCAGGTTGCTCCAAGCCCCTGTGTCCAACCTGGCCTTGAACACTGCCAGGGATGGGGCAGCCACAGCTTCTCCGGGCACCCTGTGCCAGCGCCTCAGCACCCTCCCAGGGAAGAGCTTCTGCCTCAGAGCTCATCTCAGTCTCCCCTCTGGCAGGTTAAAGCCATTCCCCTTGGCCTGTCCCTACAGGCCCTTGTCCAAAGCCCCTCTCCGGGTTTCCTGGAGCCCCTTTAGGCCCTGGAGCTGCTCTAAGGTCTCCCCTTCAGGAGCCTTCTCTTCTCCAGGCTGCCCCAGCCCAGCTCTCTCCGCCTGTCCCCATAGATGAGAGATGTTCAGCACCATGGCATGACATGTTCTGGGTTAACACAGGATGTACTAACACACCACGGAGCCCCCCCAAGACACAGAAGCACCACACGGGGCCACCCCTCACCTTGGGCTTCTCCTCAGCTCCCATGAAGAGCTCCTGCTCGCTGATCCAAGCCTCGGCCTCTCCAGCATCCATGTAGTACTGCTGGGCCTCCCCAGCCTCCCGCAGGCGCTGCTGCCGTGCAGACACCTCCTCCTGGAGCTTCTCCCACAGCTCCCGCAGTTCCCACATCCGTGTCTCCACCTCCGGGCTCGGCTCCTCACCGCTCATGGCCACCTCAGCCCTGCTCAGCACCTCGGACAGGCGCGGGGCATGTCCCGACAGCTCCTTCTGCAGCGTCTGCCATTGGGATGGGTGATCAGGGTGATCCCATGGGATGAGTGATCCCATGGGACCCACTGGTGTGATGGGTGCTATCTCTGCACCCAGACTCACCTCGTTCCTCTTGGCCAGGCGCTGCACGCTGGGCAGGTCGGTGCCATGCTCCGTTGACCTTGCCAGAGGCAGCCGCTCTTGCACCCAAAGCTGGAGGTGACAGCACCCATTGAGCACCGTGTGGCACCCGTAGGTGCCCCCTGGCACGCTGGACCCCGCCATGAAGAGGATGCTCACCGTCTCGTCCTCCAGGTCCCTCCCAAGCTGGTACATGGCCTTGGCAGTCTCCAGCTCCTTCCTTCTCCTCTGCAGTGGCTCCAGCAGCTCGAGGCATCGCTGCCGGAGCCTCTGGTCGTGCCTGTCACCATCCGTCACATCCCCGACGAGGGGTGGATCCTGTAATCCCAGCTCCTCCAGCTCCTTCATCCACGTTCCCACTTGCTCTTCCAATCTCTGGTAGAATCATAGAATGGTTCGGGTTGGAAAGGACCTTAAGGTCATCCAGTTCCAACCCTTGCCACGGGCAGGGACACCACACTTTAAACCATATCACCCAAGACTCCATCCAACCTGGCCTTGAACACCACCAGGGATGGAGCATAGGGCAGAACCATGTGAGTTTGGGGGGCAGAACCAGGACGGGGACCCCCAAAACACCAACCAGCTCCATTTGGGGACATCACCCACCACCCCAGACCCCTCTTTCACCCCATACATGGAGCAACACACCCCAAACCATAGGCAATAGTGAAGCATCACCACCCTTCCACCACGCTGGCAGTGCCCCCAACCCACCGTTAGCCTCTTGAGCAGCACGTTGGTGGCGGTGAGGTCCTTGGCGTGCTCAGTGGCCCGCAGCTCCTGCTCGGCACGGCCCAGCCACGTCTCCAGCTCCCCATAGCTCCGTGCGTACAGCGCCGCACGATCGGCCTCGAAGAGCTGCCGGCCCTTGTCCTGGGCAGCCTCCCAGAGCCTGTCCCAGCGCTGGTGCAGCTCCTCCAGGCGCCGCGCCACCACCTCGCTGTGCCGCGGCTTGCGGCGCGCCAGCTCCTGCCCCTCCTGCCGCAACACCAAAGGGTTGGTGGCCACCACAACGAGCCTTAATGGTGGTTCAAGGACCTCCCATCCAACCCATGGGCACTCACCGTCTCAATCTTCTCCAACCAGCCCTTGTTGGCTTCCAGCTCAGCCATGAACGCCTGGTGCTTCTGCCACCGACCATGGAGACCACGGGCTTCACCATAGGATGCATCCTGTGCCGTCAGCATCTTCTCATCCATCCAGGCTTCAAGCTGTGGATAAGAAGTGTTAGGGCTCGGCTGGTGGGACCCCCTGGTGCCACTGGCCATGCCATGTGCCTACCTCACGGCAGCTCTGCAGGAAGGTCTGCAGCTCATGGTTGTCCTGCAGCAAATCTGCTGCCTCCTCTGCCTTGGCCATGACGGCTCCGTGCCTGGCAGGACAACCAGAGATGGGCATGGGGTCAATGATGCTCATGGCACGATCTCAACCACCATGAGCCCATGATGCCCGCTGGCCCCGCACCGGACTCACCGCTCCTGGAGGGCTTGGCACTTCTCAGCGATCTTCTCAGCAAAGATATTGCCCTCGGTCACCAGCTTGGTGCCACCATTCACTGCCTTGGGGACCTTCTCAGCATTGCTCTCCATGCTGGCACGGAACTCCTGGAACCGGCGCAACGCGGTGGCCGAGCCCTCCAGCGTGCTGGGCAGGTCGAGGTGCGCCAATGTGTACTCCTGGTGGGGACACACCATGGGGTCAACACCTTCTTGAGGTGCCCATGAGCCAGGAATCATAGAATCATAGAATGGTTTGGGTTGGAAAGGACCTTAAGATCATCTATTTCCAACCCCCTGCCATGGGCAAGGACACCTTGCACTAAACCATGTCACCCAAGACTCCATCCAGCCTGGCCTTGAACACTGCCAGGGATGGAGCATTCACAACCTCCCTGGGCAACCCATTCCAGTGCCTCACCACCCTCACTGTAAAGAACTTCTTCCTTGTATCTAATCTAAACTTCTCCTGTTTAAGTCTGAACCCCCGTAGGACCTTGCTTGGTCACCCACCTGGTTGGTGAGGAGGATCTCCGCCTGCTTGGCATCATGCAGGAACTCTTGGAAGCCGCAGCACTGGGTGAGGAAGCGCTGCCGAGCCTCTGCCATCCTGCCCAGGGCAGCCCACCCGTCCTCCACACCACGCAGGCGCTGCCGCAGCCCCTCGTACTGTGGGTCCGTCTGCTCCCCGACCACCCTCTGCCCAGCCTCCACCAGTGCACTGAAGGCGGGTGCATGCTCCTCCGCATCCCTCCTCGCCGCCTCGTGCTGCCGCAGCAGCTCCTCGGCCTCGGACAGCGATGCCGGTACCTCGTTGGTGGCTGCCACGGCTTTCTGAGCCCCGAACAGCCACGCTTGGAAGTCATCCAGGTCCTGCAGGAAGCGCCGGAGCTGCCCCGCTTCCCCCAGGGATGCTGCCTGCTCCCCAAGGGCTGCCTGAAGCTCATCCCAAGCGGCCACTGCTGCTTCCAGCCGCTCCGACACCTCCGTGGCCACCTTGGGCCGTTCCTGGGCTACTTGGTCAGCGTCGGAGCGCAGTGTGGCCAGGCGGCCCTCGGTGAGCGCCAGCTCCCGCTCGATGCCATAGAGCTTGCGTTGGGTGGCCAAGACGCCGGCCAAGTCCCGGCCCAGCTCGGCGGTGGCCTGCACGACCTGGGTCTTGCTCTGCAGCCATTGGCGGGTCTCCTCGCACTCCAGGCGGTAGTTGAGGAAGCGCAAGGCTGAGCCCACGGCCCGGCGGCGCTCCGATACCAGTGCCCAGAACCGGTCCCACCTGCGGGGAGATGGGGGGTGATGGAGGGGACCAGCTCGAGCATCCCGGTGTCATAGAGACATGGAATGGTTTGTGTTGGAAGGGAGCTTAAAGCTCCTCCAGTCCCAACCCCCTGCCACGGGCAGGGACACCTTTCACTAGAGCAGGTTGCTCCAAGCCCCTGTGTCCAACCTGGCCTTGAACACTGCCAGGGATGGGGCAGCCACAGCTTCTCTGGGCACCCTGTGCCAGTGCCTCAGCACCCTTACAGGGAAGAATTTCTGCCTTATATCCAACCTAAATCTCCCCTGTTTCAGTTTAAACCCATTCCCCCTTGTCCCGTCACTCCAATCCCTGATGAAGAGTCCCTCCCCAGCATCCCTGTAGCCCCTTTAGACACTGGGAGCTGCTCTAAAGTGTCCCCGGAGCCTTCTCTTCTCCAGGCTGATCAAGCTCAGCTCTCTCAGCCTGTCTCCATATGGGAGGTGCTCCAGCCCCTGACCATCCTCATGGCCTCCTCTGGACTTGCTCCAACATCTCCATGTCCTTACGCTGAGGACACCAGAACTGCACACAGTTGTCAGCCACTCATCCCAGTGTCACCCATCACCGTACCTCTCGTTGAGCTGCTCCTGGCACTGCCGGACCTGGGGGCTGCGCGGGTGACCACTTGCCAGCAGACCATCAGCTGCCTGGTTGACAGTAGTGATTTGGGAAGCCACGGTGGCCATCTCCTGCTCCAGCCCATCCAGCCTGCAGGGACACCATGGAATGGTTTGTGTTGGCAGGGAGCTTAAAGCTCCTCCAGTCCCAACCCCCTGCCACGGGCAGGGATACCTTCCACTAGAGCAGGTTGCTCCAAGCCCGTGTCCAACCTGGCCTTGAACACTGCCAGGGATGGGGCAGCCACAGCTTCTCTGGGCACCCTGTGCCAGTGCCTCAGCACCCTCACAGGGAAGAGCTTCTGCCTCAGAGCTCATCTCAATCTCCCCTCTGGCAGGTTAAAGCCATTCCCCTTGTCCTGTCCCTACAGGCCCTTGTCCAAAGCCCCTCTCCAGGTTTCCTGGAGCCCCTTTAGGCCCTGGAGCTGCTCTAAGGTCTCCCCTTCAGGAGCCTTCTCTTCTCCAGGCTGAACACTCCAGCTCCCCAGGCTGAGAATGGGCAGCAACTCAGGACACATCACGGGAACTCTTACCTGTGCTGCACCACATCCAGGTCCTCCAGGGCCTGGGGAACCTCCAGCTGCCTCAACCAGGTCTCCTTGGATTCCATACAGAGGTGACAAGCATCACTCTCCCCAAACACAATGTAGAGGTCGAGCGCATCCCGCAGCTGCCTGCCCCTGCGCTCGGCCAGCGCGGCCGCCTCTGCGTGCAGCTCCAGCAGGGCCAGGAGCCGGCTCTGCGCCTCGGGGCCGGCGCGCAGCTCCGCCGGGAACCCCTCCGCTTGTTGGGACAACTTCTCCAACCGCACCCGGGCTCCCTCCAGCTCCTCCAGCAGCTCCTGGTGCTGCCGCAGCAGGACGCGGGTGCGGGATTCATCCTGCCCCAGCTCCGTGGCGCCCGCTCTGCGCCGCGCATCCCGCAGCGCCTCCGCCAGCTCCTCTGCTTCCACCTGGAACTGGAAGAAACCCTCGGCCTGGCTCAAGCCGCGCCGCCGGAACGCCGCCAGCTCCTCCAGCTGCGCCCACAGCGCCCGCACCGCGGCGCTCCGCTCCCGCAGCCTCCCCGCCGCCGGCCCCGCCAGCCCCTCGCCGGCCGCCAGCGCCCGCTCCAGCCGCGCCCCGCGGCTCCGCAGCTCCGCCTCGAAGGTTTCGTGCCGGCGCCGCAGCAGCAGCACGCCCGGCAGGTCCTTCCCGAAGTCCAGCGAGGAGTAAAGCTGATCCTGCTCCTTGATCCAGCTTTCCGCCTCGTCCAGCTCCCACAGGCACATCCAGAGGGAGCGGGATTGCTCCAGTAAGGCTCTCCGACGGGCTGCCAGCGCCTGCAGCTCCCGGCGGCACATCTCCAAGTGGCTCACGCGGTCACGGATCACTTTGGGGTCGCAGGGGCGGTAGCCTGGAAGGGAATGAGGTGGGTGACCATCAGCAGGGCATATCCAACCCGGCTTTCCCATGCCGCGGTCCTGGAGCATCCCGGTTTTCCTACCCTCGGTGTCGGCGAAGCGGAGGGCGGCAGCGCTGATGGCCCGTGTCTTCTCTGCCTGCAGGGCCATGTCGGTCTCCAGCATCCGGTGGGTCTGCAGCAGCTCCTCAGCCTCCAGAAGGTGCTTCCCAGATTCCGGTGATGCCAGTTGCACCTACGGAAGAGCTCTCAATGCCAGCTCCAGCAGCAACACCCCAGCATCTCATTGGCATCACAAGGTGGGTCTCACAAACACTGTGACTGGTGGGACCAATGCACCCAGCCCATGGTGGCATCCAGCCCATGGCAGCACCCAACCCATGGTGGCATCCAGCCCATGGTGGAATCCAACCCACAGTGGGACCCTACCTGTGGGGGCACCCAGCCCATAGTGGCACCCATGGTGATACCCAACCCATGGTGGCACCCAGCCCATAGTGGCACCCATGGTGATACCCAACCCATGGTGATACCCAATCCATGGTGATACCCAATCCATGGTGGCACCCATGGTGATAGCCAACCCCCAGTGGCACCCACGGTGATACTCAACCCATGGTGATACCCAACCCATGGTGGCAACCAACCCGCAGTGGCACTCAACCCATAGTGGTACCCATGGTGACACCCAACCCATGGTAACACCCAACCCACGGTGACACCCAACCCATGGTGGCACCCATGGTGATACCCAGCCCCTGGTGGCACCGAACCCATGGTGGCTCCCAACCCATGGTGGCTCACCTTGACCTCATCCATCCAGTCAATGCAATGGAGCATCTCCTGGAAGAGGTGCTGCAGGGTGAGGTTCATCTCCAGGCGTTGCCGTCGGGCAGCCAGAAGCTCCTGGAGCTGCTCCCAGAGCCGCAGGATGTTGTCCTTGCGCTTGTTGATGCGCTGGATGTCGTGGTACCCCTCCACCTCCAGCTCCTTGGCCACCGCCTCGATGGCTTGTACTCTCTCCTTGTAGGCGGCTGTGTCCGTCTCAATGGCCTCGTGCTTCTTCTTGGCTGCCTCCACCGCGGGCAGGTCGTGACCGAAGTTGTCCTGCCCATCACAAAGCCCATGGTGAGGCTCCGGTTGGGTGTCCCGGTCCCCGCGGTGGCTGTCCCCAGCCTCACCTGTGCCACCAGGCACTGGTTCTCACTCAGCCAGGCCTCCCTCATGGCCGCTTTGCGGTCGAAGCGCCGAGCGAGCTGCTCCAGCTTCTCCTGCCGGATGAGCTCGTTGCGCAGCGCCAGCTCCCGCTCGTGTTCCGCCTTCTCCAGCTGCTCCCAGGCCTGTGGACAGGGATGGCACCAGTGTCCCCCCATGGACCAACGCCCGCCCATGTGGCTTGTTCTGCTGGGGAGCCCCAGTGTGGCACATGGGTGGTGAGACACAACCTGCCCTGGGATGGACCGGACTGCCCCAGGGTGGACTGAATGGGTCCTGGGATGGGCTTGAGGTGCTGTGGGATGGACCCAGCTTGACCCTGGAGATGGACCCAAACTGCCTTGGGGCCCATCCTAAGATGGACCTAAACTGCTCTGGGATGGACCTAGATTGGTCCAGGAGATGGACCCAACCTGCCCTCAGGAGATGGACCCAAGCTGCTTTGAGACCCATTCTAAGATGGACTTGAATTGCACTGGGATGGACCTGAACTGCTATAGGAACGACCCAGCTTGACCTAGGAGATGGACCCAACATGCCTTCGGACCCATCCTAGGATAGACATGAACTGCTCTGGAATGGATCCAACTTGCCCCAGGAGATGGACCCAAACTGCCTTGGAACCCATCCTAAAATGGACTTGAGTTGCTCTGGGATGGACCCAGCTTGACCCAAGAGATGGACCCAAACTGCCCCAGGAGATGGACCCAACCTGCCCCGGGACAGTCTGGTGAGCAAAGCCACCATGGATACCAGCAGAAGAGCAGTCCCCAAGTCACAGGGTGCCATGGGAGCAGCCACATGTCCCCACGGCAATGGGACGTCCCCATACCCGGTTGATGTCGGACACCAGGCGCCCTTCGTGCGGGGTGTAGACGCGCTGGTTGTTGGCTCTCATCCGCGACTGGATGGTGAAGAGCAGCACCTCCAGGTTCCCCTTCTCCTGAAACCTGCCCGGAGGAGAGAGCTGAGCCTGGGGCACCCATGGGTGCTCCACACCACCACATGGCCACAGTGGGGCTGGGGGACACTCACTTAGGGGGCTTCTCCACGGTGCGGTAGGTGCTGAAGGCCTGGAGCTGGTGCTGCACCCCAGCCAGTGAATTGGCAAAGCTGCGGCTGTTGAGGGAGGCGATGGTCTGCTCGATCCAGGTGAGAAGGTCCGAGGCCAGCCCCCCATAGCCCTCAATCATCCTCTCGGTTTCCTTGGCATGCTCAATGACCTGTGGTGGGGATGGTGGTGAGCGCGGTGGGGTACCGGCACCGCAGCAGAACCCATCCCACCTCATTGCCACCCCTTACCTTGCCCAGGCGCCTGCCCTCCACTTCCAGCACCTTCATCTTGGAGAAGTAGTGGTAGAAGGCCACCACGTAGGTGATGATGGACTTCTCATCGGGGTTCTCCGTGAATACATCTGCTCGGCACGAGCGAGAAGCATCAGTCCTGACCCAACATCAATGGCCCACCACAGCCTCATGAGGTCCCTCCTTGCTCCCACCCAGACCCTCCTTCCATGGGGTTGGAAACCTCTCTGTCCTTCCACATGGGCCTGGGCACGTCCCAGGGTGTGATGGGGGAGCTGAGGCAGGAGAGGTGGCAGCAGGAGCTCACCTTCAGGGTCGAGCAGTGGGGTGATGCCAAGGTGCCGCTCGGCCACACTGAACGCGTGTTCCAGGTTGTGCCGCGCGTTGGATTTGGTCAGGTTTTGGAAGTCAACCAGCTCAGGCCTGGGGACAAAGGGGTGGGACAGTGGCGAGACACCCATGGGACACCCCCTGGGTGCCACCACCCCCCTGGGACATCAAATCACAGAATGGTTTGGGTTGGAAAGGACCTTAAGATCATCCAGTTCCAACATCCCGGTGCCCACCTACCTGTGCCTGTGGATGAGGGCGTTGAAGGCCAGCCCGTCCTTCCAGCTCGAGGTGAAGTTGGTGACGTTCACATGGGGGTACCTGTGTTGGGGACAGGATGTCACCATCACCCTATGGTCACCGCAGGTCCCCAGCATGGTGTGTGTCCCACCACCTACCCTGCTGTCTTCATCTGGCACCAGAGCAGCAGCGCGTCCCGTGCAGAGCGCGTCTCCTGGCCCTCCTGCGTCTCCACAATGATGTCCTGGATCTGGGGGCAGAAGGACATCTCAGGGTTGGATAAGGACATCTATAGAGGAGGGATCCCACTTGGGAATGATCCATGGGGTGCTGAGCTGAGAGGTGCCCCCCCAGCATCACCTGGAAGCGCAGGATGATGGTCCAGATGAGGCCGAGGACCAGGCGGTGGTTGCCATCCACAATGTCGTGCGAGCCCATGTTCTCCAAGTGCACCCTCTGCTCCTTCAGGAACTGCAGCGCCTTGTCCACGTTCTCCAGGCAATGAATCCGCATCCGGCCTTTGGTGGGCTTGGGCTGGGACATAACAGAGCTCAGCAGCCTCCCCTCCATAATGGACACCTCATTCCCTACCCGGGGACACCCCTTTGCCCTGGTTGCCACCACAACCCTGATGGAACCTTGATCAACACCAAGGTCAACAGCCTTGGTAGGGCATGGGATGGGTCTTGTGGTCTCCATCTGGATAGAAGTCCTACCAGAAGCTCTCCAGACAGCACCTCCAGCAGCTTGATGAGCACTCGCCCATCCCGGAGGTCCATGTAGAGGTCCGAGATGCGACAGGTCACACGAGCCAAGTGCGAGTTCACCCACTTGGTGAAGGTTTTCTTCTGCACGGCCTCCCTTTCATCTGCAAGGAGAGCAGACTCAGTGGCACCAGCAGCGAGGACACTCCTTGGGAGCACCCAAAGAGGACCCATCACTGACCTGCCAGGGCTTTGATGCGGGAGCGCTCGAAGAGGCGCGCGGAGCTGTTGTCGTTGTCCAGCTCATCGTCGGAGGCGTCCCAGCGGACGTTGATGCGGCTGTACTGCTGCTGCAGCTCGTAGTCGCTCACCGAGGTCATGGTCCCACTGTCCCCCGGACGGGTGGCCGCTGGCTGCCGGCAAGAGGCCCCTGGCACAGAGCAGGAGTCGGGGGCATCACCATCGGCATCGCCGCGGTGGTGGCGGCTCACGGGGATTTGTGGCTTAGAAGCTGCTTAAGCTGCTCAAAGGGATTTAACCTCGTCCCCATAGAGGTGTTGGGGGCACCTGGGTGCTGCGTGCTTGGGGGACCCATCCTGCTGACATGGTTCTGCACATCACACTCAGTGCCGCCGCCAAGGTCCCCATGGGTGTCCCCTCACCCTTGGGTACCCACAGGGACATGGGTGCTGCTCACACCACAACACTGCACTGTGGAGGGGGGTTCACCAGCACTGGTGGCACAAAGGGGGTGACAATCACACCCAGTGCCCCAGCCTGGATCCCCATGGGTGTCCCATCACCCCTGGTACCCCCAATGACATGGGTCCTGATTGCATCCCAACACCAGCGCCATGGAAGAGGTTCACTGTCACCGATGGCACAAAGTGGGTGACAATCACACCCAGCACCCCAGCCTAGGTCCCCACTGGTGTCTCCTCACCTTTGGGTACCCCCAGGGACATGGATGCTGCTTTCACCCACCCCATCACCTGCACCATGGATGGGGTTCACCATCACTGGTGGCACGAAGCAGTGACAAGCACACCCAGAGCCCCAGCTCAGGTCCCCATTGGTGTCCCCTCACCCTTGGGTACCCCCATGGACACGGATGCTGTTGCACCCACTCCATCACTGCACCATGGAGGGGGTTCACCATCACCAGTGGCACAGAGCAGGTGACAATCATACCCAGTGCCATAGCCCAGGTCCCCATGGGTGTCCCCTCACCCTGGGTACCCCAAGGGATGCGGGTGCTGTTGCACCCACCCCATGACCACACCATGGACGGGTTTCACCATCACCGGTGGCACAGAGCGGGTGACAGCTGCCGGTGCCGGGGCCACCCGCCCCTGGGGACATTTGAGACACGGGATGGGACACGGTTGGTATCTATAAATGCCCCTGAGCAGCTGGTGGTGTCGGGGGGGGCCGCTGGGGCCCTGCAGGGGAGCAGGAGCCAGCAACGGGCCGGGAACCCCCCCCCCGGTACCGCGGGGAACCTCGGCCATGGGTGTCCCCGAACCCCTCGTGTCCCCCCGAGCCCGCGGCGCCCGGGACCCCCCGGGGCACCGGCAGGGAGCGTTATCGGGGCCGGCAGCGCTGGGCTGGGCCCGGCTCCGCTCCCTAATCGTGGCCATGCAGGCGGGGACTTGGCTCCGGGGCTGGCGGGGACATGGAGTGGGCAAGAGCTTGTATGGGAGAGGAGGGACGTGCAGGAGCGTGATAGAGCGTGTGCATGTGCTAGAGTGTGTAAGAGCATGCATGCGTGAGCAAGCATGTGCAGGAGCACGGCAGAGTGTGCGCGTGTGAGAAAGGACGTGTAGAAGCGTGATGGAGCGTGTAAGACCATGCACATGTGAGCAAGGGCATGCAGGAGTGTGACAGAGCGTGTACATGTGAGCAAGGACATGGAGAGGTGTGCCAGAGGGTGCACATGTGAGTAAGGACGTGAAGAAAGCATGTCAGAGTGTGTAAGAGCATGTATGTGTGAGCAAGGACATGCAAGAGCATGCCAGAGTGTGCACACACATGCAGAAGCATGCCAGAGTATGTACATGTAAACAAGCACACACAGGAGCATGCCAGAGAGTGCATGTGTGAGCAAGGACATGCAGGAGCGTGCCAGAGCATGTAAAAGCACACACATGTGAGCAAGGACGTGTAGGAGTATGCACATGCAAGCAAGGACGTGTAGAAGTGTGCCAGAACATGTAAGAGCACGCATGTGTGAGCAAGGACATGGAGAAGTGTGCCAGCATATGCATATATGAGCAAGGACATGCAGGAGTGTGCCAGAGCATGTAGGAGCACACACATGCAAGCAAGGACATGCAGGAGCGTGCACATGCAAGCAAGGACACGTGAGTGCACGCAAGGACATGCAATAAGGCACAGGAGAGTGCTCAAGGCCGTGCAAGTGCTCAGCTCCTGCAGCGGTCATCCCTGGGGAAGCCCAAATGTGGGAACACCCCCCCCCCCCAATCCCAACCCCACGGGAGATGCAGCCTTGGGATGCAATGGACCGGGTGTGATGAGTTGTGTTGGGTCTCTGCCATGCCGGTGGGAGCCCCCGGTCCTGGCTGGGCCTTTCCCACACCATCACCACCACAGCAGCACGGGCACGGCTGTGAGCATCCAAGGAGGAAGAGGAGGAGGAAGAGGAGGAGGAGATGGGACCCAAGGGAGCTGCCAGCGTGCATCTCGAGCGCGGGCGCTCGCACAGCCTTTAAATCTCCCTCTGCCGCCCCGGCGCCTTCCAAACAGCCTCGTTGGCAAAGCCACCACCACCACGGCCATCCGGGGACAGCCATCCCACCCGCTCGGCTGGGGAGACACCGGGAATACCGGGATGCCATCCCCGGCACGAGCATCCTGCGGCCAGAGCCAGGGCAGCGCCGTGAATCAGCACTTCCCGGCAAGGGGCTGGCACCGTGCCACTGCCAGTGTCCCCCCATCGGGCCTGGGTGACAGGGTGACACCCCCCCTGTACCCCAGTGGTGGCCGGGGCACCCCCGGCTCAGCCCTCACCGTCATAATGTGCTGCCAAAACACAGGCTGCTGCTGCATGAGCGCTCATGGGGACCCCAAAACACCCCA
This sequence comes from Strigops habroptila, assembly GCF_004027225.2. Lineage (NCBI taxonomy): Eukaryota > Metazoa > Chordata > Aves > Psittaciformes > Psittacidae > Strigops > Strigops habroptila. Next base: position 1,419,377 of record NC_046358.1, read on the forward strand.
AATCACCCCAAAATTGCTGCTCCATCACCTCCACCTGCAGCCTGCTGAGTCCTGGTGTCACCCAGTGTCACCCCAGCTGCTTCACTTCACCATTAACACTTCGAGCTTCACCTCCATCAACCTCCACCTCCAGCCCCGTTGGGAAGAGGCAGGAACAGAGGGATATTCCCACATCCCCCCCCCAATCCTCCTGCATCCCAAGCGCATGGGAAGGGCCTGGAGCAGATGGTCCCGCTCAGCACGGCTGCTCGGCACAGCATGGGGTCCTTTGGCATGGCACGGCACAGCATGGCATGGCACAGCTCCTCCAGGCGGGGACAGGCCACGCTCTCCCACCCATGGGTGAGGATTTGGGTTTCCCTAAGGCTGGAATGGGCGCGGATGCCGGCCGTGCCAGGACTGTCCCATGTCACCTAACCCGGGAGCGGTGACACGCACACGTGCTGACGCTCCACAGACATTTCTGGCTATAAATAGGCCTTCCCTTGCTCCCTTCTTAGGAGCTGCCCCCCTGCACCTCCTCACCCACCCCAAATTCACTAGATGGGACCCTAAAAACACCCCATAGGTTCAAAACACACCTCGGGGGGGGGCCCATGCCAGCACCCACCGGGGTTGTGGGGGTCTCCTTTCCTTGTATCCCCCACAAACGCTGCTCCACTGGGATAAACCAACAGGGAAAAGGATCCACAATTCCCTGACTCCAGGAGCTGGAGATTTACAAAGGCAAAAGCTGCCCTGAAACGGGAATCTGGCTGATTGCGGGGGTCCCCCCATCCCAACACGCATCCCTGAGCATCCTCCTGCCGCCGGGACAAGGGGGGACAAGGGCACAGGAGCTGGAAAACTCCTCCCAGTAACTCCAGTTTCCCCCAGTTGCTATAAACAGGCTGGGGGATGTGTCCCCGTGTGTCACCACCGGACCCCGCTGTCCCACCGTGTCCCACCGCCACGCACCCGGCGGTACCGGCACCCCCAGAACCCCGCTTGTTGTTGTTGTTGTGCCCCCCCTAAACGGAAAGCGTCCCCAGGGTGTCCCCAGAAAGTCACCGCCGCTCGCCCGCCCCGTCCTTCCCGTCACCGCGTGTCCCCGCCGGGCTGAGCAGCCCCGGGGTCCCCCGGGGCCACCGGCGCCCCTTCAACAAGGGGGATAACGGGGTGCGCTGAGCCCCCGCTAAACTTTACCCGGTACCCGCAGCCCCCCCAGCGCTGCACCCGCTGTCCCCGGGGCGGGCAGCGCGTCCCGGTGCCCCCCCCACCCCCCCGGCTTCGCTCCGGTTCTTCCCGCTTATCCCTCCCTCTCCATCACCACCATCACCAGCACCACCGGAGGCGGCGCATCCCGGCGCCGGGGCGGCCGCGGCTCTCACTTGCGCGGGGCGGCGGGCAAACGAGCGGCGGCGGCGGCGGCGGGCCCGGGGCCGGAGCCGGGACCGGAGCGGGGCGGGGGGAGCGGAGCCGCCCTGTGCCGCGATATAAATAACATTATCTGTGCGCGCAGGGACATTCCTGCCCGGGGCCAGCGGCGCTGCCCGGCCCCGATAGCCCCGCTCCCCCCCGGGAGGGCCGGGCGGAGGCGGGCGGGGACGAGCCGCCCGCCCCGCAATGCAGCACAGCGGCCCCCCCCGGCCGCCGCCGCCGCCGCCACCGGTTCCTACCGGGCACGGAGCGGCGCAGCGCCCCGCTGAACCCACCCCCGGTAACTCGGGAACCCCCGCCCCGGGCGGGCTCCGGCCGGACCCCGCTGTCTGGGGGTCCCCCGTTAGCTCGGGTGGCCACCAGCTCGACCCGAGTAGCCCTGGGTGGCCCCAGGCACTGGTGGATAGCCATGGGGGGCACTCGGGTAGTCCCAGGCACCCCCTAAGCTAGACGTGGGTGTCCCCCAACTAGCCCTGGGTCTCCCAGCAAGCCCCAGGCACTTCTGGCTAGCTCTGGGGGTCTCTCAGCCAGTCCCAGGCACCCCCCACTGGCCTTGGGTGTCCCCTACTAGGTTCTGGGTGTTCCTCAGCTAGTCCCAGGCACACCCCAACTAGCACTGGGGGTCCCCTAGCTAGTCCCAGCACTTCCTCAGCTACCCCGAGGGGTCCCCCACTAGCCCTAGGGGTCCCCCAGCAAGCCCCACGCACTCCTGGCTAGCCATGGGGGCCACTCAGTCCCAGTCCCAGACACTCCTCAGCTAGTCCTGAGGATCCCCCAGCTAGTTCCAGGCACACCCCCCGCTAGCCCTGGGGAGCCCCCATTATCCCTAGTTGTCCCTCAGCTAGTCCCAAGTATGCTCCATCTAGCCCTAGGGGTCCCCCAGCAAGCCCCAGGCACTCCTGGCTAGCCCTGGGGGGCTCTCAGCTAGCGCCAGCACTCCCCTAGCTAGCCCTGGGGGCCCCTCAACTAGTCCTGAGTGTCCCCCATTAGCTCGGGTGGTCCCCAGCTTGACCCGAGTAGCCCTGGCTGGCCCTCAGGCACTGCTGGCTAGCCATGGGGGGGACCCGGGTAGTCTCAGGCACCCCTCCTCACTAGCTCTGGGTGTCCCTCGACTAGTTCCAAGCACCCCTCAGCTAGCCCTGGGGGTCTCCCAGCTAGACTCAGTCACCCCCCAGACAGACCTGGGTGTCCTCCACTAGCCCCAGGTCTCCCTCAGCTAGTCCCAGGCACCCCCCACTACCCCTGGTGTCTCCCACCAGCCCTGGGGCTCCCTCAGCTGGTCCCTTACTAGCCCTAGGTGTCGCTCAGCTAGCCCTGGGGCCCCCTAGTTAGTCCCAAGCACCCCCCAGCTAGCCCTGGGTGTTCTCCACTAGTCTTGGGGGTACCCTGGCTAGTCCCTGGCAACCCCCAGCCAGTCCTTGATGTCCCCCACTAGCCCTGGGGCTCCCTCAGCTAGCCCCAGGCACTCCATAGGTACTGCCAAGTGCTCCCCACCAGCTCAGGTATCCCCCAGCCAGCCCTGGATGCCCCCAGCTAGCCCTGTCCCCCCCATAACTAGCCCAGCTTGCCCCCAGCCAGCCCCACATCACCCTTGGGTAACCCAGGACCCCCCAGCCCAGCGCTGTCTGCCCGAGCACCGGAGCGGGGGGGAGCTGCACCCGCTGGTGGGTTCCAGGGGTGCCGGTCCTGCCCCACGGCCACGCTGCCGGGGCGGGGGGCTACCGCTTAGCCACGCCTCCATTCACAAACCACACCCCATTCACAAACCACGCCTCCATTCACAAGTCGCGCCCCCATTCACAACCCACTCCCATCCAGCAGCAAGCCACGCCCATTCATCCATAAGCCACGCCCATTCATCCATAAGGCGCGCCCATTCATCCGTAAGCCACGCCCGTCCACTCACAAACCACGCCCCCACACTCTCGAGCCACGCCTATATATAGACAAGCTACACTCTTAACCCCGCCTTGTGGGCGGGGCTAAAATCACAGGCCACGCCCCCCTTGAGCGGAGCCCCGCCCCGGTGGCGGCAGTCTCGCGAGAGCTGCGGCGGGATGTGCGGCGGGTGTGTGGGCACCGAGTACCCGGAGCGGGTAGGCCGGGGCCGGCGGGGCCGGGCGGGGTGGCCCCGGGGCTGGTGGCGGTGCCGGTGCCGGTGCCGGTGCCGGTACCGACCGTGTGCTGCCGCCGCAGGGCACCACCTGCCTGGAGGGCGGCTCCTTCCTCCTCAACTTCGTGGGGTGCGCGCAGTGCGGCCGCCGGGACTTCGTGCTGCTGAGCAACCGCGCGGCCGGGCTGCACGGCGGGGACGAGATCGTCACCTACGACCGTGCGCGGGGACGGGGCACGCTGGGGGGGGCACTGTGGGGCTTGGGGGGTCCTTTGGGGCCTGGGACTGGGGGGGGCCTTTGGGGCTGGGGGGACCTTTGGGACTTGGGGGGGCCTTCGGGGTTGTGGGGGACCTTTGGGGCTGGGGAGAACCTTTAGGGAATAGGGGGGACCTTTGGGGTGCGGGGCTTGGGGGGGCCTTTGGGGTCTGGGGTTGTGAGGAGGGAACGTTTGGGGCTTGGGAATGGGGGGGACCTTTGAGGTGTGGGGCTTGGGGGGGCCTTTGGGGCTGGGGGGTGTCCTTTGGGGTCTGAGGTTGGGGGGCACCTTTGGGGTTTGGGGCTGGGGGGGGGCTTGAGGCCTGTGGGGCTGAGGGAGGGTTCATTCGGGGCCCGATGCTGGGGGGGGACCATTGGGGTGGGGGTGAGTGATGCTTTTTGGGGTGTCAGGCTCTGGGGATGTGATGCCTGGTGGGGGGGATCTCAAGGTTTGGGGTTGGGGGGAATATTGGGGAGCTGATGGCTGGGAAGGGGTTTAGGTGCTGGGGGGGGGATTTGGGGGTGTTGATGCTCCTGGGGACTGGGGGGGGTCAGTGCTGCAGGGGATATGGGGAGCACAGAGGTGGGGGGCTGGGGTGGGAATACCCAGGGTCGGGAGCAGCCGTGTCCCTTTATCCCATTGTCCTCTCCCCTCCGCAGACCTGTGCAAGAACTGCCACCACCTCATTGCGCGCCATGAGTACACCTTCAGCGTGGTGGACGACTACCAGGTACCCCAGGAACCCCACCTCGTCCCCCCACAGCTCTGGGGACACCCCACTGCGAGCCCCAGGCTGTTCCTGTGGTGTTCCAGGCTCTCCCTGTGCTGCAGCCACGGGATGCTTCCAAAAGCCATCCCTGTGCTTGGGGCTACCTGGAGCCGCTGGTGCTAATCCCTTATCCCAGCTCACCTCGTGCTTCCCGTGCAGCCCGGTGGGAATGTCGGTGCAGCAAAACATGGCTCTTCCCACCTCCTCCCTGGCACATTTCCTATGCAGCAGCTAAATGCTGGAAAATGGGCTGGGGGGGAGCTGGAAACAAGATCCTGCCGGATCTGATTGCGATCGAGGATCGGGTGATGGCGCCGGGTTGGGTTTCCCTGCAGGAGAGCAGCAGAGCTGCTGTGCTCATCCCTCTGTATCCCACCAGGAATACACCATCCTGTGCTCTCACTCCTCTGTATCCCACCAGGAATACACCATCCTGTGCTCATCCCTCTGTATCCCACCAGGAATACACCATCCTGTGCTCTCACTCCTCTGTATCCCACCAGGAATACACCATCCTGTGCTCATCCCTCTGTATCCCACCAGGAATACACCATCCTGTGCTCTCACTCCTCTGTATCCCACCAGGAATACACCATCCTGTGCTCATCCCCCTGTATCCCACCAGGAATACACCATCCTGTGCTCATCCCCCTCTATATCCCACCAGGAATACACCATGCTGTGCTCATCCCCCTCTATATCCCACCAGGAATACACCATGCTGTGCTCATCCCTCTGTATCCCACCAGGAATACACCATCCTGTGCTCATCCCCCTGTATCCCACCAGGAATACACCATCCTGTGCTCATCCCCCTCTATATCCCACCAGGAATACACCATGCTGTGCTCATCCCCCTCTATATCCCACCAGGAATACACCATGCTGTGCTCATCCCTCTGTATCCCACCAGGAATACACCATCCTGTGCTCATCCCTCTGTATCCCACCAGGAATACACCATCCTGTGCTCATCCCCTCTGTATCCCACCAGGAATACACCATGCTGTGCTCATCCCTCTGTATCCCACCAGGAATACACCATCCTGTGCTCTCACTCCTCTGTATCCCACCAGGAATACACCATCCTGTGCTCATCCCTCTGTATCCCACCAGGAATACACCATCCTGTGCTCTCACTCCTCTGTATCCCACCAGGAATACACCATCCTGTGCTCATCCCCCTGTATCCCACCAGGAATACACCATCCTGTGCTCATCCCCCTCTATATCCCACCAGGAATACACCATCCTGTGCTCATCCCCCTCTATATCCCACCAGGAATACACCATGCTGTGCTCATCCCTCTGTATCCCACCAGGAATACACCATCCTGTGCTCATCCCTCTGTATCCCACCAGGAATACACCATCCTGTGCTCATCCCCTCTGTATCCCACCAGGAATACACCATGCTGTGCTCATCCCTCTGTATCCCACCAGGAATACACCATGCTGTGCTCATCCCTCTGTATCCCACCAGGAATACACCATCCTGTGCTCTCACTCCTCTGTATCCCACCAGGAATACACCATCCTGTGCTCATCCCTCTGTATCCCACCAGGAATACACCATGCTGTGCTCATCCCTCTGTATCCCACCAGGAATACACCATCCTGTGCTCATCCCCCTCTGTATCCCACCAGGAATACACCATCCTGTGCTCATCCCTCTGTATCCCACCAGGAATACACCATCCTGTGCTCATCCCTCTGTATCCCACCAGGAATACACCATGCTGTGCCTGCTCTGTGGCCGGGCTGAGGACTCCATCAGCATCCTCCCTGATGACCCCCGGCAGATGACTCCCCTCTTCTGAAGCCAGTTTGGATCCCAGTAGGAATCCCTGCGTGTCCCAGCATCTCCTTCCCATTCCCCATCAGCACTGGGAGATCCCAGCACAGGGATCCCTGTGGATAACATGGTCCTTTACCCGATTCTCTCCTCCACCCCCCAGGCTGGATGTGAACACCCGATGCTGGATGCTCCCAAGCCCACATCCCGGCTCCAGGAACAGCAGGAGCACCACAACCAGAGCTCCCCATGTGCTGAAGACATGAAGGGGGCCTCAATGTGTTGTCACCCCAAAAAGGGGTCCCAAAGGATGCTCACCCCCCCTCAGGGACCCACATGAGTGGGGCAATAAATGTGACATGTTATAGCTCAGTGGTGACAGCTTTGGGGTGGGCTTCACCCCCCATGTGCTCCCCATAGCTGGGGGGGAGCAAGGAGGGGATTGGGGAGGCTTTTCCTTCCTGTGAGATTATGGAATTCCTTCCCTTTGGGTGGATCCAGCCCTTCCCAGCGCCCATCCTGCTCTCCCAAACCCTGACTTGGAATCCTTCTGCTCCTTTGGGATCACTGCACCTCCCAGGACCTGTTTTCCTGCGCTGTGTCACCCAACACCACCCCAAAATCACTCCCTGGGGTATGATGCTGCTCTTGGCACCTAATGACACCCCAAAATCACTCCCTGGGGTGTGATGCTGCTCTTGGCACCTAATGACACCCCAAAATCACTCCCTGGGGTGCGATTGCTGCTCTTGGCACCTAATGACACCCAAAATCACTCCCTGGGGTGCAATGCTGCTCTTGGCACCCAACAACACCCCAAAATCACTCCCTGGGGTGCGATGCTGCTCTTGCCACCCAACAACACCCCAGAATCACTCCCTGGGGTGCGATGCTGCTCTTGGCACCCAATGACACCCAAAATCACTCCCTGGGGTATGATGCTGCTCTTGGCACCTAATGACACCCCAAAATCACTGCCTGAAGTGCAATGCTGCTCTTGGCACCCAGTGACACCCCGAAATCACTCCTTGGGGTGCGATGCTGCTCTTGGCACCCAACAGCACCCACAGGGAGCCTGGCACCGCTCCATCCAGCACCCCATCCTGTATCCAGCACCCCGGGGGCTTTTCCTCCTCCTCCTCCTCCCAGCAGCCCCCCACAAACCACACGCACTTTGGGGTACGCTCCCTCCTCCTTTATTGCCAGCAGCCCGCAGCGCCCCGGCGGCTCCAGCTCTCTGCCCCCATCCAGCCCCCTCCCTGCGGTGGTTTCGGAGGGGACCATCACCCGGCGGAGAGCTGGGAGCATCCCGAGGGAAGCGGGCTGTGGGATGCGGGCTCTATTTGGCCAGCTTGAGGAGCCGTTGGATGTCAGGCTCCAGCTGAGCAGTGGCCATACGGGGGCTGTAGCGCCGGAACGGTTCCCCCTCCGGCCCCACCAGGAACTTCTCGAAGTTCCAGGAGATGTCGGAGCGCCGGACGGGGCTCCAGGACAGGAACCGCGGCTCCGACATGAGGGTCGATGCCTCGTCGGCTGGAGTAGGGAGATGGAGCTTCAGGTAGGCAAAGACAGGGTGAGTGTCCGTCCCGTTCACCTGGCACTTCTGGAACAGCGTGAAGTTGGGCTCGAAGCCGCCCCCCGGCCGCACGTGCTTCAGGATGCTGAGGATCTCCTCGTTGGTGCCGTTCTCCTGGAAGCAGGAATTCCATGAGCCCATGGAATAGGCTTTGCGATGGAGGTGGTGAGATACCAGCACAGGGATGTGTCGGATAGGGCTTGTGGAGGGTGTCCCTGCCCGTGGAACCGGCTGAGCTTTAAGCTCCTTTCCAACCCATCCCATGGTTGCTGGCACCTACCTGGAAGCCGAACTGGTTGCAGGGGAAGCCCAGCACCACCAGCCGCCGCGGGTAGCGGGCCTGGAGCTGGTTGAGCTGGGTGTAATCCCGCACCGTGGTGCCTCAGAGCGACGCCACGTTCTCGATGAGGACCACGCGGCCCCGGAACACGTTGAAATCCACCTTCTCCCCCTGCAAGGAGGTGGCGCTCAGGTCGTAGAAGGACTTGGCGATGGGGACGCTCATGGCTGCGGGTGCTGCTGCCTTCCCCTCCCCTGCGGCCGCAGGGTGCCTTAAGGGCTTCCCGGTGGCCACGTGATGGGCTGGATCCGAAGCTCTCCCGGTGGAAACCGGAGCCATCCACCCTGGCTCAGGGAGGGAGCGGGTGGCGCGGGGCCAGGGCGATGGATGCTCCAACCCGCCTCAATAATTCATGGCGCGGATGCTGTTCCCCGTGCCCGCAGGCTGTGTGGTGCTGCGGGGCTGGGAACAGGCGGGGGAGATGGGATATAACGGGATTCCGGGAGGTGGGAATGGTGGGGTGGAGAAGGGGTGACTCAGCCCCACATGGGGAGGGGGGAATGGGTGTTGCAGTGTGGTTCCCACTCCAGGGCTGCCTTGGCACTGCCTGTGTTTGCTGCCCTGGTGCCCGCTGCCTGCCCACCGGTGCTGGTGCCACTGGTCCCAGTGCCAGTGTCCGCTGTGGCATCCATCGCCTTTGGGCCCACCATTATCCTGGTGCCCATCGCTATCCCATTATCCACCTATCCCAGTGCCCACCCATCCCAGTGCCCCTCACCATCCTAGTGCCCACCGCGATCCCTGTGCCCATCACCATCCTGGTGCCCATCATCATCCCGGTGCCCATCATCATCCTGGTGTCCATCGGGATCCCTGTGCCCATCATCATGTTGGTACCCATCACCATCCTGGTGCCCATCACCACCCCGGTGCCCACTCATCCCGGTTCCTGCCACCATCCCTGTGCCCTCCACTGAGCTGTTTGACCACAACGGTCCTGTCCATGCTGGGATGGGCCAGATCCTGCAACCCTGTGGGAATGCTCCCACAGCCGGAACTGAGCCATCAGCAGTGATGGACACAGCACCCCGCAGGCACGGCACCCCACGGATACAGCACCCCATGGACACGGCATCCCATGGACACAGCACCCTATAGACACTGCACCCCACAGACATGGCACCCCACAAGCATAGCACCCCATGGACACGGCATCCCATGGACATGGCACCCTACAGACACGGTGCCATATGGACATGGCACCCCACAGACACAGCACCCCAAAGACACAGACCCCACATATATGGCACCCCACAGGCATGGCACCCCATGGACACGGCACCCCATGGACACAGCACCCCATGGACCCAGCACCCCACGGACCCAGCACCCCATGGACACAGCACCCCATGGACACAGCATCCTATGGACACAGCACCCACAGACCCAGCGCCCCATGTCCCCCATGGCCTCGTCCCCTGCCCTGGAAAGGGGACACCGTGCTGGCAGCCCTGGCACAGCCTCAATTATTGATACCCGCTCGTGTTGCCGTGCCCCGGCGCTGCCCCACACACGGTGCCGGGGGCTCCGGTGGGGCACAGCCACTTGGACCCCCCCGAGCCCCACGGAGCCCGCCGGCAGCACCCGAGCCACGGCCACCTCCAGCATCACCTTTATTGTGTGTGTAAAACAGGGGGGGGGGTCCATGGGCACGGGGTGGGCACCAGCACCCATCACCCCCCCACCCACCGGGGGCACCAGTGGGTGCTGGCTGGGGTCACCCCATCATCCCTGTCACCTGGGGGTGTCCCCATCACCCCCCTCCATGGGGCTGCCCCCATCCCGCACCCACCATCCCCCCCCCCAGCACAGCCCAGGGATGGGGGGAGGTCTATAGGGGGGTCCATAGGGGGGGTCCAGGCTTCAACACCAGCAGGTTTTGGGGGTGTCCTCGCTGCACAGGGGCTGCTGCTCGTCCTCCTCTAAGCGGGCCAAGGTGGGGGTGCGGGGGGGGGCCCGCAGCCCCTCCAGCTCCTTGCGATGCGCCTGCAGCACCAGCTCCGTCAGCCGCGTGAAGGACTGCGAACAGGGGGGGGGTGAGCCTGGGGGGACCCCCCCAACCCCCTTTTGACCCCCCCAATCCCCCCCCCTCCCCAATACCTCCTTGATGTTGAGGTTGCTGCAGGCACTCGTCTCATAGAAGTCCATCCCGTACTCCCTGGCCAGCTGCAGGCGAGGGGTTTGGGGGGGGACCAGCACCCCCAATTCCCCCCCAGGCACACGGAGGGGCTGTGCTGGCCATAGCGGCACTGGGGGGGCTGCAATAGGGGCACCCCCCGGGGCTGGGCAATGGGTGCAGGGGGGACTGGGGGGTGTCTAGGTGCTTTGGGGGTGCAGGGAGCTATGTTGGGGTGCTGGGGGGGGGGATTTGGGGTCATGCTGGTGGGGTGTCAGAGCAGCCTTGGGGGTGCATAGGCACTGGGGGGGGGTCCCAATGCGTGTTGGAGAGTCCCTGGTCACAGCGGGGGGGTCCCTGTGTGTGCTGGGGGGTCCCTGGTCATGTTGGAGGGGGGGGTCTGGACACAAATAGGGCTGCAGGAGGGTTATTGGGGTCCCTGTGGTGTACAGGGGGGGCTCATGGGGGGCTCTGTCCATGTTGTGGTGCAGGAGGGGGATTTGGGGTCACACTGGGGGGGGACACAGGGAGGTGTCAGAGCAGCCCTGGGGGTGCACAGGCACTGGGGGGTCCCTGTGTGTGATGAGGGGGGGATCTGGACATCAATAGGAGGGTTGTTGGGGTCCCTGTGGTGTACAGAGGGGGCTCTGGCCATGTTGGGGTGCTGGGGGGGGACCTGGGGTCACAATGAGGGGGGACACAGGAAGGTGTCAGAGCAGCCCTGGGGGTGCACAGGCCCTGGGGGGGTCCCTGGTCATGCTGGATGGGGGGTAAGGACACACATAGGGCTGCAGGAGGGTTGTTGGGGTCCCTGTGGTGCACAGGGGGGGCTCTGCCCATGCCGGGGTGCAGGGGGGGCCCCGCAGCCCCCGCTCACCTGCAGCCCTTGCTCTTTGGCCACTTGCCTCTTGTGCTCCTCGTCCGCCTTGTTCCCAATGAGGATCTTCTGGACACCATCGGGTGCGTACTGGGGGGGGGGGGGAGCAGCGTGACGACCCCCCCATTACATCGGGGGGACCCCCCCCAGGCCTTTGCACCCCCCCAGACCTCATCCACGTCGCTGGCCCACTTCACAATGTGCTGGTAGGAGCGCTCGCTGCTGATGTCGTACACCAGGAAGATGCCCTATAGGAGAAGAAGGGGGGGACGTGGCTATTTTACACCCCCCCCCGTGCCTCAGTTTCCCCTCTCCTGTGCTCCAGGAGGGGGTCCGTCCCCCCCATACCTGTGCCCGCCGGTAGTACTGCTTGGTGATGGTCTGGTACCGCTCCTGCCCTGCCGTGTCCCTGCACCGGGGACAACAGGTCAACCCCAGCACCCATGGCATGAGCTGTGGCCAGGGCTCAGCCCCTGCTTTAGGAGCAGGGTTCAGACCCCCCCAAATCCCACCCCCCGGGCCCGGTACCGGCACTCACCAGATCTGTATCCGCACCTTAATGCCGTCCACCTCGATGGTCTTCATCTTGAAGTCAACGCCTGGGATTGGGGGGGTTATGGGGTGTCCCGGGGTCCCCACACATTCCGGGAGCTACCGGCACCGGGGTCCCCCCACCCCGGTCCCCTCACCCCGTTCTCGTCCCGCTTCCAGGCCCCGTCGTGCTGCCAAACCGGGTACCGGGGCTCTCCCGTGCCCACTCGGTGCCCACACCCGGTACTGGGCCTGGGCCCGGCCCCGGTGGGTGCTCCCGGTGCTCCCGGTTCCCCGGTGCGGCGGCTCTCCGATGCCCACGGCTTTCCCGCTCCCTGGTGCCCACATCTCCCCGTTCCCCAGTGCTGCGGGTCCCCGGTGCTCCCGGTGCCCACGGTTTCCCGGTGCTTCCTCCCCTGCATCCCCCGCTGTGTGTCCCCGGTACGTCCCCGGTGCCCACGGCTTTCCTGTTCCCCGCGGCTCCCGGTGCCCACGGCTCCCCGGTGCCCGCGGTTTCCCGTTCCCTGGTGCCTTGGCTCCCCGCTGCTCCCGGTTCCCCGGGCCCGCGGCTCCCCGCTTCCCCCCGTTCCCCTGTGCCGCGGCTCGTCGGTTCCCCCGGTTTCCCGTTTCCTGGTGTCTTGTCTCCCCGGTGCTCCCGTCTCCTCGATGCTCCCGGTGCCGCGGTTCCCCGGTTTCCCGCTGCTGCGTCTCCCCGATGCTCCCGGTTCCCCGGTGCCCGCGGCTCCCCAGTTTCCCCGGTTCCCCGTTCCCCGGTGCCTTGTCTCCCCGGTTGCCCAGTGCTGCCGGTTCCCCGGTTTCCCCGTTTCCTGTTCCCTTGTCTCCCCAGTGCTCCTGCTTCCCCGATGCTCCCGGTTCCCCGGTGCTCCTGGCTCCCCTGTTCCCCGTTCCCCGGTGCCATGTCTTCCCGGTGCTCCCGGTTCCCCGGTGCTTATGGTTGCCCGGTTCCCCGCGTTTCCCCGGTTCCCGGTGCCTTGTCTCCCCGCATCCCCGCTTCCCCGTCTCCCCATTGCTCCCATCGGTTCCCCGATGCCCGCGGTTCCCCGGTGCCGCCGCTCCCGTCGCCGCCGGTGCGGCCGGTACCGATGGTGGAGATGTGTGCGGGGTGGAACTGGTTGTCGGTGAAGCGGCAGAGCAGGCAGGTCTTGCCCACGCCCGAGTCCCCCAGCAGCAGCAGCCGGAACAACACGTCGTACTGCTTGGCCATGGCGGGCCGGGCCGCGCCGGGGCCGCCGCCGGTACCGGGGCCGGGAGCGCTGCGCCGCCGCCACCGCCACCGCGCCGGGCTGGCACCGGGGCGGGGCGCGGGCTGGGGGCGGGTGCACCGGGGATGTGGGGGGAGACACCGGGGATGGACCGGGGGATGCAGGCGATGGACCGGGGATGGACTGGGGGATGCAGGGGATGGACCGGGGGGTGCAGGAGATGAACCGGGGATGCACCGAGGAGGAAACCGGGGGATGCAGGGGAGGGAGCACCGGGGATGCACCGGGGGATGCGCTGGGGAACGGGGAGGGGACACGGGGAATGTGGGCACCGGGGAGCGGGGACACCCGGAAACAGGGGGGATGCAGGGGAGAGAGTACCGGGGATGGTGTGGGGAATGATGGGGAGAGACACCGGGGGTGGACCGGGGGAACACCGGGAATGGACTGGGGTAACACCGGGAATGGTGTGGGGAATGATGGGGAGAGAGCACCGGGGATGGACCAGAGGATGTTTTGGGGAACGGGGGGAGCGATACCGAGGGTGGACCGGGGGGGACAGCGGGGATGGACCAGAGGGGGAAGCGGGGGTGCAGGGCAGGGAGCACCGGGGATGCACCGGGGGGTGATTTAGGGAACGGGGAGGGGGCAGCGGGAATGGACCAGGGGGGATGCAGGTGGGGGACACCGGGGATGTACCGGGGGTGACACACCGGGGGATGCTGTGGGGAACGAGGCGGGGAAACCTGGGGATCCAGGGGAGGGATGCACCGGGGATGCACCGGGGGGTGCTTTGGAGAACGGGGGGGGGAGCGACAGTGGGGATGGAGGGGGGGATACACAGGGGGTGGTGTGGGGTACCTGGACGGGGATACCGGGGATGAACCGGGGAATGGTCTGGGGACCAGAGCACCGGGAATGCCGGGGGATGCAGGGGGAAGAACACCGGGAGGGGACCAGGGACACACCGGGAGGGACACGGGGGATGCTGTGGGGCACCGGGGGGGGACTCGGGGGGCGCGCGGGGCCATATGGGGAGGGGACACCCAGGGACACCCCATGACTCCCCCAAGGAGCGAGGGGGGCCCAGGGAGAAGAGCTGAGGGGGCAGCGGGGACATGGGGTGACCCACGGGGCTGCACCGGGGGGGGGCCGCGGAGGGACCAGGGGACAGGGGCGGCACCGGGGGACACCGGGGTGGCTCCGGGACACAGGGAGCGCTGGGAGGGGGGCTGTGAGGTACTGGGGGGCAGTGATGGGTGCCGGGTGCAGCTTTGGGTGGGGGGATGCAGTGTTGGGTGAGGTGTTGGGTGCTGGGGTCCAGTGGTGGGTGCAGTATTGGTTATTGGGTGCAGTGACGGGTGCTGGGTGCAGTGATGAGTGGCAATGTTAGGTGCTGGGATGCAATGGTGGGTACTAGATACAGTGTTGGGTGCAGGTTGGGTGCAGTGTTGGGTGCTGGGGTGCAGTGATGGGTGCAGCTTGGGGTGCACTGATGGGTGTTGCTGTGTTGGGTGCTGGGGTGCAGTGATGGGTGCAGCTTGGGGTGCACTGATGGGTGTTGCTGTGTTGGGTGCTGGGGTGCAGTGATGGGTGCAGCTTTGGGTGTAGTGATGGGTGCTGGATGCAGCTTTGGGTGCGGGGATGCAGTGTTGGGTGAGGTGTTGGGTGCTGGGATGCAGTGATGGGTGCAGTGTTGGGCGCAGTGTTGGGTGCTGCTGTGTTGGGAGCTGGGGTGCAGTGGTGGGTGTTGGGTGCAGTGTTGGGTGCAGTGTTGGGTGTCAGGCACAGGTTGGGTGCAGTGTTGGGTGCTGCTGTGTTGGGTGCTGGCATGCAGTGATGGGTGCAGTGTTGGGTGCTGCTGTGTTGGGTGCTGGGGTGCAGTGATGGGTGCAGCTCTGGGTGCAGGTTGGGTGCTGCTGTGTTGGGTGCTGGGGTGCAGTGATGGGTGCAGCTCTGGGTGCCGTCTTGGTGCCACCCAGCGCTGCAGTGACACATTAAGCCTGTTCCTGGTGGGTGCTGTGGCTCCTGAGTGCGGGTGCTGGAGCTCCGGCTCCAGACATGGAGAGTGTCCAGACTTTAGAGGGTGTTAATTGGATTCACATGTACATACACACACACGTACATATCTCCTAGCTGTAAATTCCTTTGGGAATAGTCTTCCTGGGATAAACACACTGCCGAGGGCTCCCTGCTCCCACCTTTGGGTGGTTAAACCCGGGGATGCTCTGGGTGCGCGCTGAAGTGATTAGAAATGAAGAGCAGGGATGGAATTCCTCCGTTCTGCACTGGGGAACGCAGGAGACTCCTTTCGGGAACGATGCTGCGAGGGCTGGAGCAGCTCTGCTCTGGAGCCAGGCTGAGGGAGCTGGGCTGGGGCAGCCTGGAGAAGAGAAGGCTCCTGAAGGGGAGACCTTAGAGCAGCTCCAGTGCCTAAAGGGGCTCCGGGACACCCGGAGAGGGGCTTTGGACACGGGGTGCAGGGGCAGGACGAGCGGAACGGCTTCACCCGGCTCCGGCGCTGCCCGCCCCAACCATTCCCGCTGGGAATGCGGTGACGTCACACAGGGCGCGGCGCGCCCCCTGGCGGGCGGCCGGCGGGGCGGGGCGCGGGGCGGGGTCACGTGTCCCCGCCCGCAGCATGGCGGGAGCGGCCCCGGCCCCGCGCGGGTCCCCCGGCGGGAGGCGGCGGCTGCGGGACGATGGGGTCCGGACCGCGACCTCCGCGGAGCAGGTGCGCGGCCTGGGGCGCTGTGGGGCAGGGCCGTGGCGCTGGGCTATGGGGCAGGGCTATGGGGTGCCGTGGAGCCGGGCTATGGGGCGCTGTGGGGCAGGGCAATAGGGTGCCGCGGGGCTGGGCTGCGGGGTGCTCTTGAGTCATGGTGACCTGGGGCTGGCTCTGAAGCTGCCCTGGGGCTGGCTTTGAGGGTGCCCTGGGACTGGGTTGTGGGGCCGGCTCTGAGGGCGCCAGGCTGCCATAGGGCTGGACTATGGGGTGTTATGGAGCTTGCCCTGAGGGTGCTGTGCGGCTGGATGTGAGGGTGCCGGGCTGCTGGAGGGCTGGGCTATGGGGTGCCGTGGGGCCGGGCTATAGGGTGCCGCTGGGCTGGGCTGCGGGGTGCTCTTGGGTCATGGTGCCCTGGGGCTGGCTTTGAGGGTGCTGTGGGGCCGGGCTATGGGTGCCCTGGGGATGGGCTGTAGGTTGTGGGGCTGGGTTTGAAGCTGCTCTGGGGCTGGCTGTGAGGGCGCCAGGCTGCCATAGGGCTGGGCTATGGGGTGTTATGGAGCTTGCCCTGAGGGTGCTGTGAGGCTGGGCTGTGGGGCTGGATCTGAGGGTGCCGGGCTGCTGTAGGGCTGGGCTATGGGGTGCTGTAGGGTCATGGTGCCCTGAGACTGGCTCTAAGGGTGCCATGGTGCCGTAGGGCTGGATTGTGGGGTGTTATGGAGCTTGCCCTGAGGGTGCCGTAGGGCTGGATTGTGGGGTAGTGTGGGGATGGCCCTCAGGGTGCTGGTCTGCCATGGGGCTGGGCTGTGAGGTACCAGGCTGCTGTGGGGCTGGGCTGTGGGGCTCTGTAGGGTCATGGTGCCCTGGGGCTGGCTCTGAAGCTGTCCTGGGGCTGGTTTTGAGTGTGCTGTGGGGCTGGGCTATGGGTGCCCTGGGGTTTGGGCTATGGGGTGTTGTGGGGATGGCCCTGAGGGTGCCAGGCTGCTGTAGGGGCAGACTATGGGGTGCTATGGAGCTTGCCCTGAGGGTGCTGTGGGGCTGGCTCTTATGACGCTTTAGGGCCGGGCTGTGGGGTGCTGTAGGGTGTCTGGCTCTGAAGCTGCTGTGGGGCTTGCCCTGAGGGTGCCAGGCCATCATGGGGCTGGGCTGTGGGGTGCTGTGGGGCTGGCTTTGAGGGTACCATGCCGCCGTGGGGCTGAGCTATGGGGTGCCATGGGGTGGGCAATCCCTGCCCCAGTTCCACCCCACACCCAGCCGGCGCACCCCGTGTTTCCTGGGGTCACCCATGGGGGTCCATGACACGTGTCCCCAGGCCCAGCTCAGGGCAGGCGGGGGGGTGCAGGGTTCATCCCCACCCTTTCCCCCTGCTCCATGTGGATCTGATCCAGCCCCGGCGCTGGGATCGCCCCAATGGTGCGAAAGGCAGCGCTGGTTTCCCAATCCATACGGGAATGCTGAAGCCGGGGGTGTTTTCCATGAGGATTATCCCAGTTTATGGGACAGCCCCAGTGCCGGGTGCTGGGTGTTGAACTGGGGTCTGGAGTTGTCACAAGTCCCATGTTTTCCATGGGGATGAACCAAGCTCCGTCTCTCCATGGGGATGAACCAAGCTCCATCTTTCCATGGGGATGAACCAAGCTCCGTCTCTCCATGGGGATGAACCAAGCTCCAAGCTTCCCAATCTTTAAGCGTCGGGAAAGCAGCCCCAGTGCTTGAGTCCCCTCTAATCCAGGCTTAAAGCTCCTCCTCAGCTCCCGCTCAGTCTCCCATAGGCAGAACGGGACCGAGCGCCTTTGATCGCGTTGCTTTTCCCACTGTTCTTTGCCATGAGCTGGATAAACTCCTGGGAACGGGGCAGGAGCTTTGGGAAGGGCAGAGCCACCTTCCAGAGCTCACCTGGGCTTTGTTTCCACCTCCACGCTGGGTGCAGACCAAGGTGGAAGACATCGTGCAGGAGGTGTTTGATGCCTACAAGACGAACCATCACATCCCACAGTAAGTTCCTTTGGGAGCTGGTCCTGCAGTGGGGGCTCCGATGGGATCCAGCCACAAACCTTGGATGTGGTGGCATCAACTCATGTCCCCCCCCCGTTGTGTTCCAGGTTTATCCTGCAGCGGGAGAAGCATTTCCATTACCTGAAGAGAGGCCTCCGGCAGCTCACTGAAGCTTATGAGGTACCGGAGCTGCTGGTCCCGTGTCACCGGGTGTTTGTCACCCCCAGGGCAGTGGGTGCTGCTCATAGAGACATGGAATGATTTGGGATGAAGGGAGCTTAAAGCTCATCCAGTTCCAATCCCTGCCATGGGCAAGGGACACCTTCCACTAGAGCAGGTTGCTCCAAGCCCCTGTGTCCAACCTGGCCTTGAGCACTGCTAGGGATGGGGCAGCCACAGCTTCCTTATATCCAACCTAAATCCCTCCTGGTTCAGTTTGAACCCATCACTTCTTGTCCCATCGCTCCAGTCCCTGATGAAGGTCCCTCTCCAGCATCCTTGTACCCCCTTCAGACAGTGGGAGCTGCTCTGAGGTCTCCACGCAGCTTCTCTTCTCCAGGCTGGACAACCCCAATGTGTCCATATGGGAGCTGCTCCTGAGCATCCTTATGGCTCCTCTGGCCTTGCTCCAACAGCTCCATGTCCTTCTTATGTTGAGGACACCAGAACTGTGTGCAGTTCTGGTGTCCTCAACATAAGAAGGAAGGTGTCACAGAGCAGAGTGAAGCAGTTCTGGGGGTTCTCCTGCACCCCCAAGACCTAGATACCCCCTCATTGTCCCCCTTGTCCCGCAGTGTCTGGACGCCAGCCGCCCTTGGCTCTGCTACTGGATCCTGCACAGCTTGGAGCTGCTGGATGAGCCCATTCCGCAGTCGGTTGCCTCTGAGTAAGTGACAGCAGCATGACCAAAAGTTGGGGACACCCCCCCCCCCCCCCACCTCTTTCCCATAGTGGCAGCTTGGGGACCCCCACATCATGTCCTGGCTGCAGCCACCAGCTCCATGTGATGCTGGAGGTGCCACCTCCTGCTGTCCCCGCACCAAAGGAGCTTTGTTCCTCCCCTGTCACCATCAATGGGGCCTTTCTTGCTGCCGGCGCCTCGTGACACGTGGAGATGGGGGGGAGAGGGATGAGATAACCCCATCCTTGACCTTGGGGGGGGCACATGGGGGGTGATTTTGGGGGGGGTCTAACAGCGCTGGGCTGGCCCCTTGCGAGCTGTGGGTTATGGGGTGAGGGGTGTCCCCATTGCTTTGGTGGCTCATTGTCACCTCTCCTTTAGCGTGTGCCAGTTCCTGAGCCGCTGCCAGAGCCCCCAAGGAGGTTTTGGGGGGGGGTCCCGGCCAGCACCCCCACCTTGCCCCCACCTATGCTGCGGTCAATGCGCTCTGCATCATTGGCACGGAGGAGGCATTCGGTGTCATTGACAGGTAGGGCTGGTTGTGGGGCACAGGGAGGGGGGGTCCCAAGGTGCTGGCACGGGGTTGGGGGGACACAGGACACGTGTGTGTGTGTGTGTCCCCCCCCCCCCTGCAGCACAATGGGTCTCGCAGGAAGAAGCTGCTGCAATACCTGCACTCGCTGAAGCAGCCCGATGGCTCCTTCCTCATGCACGTCGGGGGCGAGGTGGATGTCAGGTGGGTGAATGGCTCTGCCGTGGGTCACAGCACGGAGCCGGGGTCACCTCCCTGAGCCCCCACACCGTGTCCCACAGGAGCGCCTATTGTGCTGCATCCGTGGCCTCCCTGACCAACATCCTGACCCCCGCGCTCTTCGCCGGGACAGCCGAGTGGATAGCGAGGTGAGAGCTGGGGGTGGGACGGGCCGTGTCATGGCGCCATGGGGTGGGTTGGGATGAAGGGAGCTTAAAGCTCCTCCAGCTCCAACCACGGGCAGGGACACCTTCCACTAGAGCAGGTTGCTCCAAGCCCCTGTGTCCAACCTGGCCTTGAACACTGCCAGGGATGGGGCAGCCACAGCTTCTCTGGGCACCCTGTGCCAGCGCCTCAGCACCCTCACAGGGAAGAGCTTCTGCCTCAGAGCTCATCTCAATCTCCCCTCTGGCAGGTTAAAGCCGTTCCCCTTGTCCTGTCTCTACAGGCCCTTGTCCAAAGCCCCTCTCCAGGTTTCCTGGAGCCCCTTTAGGCCCTGGAGCTGCTCCAAGGTCTCCCCTTCAGGAGCCTTCTCTTCTCCAGGCTGCCCCAGCCCAGCTCTCTCAGCCTGGCTCCAGAGCAGAGCTGCTCCAGCCCTCGCAGCAGCTCCGGGGCCTCCTCTGGCCTCGCTCCAGCAGCTCCACATCCTCCTTATGTTGGGATATTGATCCCATCCTGTCCTCTCCACCCATGCAGGTGCCAGAACTGGGAGGGCGGCATCGGCGGTGTGCCAGGGATGGAGGCTCACGGGGGTTACACCTTCTGTGGCGTGGCAGCGTTGGTCATCCTCAAGCAGGAGCATCTCCTGAACCTCCGGAGCTTGCTGGTGAGCACCTCCAGCCCCTTCCTCACCGGGATGGGGGGGCTCTGACCCCCCCCTGTGGCCTCACGCCGCTCTGTCCTGCCCAGCACTGGGTGACCAGCCGGCAGATGCGCTTCGAGGGCGGCTTCCAAGGGCGCTGCAACAAGCTGGTGGATGGATGCTATTCCTTCTGGCAAGCTGGGCTCCTGCCCCTGCTGCACCGAGCCCTCCACGCCAAGGGTGAGTTGGCTGTTGGGGGGCTCCTGTCTTCCTCTGCCCCCCCCCACACCAGCAGCTTTGGGGGGGATGGAGGTGTTTTAGGAAGGGAATGAAGCGCAGTGATTTGGGTGTCCCTGTTCCGGGCGGGAGCTGCTGCATCAAGGGGGGCTTTAGAGGCTTGGTGGTGTGGAGGAAGCCCTGAGGGGGGGTGAGGGGGATTCCCACCTTCTTGGGGTCCCCCCCCCATGGATTTCACCACCTTCCCTTCCCCTCCAGGGGACCCAGCGCTGAGCATGACCCACTGGATGTTCGACCAGTCGGCGCTGCAGGAATACATCCTGCTGTGCTGCCAGTGCCCGGCCGGGGGGCTGCTGGACAAGCCTGGCAAGTGAGTACCAAGCTTATGGGGGGGCTTCCCGGTGCCCTGGCCCCTCACTCAGCACCCCAACATCCCCTTTCCCATGGCCAGATCCCGGGATTTCTACCACACGTGCTACTGCCTGAGCGGTCTGGCCATAGCGCAGCACTTCGGCAGCGGCGACCTCCACCACGAAGTGGTGCTGGGTGCCCCCAAGAACCGCCTGGTAGGTGCTGAGCGCCCCTGTTGAGCTCGGGGTGTCCTCCCCGTCCCAACGAGCAGGCTTTTAAGCACCTTGTCCTCTTGCTTCCCGGCAGCAGGCCACGCACCCCGTGTACAACATCACCCCGGAGAAGGTGGTGCGAGCGGTGATGCACTTCCTGCAGCAGCCCGTGCCCAGCCTGGAGCCAGCAGCCGAGTAGGGGGTGTCCCTGCTGCCCCCCCCTGCCCAGACTGTGCGGAGCAGCCCTGCCCCGGGTGTTTTGGTGCAGAGCGAGGTCCTCAGGGTGCTAGCAATACCAAAAACCTGCTCCCGTGGCCACCAGCTCCTGCCGCCATTCCCGGTGGTGATCCCGGTGCCATCCCGGTGGGAGCCGAGCTGGCCGAGGGGGACACGGGCCGTTGGCAGAGCTGTTGGGAATCAATAAAGCCCCAAGTAAGAGCTGCCCCGTGTTGCGTGTGTGCGGTGGGGAAGAGCTGCCACCACGGTGTGGGGCTGGGAGGTGACACTTGGGTCCAATCCTGGCGTCACCTCCTGCCCCAAGAGCATCGGGAAGTTGAAGGAAAGGGGGTTTTTTTGTCCCATTTTATTCTTTATAGTCTTATAGTAAAGGGAAGCCTCAACTTGCAAGACAACTCTGGGCAGTATGTACAACATACCTTAGATCCATGGAATGAATTGGCATCAAAACGGGGACTGGGGGGGGCGGGGGGGGCACCTATGGGGCAGGGAGGGGACACTAGAGATCAGAGAATGCCACAGAGGTGGGGAAAGGGCTATGGGGGGGGTGACAAAGGGAAGGAAGGAGGGGGACAGGATGCACACAGAGAGCACCCAGCCTGGCTCTGTGCTGTGGAAAGAGGGGGTGCAGGCGGCGTGTGTGTATCCCCCCCCCAAAGCTCCCACAGGCATTGGGGGCAGTTGGAATTGCACAAATAAATAGCGAGACCCCCGCCCCCCCCCGCCTTCCCTCCAGTGCTTGCCTGATGGGGGGCAGGAGCAGCTCCCCTGTGTGGGGCCTGGCGTTTTGGGGGACACACACACACACACACACACACACACACGGAGGGGGGGCTGCACAGCCTCACCCTTCAGCTCAGGACTGCTGTGGTCCCCGGGTATAAATAGAAATGCTCATATAAAACCAGAAAGGAGAAGGGTGAGGGGCTCGCTGGTTGCTGGGGGGGGGCAATGGGGCCGTCTCCTTGGAGCCCCCCCCCCCCCAAGTCTGTCGGGGCCCTGCCTGGCCGGCTCCCCCCGGGGCCGGTGCGGTTTAGAGCGGGGAAAGGGCCGGGAAGGGCTGGGAAGCTGCAGTCCAAGAGCCTCTACGAGAGAAGGGAGAGAGTCCTTACGCGGCCAGGGGCAGTGGGGGGCCCGGGGGGGGGCCTAACTGGCCTCCATGCGCAGCTTCTTCCTGCTCTGCGGCTCCTCGGGCTCCGAGTCGGAGCTGGAATCGGATCCGCCGTCGAAGGCGGAGATGGTGCTGCCCTTGGGGTTGGTGTAGAGGCTGTTGTCCGTCGAGGGGTAGTTGGCTTGAAGCTGAGCGCTCGACCTGGCCTTCTCCAGCGCACGCACTGCAAGGCAGGGCCACCACGTCACCCCCCTCCGCCTGTGTGTGTGTGTGTCTGTCCCCAAATCCCATGGGATTCCATCCCCCCCCCCCCCATCTCCTCACCTTGCTGCTCCAGCAGCGCGTTCTGGCGCTTGAGGTCGTCGATGTCCTGCTGGTGCGTGTGGTTTTTCCGGCGCATGTACTGGATGTACTCTGTGGCTTTGTCCAGGATTTGGGCCCGGGATGCCTGTTGCAATAGTGGGAAAAGACCAAGAGGCGAGATAAAGACCTAGTCCAGGGTGGATCCCATGGGATTTTGGCCGTCCCATCCCACCGGCAGCGCAGCACGAAGGAGTTTGCTGTCGCTTTGCTGCGCTGGTGGCACCGGGTGAGCTGAAACGCAGCTCTGGTCCTCAGCGGGGATCGAAGTAGGGCCGAGCCTCACCAGCACCGGGAAGGGCTGTTTGTGGACCTCCAAAAGGTGCTGGATTGAGCCAGGAGCCAAAACATTGGATCACGGAATGGTTTGGGATGAAGGGAGCTTAAAGCTCCTCCAGCTCCAACCACAGGCAGGGACACCTTCCACTAGAGCAGGTTGCTCCAAGCCCCTGTGTCCAACCTGGCCTTGAACACTGCCAGGGATGGGGCAGCCACAGCTTCTCTGGGCACCCTGTGCCAGCGTCTCAGCACCCTCACAGGGAAGAGCTTCTGCCTCAGAGCTCATCTCAGTCTCACATCTGGCAGGTTAAAGCCATTCCCCTTGTCCTGTCCCTACAGGCCCTTGTCCAAAGCCCCTCTCCAGGTTTCCTGCAGCCCCTTCAGGCCCTGGAGCTGCTCCGAGCTCCCCACTAGAGCCACACAACACGGATTCAACAGGTCTCTCCAGAGGCTGGCCCCGCACCGCTCGGACCGGGATGCACATCCCGCCCTCGGGAATGCCGGTAGGAAGCAGAGCTCACCCTCAGCGCCTGCCCCGGCTCCCACCACGCTCCCCAAACTCACCTTCTCTCCCTGCAGGGAGGGCACGGAGTCCCGCAGGCTGTGGAAGCTGTCCTTGATGTGGTCCCTGCGCTTGCGCTCCAGCGCGTTGTGATGGGCACGTTTGTCAGCCTGGGATGGAGGGGATGGAAGGAGGGACCGTGAGGAACGGCACCATGGAGGGGGGGGGATCCATGCCCTGCTCCCCAATCCCGCTGCGGGACACCCCGCTGGGGCCCGGGGTGGCTGGGAAGAGCCTCGCTGGTGTCTCAGCACCCGGAGCCGTGTCCCGGGGGGAAGGATGTGGCTCCCGATGCTTTCGGTTCCTGCCGCTTTCAGTTTCGCCTTTGGAGCTTCCTGCAGCCCCACAGCAGCCCCAGCGCGGGGACACCCCCCCCGACCGCCCCTGGTACACCCCAACCCCACATCCAGCCCCACAAGAGACATGAGGCCTCGAGTGTGTGTGTCCCAAACCTTGGTGGGGGACTCGGTGCCCCCCATTAACAGCCCCACAAAGCTCCCCCCCCACCCCAGCCCCATCTCTCTCAGAGGCGTGCTCCTGTCCCCAGCCCCACAGATCCCCTCCTAAGAAGTCCCCCAGCCCCATAAGTGTCCCCTCTCCAAGAGCCTCAGCCTCACAAGTGTGTGTGTCCCCTCCCAAGCGGAACTCCTGCCCCATAGGGATCCCCCCCCTCCCCAATCACACATCTCCCCCAAGACCTCCAGCCCCACAAGCTCCCCCATCCCCACAGGTGTCCCCTCCCCAAACTCATGTATCCCCCTCTCAAGAACCCCAGCCCCACAGATCCCCCCCCACTCCAGAAGACCCCCATCCTACATGTGCGCCCTCCCCAAAACCCCTCTCCCAGCCCCCCCTAAGAAGACCTCCAGCCCCACGGGTGTCTCCCACATGACCCCATCCCCACAGGAACCTCTAAGAAGCCCCCCAGCCCTTCCCGTCCCCCTCTCAAGAAGACCCCCAACCCCACAGATCACCCCCAGAAGACCCCCAGCCTCACAGAGCCCCCCCTAATGTAAGTCCCAGCCCCATAAGTGTTCCTTCATAGAAGACCCCAGCCCCATAAATCTCCCCCAGGAAACCCCCATCCCGACAAGTCCCCCTGAGAAGATCCCTCGGCCCCACAGATCACCCCCAGGACACCCCCAGCCTCACAAGCATCCCCACCGAGAAGACCCCCATCCCCACAGATCCCCCCTAAGACAACCCCAGCCCCACAGATCCCCCCCCCCCCCGAACACCCCCAGCCTCATAAATGTCCCTCTCCAGAACACCCTCACCCCACAAATTCCTCTTAAGAAGATTCCCAGTCCCACATGTGTCATCCCCGGAAGACCCCAGCCTCATAGGTCCCGCCTAAGAGGACCTCCAGCCCCACAGATCCCCCCCCTAAGACGACCCCCAGCCCCACAGATCCCCCCTAAGACGACCCCCAGCCCTGAAAGTGTCCCGTCCTAGAAGCCCCCAGCCCTACAGATCGCCCCTAAGAGGACCCCCAGCCCCATAAGTGTCCCTCCCCAGAAGCCCCCAGCCCTATAGGTCCCCCCTAAAACGACCCCCACCCCCACAGATCACCCCTAAGACCCATAAGTGCTCCTCCCCAGAAGCCCCCAGCCCCATAGATCCTCCCCTAAGACGACCCCCAGCCCCATAAGTGTCCCTCAGAAGCCCCCAGCCTCACAAATCCCCCCCTAAGACGACCCCCAGCCCCATAAGTGCCCCTTCCTAGAAGCCCCCAGCCCTATAGGTCTCCCCTAAGACGACCTCCAGCCCCACAGATCCCCCCCTAAGACAACCCCCAGCCCCATAGGTCCCCCCTCAGAGTACCCCCAGCCCCACAGATCCCCCCTCAGAATACCCTCAGTGCCACAGATGCCCCCTAAGACGACCTCCAGCCCCATAAGTGCCCCTTCCTAGAAGCCCCCAGCCCCATAGGTCCCCCATAACATGACCTCCACCCCCACAGATCCCCCCCTAAGACAACCCCCAGCCCCATAAGCGTCCCTCAGACACCCCCATCCCCACAACTCCCCCCCATAAGACACCCCCAAACCCCCTCAATCCCCCCCCCCCAAATTCTCCCCCCCCCCCACCGCGCAGGCGCACTCCCCCCCCACGTGCTCGGCTCCCGGCTCATACCGCGGACTGGAACCTCGGCTGCTCCTCCTGTGGGGCCCGTGGGGGGGGCACGAACGGGACGAGGAAGAGGAAGAAGAAGAACAAGAAGAAGGAGCCACCATGAAACGGCGCCGCGATGAGGAAGAGGAAACACAAACCCAACGTTACCCGGCGCCCATAGGGAAGCGATAGAAGGGGGGGGGATGTGTTTCATGTCGCGATAGCGGGGCCCGACTCACGTCGCTCTCCACCTCGATGTCATCGTTGTCGCTCATCGCTACCGGCCGGGCCGCGCCGCCACAACAACAGCCCGCAGCGCGCAGGCGCGGCCGAGCGTCAACGCGGCCTCCCCCCCTCCCTCCGGCGCGGGGGATTGTGGGAGTTGTAGTTCTCTTGGGGCAGCGTGAAACGGCACCACGCTGAGGCGGGGACTACAGCTCCCGGCGTGCACCGCGCGGAGGCGCGGTGCACGCCGGGAGCTGTAGTCCCCGCCTCAGAGTGCTGCTGGTGGTTGGAGCCCCTCATGGAGGGAGGAGGAAGACGGAGATGGAGGTGTGAGAGGCTTTATTGAGATATAGGGGGGTATAAAGGGGGCGGGTGTTGGGGGGCTATGGGTCTGCTTATGGGTCTGGGTAGGGGGCTGTGAGTCTGCTTAGGGGGCTATGGGTCTGGCTGTGGGTCTGGTTAGAGGGCTGTGCAGCTGGTTAGGGGGTTATGGGTCTGGCCTAGGGGGCAGTGGGGCTGGTTAGGGGGCTGTGGGGCTGGCCTGGGGGGCAGTGGGTCTGGTTAGGGGGCTGTGGGGCTCGTTAGGGGGCTGCGGGCCTAGCTTGGGGGCTGTAGGCCTAAGGGGGGGCTGTGGGTCCGGCCTGGGGGGTTATGGGTCTGGTTAGGGGGCTGTGGGGCTGGTTAGGGGGCTATGGGTCTGGCTGAGGGTCTGGTTAGGGGGCTGTGGGGCTGGTTAGGGGCTCTGGGGCTGGCCTAGGGGGCAGTACGTCCGGTTAGGGGGCTATGGGTCTGGTTAGGGGTCTGCGGGCCTAATGGGGGCTGTGGGTCCGGCCTGGGGGGCTATGGGTCTGGTTAGGGGGCTGTGGGTCTGGTTAGGGGGCTATGGGTCTGGTTAGGGGGCAGTGGGACTGGTTAGGGGCTTATGGGTCTGGCCTAGGGGGCAGTGGGTCTGGTTATGGGGGCTGTGGGGCTGGTTAGGGGGCTATGGGTCTGGCTGTGGGGGGCTATAGGTCTGGTTAGGGGGCTGCAGGTCTGGCCTAGGGGCGTCTATAGACCTGACTTGAGGGGTTGGGGGTCTGCCTGGGGGTCTATAGGCCTGGGCTGAGAGGCTATGGGTCTGTCTGTGGGGCTGTGGGTCTATCTGGAGGGGCTGTGGGCCAGCCTGGGAGCCTGCAGGCCTGGCCTGGGGGGGGGTCTGTGGGTCAGCCTGGGGGGCTGCAGGCTTTGCACGGGGGGCTCTGTGCTGCCAGCCCAGCCTTAGGGGGGGGGGACCTATGGAAGTTCGAGCCAGCTCAGGGGCAGCCGCAGGCTGGGCTGAGGGACCCCCCCTGTGCCCCACAGAACAAGGTGGGGGCCCCCCCAGCGCTGGGCCGGGTGAGGCTGCTCTAACCCAGCTGCTCCTCCTCCTCTCTGGGCAGCTCCTCGCTGGTGGCGGCCTCTCTGGGGTGCTCGTGCTCGGGGTCCCCGTCGCTGTCGGAGCCGGCCTGGTCGGAGCTGTCCTCCTGCAGGTAGCGGTAGCCGCGGGCGCGGTGGCGCGGGCGCGGGATGCGGGGCAGCCGGTACTCCACGTGCCGCCCCAGCTGCCGCTCCAGCCGCACGTACGTCCCCACCGCCACCACCAGCGTCACCAGCAGCATGGAGAGCTTGGCCTGCACCGCGACAACTTGGGGGTCAGCGTGGTGCTGCAACCCCCCCCCCCCAAACCAGGTCCCACCGTGGGGTTCTGCCCACCCCATCGCTGTCACCTTCATGGGCAAACCTGACCACAGGTAGACGGTGAAGATGGCCAGGGCTTGCCACCAGTGGTAGATGGTGAAGATGAAGTCTTGGCGCTCCTTGTTCTGGTACAACATGCCCAGGAGGACTGTGAAGGAGGAGAACTGCTGTCAGCGACCCCCTCTGTGGGTCTGTCCTGCTCCTCCTCAGCACATCCAAGGAGCTGAGCACCACCAGGTTGTGGTGCCAGAGGACGTGAGGAAGCTGAAGGACGAGAGAGACCTTCCAGCTACTCACTGCTGATGCTGGTCTTGTTGAGGGCGCTCCCCGTGCCCCAGAGCGCAGCGATGGTGTAGAGCAGAGGAGCCTGCCCCACGAGCCGGGGCTCTGGTGCCCAGCAGAACAGCGTCACCAGGAGGGCAGCGTGGATGAAGGCTCCCGCCAGCAGCGGGACGTGCCGCCGCAGGCGCAGCATGCCCAGCGCCAGGCTGGAGCAGGCTGAGGCGGACAAGCCATAGGCCATGAGGAGATAGGCCAACTTCTCCAGCCCCAGCGCGCACACCCCATAGTTCTGCAGGGAGGACGGGCTCCGTGTCACTTGGTTGCGTTGTCCCTGCTCCGTCACCTCCCCTCTGGCCCCCCATCCCTACCAGGGAGAAGCCGGTGCAGACAAAGAGCACCTCGAAGCCGCTGTAGATGAAGAGGGGGAAGAGGTGGCGCAGGCGATAGTCCCTCACGTGCTTGAAGGGCAGCTGGAAGATGTTCCCCCAGCCGATGCTGCGCAGGTCGATCTCCTCCGTGGGGCGATAGGCTGCACCGCAGAGCACCAGGACCTGTGTGTGGAGCAGGTCATCCCATGTGAGATGGTTTGGGTTCCAAAGGCCCTTGGCATCACCCAGTTCCAACCGCCCTGCTGTGGATCACTAAGCAGGTCCTGCTTGACCGACCTCATCTCCTACAATTGACCTGCCTGGTGGGTGAGGGAAAGGCCGTGGACATTGTCTCTTGGGACCTTACTAAAGCATTGACACCGTGTCCCACAGTGTCCTCCTGGAGAAACTGGCTGCTCGTGGCCTGGCTGGGTGGATTCTTTGCTGGGTTGGAAATTGGCTGGATGGCAGAGCCCAGAGTGTGGTGGTGGATGGTGTCACCTCTAGTTGGTCACTAGTGGTGGCCCTCAGGGCTTGGGATTGGGGCCAGTGTTGTTTGAGATCTTCACTGATGATCGGGATGAGGGGAGCAAGGGCCACCTTGACCAGTCACTTTGCAGGTGACACCAGGTTGGGTGGGAGTTGATCTGCTGGAGGCTCTGCAGAGGGATGTGGCCAGGCTGGATCCATGGGTTCAACAGGGCTCAGTGCTGGGTCCTGCACTTGGGCCACAGCAGCCCCATGGAATGCTCCAGGCTTGGGAAGCTGCTCATGGAAAAGGACCTGATGGAGCCGAACAGGAGCAGCTTGTGCCCAGGCAGCCAAGAGGCCACCAGCAGCCTGGGGCCTGTCCCAGCCCCAGTGTGGCAGCAGGGCCAGGGCAGGGATTGTCCCCCTGTGCTGGGCACTGGTGGGGCTGCCCCTCGAATCCTGGGTCAGTTCTGGGCCCCTCACCCCAAGAGAGACATTGAGGGGCTGGAGCGGGGCCAGAGAAGGGCCCCGGAGCTGGTGCAGGGCCTGGAGCACAAGTGTGATGAGGAACGGCTGAGGGACCTGGGGGGGTTTAGTCTGGAGAAGAGAAGGCTCAGGGGGGACCTTCTCGCTCTCTGCAACTGCCTGACAGGAGGCTGGAGCCAGGAGGGGGCTGGGCTCTGCTCCCAAGGAACAAGGGATGGGACGAGAGGAAACGGCCTCAAGCTGCCCCAGGGCAGGTTTAGACGGAGCTGAGGAACAATTCCTTCCCCAGAGGGTGCTCAGGCATTGGAACAGGCTGCCCAGGGCAGGGCTGGAGTTACCATCCCTGGGGGGGTTTAGAGGACGTGTGGATGTGGCTCTTGGGGGACACGGGTCAGTGGTGGCCTTGGCAGTGCTGGGAATGGTTGGACTCGATGATCTTGAAGCTCTTTCCCAGCCTGGTTGGTTCCATGGCTCCCTAGGGGTGACATTGGCCCTGCGGGTGCCCGTCCCTGCCCGCCCCGTGCTCACTCACCACCAGCATGGCGAGGAAGGCGGCCGCCATGAGCATGCTCTCCACCACGATGAGGTTGACGCTGCGGGGCAGGCTCTGCAGCACCGTGGTGTTGAAGCCGGCCAGCGTGCCATGGCTCAGGGTCCCTGCCGGAGGTGGGGGGGACACACACACCATGGCTTATCCCCAGCAGGAGGTCCCCCCATGCCACCCCACCTCACCACCCCGTCCTCACCGCAGTGCTTCACCCCGAAGAGCGTGTGGTTGAGCTGGTAGAGGTAGTTGTTGAGGAAGAAGAGCATGGGCATCTGAGCGCAGACGAAGCTCAACTGCATCACGGAGAGAGCGGGAGATGCTCAGCACCACGGTGCCCAGCACCTCCCATTCCCTAGGCCAACACTCACATGGAAGCAGGCGTAGAAGATGGTTTGGAAGACGATGAGGTAGCCATCGCTGGCCCCTCGCGGCGCCCGCTGCTGCTTCTGCACGTGCTCCTCCTTGTAGTTGACGTGCTCGTAGTACTTCTGGGCCATCCTACGCGGCGCGATGGGTCAGTCGGGGCCACCCAGCCCCCCAACCCCACCCCACCGCTGCCCACCTGGTGATGTAGCTGCCCATGGAAGCCCAGAGGGGCACGATGGCCACCCCGATGGCCACGGCCGAGGGCACCAACGTGTAGTAGCGCTCCCAGTAGTTGCTGGAGACGAAGAAGGCGTAGATGCCCACCGCGAGGAACATGGCCCACTTGATGCCAAAAAACCTGCCGGGGATTGCAGAGGGAAGCCCGGATTCCCCTTGGGAATGCCGTTGGGAAGCACGGAGGGCGCCGTACCTGATGAAGATGGGTGTATAGAGCAGCGCCGCGATGGGGGTGACGTTGATGCCCATCAGCACCTTGCGGTCGATGTCCTCCAGTTGGATGTTGCTGTACTTCACCTCCCGGTACGTCTCATCGTAGTGCAGGATCAGCTGCATCTGCAGCAGGCCTTGGGGGGGGGGGGGGGGGGGGTCCAGAGGCCTGTCACCCCCCACCCTGACCCCCCAAACCACACTGGGGGTCCCCGAGGAGCAACAGGACCATACCCAGGTAGACCCCATAGGTGAGGGTCCCGGCCAGGCTGGCGGCCAACACGTTCTTGATGACCCCGAGGCGCTTGCGGCGGAAGAACTTGTGCTCCTCCTCCTCCTCGTCGTAGTCGGGGTGAGCACCCACAAAGTCATCCAGCTACGGGTGACACGGGCTGTCAGCACCTGGGGGCTGGTCCCTATGGGTGCCCCCCCCCCCCACCCATAGGGACCTCACCTGTGCCTCCGGCCCCTCGGCACCCGCCGCCGCCGTGCCCGCGTCCTGGTACATGCTGGGCTCCTTCTGCATCCTGCCTGGGGGGGGCCTGCGGGGTGGTGGGGTGCTGCTGGCACCCCCCAGAGATGAACCCGGCACCCCCAGACCCTGCACCCATGTGCTTTGCACCCCTGACACCAGCACCCCCAGAGCTGTGCTCATGCGCCTTGCACCCCCAGAGCTGAACCCCTGCACCCAGCACCCCCTGCACCCATGTGCTTTGCACCCCTGAAACCAGCACCTCAGACCCGCACCCTTGTGCTCTGCACCCCAGCACCCTCATCCCCTGCACCTGTGTGCTTTGCACCCCCAGACCAGCACCCAGCACCCCTGAGACCAGCACCCCCAGACCTGTGCTCATGCGCCTTGCACCCCCAGAGCTGAAGCCCTGCACCCAGCACCCCCAGCCCCTGCACCCATGTGCTTTACACCCCTGAAACGAGCACCCCAGCCCCTGCACCCTTGTGCTTTGCACCCCTGAAAGCAGTACCCCCAGAGCTGTGCTCATGCGCTTTGCACCCCCAGAGCTGTACCCAGCACCCTCAGAGCTGTACCCCTGCACCCATGTGCTTTACACCCCTGAAACCAGCACCCTCAGACCTGTACCCCTGCACCCAGCACCCCCTGCACCCATGTTCTTTACATCCCTGAAACCAGCACCCCAGCCCCTGCACCCTTGTGCTTTGCCCCCCTGCGCCCAGCAACCCCAGCCGCTGCATCCAGCACCCTCATCCCCTGCACCCGTGCACTTTGCACCCCCAGATGAAGCCAGCACCCCCAGACCCGGCACCCATGTGCTTTCCATCACTGCGCCCAGCACCCCCAGACCTGTACCCATCTGCTTTGCCCCCTGCGCCCAGCACCCCCAGCCCCTGCGCCCAGCACCCCCAGCCCCTGCAGCCGTGCACTTCGCGCCCCCAGCCCAGCACCCAGCACCCGCAGCCCAGCACCCATGTGTTGCCCCCCCAGCCCCTCCCCGCAGCAGGGCCTTGCCCCCGGTACCGGAGCCCGGGGCGGGGCCGGCGCCGCTTCCTCTTTGGGACGGGGCGGGCGGGACGGGGCCGCTTAAAGGGGCCGATCCCGCACCCTGCGCCCTGCGCCCTGCACAGCACCCGCTGAGCCCCCCAGCACCCTGCACAGCACCCACTGAACCCCCCAGCACCCATAGAACCCCCCAGCATCCTGACGCCCTCACAGCACCCATTGAACCCCCAGCACCCTGCACCGCACCCACTGAACCCCCCAGCACCCTGCCCCCTGCACAGCACCCATTGAACCTCCCAGCACCCTGCCCCCTGCACAGCACCCATTGAACCTCCCAGCACCCTGCCCCCTGCACAGCACCCATTGAACCCCCAGCACCCTGCACCCTGCACAGCACCCACTGAACCCTCCAGCACCCATTGAACCTCCGGCACCCTGCCCCCTGCACAGCACCCATTGAACCCCCCAGCACCTGCCCCCTGCACAGCACCCACTGAACCCCCCAGCACCCCGACCCCTGCACAGCACCCTTTGAGCCAGCCAGCACCCTGACCCCCTCCCCAGCACCCACTGAACCCCCAATCACCCTCAGCTCTCCCACCAGGCCCCGGTGTGGGTGCTCGGGTGCTGGGTGCTGGGTGCTGCTCGGGTCCCTCCCGCTCTCACTTCCCCTTCCCGAGCCGGGGCCGTTTGTGGGTGCGGGGTTGGTTGTGGGGTGACGGGACCCGTGCGGGTCCCTGCGGCACCCAGAGCCGGTGCCGGGAGCGCCCATGGGTGCGTGGCCGGGCCGGGGTGCCCGGGGGCAGGGCCGGGACCGGGGGTGACACCGCGGCACGGTCACGGGACCGGGGCAGGATCCGGCCCAGCCGGTACCGGGGGATGCCTGGGCTGGGGAGAAGGAGCCACCAGCACGTGTGGGGTGCAGGGGGTGCTGGGGGGTTCAGTGGGTGCTGGGGAGGGGTCAGGGTGCTGGGAGGTTCAGGGGTTCAATGGGTGGCGGGGGGTTCAATGGGTGGTGTGTAAGGGTCAGGGTGCTGGGGGGGTTCGATGGGTGCTGAGTGGGGTGTCAGAGTGCTGGGGGGTTCAATGAGTGCTGGGGGAGTTCAATGGGTGCTGTGCAGGGGTCAGGGTGCTGTGGAGGTTTCAGTGGGTGCTGTGCAGGGGTCAGGGTGCTGGGGGGTTCAATGGGTGCTGTGCAGAGGGTCAGGGTGCTGAGGGGTTTCAATGGGTGCTCTTCAGGGGCCAGGGTGCTGTGGGGGTTTCAATGGGTGCTGTGCAGGGATCAGGCTGCTGGGGGGATTCAATGGGTGCTGTGCAGGGGTCAGGGTGCTGGAGGAGTTCAATGGGTGCTGGGGAGGGGTCAGGGTGCTGGGAGGTTCAGGGGTTCAGTGGGTGGTGGTGGGGTCAATGGGTGCTGTGCAGGGCTCAGGGTGCTGGGGGGTGCAGTGGGTGCTGTGCAGGTCTCAGGGTGCTGGGGGGTTCAATGGGTGCTCTTCAGGGGCCAGGGTGCTGTGGGGGTTTCAATGGGTGCTGTGCAGGGGTCAGGCTGCTGGGGGGATTCAATGGGTGCTGTGCAGGGGTCAGGGTGCTGGGGAGGTTCAGTGGGTGCTGTGCAGGTCTCAGGGTGCTGGGGGTTCAGTGGGTGCTGTGCAGGGTGCTGGGGGGTGCAGTGTAATGGGGGCCCCATGATCCCATTCCATGTCTGGCCCCGCGGTGCCCTGGGGCACCTCCATGGGGCAGCGGCCGCCTGGGGACAACCCTGGCACCCACCACGGTGCCCGACTGGGTGCTGCCACGGGGGAACCGTCACCCCTGCCCTGGGGGTGCTGGGGGTGAGCCCCGTAGTGCTGGCGGTGTGGGGCAGGGGACCCATGGGGTGCATTGGGGGGTCTATGGGGTCCCTGTGGGTCAGGGTGGCCCCGGGGAGCAGGATCATGGGTGTCTATGGGGTCCCCATGGGTCAGGGTGGCCCCAGGAAGCAGGATTATGGGTGTCTATTGGGTCCTAATGGGTCAGGGTGGCCCCAGGGACCAGGATTATGGATGTCTATGGGGTCCCAATGGGTCAGGGTGGCCCTGGGGACCAGTATTATGGGTGTCTATGGGGTCCCAATGGGTCAGGGTGGCCCCGGGGAGCAGGGTTATGGGTCCCTATGGGTTCCCCATGGTTCGAGGCCCATGGTGGTGCTTTGGTGACCACAGGAGTTCCCCAGGACCGCTGTCCCATGGAGGGGAGGGCCCACCCCAGGCCTTGGCCCCATTGCCAGCCCCACAGAGGCGGGGCCCAGCCCTGCCCACCCCTGGCCATGGGGCCTGGTCACCAGCCCCACAGCATTTAGGAGCATCACCCTGAGCTTCAGCAGCACGTCCAGCTCCTCTGGCCACCCCTCAGCCCCACAGGTAAGCACTTTGGGGTCCCATGGAGGCTGTGGGGCACCCCTCTGCGTGGGTTCCCTTGAGGGAAGGTGGGTGCATTGGGCATGGAGAGGGGCAGATATGGGGCTGCAGCTCTGCCCCACACCTCCTGGGGTGGCTCCATGTGCTGGTAGCCCCGAGCAGGCTTTGTGTTAGCCCATACTGGGGTCCTTGGTGGTCCTTGTGGGGCAATGTGGGTCCCTGTGGTCCCCATGGGGTGACCCCACAGCAGCAGGGCGGGAGGCTGGTGGTGATCCCGGGAATGCCGGGCATGTCCTGCCGGGCACACCGGAGCTTCGCCGGGATGAGTCACCTCGGGAGAGCCCCGAGCACCAAAGCTTCACCCTGGAGAGGTGCCACAGGCAGCGTGGGACATGGGTGACTCCTCCTGGGAGCGGGCCGGCATTCCAGCGCTTCCAGCCCCGGCATTCCAGCGCTTCCAGCCGCGGCATTCCGGCACTTCCAGCCCCGGCATTCCAGCGCTTCCAGCCGCGGCATTCCGGCACTTCCAGCCGCGGCATTCCAGCGTTTCCAGCCCCGGCATTCCGGCACTTCCATGCCTGTGTCTATCCCCAGGGCCCCCACACTGTCAGTGGAGAGCAGCAGCTCCTTCCAACCCCTCGGCATGCACCAACCCCTCGAGCTGCCCGGGCAGCAGCCGCCGGGCTGTGGGAAGTGCATCCCCGTGTGCGGTGATCCCGGGAATGCCGTCGGGTGCAGCGGGAGCAGCACCGGGAGCGTCGGGAAGGGGCCGGTGATGGGCAGTGCTGGATGGTGAGAGCGAGGGAGCGGGGGGCAGAAGGTGATGGGGTCCCCATGGTGGTGCTGATGGGGGGGGGGACAGGTTTGGGATCCAGGGATCACCACATCCCAGCTCCCGGGACTGGGAATGCTCCTGAGGATGATGGTGGTGGTGGGAATGGGGGCATGGATGGTGATGGGAGAGCGTGAGCATGGGATGGGTGGGAGCAGGAGAGGTCAGGGTGCTCTGCCCTCACCCCAGGGTGCTGTTTGGTGCTGGTGTGGGGTGAAGCAGAGCTGGGTGCTGCTGAAGGGTGCTGGGGGACAGGTTTGGGGTCCATGGGCCAAGGGATGAGACATGGGAATGCCGGGATCAGAGCCATGTAGGGGGCACGAGGAGGACTCCCTGCCCTGTCCCCAGGGACTCCGGGGCTCCAGTTTGGGGTGCTGTGGGGCTGGGGGGGACGTGGAGCTTCTCGGGGGGCTGCGATGGGGCTGGTGTGGGTCCGGGGTCCCTGTGACACCCCTGTCCCTGCAGCGGGAACCCCTTTGCGGGGCTGGTGACCCTCCTGCGGGCAGCCTGGCTCTCGGGGAAGACGCGGCCCATGGAGTACCGGGTGGCCCAGCTGGAGGCCCTGGGGCGCTTCCTGGAGGAGAAGAAGCAGGACATCCTGGAGGCCACGGCCCTGGACATGGGCAAGGTGAGGAGAAGGGGAGCCGGGTGCCGGTCATATCTTTGGGACCCTTCCGACTCCTTCATCTGGGTCTTGCATCCTCCTGGCTGCAGGTGTGGGGCTCCAATTGGGGTCCTGCATCCCCCTTGATGTGCCCCAAGGCTGCTGTGGCGCACCCATAGGTGCTGGGTCCCCACAGAGCTCTCTGTAGCCAGGGACAGGATGATGCTGCTGGGCAGGCTCGATGCCATTGACCCCATCCCTGGCGCATGAAACCAGGCCGAGCCCCCGGTGGCCACGGCAAGGTGGGACCCTCGGTGTCACCAAGCTTCGCCCCACACATGGAGTCACTGGTGGCTTCAGGTGACCTCTGCAGAAGGTGATGTCTTGGGGTGCTCCTCAGCAGCACGGTCCCACCCGGGATTACTGGTGGTGTTGGGCAACATGCTGGTGTTGCACATTCCTCCCGGGGCTCCTTGCGGGGACTGGTTCCACTGGGATCTGCATCCAGCTCCCGCCTGGATGTGACTCTGGGTATTGCAGCCCACGGGCACGGCAGGAGTGCCTTGTGGTTTGAGCTCAGCTCTTCTCCATCTGCTTCGGGAGCCTTTTGCCCCCCTTTTCCCCTCCTTGAGATGTGCTGCAGCTCATTCCCTGCTTCCCTCGTGGATCATCAGGAGATGTTCTCAGAGGGATAACTGCTCTTATCACATAGTGGGATCGCTCAGACCCAAAGGACTTGCATCTATGGGTGTATCAGACCCGGCTTTCGACATCCTGACATCTCCCAGGCTTTGTAATTGCCTTGTTTGTGTGAGGTGAGGACCTTCTCCTTCAGCATCAGATGGGCATCAGAGCTCCAAGTGCGTCCTTCAGCTCTCCTAATTGCATCTAATTAGTTCCTGTTGTCCACTAACACCTTTGTTATGCAGTTGGACCTTCATAGTTAGATGGACAATTCATCTGCTCTTACATATCTGAGGTGGGTGCCTCACCTCCAGCCATGCCACTTGCTCCCCATTGATCTTGGAAGGCTCTTGGATGACCTCAGCTTTAATGTCCCATCTTATAACCTTGGTGGCTTCTTGAAAGCCTTAATCTGCGGCAGCAGTTTCCTCATCCTTCCAGTGATGCAACTGTCAGCCAAGAGCGTCCCCGTTGCTTCACCGACCATCTCATGGGCTTGCTGAGCCCTCACGTGCACCTCAGCCTCCTGGCAGTGACACATCCGGTGGCATTGGGCACCTGAAGGTCTCCTGAGTGCGGTTTGGTGGTGGAACATCAGAAGTTGCTGCCTCCAAACCCCCCAACACCAAAGGGCTGTGGTGGTGGAGGAAGGCTCCCACCCTTTGGTTGGGTTGGAGGAGTCCAAAGGACGTTGGGATGTGCTTTGCAAACATGGGTTTGAAGCGCAGGAGCTTTGCTCTTCCTGCTCTCCAGGACTTGGAGGGGCTTTATTGAGCCCCTTTACTTCACACTTCTCCTGCAAGGACATCCCGAGCTGTGCTTCGTGGTTACAGCAGCAGAGAGGACCCACCATGGGCAGGACGTGCCTTGGAAGCCGCCATGATCCCAGCCCTGATGTCCCACCACCGCTCCCAAGTCCATGTGGACGTTGTGTCCGTTGCCTGTTGGGATGCTGGATGTTGGGTTTGATTCCCAAACTGAGGCATCTCAC
The DNA here is from genome assembly GCF_004027225.2 of Strigops habroptila. NCBI lineage: Eukaryota > Metazoa > Chordata > Aves > Psittaciformes > Psittacidae > Strigops > Strigops habroptila. Next base: position 1,456,923 of record NC_046358.1, read on the forward strand.
CCCACCTGCCTTTCCCAGGTCACTGCAGGAGCACCAGGAGCTATGGGGGGTTCTGTCTGCCTGGTGGTGGGGACGTGGGCACAACAGTGGGAGCATTGTCCCATCCCAGGTCTGCAGCGTGGAGCTTCCTTGGACATCAGCACCAGCTTGTCTGGAGCTCCTGGGGACGTGGCTTGGTCCCCCCCTTGGCTCAGGGCTTCAGCCCCATCATCAGCAGTTCACAGATGTGACCTCGGGAGGTGACAAATACTGTGGAGATGTTAAAGGGGCTCCAGGAAACCTGGAGAGGAGCTTTGGACAAGGGCCTGTAGGGACAGGACAAGGGGAATGGCTTTAACCTGCCAGAGGGGACACTGAGATGAGTGGAAGGTGTCCCTGCCCGTGGCAGGGGTTGGAGCTGGATGAGCTTTAAGGTCCCTTCAACCCAAACCTTCTATAGTTCTGCTTAATAGCTTCTACTTAATGTCTTCTCCTCCTCTTCATGGGCAGAAGAGGGGGGAGATGCCTCCTGTGGAAGGGGAGATGGTGGGGTCGCTGTTGGGGTGATGCTTACGTGATGTCTATCCCCAGCCATCCTTCGAGGCTTACCTCATTGAGATCCTCCTGTGCAAGAACGAGCTCAACAACACCCTCAACAACCTGTGCCACTGGATGAAGGACGAGCACGTGGACAAGAACCTGGTGAGGCAGAAGCTCTGGGCTGGGAGGGAAGGGAAGAGGGGGACACACGTGGCCGGTGCTGGGGGGCAGAGCAGCTCGGGCAGGGGACAGCACTGAGGTCATGGTCTTTCTTGCAGATGACACAGCTGGACTCTGCCTTCATCCGCAAGGACCCCTATGGGGTGGTGCTCATCATTGGGCCCTGGAACTACCCCATCCACCTCCTCCTGGGGCCTCTCATTGGGGCCATCGCTGCTGGTGAGCTGAGGATCCAGGCTGGGGTGCCACAAGGGCTGGTTGTCACCGTGTCACTGCTCTGATGTCCTCTCCATCTCCCCCCAGGTAACTGTGTTGTCATCAAACCCTCCGAGAAGGCCAAGAACACTGGGAGGCTCCTTGCTGAATCGCTGGGCTGCTACCTGGACAGTGTGAGGAGCAATTCCTGGCCTTATCCCTGTCCCTGCTGAGGGCCATGGTGTTCCCAACCCTGCCTTGCCCTCACCAGCACTGGTTCGAGGTGCTGCTCTACCTCCTTCATCTGGGATGCTGGTGGTGGGGATGGGGACACCATGGGCAGATGCTGACCATGGGGGACCCTTCCTCTTGCATTGCAGGACTGCTTTGCCGTGGTGACTGCTGGTGTGCAGGAGACCACCAGGCTGCTGGAGAACAAGTTTGACTACATCTTCTTCACTGGTATGTCCCATGGGACAGAACAGAGCCCGGCCTCGGGTTAGTGCAGTGTAGGAGGAGGGATTCCCTCTGGACACTCCATGGTTCCTTACCCTGTCCATCAATATGAGGTGGTGGGCAGCCTGCCCTCTAAGAAGCCAGAGCTCATTGTGCTGGAGGGCTGGTGTCAGGATCTGTTGGAGGATCCAGGATGTTGTAACAGAGGAGAACATAAGGGCCTGTAGGGCCAGGCCAAGGGGAATGGCTTTAACCTGCCAGAGGGGAGATTGAGATGAGCTCTGAGGCAGAAGCTCTTCCCTGTGAGGGTGCTGAGGCGCTGGCACAGGGTGCCCAGAGAAGCTGTGGCTGCCCCATCCCTGGCAGTGTTCAAGGCCAGGTTGGACACAGGGGCTTGGAGCAACCTGCTCTAGTGGAAGGTGTCCCTGCCCGGGGCAGGGGGTTGGAGCTGGAGGAGCTTTAAGCTCCCTGCCAACCCAAAGCATTCCATGACTCTATCCTTGTATCTGAGGGTCTGGTGGGACCTGGCTCCCCAGAGAGCCCCATCCCAGAGCTGGGCTGTACTTGGTGTGTTCCCAGCCTTGACTCAGCTCTTCCCTTGCCCTCAGGCAGCCCGTCCGTGGGGAGGATGGTGATGGCAGCCGCTGCCAAGCACCTCACCCCGGTGACGCTGGAGCTGGGGGGCAAGAACCCCTGTTACGTGTCGGACACGTGCGACGTGCGCAGCGTGGCCCGGCGGCTGGCCTGGGGCCGCTTCTTCAACGCGGGGCAGACCTGCGTGGCGCCCGACTACGTGCTCTGCACCCTGGAGATGCAGGAGAAGCTGATGCCCGCCCTGCGTGAGGCCATCACCGAGTTCTACGGCTCCAACCCTCGGGAATCGCCGGACTTTGGCCGCATCGTGGGGCAGAAGGAATTCCAGCGCATCCGGGCGCTGCTGTGCAGCGGGAGAGTGGCCATCGGGGGGCAGACGGATGAGAAGGACCTTTACATCGGTGAGGACACGGGGTTTGGGGATGTTGGGAGCTCCTTGGCTTGGGTGCTGGGTGATGTGGTGCCATAACCCTTCTCCACAGCTCCCACGGTGCTGGCGGACGTGCTGCCCTCTGATCCCATCATGCAGGAGGAGATCTTCGGGCCCATCCTGCCCATCGTCGTCGTGGCCAGCATGGATGAAGCCATTGACTTCATCAACGAGAGGCCTCAGCCGTTGGCCATCTACACCTTCTCCAGTGACAGCAAAGTGAGTGTGGGCCATGGAGCAGAAAGGGGGTGAGGAAACGGGGCTATAGGGCTTGTGTCCACCTCGCTGAAGCCCCAGGGCTTGCTCTGAAGGGTCTTTTGAGCCCTGATCCAGGGACATGGGACTGGTGGATGAGGTGGGTGACGTTCTTGTGAGACCCCCACTCTGGAGCACTGTGTCCTGCTCTGGGGCAACAGCACAAGAGGGACATGGAAGTGCTGGAGCAAGGCCAGAGGAGGGCATGGGGATGATCAGGGGCTGGAGCAGCTCCCGTATAGGGACAGGCTGAGAACATTGGGGCTGGTTCAGCCTGGAGAAGAGAAGCTGCGTGGAGACCTCAGAGCAGCTCCAGTGCCTAAAGGGGCTCCAGGAAACCTGGAGAGGGGCTTTGGACAAGGGCCTGTAGGGACAGGCCAAGGGGAATGGCTTTAACCTGCCAGAGGGGAGGTTGAGATGAGCTCTGAGGCAGAAGCTCTTCCCTGTGAGGGTGCTGAGGCGCTGGCACAGGGTGCCCAGAGAAGCTGTGACTGCCCCATCCCTGGCAGTGTTCAAGGCCAGGTTGGACACAGGGGCTTGGAGCAACCTGCTCTAGTGGAAGGTGTCCCTGCCCGTGGCAGGGGTTGGAGCTGGAGAAGCTTTAAGGTCCAAGCGGTGCCTGTGGAACCAGGCTCCAAGCCTCACATCCATCTTCTCTGCCCCCCTCGCAGGTGGTGGCCCAGGTCCTGGAGCGCACGAGCAGCGGCAGCTTCTGTGGCAACGACACCCTGACACACATGATCCTGACCTCGCTGCCCTTCGGGGGCATCGGTAGGTGCAGACCCCAACCTGCCTGTCCCTGCCCACCATGAGCCTGAACCACACTGGCCACGGGTGAGGGAGGGTCTTGGTGGCCCCAGAGCTCCGTGGTGTGCAGGGAACCCCGTGTGCACCTCTAGGACCTCCCCAAAGCCCTTTGGCTTCACTGCACAAGGGCCGAGCTCTCAGGCTTTGCATGTGTGGGGCACTGTGAGGTTCTTCTCTCCATGTTTGCTGTCCCAACCACCGTGTTCCCTGTGTACGTGCAGATGTTCCATATAAAGGGTTGGGAATTCTGCACCCCTTGGTTATATCCCTCGTGTTTCTGAGCAGCCAAAGTTGGGTTCCTGCCCTGCTCAGGCTTACCTGGAAGCTCCTCAATGCTGCTCCCTTTGGTCTCTCCATCACTGTGCTCCTCTCTATGGAGCACATCAACTCATTGTGCTCTTGGGCAGGTGAGCTCCCTCCTCCAGCCATCCTAGTACTGGCTCAGGATCAGGCCCTCAGCATCACTCAGGAGCAGGCTCCTGCCTTCATTCTGCCTTTTAGGACTAAACAGTAGGAGCAAAACTCTCGTAAACTTCTGGAGAACCTTCTTATGGTACCTTGGAGATGGCAAAGGCAAAGAGTTTCTGGTCTCCAGAGGCAACAGCAATTGTGTTCTCAGGTGAAACGTGAGGTTTGCTCAGCCCTGGGCCCTGCCTGGTGCATTGTCCAGGGAAGAGCCCAGGAAACCAGGAATCCTCTCATGGTACTTTCCCAATCTCCTGGTCTCCTCCTCAGAGTGTCCTCTGGAGGAATGTCTCCTCCTGCCTGTGCTCAGCATCTTGAATCAGACATAATGGGACACCACAAGAGCCAACCACAATTAATTCCTCACCTGCCTGTGGCTCAGGAACAATCCTTGGTGGTTCCCATTCCGGAACTTATCCTTATGGAAGTGATTCAGCCAAACGGAGGAGGAGGTGAAGCCATTTCATAGCAGGGCCTGAGGTCATCAGGGTGAGAAGGCGTTTGTCAAAGCTTCCACACCACAGCAGTCATTGGGCTGTTAACCACCGTGTGCAACCTCAGGTTGAAACCAGCCCCAGGAACTGGGAGAACTGGTGTTGATAATGGGGCTTCCCATTGGAAATGCTCCGGGAAGAAGATGACCTTCGTAGGGGCCAAGCTGGTAGATCCTAACCATGAGGAGATAGAGGTTGTAGAGGGAAATTGAGCCTTGTAGACCCAGCAAAACTCATGTAGATAAATGCAGGCCAGGAGAAATCATATGGAATCATGGAATGGTTTGGGTTGGAAGGGACCTTAAAGTTCATGTGGTTCCAAGCAGGGGTAGGAACACCTTCCACTAGAGCAGGTTGCTCCAAGCCCATCTAAACTGAGGCACTTGGACCTCAGTGACCTGCAGCAGGATTTGCTGGATCGAGGAGCTGTAGAGCTGCAAGAGGCCAAGGGGAAGGTGGGATCTCCAGCACCACATCCCTACTCAGCAGTTCCCATGAGGAAAGCTTTCCTTGTGTTGCCCGATGACGCTTGCAGCAGGCAGGAGCAGAGCCCCAGGGCAGGTTTGGACCTTGCTGTGTGTTACAGGGTGCAGTGGCCTGGGGAGGTACCACGGCAAGTTCACCTTCGACACCTTCACCCACCAGCGTGGGTGCCTGCACCGCAACATGGGCCTGGAGGCCCTCAACACCCTGCGCTACCCACCCTACAGCCAGCAGAAGCTGGGCTTCCTCACGGCCACCTTCGAGATCAAGCGCAAGGGCGCCTGCACCCTGCTCTGATGCTGCTCTGCACCCTCATGGACTCGGGATGGGGACACATGGTGGCCTCCTCTCCTCTCTTTCCATCTCCTTGGTCTTGGACAGCGTGATGGACACCTCGTCCTGCAGCCATCGTGACTCCACAGTGGACTCTGCTCTGAGCCCTCTGCTTGGACACGTATGGAATGGCCACAAGTTCTTCTTTTCACCCCAAAGTTGTCTTCTCAGCAAAGAAATGGTCCCCACGAGGCTGAGGAGCAGCAGTTCAACCCATTACCTCCTAGGTGGACCTTTCCTTCTGGATGAACCTCGCTCTGCCTTCTCTCAGTGCTGCCTGTTGCTTTTCTCCTCTGTGTAACCTTGCCTGTAGTAAAGACTTTGCATTGAGCTCTGCTGCCTGGCCTCACCTTGCTCCTGTCACCCAGCTTCGGGACAGGAATCCATCAGCTGAGCCCCAAAGGTGGGTGCTCAGAGCCTCAATGTCCCCCCATCCATCACACAGACACCCCCAGCCACAGCATCACACCCTGCTGGGCTCCATCACCCCCTGTGCTGGGCACTGGTGGGGCTGCCCCTCAAATCCTGGGTCAGTTCTGGGCCCCTCACCCCAAGAGAGACATTGAGGGGCTGGAGCGGGGCCAGAGAAGGGCCCCGGAGCTGGTGCAGGGCCTGGAGCACAAGTGTGATGAGGAACGGCTGAGGGACCTGGGGGGGTTTAGTCTGGAGAAGAGAAGGCTCAGGGGGGACCTTCTCGTTCTCTGCAACTGCCTGACAGGAGGATGGAGCCAGGAGGGGGCTGGGCTCTGCTCCCAAGGAACAAGGGATGGGACAAGAGGAAACGGCCTCAAGCTGCCCCAGGGCAGGTTTAGATGGAGCTGAGGAACAATTCCTTCCCCAGAGGGTGCTCAGGCATTGGAACAGGCTGCCCAGGGCAGGGCTGGAGTTACCATCCCTGGGGGGGTTTAGAGGACGTGTGGACGTGGCTCTTGGGGGACACGGGTCAGTGGTGGCCTTGGCAGTGCTGGGGAACGGTTGGACTCGATAAGCTTAAAGCTCTTTCCCAACCTGGTTGATTCTGTGGTCACCCCATACCCCATGGCTGATGTTGAGGTGCTCCAGGGGTGGGTTTTGGGGTGTGTTTTGCACCCCAAGTGGTTTGGGCTGGAGCGGAGCCGGCGCTGACGTGCGGTGGGGCAGAGCAGGAAGTGGGCAGCCTCCGTCCACAGGCTGTGACAGCACCCAGGCAGCACCCAGCCTGCCCCACACCTCACCAGGGTCCTGGCACCCCAAAGCCACCTCCTCCGGGCAGAGCACCCCGTTAGTTAACCAGAGTGGGGAACTTGTGGTTTCCATCCTTTGGAATCCTTTGGTGTGAAGCTCCAGCCCTGTGTTGCTCCCTTGGGATCATGGAAACCAACAGTGTCCTCCCAGAGCCCGGCACGCAGCAGCTCCCGGGAAACGGGGCTGGGAATGCTCCTGAGGATGATGATGGTGGTGATGGGAAGGGGAGCACGGACGGCGATGACATGAGGTAAGAGCATGGGATGGGTGGGAGCAGGAGGGGTCAGGGTGCTCTGCCCTCACCCCAGGGTGCTGTCTGGTGCTGGTGTGGGGTAAAGCAGAGCTGGGTGCTGCTGAAGGGTGCTGGGGGACAGGTTTGGGGTCCATGGGCCAAGGGATGAGACATGGGAATGCTGGGATCAGAGCCATGTAGGGGGCACGAGGAGGACTCCCTGCCCAGTCCCCAGGGACTCCGGGGCTCCAGTTCGGGGTGCTGTGGGGCTGGGGGGGACGTGGAGCTTCTCGGGGGGCTGCGATGGGGCTGGTGTGGGTCCGGGGTCCCTGTGACACCCCTGTCCCTGCAGCGGGAACCCCTTTGCGGGGCTGGTGACCCTCCTGCGGGCAGCCTGGCTCTCGGGGAAGACGCGGCCCATGGAGTACCGGGTGGCCCAGCTGGAGGCCCTGGGGCGCTTCCTGGAGGAGAAGAAGCAGGACATCCTGGAGGCCACGGCCCTGGACATGGGCAAGGTGAGGAGAAGGGGAGCTGGGAATGGGGGGGACCAGAGGCTGGAGGAGCCAAGGGGCTGCGGGTGCGCAGAGCGTTGATGTGATGCCCCAGGTTGGACACAGGGGCTTGGAGCAACCTGCTCTAGTGGAAGGTGTCCCTGCCCGTGGCAGGGGCTTGGAGCTGGATGAGCTTTAAGGTCCCTTCCAACACAAACCATTCCATGATTCTATGGCCTCCATAAGTCCCCAAAGAGCTCCAGACCCCCTCAGCCCAACAGTTCCCCCTTTGATGCAGCTCATTCGCGCGCAGCCAGAGCCTCACAGACCACACAGGGCTCATCATCTGTTGTTCTCCATCACAGTTCACAGCTTCCCTTTGGACACCTTCCTCATCCCTACTGCAGCCTGCAAGAAGCTCTTCCCTGTGAGGGTGCTGAGGCGCTGGCACAGGGTGCCCAGAGAAGCTGTGGCTGCCCCATCCCTGGCAGTGTTCAAGGCCAGGTTGGACACAGGGGCTTGGAGCAACCTGCTCTAGTGGAAGGTGTCCCTGCCCGTGGCAGGGGTTGGAGCTGGAGGAGCTTTAAGGTCTCTTCCAACCCAAACCTTCTATAGTTCTGCTTAATAGCATCCTCCTGCCTGTGGTTCACCCCGTTCCTTCTTGGACTCCTTCAACACCTCCTGGTCGCTGGGTCTCTGCTTCTTCTTTCTCGTACCCTGTGGTGAGCTCCCAGGCTCCTCTTCTCTGCCCTCACCTTGGAAAGCCCCGTGAGGGCTCTGCTTTGGCTTGGTTGGCATCTCCTCCTGGCTCATGCCACCCGCAGCACCGCCGCAGCGGGTGGTGGGTGTCCTTAGCATCAGCCTCATTGCTTCCTCGTTGGCCTGAGGTTCCCTTTTCCTTGGAAGAGGCACCAACGTGTTGTTCTTGTGCTGTCTCCTTCCTCCCTTCCTGGAGGAGCTGCCCAGCTTCTTCCCTCATCTTCCTTCTCCTGATGCACTGAGCCACATTCCCTCTGCTCCCAAACTCCTCCATCCTTCAGGTTCCCTCTTCAATGGCAGGGGGTTGGTGCTGGATGAGCTTTAAGGTCCATTCCATCCCAAACCATTCCATGATTCTGTGACCATCCCTCCTCCCACCCTGCTGGGGACCTCTGGAAGCCTTTGCTCCCTGTTCTCCCTCCTCCCAGCCTCGGTGGTGGATCTCCTCTGTGCTTCCTCGGCTCACCCTCCCAAAACCCCTACAAAACAGGCTCCAAATGCTGGATATTCCCTTTTCTCCCCATTTCCTCCCAAATCTTGGCACCAGGGTGGTGGGTATCCCTCAACATGGGCTGGTTTTAGCCTTCAAAGGTGTATATAGGGATAATGGGTATATAGGGTTAATGTGTATGTAGGGATAAGGTATACGTAGGGATAATGTGTATACAGGGATAAGGTTTATATATAGGGATAAGGTATATGTAGGGATAAGGCGTATCTAGGGATAAGGCGTATATATAGCGGTGAGGTATATATAGGGATAAGGGGTATATATAAGGATAAGGTATATATAGAGATAATGTATCTATAGGGGTAAGGTGTATATAGAGATGGGGGTATATATAAGGATAAGGTATATATAGGGATAATGTATCTATAGGGATAAGGTGTATATAGGGATAAGGGGTATATATAAGGATAAGGTATCTATAGGGATAATGTATCTATAGGGATAAGGTGGATATAGGGATAAGGTATATAGAGCAATAAGGTACATATAGGGATAAGGTGTATATAGGGATAAGGTGTATATAGGGATAAGGTGTATATAGGGATAAAGTATAGGGATAAGGTATCTATAGGGATAAGGTGTATATAGGGATAAGGTATATGTACAGATAATGCGTATATAGGGATAATGTGTATACAGGGATAATGTGTATGCAGGAATAAGGTATATATAGGGGTAAGGTATATATAGGGATAAGGGGTATATATAAGGATAAGGTATATGTAGGGATAATGTATCTATAGGGATAAGGTGTATATAGGGATACGGGGTATATATAAGGATAAGGTATCTATAGGGGTAATGTATCTATAGGGATAAGGTATCTATAGGGATAAGGTATCTATAGGGATAATGTGTATACAGGGATAAGGTATATATAGGGGTAAGGTATCTATAGTGATAAGGTGTATATAGGGATAAGGTGTATATAGGGATAAGGTATTCATAGGGATAAGGTATCTATAGGGATAATGGCTCCTTGTCCTCAGCCACCCTTTGAAGCCGAACTGACCGAGATCCTCCTGTGCAAGAACGAGCTCCACGAGACGCTGAACAACCTGTGCCACTGGATGAAGGACGAGCACGTGGAGAGGAACATGGTGAGGGCAGGGAGAGGATGGGGCAAGGACCCACCTCCTGTGCAGAGCTGGGTGCGCTGGGGCCATGCAGGTGGTGCTGCAGGCTGGGACCTGCAATGGAGAGGTGGGTTCCTCACGTGGAGGGTGTCCTGCAGGCGACGCGGCTGGACTCGGCCTTCATCCGCAAGGAACCCTATGGCGTGGTGCTCATCATGGGGCCCTGGTGCTGCCCCATCAACCTGCTCCTGGGGCCTCTCATTGGGGCCATCGCTGCTGGTGAGCTGAGGATCCAGGCTGGGGTGCCACAAGGGCTGGTTGTCACCGTGTCACTGCTTGATGTCCTCTCCATCTCCCCCCAGGTAACTGTGTTGTCATCAAACCCTCAGAGATGACTGAGAATGTTGAGAAACTCATGGCTGAAGCGCTGCCCAGTTACCTGGACAGAGTAAGGAGCAATTCCTGGCCTTATCCCTGTCCCTGCTGAGGGCCATGGTGTTCCCAACCCTGCCTTGCCCTCACCAGCACTGGTTCGAGGTGCTGCTCTACCTCCTTCCTCTGGTGTTCACACCCCAGCAGCCTGGGATGCTGGTGGTGGGGATGGGGACACCATGGGCAGACGCTGACCATGGGGGACCCTTCCTCTTGCATTGCAGGACTGCTTTGCCGTGGTGACCACCAGCACGCAGGAGACCACCAGGCTGCTGGAGAACAAGTTTGACTACATCTTCTTTGCTGGTATGTCCCATGGGCCAGAGCAGAGCCCAGCCTGGGGTTAGTGCAGTGTGGGATGGAGCTCCCACTGAACCCCTGGCTCTTCCTTACCCTTCCCATCCATGTGAGATGGGGGCAGCCTGCCCTTGCTGGTCCACTGTGAAGATAGGGCTTATTGTGTTGGGGATCTGGTGTCAGGATGTCTGAGCATAGGTTTGTGATGGATGAATGGGGGGTACCATGGTGGAGATGGAGAGCGCTCAGCGTCCACCGAAGTGGGTGCAGGACAGGAGTGGGGCTTGACATGTCTCCCTGGCTCCTCATAGTATGGTTTGGGTTGGAGAGGACCTTAAGATCGTCTCATTCCAACGAAGGAAAGTGAAGGACACTTGGACTGTAGCATAGAACCACGGAATCAACCAGGTTGGGAAAGACCTTTAAGCCCATCAAGCCCAACCATTCCCCAGCACCGCCAAGGCCACCACTAACCCAAGGCAGTGAGGGCACGGTTTGGGAACACTGGTGGGACCTGGCTTTTGACCATGGTGGCATCCTGACCCTGCTGCATCAATCCCTGCCCTCAGGCAAGCCCTCCGTGGGGAGGATGGTGATGGCAGCCGCTGCCAAGCACCTCACCCCGGTGACGCTGGAGCTGGGGGGCAAGAACCCCTGTTACGTGTCGGACACGTGCGACGTGCGCAGCGTGGCCCGGCGGCTGGCCTGGGGCCGCTTCTTCAACGCGGGGCAGACCTGCGTGGCGCCCGACTACGTGCTCTGCACCCTGGAGATGCAGGAGAAGCTGCTGCCTGCCCTGCAGAAGGTCATCACCGAGTTCTACGGCTCCAACCCTCGGGAATCGCCTGATTTCGGTCGCATCGTGGAGGGGAAGGAATTCCAGAGGTTGCAGATGCTGCTGCGCAGCAGGAGAGTGGCCATCGGGGGGCAGATGGATGAGAAGGATCTTTACATCGGTGAGGGCTTCGTCTTCATCCTTTGTGGAGTGGACATGGGTTTTGGGAATGGTCTCAGAGTGGAGGGAGGTTGTGGATGGACGGGACACTCGGGGAAGTGTCTCATGGGGATCATGGAGCTTGGTGAGGTGTCCTGCCATAGAGGAGCTCTGGGTTTTGGGGAGAGGACCAAGGTGTCATCTCCAATCTCTGATGCCTTTGGGTTGGTTTCTCTGCAGCTCCCACGGTGCTGGTGGATGTGCAGCCCTCAGATCCCATCATGCAGGAGATCATCCTCGGCCCCATCTTGCCCATTGTCGTTGTGGCCAACGTGAATGAAGCCATTGACTTCATCAACAGCCGTGAGCGCCCGCTGGCCGTGTATGTCTTCTCCTCTGATGACAAGGTATGGTCTATAAGCCGTGCTCACCCCATGCTTAAAGCTTGGACTTGATGATCTTAAAGGTCTGTTCCAGCCTGGTTGATTCTATGGTATTAAACCATGGTCACCCTCCAAAGCTTCTCTTCAGAGCAGCCAGCCCTGGCTGTGGGGAAGGATTGGAGCTGGAACCAAGCTCCAAACCTCACGTTCACCTTCTCTGCTCCCGTCCCAGGTGGTGGCCCAGGTCCTGGAGCGCACGAGCAGCGGTGGCTTCTGCAGCAACGACACCCTCATGCACATGATCCTGACCTCGCTGCCCTTCGGGGGCATCGGTAGGTGCAAAGCTCCATCCCTGGCCAATGTGAGCTGAGTGTGAGCCCATCCCTGGCAGTGTTCAAGGCCAAGTTGGACACAGGGGCTTGGAGGAACCTGCTCTAGTGGAAGGTGTCCCTGCCCGTGGCAGGGGTTGGAGCTGCAGGAGCTTTAAGGGCCCTTCCAACACAAACCAGACTGGGATTCCATGATAATTAAGCTCCCCCCTTAAGGGCACTTGGTGATGGACGCTTGTCTCTGCACCATGTCTTCATCCAGCTGCTTGCTAACACCAGCATGATGGGGAGGGCTGGCCATGGCCAAGCTTCCCAAGAAAGCGATCTGAAGAGGACCATGGAGGTGATCTAGATGGATGCCAAATGGAATCATAAGAGTCATGGCATAGTTTGGGTTGAAGGGACCTTAAAGCTCCTCCAGCTCCAACCCCCTGCCACGGGCAGGGACACCTTCCACTAGAGCAGGTTGCTCCAAGCCCCTGTGTCCAACCTGGCCTTGAACACTGCCAGGGATGGGGCAGCCACAGCTTCTGTGGGCACCCTGTGCCAGCACCTCAGCACCCTCACAGGGAAGAGCTTCTTGGTCTTATTGTGCCAACTGGTGGTGAACAACGGGATGAACGATGTCCCCACCCAGGCACCAACTGGAGCCTTGTGCTGTGTGTTGCAGGGAGCAGCGGGTTGGGGAGGTACCACGGCAAGTTCACCTTCGACACCTTCACCCACCAGCGCGGGTGCCTGCACCGCAACATGGGCCTGGAGGCCCTCAACACCCTGCGCTACCCACCCTACAGCCAGCACAGGATGGGCATCGTCTGTGCTGCCTCTGGGGTGAAGCACAAGGGCTCCTGCACCCTGCTCTGAGTGCCCCATCACCATCCTGTCACCTCCCTCCATAGTGGTCCTGGTGGCCATGGGCAATGAAAGGTGTTTCCTTCCATCTGGTGAGCGCCTGTGTGCTTCCCTGCCTCCGTGCTGCCCATCCATCAGGGAAAGGGTTGGAGATGCTGGTCTAAGAGGGAGGAACTGGGAGGGTGCAGTGGGAGCTGCTGGGGCTGCAGGTGGAAAGGGGTCCCACAGGTCCCTGCCTCCTGCTCTTGTCACTGCTGGCCATGGCAGAGGGGTGGAAGGGCTCCGGGTGATGCCCTTTGGCAACTCACCCCCTGAGAAGGTCCAAAGCAACGTTCTCCTCCCGAATCCTGGAGCTGGGCTGGTCCCAGTTCCATTTTCCCCTTGTCTCGCATGGGTTGGGAACCTCCTCAGCAAGCAGAGCCCTTGGAGTGAGCACAGGCAGCTAAACCCAGAGAGGGACAGATCAGGTGCCAGTAGGACATGAGGTCTTCTCCTGCAGCATTCAGGGTGTGCCGTGCCCCAGGGCCCCCCTCTGCTCTGTCCTGGTTGCTTTGGCTCCATCCTGCTGGGTTTTGGGCTCTGTTCCTCCACCCCAGCTCTGCTCCTGGTCTCCTCCAGCCGTGATCCCCCCACCCTGTGCTTTGAAATGGAGGTACCAAGTCAACCCCAGCCCATTGCTTCTCAAGAACAAGACCCTGTTGGATATGTCCCACCCAGCACAATGTGCAGTGCCCGGGAGCAGAGGGACACCCAGGCTGCTCCTGCCCCCAGCTTGGGGTCCCTCTCTCTTTGGATATAGAAGGGAACAGGGTGGCTTTGTCCATTAGATAGAATCCCAGCCTGGTTTGGGTTGAAGGGACCTTAAAGCCCATCCAGTTTCAACCCCCTGCCACGGGCAGGGACACCTTCCACTAGAGCAGGTTGCTCCAAGCCCCTGTGTCCAACCTGGCCTTGAACACTGCCAGGGATGGGGCAGCCACAGCTTCTCTGGGCACCCTGTGCCAGCGCCTCAGCACCCTCACAGGGAAGAGCTTCTGCCTCAGAGCTCATCTCAGTCTCCCCTCTGGCGGGTTAAAGCCATTCCCCTTGTCCCATCCCTACAGGCCCTTGTCCAAAGCCCCTCTCCAGGTTTCCTGGAGCCCCTTTAAGCACTGGAGGCTGGACCTAAAGGGGCTTCTTTATCAGTACATCCCACAGGGATTCTCTCTCCCATCCCATCCCTCTTTCCATGGCAGGGATACATGCATGGGGCTGCCCCTGCGAGCCTGATGTTGATTCATGGGGTGGTTTTGACCATGCTGGGCTCATGCTGCCCTCAGACAAACCCTCTGTGGGGAGGATCGTGGTGGCAGCTCCTGCCAAGTGCCTGTCACCAGCACCCCTGTGACATGCAGAACATGGCCTGGGTGCTGATGGAGATGCAATGGGATAAGCCTCTCATCCAGGACAAGAGATCTTCAGGTCCCATGGTGCAGGAGGAGGGATCTTCAGGCCCATCCTCACACTGGCATCACCTCCATCCGCACCCAGGAGCAGCCGCTGGGTCCTCTCCTCCTGCAGGAGGGTGCAGAGCTGGGCTGGGAGCAGCAGCAGCACCCTCAGGTCCCATCCTGCTGCGAGGGTGTCGTGGTTTAACCCAGACCAAGCACCACGAAGCCACTCACTCGCTTCCCACTGGTGTGGTGGGAGGAGAATGGGAAGAACAAGGCAAAACCTCTGGGTTGAGAGAACAGTTTAATAAGTAAAACACAGTAAAATAGAAGGATAAAGGGAAATAGAGAAGTAGAATAAACACCCCAAGAGATGCACAACACACTCAGCACCCACTCACTGATGCCCAGCCTGTCCCCAAGCAACTCCCAGCCAATTCCCCCCAGTTTCTATGCTGGGCATGATGTGCTGTGGTCTGGAATATCCCTTTGGATAGTTCAGGTCAGGTTCCTGTCTCTGCTGCTTCCACTGGCAGAGCACAAGAGTCTGAAATGTCCTTGATCAGGTAAGCGCTATTGAGTAGAACTCAAACACTGGCGCGTTACCAGCATCCTTCTCAGGCTGAAGCCACAGCACAGCACTGCACCAGATACTGGGATCACAGAATCATGGAATGGTTTGGGATGAAGGGAGCTTAAAGCTCATCCACTCCCAACCCCTGCCACGGGCAGGGACACCTTCCACTAGAGCAGGTTGCTCCAAGCCCCTGTGTCCAACCTGGCCTTGAACACTGCCAGGGATGGGGCAGCCACAGCTTCTCTGGGCACCCTGTGCCAGCGCCTCAGCACCCTCACAGGGAAGAGCTTCCTTATCTCCAACCTGAACTTCCGCTGTTTCAGTTTGAACCCATCACCCCTTGTCCTATCACTCCAGTCCCTGATGAAGGTCCCTCTCCAGCATCCTTGTAGCCCCCTTCAGACACTGGAAGCTGCTCTGAGGTCTCCACGCAGCTTCTCTTCTCCAGGCTGAACAGCCCCAATGTTCTCAGCCTGGCTCCATACAGGAGCTGCTCCAGCCCCTGAGCATCCTCGTGGCTCCCCTGACCTCGCTCCAGCAGCTCCATGTCCTTACACCGGGAACACCAGCCCCGCAGGGTTCGGGACCCTGCCCGGAGCCTCCCCGCTGCCCGGGGCCACTCCCGAACCCTGCCCCGGAGGGCCCGGTGCCACCGACCTGCCTCCAGTGGCTGCACCGGGGGCAGCGCTCGGTGACCTCCTCCAGTGCCCGACCTGACCCACCCGGGTATCGAACCCGGGTCCCCAGAGCCGCCCGATCGCTGCCGCTACCTCCTTAACCCCGCCCCTCCTCACTCCCAGCCAATCACCGCGCCGCCCCTCTGCTCCACCGCCCAATCCACGACTCTCCCCTCCAACCCCTCCCTCCCGCGGCGTCGCTCAGCCAATGGGAAACGAGCCCGGCCCCGCCTCATGTCCTTCGGCGCCGCTCCGCGCCTGCGCAGTGCGGCCCGGGGGCGGCCGGGGTCAGGACGGCCGGGTCCTTGCCGGAGGTGAGCGGGGCGGGTCCGGGGGGGCCGCGGCCGGGCCGTGCTGGGGCGGTCGGGGTAGGCCCCGGGAGGCCCCGCGGCCCTATGGGGGCCTCGGAACCCGCGTAGCGCAGGGGGGTGATGGTCCCCCCCGCACACACGGACATGGGGCCTGGTCCCGCTTGGGGGGCGCTGTGGGGCAGGGGAGGCTGAAGGGGGCATTAAGGGGGTTCGGGGGGGAGGGGGGAAGGATGTCCCGGTCCCTTGTGGGGGGTGTCAAGGCCGCTGGGGGTACCTCGGTGCATTGTGGGGGGAGAGCACCTATGGGTACTTTTTGGGGGTGTGTGGGGCAGGACCCCCGGGTCCCTTATGGGAGGTGTTTGGAGGGGGAACAGGAGCTTTGGGTCCCTTGGGGGGTGTCAGGACCCCTGGGGGGGGGAAACTTCAGTTCCTTGTGGAGGGAGAAGCTCCCTGTGTCCCTTTGGGAGGGGGGTTTGTGTGTGGGGCAGGACCCCTCAGCCCCTTATGGGAGGTGTTTGGGGGGGGGGCAGGACCCGTGCGTCCCTTGGGGGGGGTTGTGGAGGGGTGACAGGGCCCCTGAGTCCCTTGGGTGGGGGGCAGGACGCCTCGGTCCATTATGGGGGGGTGTTTGGACCCCTGGGGGGGGGGGACACCTCAGTCCTTTGTGGGGGGGAGAAGACCCCTGGGTTGCTTGGGGGGGGTGTTAGGACTCCTATGTCCCTTGTGGGTGGGTTCCTCTGGGTCCCTTATGGGAGGTGGGGGGGGCAGGACCCCTGGGTCCCCTGTGGGTGGTGGGGATGGGATACTTCAGCTCCTTATGGGGGAAGAAGGACCCATAGGTCCCGTACTGGGGGGGCCGCAGGACCCCTGGGTCCCTTGGGGGTTATCAATACTCCTGGGGGGGTGGTGGTGGGATACCTCATGCCCTTATGGGGGGCAGACACCCTGGGTCCCTTGAGGGGAAGGTGTCGGGACCCCTGGGTGCCATGGGGAGGGGATATCTTGGTCCCTTATGGGGGCAGAGAACCCCTGGGTCCCTTGGGGGGGGTGGTGGTGGGGAACAAGACCTGTGGGTCTCTTGGGGGGGGGGGGGGGGGGTTCCCTTATGGGGTGGGAGGACCCTTAGGTGCCATATGGGGGTTTGGGGGGGTCACCATTGGAGGTGGGCACCAGGCCAGGCCCCTCTGTGGCTGCAGGACCGGACATGGCTGCTCTGCGCTTGGTGTCCCGGGCTGCCCGCTCAGGTGAGGGGACCCCTGTCACCCCCCATCACCCCCCATCACCCCCTTGTCACCCACCAAACCCCCCCTGACCCTCTTCTCTTCCCCCCCCACCCCAGGCCCACCAGCCCCCCTGGGCTACCTGCGCCTGCTCGGGACCACCCCCTCCAGGGGCTGCTACAGTGAGTAAGGGCCAGGCTGCCCCATCCCTGCCCCCTCCGTGGGGTGGGCACAGCCCCCCAGCCCCTCCATGGGGTGGGCACAGCTCCCTTCTCCCCACAGAGTATGTCAATGTCCAGGAGCCGGCCATGGACATGCGCTCCATCACCGACCGCGCGGCACAGACCCTGCTCTGGACTGAGCTCATCCGAGGTGAGACCTGGAGCTGCCTCCGGAGGAACAGACCCCTCGGAGCCTCCTCGTTGTGGAGTGAACCCAGAGGAGGCCACGAGGATGCTCAGGGGCTGGAGCAGCTCCTGGATGGAGCCAGGCTGAGAACATTGGGGCTGTTCAGCCTGGAGAAGAGAAGCTGCGTGGAGACCATGGTGCTATGAAGAGCTCCCAGCTCTCCTCTTAAAGCAGCTGGTGGTGGGGACTTGTGGCTGCACCATGTCTTCATCCAGCTCCTTGCTAACAGCACCATCACGGGGAGGGCTGGCCATGGCCAAACTTCCCAAAAAAGTGATCTAAAGAGCACCGTGGAGGTGGTCTAGGTGGATGCCCAAAGGGAATCATGGAATGGTTTGGGTTGAAGGAACGTTAAAGCTCCTCCACCTCCAACCCCCTGCCCCGGGCAGGGACACCTTCCACTAGAGCAGGGTGCTCCAAGCCCCTGTGTCCAACCTGGCCTTGAACACTGCCAGGGATGGGGCAGCCACAGCTTCTCTGGGCACCCTGTGCCAGCGCCTCAGCACCCTCACAGGGAAGAGCTTCTGCCTCAGAGCTCATCTCAATCTCCCCTCTGGCAGGTTAAAGCCATTCCCCTTGTCCTGTCCCTCCATCCCTTGTCCAAAGCCCCTCTCCAGGTTTCCTGGAGCCCCTTTAGGCACTGGAGCTGCTCTAAGGTCTCCCCTTCAGGAGCCTTCTCCTCTCCAGGGTGGACAAGGGGTGCTTGAAGGATGATTCTATGCTCCCGTGTGCAGCCCCCAGCCTGTCTATGGGGCACAGCCCCCCCTGAGCGTGCCATAACCCCATCTCTGTGTTTTCCAGGCCTGTCCATGACTCTGAGTTACCTTTTCCGGGAACCAGCCACTATCAACTACCCCTTTGAGAAGGGTCCCCTGAGCCCCCGGTTCCGGGGGGAGCACGCGCTGCGCCGCTACCCCTCCGGCGAGGAGAGGTGCATCGCCTGCAAGCTCTGCGAGGCCATCTGCCCTGCGCAGGTACAGCCTTCCTCCACCCTCATCCTCCTCATGGGGTGCTGGGTCCCCCTTGGGGGTGACACCGTGTCCTCCTCTTTCTCCTCCTCCCCAGGCCATCACCATCGAGGCTGAGCCCCGCGCTGACGGCAGCCGCCGCACCACCCGCTACGACATTGACATGACCAAGTGCATCTACTGCGGGTTCTGCCAGGAGGCCTGTCCTGTGGATGCCATCGTGGAGGTGAGGGGGGGGTCAGGACCCCCTGCATGGGGTGGCGGGGGTCTGGTGGACCATCAGAGCCAACATCTCTTCAAGGGAGAAAGTCCTTAGAGCAGCTCCAGTGCCTAAAGGGGCTCCAGGAAACCTGGAGAGGGGCTTTGGACAAGGGCCTGTAGGGACAGGCCAAGGGGAATGGCTTTAACCTGCCAGAGGGGAGACTGAGATGAGCTCTGAGGCAGAAGCTCTTCCCTGTGAGGGTGCTGAGGCGCTGGCACAGGGTGCCCAGAGAAGCTGTGGCTGCCCCATCCCTGGCAGTGTTCAAGGCCAGGTTGGACACAGGGGCTTGGAGCAACCTGCTCTAGTGGAAGGTGTCCCTGCCCGTGGCAGGGGTTGGAACTGGATGAGCATTAAGGTCCCTCCATCCCAAACCATTCCATGATCTCCCACCCTGGCAGGGTCCCAACTTCGAGTTCTCCACCGAGACACACGAGGAGCTGCTCTACAACAAGGAGAAGCTGCTCAACAACGGCGACAAGTGGGAGGCCGAGATCGCTGCCAACATCCAGGCTGATTACCTGTACCGGTGACAGCCGAGCCTCCCTGCTCCCCAAATAAAGGGTCTGGGGGGGGTTTGCCACCCCCCTGCACCAGGGCCACCAGCCTCTTCCTAACCCAGAGCTCTGGTTTTCTCTGTGTCTCTTTATTGCCAGCGCTGGAGCAGGGGATGGGGGGAACCTCTCAGGCACATACAGGGGATCAGTGCTGGTGCAGGGCCTGGAGCACAAGTGTGATGAGGAACGGCTGAGGGACCTGGGGGGGTTTAGTCTGGAGAAGAGAAGGCTCAGGGGGGACCTTCTCGCTCTCTGCAACTGCCTGACAGGAGGATGGAGCCAGGAGGGGGCTGGGCTCTGCTCCCAAGGAACAAGGGATGGGACAAGAGGAAACGGCCTCAAGCTGCCCCAGGGCAGGTTTAGATGGAGCTGAGGAACAATTCCTTCCCCAGAGGGTGCTCAGGCATTGGAACAGGCTGCCCAGGGCTGTAGCCGGGGCCCTCAGTGCCATGGGTCAGTGGTGGCCTTGGCAGTGCTGGACTTGATCATCTTAAAGGCCTTTTCCAACCCGTTTGATTCCACGATTGCCCACCTCGTGGTGGGGCCACAGGGATGGAGGAGAGGGAAAGGTGTGGGATAGGGAGGGATAGGACCGGTTGGGGGGTGCTCAGTGGGAAGGGGTGCCCCTGCCTGCAGCCGGAGTTGTTCCCAACCTTCTGCTTCCCGGGACAGCCGCGGAGGAGGCTCCCAACGAGCGTTTCTCCCTTCTGTAACGGGGCGAACTTCCCGTTTCCCTGCCCCTCGGGGGTCCCGGTTCCGTGCTCCCGCTGTGGGGGGGTCCCGGCTCGGTGCACCGGGGCCGCAGCGTTGTCCCGGGGAGCACCGGGGCCGCTTCCCTATCGCCGGGGCCGGTCCCTCCCCACGGCCGGGCCCTTCCTGGGGAAGAGGAAGTGCGGAGCCCGCTCCGGCCCCGCGCTGCCGGGTAGGGGCGGGCGGGCGGCACCGCCGTGCCCCGGGGGGCGGCTCCGATCCGGGTCCGGGTCCGGTGAGGGGGGGTCCCGGGTCCCGCCTCCCGTCGGGGGGAGCGGGGGGGAGCCGGTTCCCATGGCCCTGACTCAGTTGGGCGGGGGGGGTCGGTGTGTGTGGGGGGGAGCGGGAAGTGTTTTGCAATGCGGAGCCTCGTGTGTCCCAGCACTTCCCGCTGGGCTCGGCTCCGGGGCGGCTCCGCTCTGCACCCCCGACCCCTGCTGATACCCCCCGTTAGCATCCGAACCCTGCTGATACCCCCCCATTAACATCCCGACCCTGCTGATACCCCCTCGTTAGCATCCCAACCCTGCTGATACCCCCCGTTAACATCCCAACCCTGCTGATACCCCCCCATTAACATCCCGACCCTGCTGATACCCCCCCCGTTAGCATCCGAACCCTGCTGATACCCCCCCATTAACATCCGACCCCTGCTGATACCCCCCGTTAACATCCGAACCCTGCTGATACCCCCACCGTTAACATCCCGACCCTGCCGATACCCCCCCGTTAGCATCCGACCCCTGCTGATACCCCCCCCGTTAGCATCCGAACCCTGCTGATACCCCCCCATTAACATCCGACCCCTGCTGATACCCCCCCCGTTAACATCCGAACACTGTTGATACCCCATTAGCACCCCGAACCCTGCTGATGCCCCATTAGCTGATACCGCCCCCATCAGCATCCCAACCCTGCTGATACCCCCCCATTAACATCCCGACCCTGCTGATACCCCCCCCGTTAGCACCCCAACCCTGCTGATATCCCCCATTAACATCCCAACCCTGCTGATACCCCATTAGCATCCCAACCCCATCTCCATCCCTGCTGTGTGATACCCCCCTTCCACCCCAACCCTCACCCATCTCCACCCCGGCTGCACCCAGCCCTAAGTGCTGACCCTCCTGCTGTCCCCCCCCCCCCAGGCGGTGCCGTGTCCGGGCGCGGCGCAGCCCCGGGGCCGGGTGTGGGGCCGCGATGGGGTCCCTGTTCCGCAGCGAGGAGATCTGCCTGGCCCAGCTCTTCCTCCAGTCCGCCTCGGCCTACAGCTGCGTCAGCGAGCTGGGCGAGCGCGGGCTGCTCGAGTTCAGGGACGTACGTGTGGGCACGGGGTGGTGGAGGGGGGTCAGGGTGGGTTTGGGGTGCCCTGGGTGCAGGGGTGTTGCTCTGGGTGGGTTTTGGTGCTGTGAGTGCAAGGGTTCTGGTCTGGGTGGCTTGGTGTGCTCTGGCTGCAGGGGGTTTGGTTGGCTTGGGTTTGGGGTGCCCTGGGTGCAGGGGGTTGGTTGCAGTGGGTTTGGGGTGCCCTGGGTGCACGGTTTTGGTCTGGTGATATGGGGTGCCCTGGGTGCACGGGGGCTGGGGTGGATGATTTGGGGTGCTCTGGGTGCAGGGGTGTTGATCTCAGTGGGTTTCAGTGATGTGGGTGCAAGGGGGTTGGGGTGAGTGATTTGGGGTGCTCTGGGTGCTGTGGGGTTGGTTGGGGTTATTTGAGATGCCGTGGGTGCAGGGAGGTTACGGTGAGTGATTTGGGGTGCTGTGGGTGCAGTGGGTTTGGTCCAGGTGGGTTTGGGGTGCTCTGGGTGCTGTGGGGTTGGTTTAGGTGCCCTGGGGACAGGGGTTTTGGGGTGCATAGTTTAGGGTGCCCTGGGTGCAGGGTTTGGTCTGGGTGGGTTTGGGTGCTCTGTGGACGGGGACTTGGTTGCAGTGGGTTTAGGGTGACCTGGGTGCAGGTGGTTGGTCTGTGTGGGATGGGGTGCTGTGGGTTTAGAGGGGTTGGGGTGGGTGGTTTGGAATGCCCTGGGTGCAGGGGGGTTGGTTGGGGTGACTTGAGATGCTGTGGGTGCAGGGGGGTTGGTCGGGTTGGGTTTGGGTACCTTGAGTGCAGTGAGGTTGGGGTGTGTGGTGTTAATGCCGTGGGTACAGGGGCACTGAGGTACATGGTTTGGGGTGCCGTGGGTTCAAGGGACGGGTTTGGGTGGTGTGGGGTGCCCTGGGTGCAGTGAGGTTGGGGTGGGTTGTTTGGATGCCGTGCGTGCAGGGGTACTGGGGTGCATAGTTTGGGGTGCTCTGTGTATGGGGAGCAGCAGCACAGTGCTGGGCCAGGGGTGCTGGTGCTGCTGCCCCCCCCTTATCCCCCTGTGTCTGTGCCCATGTCCCCCACAGCTGAACCCCCATGTGAGCCCCTTCCAGCGGCGTTTCGTGGGTGAGGTGCGGCGCTGCGAGGAGATGGAGAAGACCTTCAGTGAGTGCTGGGGATGCCGCTTGGGGTGTCTGTGTGTGCGTGCCCCCCAAACCCCATCCAGCCTCTTGGGATCAGGGAATGGTTTGGGTTGGAAGGGAGCTTAAAGCTCCTCCAGCTCCAACCCCTGCCCCGGGCAGGGACACCTTCCACTAGAGCAGGTTGCTCCAAGCCCCTGTGTCCAACCTGGCCTTGAGCGCTGCCGGGGACGGGGCCTCAGCAGCTCCCCCTGTCCCGCAGCGTTCCTGCGGCAGGAGCTGCGCGGCGCGGGGCGGGAGCCGGGCGCGGTGCGGGGCAGCCCGCGGGCGCCGCTGGCGCGGGAGGCGCTGTGGCTGCAGGAGCAGGCGGAGCAGCTGGCGCAGGAGCTGCGGGAGGTCACCCGCAACCGGGCATCGCTGCGGGGGCGCCTGCGGGACCTGCGCTGGTACCTGCATGTGCTGCGGGAGGGGCAGCGCCTCACCTGCCCCGCCGTGCGTATGGGGGTGCTGGGGGTGCGGGGGGGGTCCTGCGGGGTCCTGGGGGTGCTGCGGGGTCCTGGGAAGGTCCTGGGGGTGGGGGGGGGTTAGGGGGTGCTGGGGGGACCTGGGAGGTGATGTGAGGTCCTGTGGGTCCTGTGGGGTCCTGGGGGTGCTGCGGGGTCCTGGGAACGTCCTGGGGGTACTGGGGGTGTTAGGGGGTGCTGGGGGGTCCTGGGGGTCTTGGGGTGTCCTTTGGAGAAGCTGCAAGGTCCTGTGGGTCCTGTGGTGTCCTGGGGGTGCTGGGGGTCCTGGGAAGGTCCTGGGTGGTCCTGGGTGTGCTGGGGAGTCCTAGGGGTCTTGGGGTGTCCTAGGAGGTGCTGCGAGGTCCTCTGGGTCCTGTGGGGTCCTGAGGGTGCTGGAGGGTCCTGGGAAGGTCCTGGAGTGTCCTGGGGGGTGCTGGGGGGTCCTAGGGGTGTTCTGGGGGGTCCTAGGGTCCTGGGGGTGGTTTGGGGTCCTAGGGGTGGTTTGGGGTCCTGGGGAGTCCTGGGTGGTCCTGGGGGTGCTGAGGGGTCCTGGGGAACTTGGGGTGTCCTGGGAGATGCTGTGAGGTCCTCTGGGTCCTGTGGGGTCCTGGGGGTGCTGGGGGGTCCTAGGGGTGTTCTGGGGGGTCGTGGGGTTCTGGGGGTGGTTCAGGGTCCTAGGGGTGGTTTGGGGTCCTGGGGGGTCCTGGATGGTCCTGGGAGGTGCTGCGGGGTCCTGGGGGTGCTGCGTTGTGTCTCCCCACCCCTGCGGGCTCACGTCCCTGGTGTCCCTGGTGTCGCTACAGACAGCCCTGGGCTCGCCGGCGCGGCCGCGGGCGCTGTCGGAGCATGAGCCCATCCTCGACCCCTCGGTGCAGCAGCACCTCGAGCGCAAGATCAAGTAAGAGGGGATGGGATGTGGGGAGGGGGATGGAGAGGGGATGTGGGGCAGTGGTTTGGCCATGGGGCAGCGGGCATGGCTGTAGGGTAAGGATGGGAGGTAGGTCATGGAGCAGTGGCTTGGCAAAGGGGTGATGGACACTACTGTAGGATAAGCATTGGAGATGGGCCATAGGGCAGTGGCTTGGCCATGGGGCAACTGGGAAGGTTGTGGGATGCGGACTAGAGATGAGCCTTGGGGCAGTGGCATGGCAATGGGGCAGCGGGCATGGCTGTAGGGTAAGGGTTGGAGATGGGCCATGGGTAGTGTCATGGCCATGGGACATCTGGGAAAGGTGTAGGATAAGGGTTGGAGATGACCATGGGGCGGTGGCTTAGCCACAGGACACCTGGGAAAGCTCTGGGATAAGGGTTGGAGATGAGCCATGGAGCAGGGGCATGGCCATGGGGCAAGGGGTATGGCTGCAGGATAAGGGTTGGAGATGGGCCATGGGGTAGTGTTATGGCCCATCTGGGCAACTGGGACAGCTCTGGGATAAGGGTTGGAGATGGGCCACAGGGCAAGGGCTTAGCCATGGGGTTACTGGGAAAGCTGTGGGATAAAGGTTGGAGGTGGGCCACAGGGCAATGGTGTAGCCATGGGATAACCGGGAAAGCTCTGGGATAAGGGTTGGAGATGGGCCACAGGGCAATGGCTTAGCCATGGGGTTACTGGGAAAGCTGTGGGATGAGAGTTGGAGATGGCCGTAGGGCAGTGTCCTGGCCGTGGGGCAGGGGCTGCAGGACAGCTGTGCCCATCCCAACCCTCCTCATGTCCCTGCAGCTTCGTGGCCGGCGTCATCCACCCGTGGCGGGTGAGCGCCTTCGAGCGGCTGCTGTGGCGCGCGTGCCGCGGGTACCTGGTGGCCAGCTTCGTGGAGATGCCCGAGCCCATGGAGGACCCGGCCACGGTGAGGGGACACCGAGGTGCTGGGGGCTGGCATGGGCCGGGACAGCCGGGGTGACACAGGCTGTGCTGTCCCCAGGGTGAGAGCATCACTTGGGTCATCTTCCTCATCTCCTACTGGGGCGAGCAGATCGGGCAGAAGATCCGCAAGATCTCAGACTGGTGAGACAGTGTCCGGCCACACGCGGGTTTATTTAGCACCGTGAACCCCACCACGGGGATGTGCTGCGCCCCCCCAACACGTTGGTGTCCATCTATCCCAGCTTCCACTGCCATGTGTATCCCTACCCAGAGAGTGAAGCCAGCCGCGTGGACACCATGATCGGGCTGCAGAGCCAGATCCAGGACCTCAGCGTGGTGAGCTGGGCGCCATGGTGGGTACCAGGGGGACCATGGTGGGACTCCCCCATTCCTGATCTCTGCTGGGTGCCCATAGGTGCTGGAGGAGACGGAGCAGTACTTGGCACAGGTGCTGGACAAGGTGGTGCTGGCATTGCCTACCTGGTGGGTCCAGGTCCAGAAGATGAAGGCCATCTACCTCGTGCTCAACCAGTGCAGCTTCGATGTCACTGAGAAGTGCCTCATTGCTGAGGTCTGGTGCCCCGTGAGGGACCTCACCCAAGTGCAGGATGCGCTGCGCCAGGGATCGGTGCGTTGCTTGGTGTCCCCATGTCCTCCTGTTGGGGTTTGCTTGGTGTCCCCATGTCCTCCTGTTGGGGTTTGCTTGGTGTCCCCATGTCCTTGTGCTGCAGTTTGCTTGGTGTCCCCATGTCCTTGTGCTATGGTTTACTTGGTGTCCTCATGTTCTTCTGCTAGGGTTTGCCTGGTGTCCCCATGTCCTCGTGCTGGGCTTGCTTGGTGTCCCCATGTTCTCATGCCATGGTTTGCTTGGTGTCCCCATCTTCTCATGCTATAGCTTGCTTGGTGTCCTCATGTTCTTCTGTTGGGGTTTGCCTGGTGTCCCCATGTCCTTGTGCCAGGGGTTGCTTGGTGGCTTCCATATCTTCATTCCAGCTGTCACTCGGTGTCCCTGTGTCCCTCATGGTGGGGTGCGTTCCAGCAGAGGGGTGCTGTGGGTCATGCTCTGGGTGCTCTCCCCACAGTACAAGAGCGGCTCGAGCGTGGAGTGCTTCGTGCAGCGCATCCCCACCACCGAGAGTCCCCCCACCCTCATCCGCACCAACAAGTTCACCGCCGGCTTCCAGAGCATCGTGGATGCCTATGGGGTGGCCAGTTACCAGGAGGTGAACCCCGGTAAGGCCCCCCCACACCCCTGCATGGCCCAAGGTTGGATGATGGGGCCCATATGACCCGTTCCCTGTGCCCCACAGCGCCCTACGCCATCATCACCTTCCCCTTCATCTTCGCCATCATGTTTGGGGACGTGGGGCATGGACTCATCATGTTCCTCTTCGCTCTCTGGATGGTGCTGTATGAGAACAGCCCCAGCCTGCGGCAGGCCAGCAACGAGGTCAGTGGGGCATGGCAGGGGGTCAAGCTTGGAGATGCAGAACGGGCTTGGAGGTGTAGGACATGGCTGGGGACATGGGATGGGGTTGGGGGCATGGGATGGGGTTGGGGGCACAGGATGGGCTTGGTGGTGTGGGATGGGCTTGGAGGTGTGGGACATGGTTGAGGGCATGGGATGGGGTTGGAGGTATAGGATGAACTTGGAGGTGTAGAACATGGGATGGGGTTTGGGGCATCCTATGGGGCTTGGAGGCGTGAGGTGGGCTTGGAGGTATAGGACATGGTTGGGGGCATCGGATGGGATTGGTGGTGTGGGACATGGTTGGTGGTATGGGATAGGGTTGGTGGTATGGGACATGCTTGGAGACATGGGATGAGGTTGGAGGTACGGGATGGGGCTTGGATGCATGAGGTGGGGTTGAAGGCATAGGGTGGGCTCTGGGGGCATGGGATGGGGTTGGTGGTATGGGACAGGAACAGTGTGGGGCAGGGCTGGTGATGTGGGAGATGGACGGTGTGGGGCAGGGTTGGTGATGTGGGAGATGGACGGTGTGGGGCAGGGTTGGTGTTACAGGACACCGGTGCCACGTTTCCCCCCACCAGATCTGGCTGACGTTCTTCGAGGGCCGCTACCTCATCCTGCTCATGGGGGCCTTCTCCATCTACACTGGCTTCATCTACAACGAGTGCTTCAGCAAAGCCACCATCATCTTCCCCTCCGCCTGGAGCGTGGCCACCATGGCCAACCACTCCTCCTGGAGGTGGGACCCCAAACCCCGCTGTGAACCCTTCTTGGGTCCTGCCTTCATTGACACCCCTTGCTCTGCCCACAGCTCTGCCTACCTCGCCACCCACCCGCTCCTCACCCTGGACCCCAACGTCACCGGCGTCTTCCAAGGGCCTTATCCCTTTGGGATAGACCCAGTGAGTGTCCCATGGGGGAGAGGTTGGGGTGGGACCCTCGGTGGAGTGGCCTCAGAGTCTCACCCACCTTGTCCATGGCAGATCTGGAGCTTGGCCACCAACCGGCTCAACTTCCTCAACTCCTTCAAGATGAAGATGTCCGTGGTGCTGGGCATCGTGCACATGGGCTTCGGTGTCCTGCTGGGGGTCTTCAACCATCTGTGAGTCCTCATGGTTGCATCCATGGGTGCTGGCCACCCATGGGTGCTAGACTCAGCTGGGTGGGGTGGGCGCATGGGGTCATCATGGAATGGTTTGTGTTGGAAGGGAGCTTAAAGCTCCTCCAGCTCCAACCCCCTGCTACGGGCAGGGACACCTTCCACTAGAGCAGGTTGCTCCAAGCCCCTGTGTCCAACCTGGCCTTGAACACTGCCAGGGATGGGGCAGCCACAGCTTCTCTGGGCACCCTGTGCCAGCGCCTCAGCACCCTCACAGGGAAGAGCTTCTGCCTCAGAGCTCATCTCAATCTCCCCTCTGGCAGGTTAAAGCCATTCCCCTTGGCCTGTCCCTACAGGCCCTTGTCCAAAGCCCCTCTCCAGGTTTCCTGGAGCCCCTTTAGGCACTGGAGCTGCTCTAAGGTGTCCCCTTCAGGAGCCTTCTCTTCTCCAGGCTGCCCCAGCCCAGCTCTCTCAGCCTGGCTCCAGAGCAGAGCTGCTCCAGCCCTCACAGCAGCTCTGTGTCCTGTACCCCTACACTGGGAGCTCAGGACCCATGATGCTGATCGTGGCTCATGTCCCCCTGCCCAGGCACTTCAAGCAGCGGCACCGGCTGGTGCTGGAGCTCCTGCCCGAGATGATTTTCCTCCTGGCTCTCTTTGGCTACCTCGTCTTCCTCATCTTCTACAAGTGGATCAAGTTCAGCGCCGCCGACTCCCTGGTGGCCCCCAGCATCCTCATCCACTTCATCGACATGTTCCTCTTCACCTCCAACACTGAGAACCTCCCGCTCTACCCAGGACAGGTAACACCCCATTGAGATGGGGGACCATCACTCCATACCCATCTCCTTGCTCAGGCTGGGGGCACTATGGGGCTGGCGTGGTGGGGACCCTAAAGCTGTGTCCCATGTGCCGCAGGTGCCGGTGCAGACCGTGCTGGTGGTGCTGGCGTTGGCGTCGGTGCCTGTCCTGCTCCTGGGGACCCCGCTGTACCTGTGGTGCCGGCGGTGCACGCCGGGGCCGGGGCACCCCACGGTGAGGCCGGGGCCATGGTGGGGGGCTCAGTGGGGTGGGTGCTGTGGGGTCTCACCACCGGTGATGTCCCGGTGCAGGCGGTGGGCACCGGGGAGCAGGAGCCGCTGCTGGAGGGGCAGGAGACCGGGAACTCTGTCAATGTCACCAAGGAGGACGTGGAGAACGGTGGGCATGGCCCTGACGCCGAGGTGAGGGGCACCCGCATGGTGGGATCAGGTGGTGGGGTTGGAGTGGCTGCGTCCCTCATTGATGCTTCATGTCCCTCGCTGCCATCCCACGTCCTTCATTGACGTCCCACATCCCTCACCGCTGTCCCATGTCCTTCACTGTTAGTCCCTCATTGATGCCTTGTGTCACTCACTGCCATCCCGTCTCCCTCATTGATGCCCTGTGTCCCTCATTGATGCCCCACATCCCTCACTGCTGTCCTGTGTCCTTCACCATTAGTCCCTCATTGATGTCCCATGTCCCTCACCTTTGTCCTGTGTCCCTCACCACTGTCCCATCTCCCACATTGATGTCCCATGTCCCTCACCTTTGTCCTGTGTCCCTCACCACTGTCCTGTCTCCCACATTGATGTCCCATGTCCCTTACCATTGGTCCCTCATTGATGTCCCATGTCCCTCACTGCTGTCCTGTGTCCCTCACCATCGGTCCCTCATTGATGTCCCGTGTCCCTCACTGCTGTCCTGTGTCCCTCACCATCGGTCCCTCATTGATGTCCCGTGTCCCTCATTGATGTCCTATGTCCCTCACTGCTGTCCTGTGTCCCTCACCATCGGTCCCTCATTGATGCCCTGTGTCCCTCATTGGTGTCCCATGTCCCTCACTGCTGTCCCACGTCCCTCACCATTGGTCCCTCATCTTTGTCCCACGTCCCCCAGCTTCATCCCATGCCCCTCACCGATGTCCCTCACTGTTATCCTGCACACCTCCCTGATGTCCCATGTCCCTCGCTGATGTCCCACGTTCCTCACCTTTGTCCCACGTCCCCTCCATGCTTGCAGCACCTGGACTTCGCTGAGATCTTCATGCACCAGGCGATCCACACCATCGAGTACTGCCTGGGCTGCGTCTCCAACACCGCGTCCTACCTGCGGCTCTGGGCGCTCAGCCTGGCCCATGCCCGTGAGTGTCCCCATGTCCCCTTCTGAGGTTGGTCAGATCTTCACCTCCTCTTTGTCCCTCTTCACCCGCTCTGTGCCCCGCAGAGCTCTCGGAGGTGCTGTGGACCATGGTGATGAGCAATGGCTTCGTGCGGCTGAGCTACGCCGGCGGCGCGGTGCTGGTGCCCGTCTTCGCCGCCTTTGCCGTGCTGACCGTGGCCATCCTGCTGGTGATGGAGGGGCTCTCCGCCTTCCTCCATGCCCTGCGCCTGCACTGGTGAGCCCGGTGAGGGGGTGCTGGTGGGATGGGGTCCCCCAATGCTGCTCCTCACCCAGCCCCTCTCCTCGGCAGGGTGGAATTCCAGAACAAGTTCTATGTGGGTGCTGGATACAAGCTGTGTCCCTTCGCCTTCGCGCCCGACACTTGGGAATAGCCATGTGGATGCTGGAGGTTTGGAGCCAAAACCCTTCCCCACTGATGGGAGCTCAGTTGGGGGGTGCCCCCTGAAACTGCAGGGCTGGGGAGGGCAGTTGGAGGTCTGGCTGCAGCCTCCCATCCCCTGCTTGCAGTGAATAAAGCCCCATGGCTTGTCCCCAGCTCTGTGTCTCTGTTCCCTCTGCCATGGTGGGGGTCCCGGGGGACTTAGGGGGTGCCCCCCATCACTGCTGCCCATAGCCAAAGGTGGGGGCCGTGGTGGTGCTGTAGGTGCTGAGCAGGGGGTAGGGCAGAGTGTGGGGCTTGGACCCCACAAAGACACTTGTGGGGCAGGCAAGGGGCTGGAAGGGGGGCACGGGCAGCTCAGGGAAGCCAGGGGGAGCCACTGGTGGGGCTGGTTGTGGGGGTACAGCGGTGGCCAATGCCCCATGGCTGCGGGGAGCCCCCGGGGGTGGAAGAGACAGCACCAGGGGCTCAGCCCCCTCTCTTGCCCCCCTACCTTTGTCCTGCTTCTCGGGGTGGGAGGGCAGTGCCGTGGCCCGGGCGCGGGGTCCCGTTGCACCCAGCAGGGACCCTGCTGGCACCCCGCACCTGCAAGAGAGATGGGGGGGCTCAGAGGGGTGCTGTGGAGCCCCTCATCATGGTGTTGGGGTGATGTTGGGGTTGGGTCTTACCATGGCTCAGGGTCCCCATCCCGAAAGCCCTTGGCAAAGGGGTTGCTGGCGATCTTCAACTGGGTGATCTATGGATGGGATTTGGGTCACGGGGAGGTTCCTGGGGGGGACCCCGATGTCCCTCCGTCCCGGGGCTCACCCGGTGGTTCTGATAAGCCGTCACTGCCATGAACTGGGTTTCGGGGAAGCTGAAGGACTTGAAGTTCTGGTGGGCGAAGCGCTCGCTGTCCCGGCGCGGGTCCACCAGCACCACGTGGAAGCGGGGCTGGTAGCGGTGCATGGAGTTGAGGATTATCTGGGGAGGCACAGAGGGAGGAGATGGGCAGAACCCCCCCATGGAGGGGTGAATTGCCCACCCCAGGGTCAGGTCCTCACGTGGCCGTTGTCATCCAAGAGGTTGTTGGTCAACTTGAGCTTGTCAAAGGAGACGATCTGCCGCATCCATTGGGCGCCCTTGGCTGGGGAGTCGGGGTGGAAATGGACCCGGCCGGGTGCTGCCGGCTCTGCCCGTCCTGCTGCCAGCCAGGAGGAGCTGTGGAAGGCGTACCTGCAGGGATGGGGGGCTCAGATCCAGCCCCACACCATCCCCATCCCCATCGCCCCATCCCCACCTGTATCTCTTGTCATCCAGCGGGATGAAGTCCATGAGCAGGACGTAGTCGGAGAGCGGGTCCAGCCCCGACAGCTTCACTTGGAAGGTGGGGAACATCCTCCTGCGAGGACATGGGGTGGGAAGGGGATGCCCCCCACTGGTGGTACCCCCCTGCCCCATGGTGGTACCCACCTCCCCGCCTTGGTGACGATCATCTCGGTGCCCAGGCGGTTGAACTCCTCCCAGAGGCTGCCCATCTCCAGCCGTGCCGTGGCCTGGGACACACGACGGTTCTTGCCGCTGCTTCCCGGCCCCTCTGCTGCCCACCCCAGGCTGGGAGTGCACAGAGGCCCCTCGCCCGGACCCCCCGGGAAGGCTGAGGAGGGATAAAGGGGGTGCTGATGGATCCTCATCCTGCACCTCACATACAGGAGCAAACCCCATGCACCACCAGCCACCCCATCACCATCCATTCCATAGTGGGGTTTATCCCCCTCCCCATTGCAACCCGATTATTGTGGGGCTGGAGGACCCCCCCACCCCAAAACCACCCTGGGACCCACTTCTGCATACAGGGGAGCACAGCCACAGGTGGGTTTTACCTGCCATGGGTGCAGCATCCATGTCTCCATCCCCTGGCATGGTGGCAGTGGGAACCCCAGTGAACCCCCTTCCAGTGCAGCACCAGCTCTGGGCTGTCCCCTGCATCCTGCCGATGGTTTTATGCCCCAGTTTGGGGGTGGAGACACCGCAGTGGTCCCCAGGGGCTGGAGTACGGCCCCTTCCCAACCTGCCTACACGCCTTGATGTGATGGTGATGATGGACGGGAGGTGAGAGGTGGCCATGGGACTGCTGGGACCACCGCTGGTCCCCAGATGGATCTCGGGGTACATTGGGCTGGGGAGGCACATTGCTTTTGGGGTCTCCTTCATATCGTACGTCTGATTGGGGTGTGATGGTGGTTGCTCTGACCCCCTCCCCTGGTCAAAGCCCCTCTGGGCACCATCAATGTGGCCGTCAACATCTGATATTAAAAAGCACGGGGAGGTGTTGAAGCATCCACAGTGTTGTGGCTGCTCGTGCACAGCCTCTACAGCTCTGGAATAGGGAAGAGGAATGTGGAATGTGGTCCCCCCTCCCCTGCACCCATCCCAAACACTGGTCCTGTCTCTGTGCTGGCACCCGGGACCCCCCATCCTGCCCCACACCTCCCATCTCCATGCTCAATCTTGGTCTGACAGCAGGAGATGGATGGGGAGAAGCCGTCGCCGCGGGGACAAGGGATGTGTGCAGGGAGGTCATCGACACAGGGGCAGGGGCTGGAGGGGGTAGAAAGCAAAGGGGCTGCTCCAGAGCCCCCTCCAAACTGCAAACTCCACCACCTCACTGCGCACCATGGGGCGGGATGAGGGATGCTGAGGGTCTGCAGGGAACAGGGGACATCCTCATGGGGATGCTGATGGTTTTCTGCCCCTGGTGGTACCCTGGCGATGGTGGCAATGGGCATGGGCTGAAATCCCTCCCTGCTTTGCATGGAGCTGGCTCCAAAGTGGGACTCAGCCTCCGCTTCTTTGGGATCAGTGCTTAAATCCTTCCTGTGGCCATCATAATGGAGAGGAGACCCTCTGCCCCCCATGTGCTGCAGGGTGGGCAAGGGGGCTGTGTGAGCGGTGCTAGGATTTGAGACCAGGACTCATGCAAAGCAAGGAGGGACCATCTCCTCATTCTCCCCCCCGCCCCGCCATGTCCATCACATCCCTGCACATCCATACACATATCCCATGCCCCGCGGAGCTGGCTCAGCCCCATTCATCTCCTGCTGTCAGCTGGGCTGTGGCTGCAGGGCTGCTATCGAGCAGGGAGATGAGGAGGTGTGAGAGGCAGAGCTGACAGTGGGAGGCAGATGGAGGGGGCTCATCCGCAGCATCACACCATGGCCTGCAGCTCCTGTGGCTGGTTTTACTGCTGGAGAGAGAAGGAAAGGTGAGGATGTGGCTCTGGAAGGGGTTGGAACCCCAAATGATACCCAGATCGTGGGGGTTTGGTCACAGTGTGCACTGCCAGGGGATCTGGCTGAAATCTCCTGGGAATCCATGTGACATGCACTGTATTTTCATGTTTGGCTATAGAAAGAGGTTCCCCACAATCCCCCGTTAAGGCTTTAACCTGCCAGAGGGGAGATTGAGATGAGCTCTGAGGCAGAAGCTCTTCCCTGTGAGGGTGCTGAGGCGCTGGCACAGGGTGCCCAGAGAAGCTGTGGCTGCCCCATCCCTGGCAGTGTTCAAGGCCAGGTTGGACACAGGGGCTTGGAGCAACCTGCTCTAGTGGAAGGTGTCCCTGCCCGTGGCAGGGGGTTGGAACTGGATGAATTTTAAGGTCCCTTCCAACACGAACCACTCTGGGATTCTATGACTGAGCTTGGGAACATCCATCAGAGCCACCAGTGACAGGGGCAATCCTAAAGCTTCATCCCTTCATAAGAGCCCTTTTTCCCCTTTTGCTGCCCCTTTCAGTCCTTTATATCACACTCCTCATCTGACCCTTCCCATCCCCTTCCTTCCACTTTCAGTGCACCTCTCCCCCAGGCTCTTCTTTGTCTCTTGTGTTTCTAGCACGATGGGTGGAAGAAGGTGAATGTCACCATCAAGGAGAGCACAAGGACTGGGGCTGCCTCAGTCCCCAATGGGGTTAAGAACCAAATCCCCCAGCAGGACCTCTCCAGACAGAGGAAGGACAGGAGGGTGACCATGAGTAGCCAGCATGGATGTACCAAGGCTAAGTCATGCCTCACCAACCTGAGTGCCCCGAGTGATGTGAGCATTGACGTTTGCACGGACAAGAAGTAGTGGACAGCATTTACCTCAATGTTAGCAAGGTCACCATGATCTGCTGTTGGCTCTTTGCAGCCAAACTTGTGAGCTATGGGTTGTGTACAAGGAATTTAAGAGGGGTGGAAAGCTGGTTCCTTGTCTGAGGTGCTGGGGTTGCTGATGGACCCTGCTACCAGCTCCCATCGGCGAGGTCCCCTTCAGCTCCCTGCCATGATAATGTCAACCACGGCCCTTGTGGAGCTGTAACTGCCTCTGAAATGCTCCAAAAGCCAATGTGAAAGGTGGGGTTGTTCTGTGGTTTGCTCTGAGGGAGCCCAAAGCCCTGTTGCTCGCTCAAGCTGAGGTCATCTCCTCTGGGTACGCTTCTTCTCCAAACTAAGCAGCACAAAGGAGAGATAATGACCTGCTTTGGGCTTTGCCACCCTCCTGGGGCCCAAAGGGATTCGCACTCCCCACATCCCCACATCACATGAAATAGGAAGGGGGTTTGATGACTGTGCTTCATTTCCAGGCTCCCTGCAGAGCTCCAGGCAGGAACATCTTCATATCCATCCCTGAGAGCATCAGGAGGACGGCAGAGCTGAGATGTAAGTGAGGGGCAGCATCTTTCAGCCCAAGCTGAGCTCTCTGTGCAAGGACAGTGTGTGCTGAGCCACCATCTCCTGTGGTGCTCTCTTGACAACAAGCAGCAGCTCCTGTCTTCATCTCCTGCCCTACTGCACAGTCCTGGGCTCCAGTTCTTCGTGATGCTCTGGGCTTCCCAGGGAGCTGCTTTTCCTGTGTCCTCCCCATCTGGCTGCTGAGAAGGCGGGTTTGGATATCACCCTGGTCGAGAACACACTCAGGAGGCTTCCTCTCCTCACTGACCACAAAAGGCTCCTGGATGAGCACCAGAAGCCTTCCTGTCCAGGACATTCAGGGTGCTCACCGTTGCAGAGATGAGGCAGGTCCAAAAGATGACTTTTCCCCCAAAACATATGTTCAAGAAGAGATTGCTGAGCTCTGGAGGTTGCCTGTGTCTATTGAGGAACAGGCTAAAGACCCAGGAAAAGCTTTTAAAGCTCAAAGAGTGTGTCAGGAGCAGAGGGGGGAAGCCAATATAAACTTCTGTGTAAGGTGGCATAAAATCATAGAATGGGTTGGGTTGGAAGGGACCTTAAAGCTCATCCAGTTCAAAACCTCTTCCACTAGACCAGGTTACTCCAAGCCCCGTCCAGCCTGAGCTTCCCATACATCAGGAATTCATTCCAGTCAGGAACAAGTCCCAGCAGAGAAGGAAGAAGCAGGTGGTTGGCAAAAGCCCAGGAGAGGATGAAGGATGAACCCTGCACTGTGAAAGCACCACGTTTCTCTGTGTTCCAGGTTGAGCCGGATGGTCTCCAAGCCCCAGGCTGAGCACTATCGCAGGGGATGAAGTGCAGCACTAAGGTAAAGCTACTCGGGTGTGTAACCTCCCCACTGCTTTCTACAGAGGCCATTGCTCAACAGCCAGGAGTGAGCCAGAGGAGCACACACCACGTTGTGCCATGGTGGTTAACAGCTTGAGCACCCCTTTGATCTACCTGTGCAGGGATAGGACTTTCACCAAGCTGTTCCTCATTGATCTGTGCCTCAACTCTTCCTTTAGATCCTGTAGGACTGTCTCTGAGCAGGTCCCACCACAGAGAGGCTTTTCCCCCTGGGACATCCCTGCTGCTTGGAGAAAAGGCCTCCAGTGAGGAGCTGACACCGAAAGCACCATCCAGCTCATGGCACAAAGCAATTGCACGCAAGTGACCGAGTTCACCTTGGCGGGGTTCACAGAAGAGCCAGTGACCCAGGTCAACTTGTTTCTGCTCTTTCTGCTCACCTACCTTGTCACCATCCTGGGCAACCTCAGCATCATCATCTTAATCAGGGACAGCCCCCAGCTCCACTCCCCCATGTATTATTTCCTGGGCAACCTGGCCTTTATAGACCTCTGTTGTTCCACCATCATCACCCCCAAGATGCTGGTTGACTTGATGTCGGAGAAGAAGAGCATTGCTTATGCTGGGTGCGTGGCTCAGATCTTCCTCTTTGATCTCTTTGGAATGACCGAGTACTTCCTCCTGGCTACGATGGCCTATGACCGTTACGTGGCCATTTGCCATCCCCTGGTGTATCCCCTTGTCATGTCTCCAAAGTGCTGTTTCCAGCTGGTGACTGGCTCGTACCTCCTGGGGCTGACCAATGGTGTGGGACAGACCATCAGCATGTCCAACCTGTCCTTCTGCAGCTCCAGCACCATCAACCTGTTCTTCTGTGACATTTCCCCTCTGATCTCGCTCTCTACCTCCGACACCACCCTCAGCCACATCATCCTGACAACTTCAGCATCTCTCTTTGGTGTGTCCAGCAGCCTGGTTGTCCTGCTCTCCTACGTGGCCATCATCTCCACCATCCTCAGCATCACTTCAGCCGAGGGTAAGCGCAAAGCCTTCTCCACCTGCACATCCCACCTCACCACTGTGAGCATCTCCTATGGGGCGTCCTTCTTTACGTACTTAAAGCCCAGCTCAAGAGGAGCAGATAAATGGGCTGTGGTGCTCTACACCGTGGTGACTCCCATGCTGAACCCCTTGATCTACAGCCTGAGGAATAAAGAGGTGAAAGAGGCATTGAGGAGACTTATGAAATTAAAGTGATCTTGGATGTTGTAAGTTTAGGGTCAGAGAGAATGGAGATGTGGGGAGATGCTCAGCTGTTTGTGAAGTATCTTAGATGGA
The DNA here is from genome assembly GCF_004027225.2 of Strigops habroptila. Taxonomy (NCBI): domain Eukaryota; kingdom Metazoa; phylum Chordata; class Aves; order Psittaciformes; family Psittacidae; genus Strigops; species Strigops habroptila. The sequence goes on from NC_046358.1 coordinate 1,493,609, forward strand.
CAACATGTTGGGGGTTCTTCTGCACCCAGACTTACATTATGCACTGGTTGATTTGATTGAGAATAAAAATAATTTCACTCTCCAAACATTGATAATTATATTCAGTAGTTAATTTTACTAATACAGACACAGGTAGACAACTACAAGCATGCACTTCTCCTCATCTTAGGATGAGGGGGGACCTTCTCACTCTCTCCAACTGCCTGACAGGAGGATGGAGCCAGGAGGGGACTGGTCTCTGCTCTCAAGGAACAAGGGATGGGACGAGAGGAAACAGCCTCAAGCTGCACCAGGGGAGGTTTAGATGGAGCTGAGGAACAATTCCTTCCCCAGAGGGTGCTCAGGCATTGGAACAGGCTGCCCAGGGCAGGGCTGGAGTCACAGGCCCTGGAAGTGTTCACACACCGTGTAGACGAGGCCTCAGTGCCATGGGTTAGTGGTGGCCTTGGCAGTGCTGGGGAATGGTTGGACTTGATGAGCTTGAAGGACTTTTCATTTTTGCTCTCCCTTTTGCTTGGCCAATCAGAATAAACAGAGAGTGAATTCTGTTGTTCCACTAAACCAAACTCCATTTCAAGGCAGTGTTGTGAAGTCATTAAGGGCCATAAGAAAAGGACACAAACACCTTTAGCAAAGTAAATAGAGAGGACAGCAAATAAGTGTCACACTGTGCAGGAAGTTTTTTTAGGTTTTGATCCTCAAACCTCATTAAATGATTTCCAACATCATTCATCTCAGTTCACTTCAGACAGCAAAGAATTGAAGTTAAATAAGGTACTTGTGTGATCTCTATTATGAATGAAGGTCCTTGGAATTGTTTTAAGATGTGGTAGTGATGAATCCCCACCAAAGGACACATACCATCAAGGGACCCCCGTCATCTGCTCCACACCTTTGCTTGCCACCTCCTTGTTAACTGCAGTAAAAGCCATGATCTCCATGGCAGCCTGGCCACAACAGAGCATATGAGCTATGGTGTGGCTCAGCAGCCTTCAGACCTCATCCATGGCAGCCCATGGAAGCCTGGAGCAATGGCATTGCCTGCCCTGATGTCTCTCCTGCTGCCTTCCTGCACAGAGAGCTGATGGGTGATGGACAAACACCGTATACAGAAAACACCCCCAAATACTCCAATGTGTGTATTACCTCAGCCCATAGAGCTGCAGCCTCTGTCAGAACCATGGTGAAACCTGGAGCCATGGCTGAGCCTTAGGGCTAACCTAGAGACACACAGTAACTTGGGCTGGAGGGAGAAGCTCCATGGTTGGATTGAATCAAGTCAGGATCAAAGTGTTTGCTGATTTCTTAACGACACACAACTAACAGGCACCCAGGGTCAATCAGCTGAATCCTGCTTTGTTCCCAAAGCTTCCTGATAATTACCTGGTTATTATTTAACCCAGACAACTGTTGTTGTCCCACTGAGCCTTGGAGACAACCAGGGACAGAGGTTTCACACCCTGCCTGGTCCCTTTTTCTGTGTTTGACTGCCCTTGCACTGGAGTTTTCCCTCCCTTTGTTTCTAACTTCTCTCATGCTGCAAATTCACAATAGGAAATCTCAGATTTACCCTCATCTGCAACATGGAGTGCATGGAGAACTTGCTGGTGGCTTCAAGTCATAAAGAATATAACACCATTTATTCTTTCATTTCTTTGTTCCTGAAATCATAGAACCATGGAACGGTTTGTGTTGGAAGGGACCTTAAAGCTCATCCAGCTCCAACCCCCTGCCACGGGCAGGGACACCTTCCACTAGAGCAGGTTGCTCCAAGCCCCTGTGTCCAGCCTGGCCTTGAACACTGCCAGGGATGGGGCAGCCACAGCTTCTCTGGGCACCCTGTGCCAGCGCCTCAGCACCCTCACAGGGAAGAGCTTCTGCCTCAGAGCTCATCTCAATCTCCCCTCTGGCAGGTTAAAGCCATTCCCCTTGGCCTGTCCCTCCAGGCCCTTGTCCAAAGCCCCTCTCCAGCTTTCTTGTAGTCCCCCTTAAGGTATTGAAAGGCCACAATAAAGTCTCTCTGGAACCTTCTACAACAATATTCAATGACTTTATGTCCAGCTGGTCTCTCCTTCACCATCACCCAGTGTTTAAACAGGAACATGAGCTCTTAGTGTCTTAAAAACACAAATTGGTGGCTACAGCACTATCACTCTGCTTGTTGTGGCTTCACGTTGGAGCTGCTGCTCTCAAAACTGAAAGCCTTTTGCTCATTGGTGGCTGTGTTTGAGGAAACCAGTGGTTCGCTGTGTCTAACAGCTGCTACTGCCTTCAACGGGGTTATCATCTGACCATGAGAGCAGAGGAAACACCATGTGAGGTACTAGGAAGCAGAAGCAGCAGCCAGCATTGCAATGCATCTTCCTGGTGGGTCATGATGAGCAGGCAATGAGGTGGCTGGCTTCTTGCATTCGTACTGAAGAGCTGCTAATGGATTTAGCTCTCCACTTTCAGGTGGAGCTGCCTTCATCCTAGTTAAATCTGGTTTAAAGGCAGCTGAGCAAGTGCTGCAGTCACAAGGGTAGGAGCCACCCAACCCTTTTGGGTACTTAGTGGTCGGATTGAGGAATCACCTCAAATGTCTTTAGGCAAGGACTTATCTCCTTACATTAAAATGCACCATGTCACCTCTATGTGTTTGCTGGGTCCGTCAGCTCTCTTTATTGGTGAGGGAGATTTGGTGGGGTTCATGCATCTCACTGCAAGGCAGACGCCTCCATTACTCCAGCTGAAGAGATTTGAATTAACTGTTGATTGCATTGGCCAGAGTCTCGTTAGCTGTAATGGGACCTGAGCTCATAAATATGTAAAGAGAGCCACTCAGCTTTGGCTCTTACTCTGAGCTGTATCCAAAAGAAGGTGAAATAAGTCCTTTTTGGAGGTCTCTACTGTGTCTCCTTTAGCTGGTATTGAGAAAGAGTTGGAGACTTAGGCCTTAAATATGTAGATCCTGCACTGAGGTGGTGACTCCTCTCTACCGTGTGAAATGTAGATGTATGGGAAGAACCAGGAACATGGAGTACCACCTTCTCTCCAGGCTAGCTGGAAACTGAGCTGCCTTGGTTTCCCTTAGTGCAGAAAGGAAAAGGAGAGTCTTAGTTTGGTCTTACTCCCTTTAGAATTGATGGCCGAGGTGTATTTGTCTCTTGTTTTTGGAAGAGAATTGGGAGATATTACAACGGCTTCTTTTAGACACCATTGCTACCCTGGAGCAAAGAACCTTCCTCAGGTCCTGGTGAAAGAAGCAAGGAGACCCTCTTCAAACACTGGTGAGTTCATCTGTGTCTGTCTTTACCACTGTTCATGGCTTGGAAAGACATGAGAGTGGATTTTGATCAGCTCTTAGGCAGAAGCTCTTCCCTGTGAGGGTGCTGAGGCGCTGGCACAGGGTGCCCAGAGAAGCTGTGGCTGCCCCATCCCTGGCAGTGTTCAAGGCCAGGTTGGACACAGGGGCTTGGAGCAACCTGCTCTAGTGGAAGGTGTCCCTGCCCGTGGCAGGGGGTTGTAACTGGAGGAGCTTTAAGGTCCTTTCCAAGCCAAACCATTCTATGATTCTACGTTTTGCACTGTTTAGATGAGAAGTGGTATTGAGAATGGCTGGTTTGGGTGTTGTTAGATGCAAGGTGTGTGTTTGAGATGTCTATGCTTAGTTATACAATTACTACCCAAGGTGAAGAAGGAAATGAATGGGCATGAGGAGATGGCCATTGAGTGTGTGAGACACCAGCAATGGGAAACAGCAGTTGCCTTCTTCCCCCTGCCCAAGGTGGGCATAGACAACTTCAGCTGGATCTTCTGAACCCATTTAAAGGTGTTAAAGCACTTTAGCATAACTGTGTCTGCAACCAACTGCTCTTTTCTACAAGAAGCAAGTCCCGCCATTGGTTTCGTTTCCTGCTTTTGCAAGCACCAAAGAGCCACCCTGAGGATATTTAAATTTGGAGGCATATGATGCAAAATGGCTTTTCCAAGGCAAATTTTGGGTCCAAACTGAGCTGATGGGAATCACAGAACTTCAGAAAGGGAAAATGCTGAGTGCTGTCCCTGGGGAAGAGTTGTTCTAGGCACCAAGACAGACTGGGGGGCAGGTTAGCAAAGAGGAACACTGTGGTTGTGGTGGCCACTGTGTTGAAATGAGCCATCAATGTGCCCTTGCAGCAAAGGCACCCACCAGCACCCTGAGAAGAGCATTGACAGTGGGTGAAGGGACTTTCTGCAATGAACATCTGACCACAGGCTGGGGAATGGGAAGTAAAAGCTGCTTTGAGAAGGGTGGAGGGAGAAGATGAGCTGTCCTGAAGAAATGGTCATCTTGCTTGAAAAGGGGCTGATGGAAAGAGGGAAGTGGGAAGGGAAGAAGTTGTAGTACTCATTTCTCAACAGGCAATATGCATATTTTAAGGTCATCTCGACATCGTTTTAAGGTCAATGCATATTCCAGGATAACATGAGCAGCAGTCATCTTTTTATATATATATATACATGTTCTTTAGATATGAGTAAGAAGAGAGGAAGAAATATACGCAAGTATAATTGAGATGAGAAGGGGTTTGTTTTTCCCTTGAAGCTACATGTACATGGAATTGCAACCTGGAATATTGGTCTCTCTTTAATTGACCCAAACATATCACTACAGAGTCAGAAAATCATTCCAATGTGTTCTCTTGTCTATTTAATGAAACACTAGTTCAAACTAGTGGCAAATTAAGGCATGATATTATTGTATTGTCCTTAAATAAGAACAACCCCCCCTCAAAAAGGGCAAGAAATCCTCTGAAACATGCCCACATCTTGGAAAGAGCTTGGATCCTCCTGAGAAGACATCTTTTGCAAGACTGATTCTTTGCATAAAGGGCCAGCCAGAGCTTTAGGATTTAAGCTTTAGGATTACCTTTTTTTTTCCATATAGGAACTATTGGCTTTTATTTTATCAAGATATTATTTTTCAATATGTTATTTTGTACCTTCAACCAACATATTTATATCTCCAAGTAATCAGGTGCATGCATAAAGAAAACCCCAAATCCTGCATTAACCTCATGTTCCTGTGAGCTGGGACAAGTGATTTAACCTCCTCCCCATGTTTCTTTGTCTTCCCTGTGCTTGTCAAGAGGGTGGCTGGAGGAAACCACTTGAGTGTGATCACATTTGTCCTCTTAGGCTTCACCAACCTGTAGGAGCTGCTCTTTACTCATCTCCATCACCGTGGTGGTGGGGAGCCTTATCAAGACCAACTCTCAGCTTCATGTGCCCATGTACTTATTTCCTCTTAGGAAATGTACTTATTTCTTCCATAGGATGTAGCTGGCCATCTTGCTTTCCTGGATGGCTCTGCCCCATGGAAAACTACCACCATGCTGACCTAGGAGCAAAGTGGTTTCACCCCTGTGACAAGCAGTCACCCAGCTTGGTCCAGGAACAGCCTTTCAAGACACTGTCTGAGCAGTCTTGGCTTTTCCTTGGATATCATCTGGTGCTGACAACACAGATCCTCCATGCTTCTGGCCATGTGTTGTATCCAGACGTGCCCAACTCATTTGATGGCTCTGAAACTCCCAACATTGTCCAGAACTCCCCCACCACCTCCTCCTCCTCTCATTATGTCTCTCCATCCAGGCAAAGCTTATTTTCCATCCCAGCTGCAGCTTACTCATGATTTCTCGTTCCAGGTTTTGGGGGTTGTGTCACATCAGTCCAAGGAGTCATCCTATCTAACTGTAGGCTTCCACATCTGAATTAGTCACCGAAGTTCCCCGTATGGAGACGATGCATCTGGGGGCTTTGATTCAGCTTTAATCTATTTTAAACATCCACAGCAGGGTGTTTCTCTGGAAAAAATGGACAGTTCTTTCCACTTACTGCTTGGCAGGAAAGGGGATAGGCTGACGCAATATGGATTGTGTTCAAAGCAGACACAGGACATAGCCTGAAGAGTCAGTTTAACCCTAAGGAGAAACAGCTCACCATGCTGGTCCTTCAGGAACCCCACTCAAAAGTGAGAAGGTGAAAACACCTTTTCATTGAACCACAGCCTGGTTTGTGTTGGAAGGAAGCTTAAAGCTCATCCAGTTCCAACCCCCTGCCATGGGCAGGGAGACCTTCTGCTAGACCAGGTTGCTCCAAGCCCCATCCAACCTGGCCTTGATCAATAACTTCTAATGCTGTAGAACCTCAATGCTCAGCATCCACAAAACCCTTTCCGAACAGAACACAAAAGCAAGACAGAGGTAGGCAGTGTCAGAGCTGTGCTTTTCCTTTGATATAAAGGTTGCTAATATCAGATATTAACTTCCTGAAGAAGGATTGTGTTCTCCATGGATGGATAGGAAATAATTCCCTGGAAGATACTAGTGTTGGTTTATTCTTTTAACAGCAAAAAGAGAGAAACTTTTCTCCACGAACCTGGCGATGCCTAAAGGGGCTCCAGGAAACCTGGAGAGGGGCTTTGGACAAGGGCCTGTAGGGACAGGACAAGGGGAATGGCTTTAACCTGCCAGAGGGGAGATTGAGATGAGCTCTGAGGCAGAAGCTCTTCCCTGTGAGGGTGCTGAGGCGCTGGCACAGGGTGCCCAGAGAAGCTGTGGCTGCCCCATCCCTGGCAGTGTTCAAGGCCAGGTTGGACACAGGGGCTTGGAGCAACCTGCTCTAGTGGAAGGTGTCCCTGCCTGTGGCAGGGGGTTGGAGCTGGAGGAGCTTTAAGGTCCTTTCCAAGCCAAACCATTCTATGATTCTACGTTTTACACTGTTTAGATGAGCAGTGGTATTGAGAATGGCTGGTTTGGGTGTTGTTAGATGCAAGGTGTGTGTTTGAGATGTCTATACTTATAGAAATACTACGCAAGGTGAAGAAGGAAATGAATGGGGATGAGGAGATGGCCATTGAGTGTGTGAGACACCAGCAATGGGAAACAGCAGTTGCCTTCTTCCCCCTGCCCAAGGTGGGCATAGACAACTTCAGCTGGATCTTCTGAACCCATTTAAAGGTGTTAAAGCACTTTAGCATAACTGTGTCTGCAACCAACTGCTCTTTTCTACAAGAAGCAAGTCCCGCCATTGGTTTCGTTTCCTGCTTTTGCAAGCACCAAAGAGCCACCCTGAGGATATTTAAATTTGGAGGCATATGATGCAAAATGGCTTTTCCAAGGCAAATTTTGGGTCCAAACTGAGCTGATGGGAATCACAGAACTTCAGAAAGGGAAAATGCTGAGTGCTGTCCCTGGGGAAGAGTTGTTCTAGGCATCAAGACAGGCTGGGGGGCCTTTAAGGTCCCTTCAACCCAAACCAGTCTGGGATTCTATGATCCAGGCCCATACAATTGTCCTTAATACAGAAACATGCCAACACACCGACCCTCCAACTCATTGGCTTTGGGCATGAACCACCTTTGTCAAGTAAGGCAGCTGTAGAAGTGCACTTTGTTGTTAACAAAGAAGAAAGTTTGTTTCTTGTTTAGTCCCTGCTAATTAATCTCTGATGGCTTGTTATGAAGAATGAGGTAAGTCACCTACAAGTCTGCTGAGAAGCTTTCATGGTGATTAGGAAACTTCCTTAGTAAACCCCAGAAGGTCTTGTTAAAGCTGATGACTCCTAGAAGCTGGTTGGTCCCTAAGGACCACTTCTTGCTGTGCGAAGGGAGCAGCATCACTTGTGATGGAAATAGCTGTGACTGTATGGTGAGAGCCTGGAGTTTGGGCCTACTGGGGGGCTTTCTGTGCCCATACAAGCTCGGTCATGCTCTCCCTTTAAAGAACGAGACATCCTTGTCTTCATGATGTGTGCAGATAATGTGGTTCTAGCTAATGGTGTGCTTTGTCCCTTCCTGCTCTTGACCCCCGGTAAAGGAAGCTGGGGAAGCTCATTGCATTTCTCCTCATGTTTGGACCTCCTCAAAGACACTTCATATGAACTTCTTGTCATTAGTTGGCTTGGGATGGATTTGCTTGTGTCCTTTTTGATTCTGAAGCTGTGAGGCATGTTGAAGTCCACTACATCCACCCTCCATGTGTGACTGGCTTTCATAAATGTGGTTTTCCTACCATTATGAATCTGGGACTGGAGAATAAGCATGGGAATGGGTTCACCTGGCTCTCAACACCTAAAAAATTCATTGTCTAGTTATGAGATAGTCAGGTCCCCTCGAGAATGGGTGGGAATAAGAGGATGTTTTAGAACATCCAGATGGTGAGAGTGGATGTGGTCCAGAGCAGGTCTGAACATCAGAGGGACTTGTACCATGGACCCTCTGTCCATGGGTTGTGCATCTCAGAATAGCTTTCTCTGGATTAAACTCATTCCAGTAGGGATCTGAAGACCTATTGGAGGTCAAACTGCATTAGCTGCCCCTCTCAAGCCCATTTTCAGTTTGTTTCCATCCAAAAGATAGGACAAGAGGAAACGGCCTCAAGCTGCACCAGGAGAGGTTTAGATGGAGGTTAGGAACAATTCCTTCCCCAAAGGGTGCTCAGGCATTGGAACAGGCTGCCCAGGGCAGTGCTGGAGTCACCATCCCTGGGGGTGTTTAGAGGATGTGTGGATGTGGCTCTTGGTGACATGGGTTAGTGGTGGCCTTGGCAGTGCTGGACAACTGTTGGACCTGATGATCTTGAAGGTCTTTTCCAACCTGGTTGATTCCATGATTCTAAAAGGAGCCCAGTTTATGCAGTCTGACCCCAGCATGTGATGGGGATGAAAACACAGTGAGGGGAGAATGCTGGGGGTGTGTGTGTGTGTCTTCCAACTTGAACTCTTGTAACTGCACTCTTTAACTGAATAAAAACTAGAGATATAGAAACACACCTTTATTGATCACAGATGGAGACACAGAACTTTGATTTAATGACTCAACTTTTATTTGTCTAAATTTGAAGGAGATGGAGCTACTTCAGACCACCTAATCCAGCCTTCCAACAGTCTTAATAATAATAATAGCTTTATTTTAGTTTTCTTTCAGTTGGATTTAAACTTTATAAATGAAAAAATGATATTTTAAGAACTAAGAAATCACTTTTTTTGAATGTTTCCTGCAAGTGGTGCTGGAAACTATCACTTCAGTTGCAGGAAAGGAGCGAGATATAAGGTAGAAGTTCTTCCCTGTGAGGGTGCTGAGGCACTGGCACAGGGTGCCCAGAGAAGCTGTGGCTGCCCCATCCCTGGCAGTGTTCAAGGCCAGGTTGGACACAGGGGCTTGGAGCAACATGCTCTAGTGGAAGGTGTCCCTGCCCGTGGCAGGGGGTTGAAACTGGATGGGCTTTAAGGTCCTTTCTAACCAGTACTATTCAATGGTTCTAAAACGCAGTGAAATTCCCCAGGTCAGGTTTGGTTGCCCTCATGTAGGAATCTGGTGCCATTTGCTCTGTCCTGAGGCGCCCATGACATTGCCATGCACTTGACATGTACATCACGCAACCTTCAGAAGGGTTGTGTCATTCTGGAGGGACATCTGAAAGCTCAGAGGAAGACCTGGGGACATCTCCAAGGTGTTAATACTCTATGTTCAGGCAACTGAACTCAATCCCAAATGCCTCTGTGCTTGACATTGGTTCTTCCAATCTGACCTACCCCACTCACTCTGGTATGAATGTTTCACTGGGATAATAGTCTAGGACTATGGAATTATCTATGTGGTGCAGCACAGCATCATGAAGAAATAACTGGGGCAGCTGAGGAGCACAGGCTCGTTACTTCATGACTTTTGGCTGCCCAAAGAAGTAGTAAATGTTCCACCCCTGGCAGTGTTCAAGGCCAGGTTGGACACAGGGGCTTCGAGCAACCTGCTCTAGTGGAAGGTGTCTCTGCTTGTGGCAGGGGGTTGGAGCTGGAGGAGCTTTAAGCACTCTTCAACCCAAACCATTATGAGATTCTATGACACATGGAGCTCTATCTGAGCTACTGGTTTGGGCATAAGTAAGGAATGTTTAATCCAGATAAAGCACAGGGTAAAGAAGATGTGCAACAAGGCCAGCTACTGCTAAGATCTCATTTTATAGCAGTTATAAGTTATATATGGGGAGAGGTGGAAAGGATGTCTGCCTGCACAGCGACATCTCCTGTCCATCATGAGGCACTTGAGGATCAGAAGAGCTTGTGCTCCTACATCTGTTGTGAAAAGCAACAAAGGAAAACACAAACATGGAAAAGTAGGTGCACTTCTTGCTGTGTGCATCTTTGGGGACATATCCCCTGGGTATCTTCTGTTAGGAAGCTGTCTGTCTCTTCAGCAGTGTCTTCAGTGCCTCCTTCACCTCCTGGTTCCTCAAGCTGTAGATGAAGGGGTTCAGCATGGGGATCACCACCGTGTAAACCACAGAGACCACCTTGTCCCTCCCCAGGACATAGGAGGAGCTGGGCCGAGCGTAAATGAAGAGTATAGAGCCATAGTAAAGGGCGACGGTGGTGAGGTGGGTGGCAGAGGTGGAGAAGGCTTTGTGCTGCCCCTCAGATGAGCGCATCTTTAGGATAACAGCCAGGATGGAGGCATAGGACACGAGGATGAATGTGGAGGGGAGGATGATGTTGGAGGTCAGAATGAAGTAGAGGAGGGACTGGTAGCTGTCTGTCACGTCACAGGAGAGCTTCACCAGTGGGAGCAGGTCGCAGAAGAAGTCATTGATGACGTTGGAGTGACAAAAGCTGAGGGTGAAAGTGCAGCTGGTAATGAGGGTTGAGTTGGCAAAACCACTCAGGTAGGAGGTGGCCACCAGCCCTATGCAGAGCCTCTTGGACATGGCAGCAGTGTAGAGCAGTGGGTTGGAGATGGCCACGTACCGGTCATAGGCCATCGCTGCCAGCAGGTAGCACTCGGTGCAGGCCAAGCCACCAGAGACAAAGAACTGAGCAGCACACCCAGTGAAGGAGATGCTCTTGTCCTCGGAGATGCAGTTCAGAAGGATCTTGGGGGTGTAGACAGAGGAATACCAGAGGTCCAGGAAGGACAAGTTCCCAATGAAGAAGTACATTGGGGTATGGAGCCGCGAGCTACGGCATATCACCACCATGAGGGTGATGTTGCTCATAAGGGTGGTGATGTAGGCTAAGGTGAACACCATGAACAAGAGAAGCTGCAGCTTTGGGTCAGTGGTGAGCCCCAGGAGGATGAAGCTGGTGGCTGAACTGTGGTTCTTCTCTTCCATGGTAAAAGAACTGGAGACATGGATCACGGTTGCAGTTCAGGGTCTTGGGTCACGGGCTAAGAGAAGGGCTTCCATGGTGTTGCTGTTTCTCTCTACCAAAACCCAGCTAGACACACACAAAAGAGAAAAGCAGAGTAAATTTTGTATGGAGAAGAGCTGCTGTGATGGTTTTGGTTGTGCTATTTTATTATAGAATGATGTAAAGGTTTGGAAAGGACCCTAAAGCTCATTCAGTTCCAATCCCCTGTCCAAGGCAAGGACACCTTCCACTAGAGCAAGTTGCTCCAAGCCCCATCCAACCTGGCCTTGAACACTTCCTTGCATTCCCTGGCTTCTATGAACGTGAAATCTCAATCTCAGTGTCACATTAAATTGCTCATACATTAAGACTCTCTAGTTTGAAGTTCATGTGGAGAAACCAGAGATAGAAGCTGAAGACAAATGCATGCAGAGTCGCCACCTGCTACAGACCAACACAGTTTGATTAGATTCATTGTCATGAGTCCTACCAGTAAAAACATTGACTCATTGAGTTTTCTCTTTTACATAAGCAAACATTGAGGGGTTGGATGTGCATCTAAAAGCCTGAATTACAAGTATGTGTATGTGAGGACCTCTAGCTTTAGGCACATTACTAAAAGCAGCAGTAATTTGGTGCTAGTGTGTGTTTGCACACTCGAGTACAGGCGCAGAAGCTGGAATTCATCTCGCCTGACATTGCCAGTCTAAAAATGAATTACTTAAGCTCTTCCATAGCCAATGGAAGTGATAGACTCTTCCATAGGAAGACCAGAAGATGAGCTGTGCCCTGCTGTTTCCTTGTAGCTTCCCCTATGCTCCAACCAGGTTTGGAAGACCCTCTCTCAGTTGCCCCTGGTGCTGGCTGCTTCTCAGAGGGCTTGATGAATTTCTCATAGAATCACAGAATCATGGAATGGTTTGGGTTGGAAAGGACCTCAAGATCATCTAGTTCCAACCCCCTGCAATTGGCAGGGACACCACACACTAGACCGTGTGGCCCAAGATTCTGTCCAGCCTGGCCTTGAACATTGCCAGGGATGGAGCATTCACAACTTCCTTGGGCAACCCATTCCAGTGCCTCACCACCCTCACAGGGAAGAACTTCTTCATTATATCTAGCCCAAACTTCCCCTGTTTCAGTTCGACCCCATCACTCCTTGTCCTATTGCTACAGTCCCTGATGAAGAGTCCCTCTCCAGCATCCTCATAGGTGAACATCTGACCTCATATGTTGATTCTAATGTTTGCCATCAGGTACCACAAGGGATGGGCAGAGAGATGAGGAATCAAAGAAAAGAAAGACGAATTCCATTGAAGATTTACCTTCTTGGCTATCTGTGACTGTATCCCTTGTTGAACCTTTTTACCCAGGAATACTCACTCATGGTTTTGTCCAGCAGGCACTGATGGGATCTCAAGTTTAGAGACCACGAGAACAAAAGCATGATGATCATCTCTGTGTGACAACCCCACTCCAGCTCATCTCACAGCGCAGAGCAAGCAGGTATGTCCTCTCCTGTGCCAGCATTGCCTGTGGTGTGTGGTTGGGGATATTTATCCATTGCTTCATTCCGTATTTCCTTAAGGAGCAGGTCCCTGAAGCAGATATTCAGTGTGGCCTTTGCACCCAATAACGCGTTGCTATACAGTTGAGCATCCCCCAGAGATCCCCTCAGTTACTCCCTGCATTCCAGAAAGACAATTTCAGAGCTTTCATGGCTCTCCACCTTATGTGCTCACTATTTTCATCACTATAGCTGCAGAACTCAGATGCAGTCTCAAAAGCATCCACGTTATTTCCATTGAGTTGAGTATATCTTCTAACCAGTCTGAATCACAGAATGGTTTGGGTTGGAAAGGACCTTAAGCTCATCCAGTTCCAACCCCCTGCCACAGGCAGGGACGCCTTCCACTAGAGCAGGTTGCTCCAAGCCCCTGTGTCCAACCTGGCCTTGAACACTGCCAGGGATGGGGCAGCCACTGCTTCTCTGGGCACCCTGTGCCAGTGCCTCAGCACCCTCACAGGGAAGAGCAGCTTCCTTATATCTAACACTTTGCACAAGACCAGGTAGATGACATCAACTGCTTTGCCCCTATCCATCAGTTCTGTAGACTCATCATAGAAGGCCACTGAATTGGTGAATGTGGGAGGAAGCAAGAACCCTTCCTAGAAGTCTCCCCAGAGCATCCTTGAGCTCTGTGTTCCTCAAGGTGTGCATCTAGGGGCTCAGCAGGGAGATCACCAGGGTGTAGATAACAGACAACACTTTCCTGATCCAGGGAGTAACTTGAACTCTGCAGTCAACAGGGAGAAGTGGGAACTTCTACATAGTATTCAAATAAGCTGTTTAGGATGTTGTTTGGGGATTGGAACTGGATGATCTTAAGGTCCTTTCCAACCCAAACCATTCTATGATTCTATGTTTATTTTGGAGCAAGGTGAATTGTTTCTTAGAGGACTTGGCAACAAGAAGGTGGAAAATGGTCAGATGAAGAACCAGGCCCGTAGATGACAACATTCAGCTAAATCATGCTCAGATTTAGCTGGTATGCTAAGTATAACCCCTGAGGTAGCCATAAATGATCTGTTAAAGAAAAATCTGAGTAAAACACCCCAAATGTTCTTTCCAATTCAATTTTGGCATTTCTTCCTGGAGTGCTGCAGGAGAAATCCCATCCCAATCCTTTGGACTGGCCACGATGACTAGCACCAGCCTGTGCATCACATGTTAAGGCCACTGAATGATTCATTTCATCCCCTTTAAACAACTCAGTGCTCATCAAGTCAGTGTTGAAATGATACAGATTAGAGTGGAATGAAATGAAGCTTCAAGTGCAGCTGAGGAACATCCTCTTATGCATTTGCATTTGTCTGGGTGTCTGCTCACATTCTCAGGACAAATGTTTGGGAGTTATGGACCCAAACCAGATATATTTAGGGAAACACAGACTCAATAGACTTCTATTTTTTTTGGGTAGGTTTTGCTTTCTGCATCCCTTTAAGTTAAAATTCATTGGAGGATTTTGGCACCGTGGTGCACTTGAGCACAGATTGTGTTTTTTATATGGCTCCTGAGTGACTAAGATATAATGAATGGAATAAGGACAATGATTAAAACCAATAACCCAGACACAATCAGGCAGACTTCATGGTGCTTCAAGCTGATGAAGCTTTTCCTAGCTTAGATACCAACAGAAAATGTTGGTTTTGTCCTTCTAGACATAAATTCTGCTGAAAAGCTGGGCATATGGTTGTGTTTCGGTGAGCTGTGAATATTGGATGAGGTAGATCTTTGGTGAGATGCAGCAAAGGCTGGAGCAGCTCTGCTCTGGAGCCAGGCTGAGAGAGCTGGGCTGGGGCAGCCTGGAGAAGAGAAGGCTCCTGAAGGGGAGACCTTAGAGCAGCTCCAGTGCCTAAAGGGGCTCCAGGAAACCTGGAGAGGGGCTTTGGACAAGGGCCTGGAGGGACAGGACAAGGGGAATGGCTTGAACCTGCCAGAGGGGAGATTGAAATGAGCTCTGAGGCAGAAGCTCTTCCCTGTGAGGGTGCTGAGGCGCTGGCACAGGGTGCCCAGAGAAGCTGTGGCTGCCCCATCCCTGGCAGTGTTCAAGGCCAGGTTGGACACAGGGGCTTGGAGCAACCTGCTCTAGTGGAAGGTGTCCCTGCCCGTGGCAGGGGTTGGAGCTGGATGAGCTTTAAGGTCCCTTCCAACACAAACCACTCTGGGATTCTATGATTTCAGGGACGAAGAAAGGATGCATGGAAGAATTAATGGTGTTATATTCTTTATGACTTGAAGCTACCAGCAACTTCTCCATGCGCTTCATGTTGCAGATGAGGGTAAATCTGAGATTTCCTATTGTGAATTTGCAGCATGAAAAAAGTTAGGAACAAAGGGAGGGGAAAACCCCACTGTAAGAGTAGTCAAACATGGAAATAGAGGCCAGGCAGGGTGTGAAACCTCTGCCCCTGGTTGTCTCCAAGGCTCAGCGGGACAACAACTGTCGTCCGGGTTAAATAATAACCAGGGAATTGTCAGGAAGCTTTGGGAACAAAGAGGGATTCAGCTGATTGACCCTGGGTGCCTGTTAGTTGTGTGTCATTAAGAAATCAGCAAACACTTTGATCCTGACTTGATTCAATCCAACCATGGAGCTTCTCCCTCCAGCCCAAGTTACTGTGTGTCTCTAGGTTAGCCCTAAGGCTCAGCCATGGCTCCAGGTTTCACCATGGTTCTGACAGAGGCTGCAGCTCTATGGGCTGAGGTAATACACACATTGGAGTATTTGGGGGTGTTTTATGTATACAGTGTTTGTCCATCACCCATCAATTCTCCGTGCAGGAAGGCAGGAGGAGAGACATCAGGGCAGGCAATGCCATCGCTCCTGGCTTCCATGGGCTGCCACATATCATGTCTGAAGGCTGCTGAGCCACACCAAAGCTCGTATGCTCTGTTGTGGCCAGGCTGCCATGGAGATAGTGACTTTTGTTGCAGTCAGCAGGGAGGTGGCAAGCAAAGATGTGGAGCAGTGGACAGGGATTCGTTGGCAGTATCTGCCCTTTGGTGGGGATTCATCACTACCATGTCTTCATTGATAATAGAGATCACACAAGTACCACAGTTAACATGCATTCTTTGCTATCTATAATTAAATGAGCTGTATGGTGCTTTAAATTATTTACTGAGATTTGAGAATCAAAACTTAAAAATACTTCCTGCACGGTGTGTCACTTATTTGCTGTCCTCTCTATTTATCTTGCTAAAGGTGTTGGCATCCTCTTATTATGGCCCTTAGTGACTTTCAAATACTGTCTAGAAATGGAGTTAGGTTTAGTGGAAGAGTAGAATTCACTCTATATTTATTTTGTTTTGCCAAGCAAAAGGAGAGGAACACACAACACAGCCCATACCTTGAGTGCAGGCAATTGTAAAAGCTTTTGCAATGTTCTTATTTGTATTCTCAGCTGGTAATAACAAAGCAGCAAGGGCATCATGTAAGTTCAGGTGCAGAAGACTCCCCAAATGTCCATCTGAGATACTTCACAAACAGTTAAGCATTTCCCCCACATCTTCATTCTCTCTGACCCTAAACTTACAGCATTCAAGATCACTTTATTTTTGTGAGTCTCCTCAAGGCCTCTTTCACCTCTTTATTCCTCAGGCTGTAGATCAAGGGGTTCAGCATGGGAGTCACCACGGTGTAGAGCACCACAGCCCATTTATCTGCTCCTCTTGAGCTGGGATTTAAGTACGTAAAGAAGGACGCCCCATAGGAGACGCTCACACTGGTGAGGTGAGATGTGCAGGTGGAGAAGGCTTTGCGCTTGCCCTCGGCTGAAGTGATGCTGAGGATGGTGGAGATGATGGCCACGTAGGAGAGCAGGACAACCAGGCTGCTGGACACACCAAAGAGAGATGCTGCAGCTGTCAGGATGATGTGGCTGAGGGTAGTGTTGGAGGTAGAGAGCGAGATCAGAGGGGAAATGTCACAGAAGAACAGGTTGATGGTGCTGGAGCTGCAGAAGGACAGGTTGGACATGCTGATGGTCTGTCCCACACCATTGGTCAGCCCCAGGAGGTACGAGCCAGTCACCAGCTGGAAACAGGATTTTGGGGTCATGACAAGGGGATACACCAGGGGACGGCAAATGGCCACGTAACGGTCATAGGCCATCGTAGCCAGCAGGAAGTACTCGGTCATTCCAAAAAGCTGAAAGAGGAAGACCTGAGCCACACACCCAGCATAAGCAATGCTCTTTGTCTCTGACATCAAATCAACCAACATCTTGGGGGTGATGATGGTGGAAAACCAGAGGTCTACAAAGGCCAGGTTGCCCAGGAAATAATACATGGGGGAGTGGAGCTGGGGGCTGGCCCTGATCAAGATGATGATGCCAAGGTTGCCCAGGATGGTGACAAGGTAGGTGAGCAGAAAGAGCAGAAACAAGTTGACCTGAGTCACCGGCTCTTCTGTGAACCCTGCCAAGCTGAACTCGGTCACTTGCGTGCAATTGCTTTGTGCCATGAGCTGGATGGTGCTTTTGGTGTCAGCTCCTTGCTGAAGGCCTTTTCTCCAAGCAGCAGGGATGTCCCAGGGGGAAAAGCCTCTCTGTGGTGGGACCTGCTCAGAGACAGTCCTACAGGGTCTAAGGGAAGAGTTGAGGCACAGATCAATGAGGAACAGCTTGGTGAAAGTCCTATCCCTGCACAGGTAGAACAAAGGGGTGCTCAAGCTGTTAAACACCATGGCACAACGTGGTGTGTGCTCCTCTGGCTCACTCCTGGCTGTTGAGCAATGGCCTCTGTAGAAAGCAGTGGGGAGGTTACACACCCGAGTAGCTTTACCTTAGTGCTGCACTTCATCCCCTGCGATAGTGCTGGGGCTTGGAGACCATCCGGCTCAACCTGGAACACAGAGAAACGTGGTGCTTTCACAGTGCAGGGTTCATCCTTCTTCCTTTCGTGGGCATTTGCCAACCACCTGCTTCTTCCTTTTCTGCTGGGACTTCTTCCTGACTGGAATGAATTCCTGATGTATGGGAAGCCCAGGTTGGACGGGGCTTGGAGCAACCTGCTCTAGTGGAAGGTGTCCCTGACTGTGAGAGAAGGTTGGGACTGGATGAGCATTAAGGTCCCTTCATTCCAAACCCCTCTATGCAACCTTACACAGAGGTTTATATTGGTTTCCCCTCCCTCTTGACACACGCTTTTATCTCTAAAAGCTTTTCCTGGGTCTTTAGCCTGTTGCTCAATAGAAATGGGCAACCCCCAGAGCTCAGCAATCTCTTCTTGAACACATGTTTTGGGGGAAAAAGGTCATCATTTGGACCTGCCTCATCTCTGCAACGGTGAGCACCCTGAATGTGCTGTACAGGAAGGCTTCTTTTGCTCATCCAGGAGCCCTCTGTGGTCAGTGAGGAGAGGAAGCCTCCTGAGTGTGTTCTCGACCAGGGTGATATCCAAACCTGCCTTCTCAGCAGCCGGATGGGGAGGACACAGGAAAAGCAGCTCCCTGGGAAGCCCAGAGCATCACAAAGAACTGGAGCCCAGGACCCTGCAGTAGGGCAGGAGATGAAGACAGGAGCTGCTGCTTGTTGTCAAGAGAGAACCACAGGAGATGGTGGCTCAGCACACACTGTCCTTGCACAGAGAGCTCAGCTTGGGCTGAAAGATGCTGCCCCTCACTTACATCTCAGCTCTGCCTCTGCCGTCCTCCTGATGCTCTCAGGGATGGATATGAAGATGTTCCTGCCTGGAGCTCTGCAGGGAGCCTGGAAATGAAGCACAGTCATCAAACCCCCTTCCTATTTCATGTGATGTGGGGATGTGGGGAGTGCGAATCCCTTTGGGCCCCAGGAGGTTGACAAAGCCCAAAGCAGGTCATTATCTCTTCTCTGTGCTGCTTAGTTTGGAGAAGAAGCGTACCCAGAGGAGATGACCTCAGCTTGAGCGAGCAACAGGGCTTTGGGCTCCCTCAGAGCAAACCACAGAACAACCCCACCTTTCACATTGGCTTTTGGAGCATTTCAGAGGCAGTTACAGCTCCACAAGGGCCGTGGTTGACATTATCATGGCAGGGAGCTGAAGGGGACCTCGCCAATGGGAGCTGGTAGCAGGGTCCATCAGCAATCCCAGCACCTCAGACAAGGAACCAGCTTTCCACCCCTCTTAAATTCCTTGTACGCAACCCATAGCTCACAAGTTTGGCTGCAAAGAGCCAACAGCAGATCGTGGTGACCTTGCTAACATTGAGGTAAATGCTGTCCACTACTTCTTGTCCATGCAAACGTCAATGCTCACATCACTCGGGGCACTCAGGTTGGTGAGGCATGACTTAGCCTTGGTACATCCATGCTGGCTACTCATGGTCACCCTCCTGCCCTTCCTCTGTCTGGAGAGGTCTTGCTGGGGGATTTGGTTCTTAACCCCATTGGGGACCGAGGCAGCCCCAGTCCTTGTGCTCTCCTTGATGGTGACATTCACCTTCTTCCACCCATCGTGCTGGAAACACAAGAGACAAAGGAGAACCTGAGGCAGAGGTGTCAGAAAGTGTTTGGAAGGGGATGGGAAGGGTCAGATGAGGAGCATGATAGAGGACTGAACTGGGCAGCAAGAGGGGGAAATGTCTCTATGTGGGTGTTATTGATGCCTTTCAACACCTTAAGGGGAAGTGTAAGAAACCTGGAGAGGGGCTTTGGAGAAAGGCCTGTATGGACAGGACAAGGGGAATGGCTTGAACCTGCCAGAGGGGAGATTGTGATGAGCTCTGAGGCAGAAGCTCTTCCCTGTGAGGGTGCTGAGGCGCTGGCACAGGGTGCCCAGAGAAGCTGTGGCTGCCCCATCCCTGGCAGTGTTCAAGGCCAGGTTGGACACAGGGGCTTGGAGCAACCTGCTCAAGTGGAAGGTGTCCCTGCCTGTGGCAGGGGGTTGGAACTGGATGAGCTTTACTGTCCCTTCCAACCCAAACCATTCTATGATTCTATGTCTCTAGGATAGCCCTAAGGCTCAGCTGTGGCTCCAGGTTTTACCATGGTCCTGTCAGGGGCTGCAGCTCTATTGGCTGAGGTAATATGCACATTGGAGTATTTGGGGGTGTCTTATATATACAGTGTTTGTCCATCACCCATCAGCTCTCTGTGCAGGAAGGCAGCAGGAGAGACATCAGGGCAGGCAATGCCATTGCTCCAGGCTTCCATGGGCTGCCATGGATGAGGTCTGAAGGCTGCTGAGCCACACCATAGCTCATATGCCCTGTTGTGGTCAGGCTGCCATGGAGATCATGCAGTCAGCAGGGAGCTGGCAAGCAAAGGTGTGGAGCAGGGAATGGGGCTTCACTGATGGTATCTGTCCTTTGGTGGGGATTTATCACTAGCATGTTTTAAAACGCTTTCAAAGCACCTTCATTCATGACAGAGATCACACAAGTACCTTATTTAACTTAAATTCTTTGCTGTCTGAAATGAACTGAGATGAATGGTGTTGGAAATCATTTAATGAGGTTTGAGGATCAAAACCTAAAAATACTTCCTGCACAGTGTGATGCTTATTTGCTGTCCTCTCTATTTATCTTGCTAAAGGTGTTGGTGTCCTTTCCTTATGGCCCTTAATGACTTCACAACACTGTTTAGAAATGGAGTTTGGTTTAGTGGAACAACAGAATTCACTCTCTGTTTATTCTGATTTGCCAAGCAAAAGGAGAGCAACACACGACACAGCCCATACCTTGAGTGCAGGAAACTGCAAAAGCTTTTGTAATATTCTTATTTGTATATTCAGCTGGTGACATCAAAGCAGCCAGGGCATCATGTAAGTTCAGGTGCAGAAGACCCCCCAGATGTTGTCCACCTGAGATGCTTCACAAACAGCTGAGCATCTCCCCACATCTCCATTCTCTCTGACCCTAAACTTACAACATCCAAAATCACTTTGTTTTCATGAGTCTCCTCAATGCGTCTTTCACCTCTTTATTCCTCAGGCTGTAGATCAAGGGGTTCAGCATGGGAGTCACCAGGGTGTAGAGCACCACAGCCCATTTATCTGCTCCTCTTGAGCTGCCTGAGCTGGGGTTTAAGTACATAAAAAAGGATGCCCCATAGAAGATGCTCACAGTGGTGAGGTGGGATGTGCAGGTGGAGAAGGCTTTGCGCTTACCCTCGGCTGAAGTGATGCTGAGGATGGTGGAGATGATGGCCACGTAGGAGAGCAGGACAACCAGGCTGCTGGACACACCAAAGAGAGATGCTGAAGTTGTCAGGATGATGTGGCTGAGGGTGGTGTCGGAGGTAGAGAGCGAGATCAGAGGGGAAATGTCACAGAAGAACAGGTTGATGGTGCTGGAGCTGCAGAAGGACAGGTTGGACATGCTGATGGTCTGTCCCACACCATTGGTCAGCCCCAGGAGGTACGAGCCAGTCACCAGCTGGAAACAGCACTTTGGAGACATGACAAGGGGATACACCAGGGGATGGCAAATGGCCACGTAACGGTCATAGGCCATTGTAGCCAGAAGGAAGCATTCAGTTATCCCAAAGAGATCAAAGAGGAAGATCTGAGCCACGCACCCAGCATAAGCAATGCTCTTCTTCTCCGACATCAAGTCAACCAGCATCTTGGGGGTGAAGATGGTGGAAGAACAGAGGTCTATAAAGGCCAGGTTGCCCAGGAAATAATACATGGGGGAGTGGAGCTGGGGGCTGTCCCTGATCAAGATGATGATGCTGAGGTTGCCCAGGATGGTGACAAGGTAGGTGAGCAGAAAGAGCAGGAACAAGTTGACCTGAGTCACCGGCTCTTCTGTGAACCCCGCCAAGCTGAACTCGGTCACTTGCGTGCAATTGCTTTGTGCCATGAGCTGGATGGTGCTTTTGGTGTCAGCTCCTCACTGAAGGATTCTTCTCCAAGCAGCAGGGATGTCCCAGGGGGAAAAGCGTCTCTGTGGTGGGACCTGCTCAGAGACAGTCCTACAGGATCTAAGGGAAGAGTTGAGGCACAGATCAATGAGGAACAGCTTGGTGAAAGTCCTATCCCTGCACAGGTAGAACAAAGGGGTGCTCAAGCTGTTAAACACCATGGCACAACGTGGTGTGTGCTCCTCTGGCTCACTCCTGGCTGTTGAGCAATGGCCTCTGTAGAAAGCAGTGGGGAGGTTACACACCCGAGTAGCTTTACCTTAGTGCTGCACTTCATCCCCTGCGATAGTGCTCAGCCTGGGGCTTGGAGACCATCCGGCTCAACCTGGAACACAGAGAAACATGGTGCTTTCACAGGGCAGAGTTCACCCTTCATCCTCTCGTGGGCATTTGCCAACCACCTGCTTCTTCCTTTTCTGCTGGGACTTCTTCCTGACTGGAATGAATTCCTGATGTATGGGAAGCCCAGGTTGGACGGAGCTTGGAGCAACCTGCTCTAGTGGAAGGTGTCCCTGCCCATGGCAGAAGGTTGGGACTGGATGAGCATTAAGGTCCCTTCATTCCAAACCCCTCTATGCAACCTTACACAGAGGTTTATATTGGTTTCCCCTCCCTCTTGACATACGCTTTTGTCTCTAAAAGCTTTTCCTGGGTCTTTAGCCTGTTGCTCAATAGAAATGGGCAACCCCCAGAGCTCAGCAATCTCTTCTTGAACACATGTTTTGGGGGAAAAAGGTCATCATTTGGACCTGCCTCATCTCTGCAACGGTGAGCACCCTGAATGTGCTGTACAGGAAGGCTTCTTTTGCTCATCCAGGAGCCCTCTGTGGTCAGTGAGGAGAGGAAGCCTCCTGAGTGTGTTCTCCAGCAGGGTGATATCCAAACCTGCCTTCTCAGCAGCCGGATGGGGAGGACACAGGAAAAGCAGCTCCCTGGGAAGCCCAGAGCATCACAAAGAACTGGAGCCCAGGACCCTGCAGTAGGGCAGGAGATGAAGACAGGAGCTACTGCTTGTTGTCAAGAGAGCACCACAGGAGATGGTGGCTCAGCACACACTGTCCTTGCACAGAGAGCTCAGCTTGGGCTGAAAGATGCTGCCCCTCACTTACACCTCAGCTCTGCCTCTGCCGTCCTCCTGATGCTCTCAGGGATGGATATGAAGATGTTCCTGCCTGGAGCTCTGTAGGGAGCCTGGAAATGAAGCACAGTCATCAAACCCCCTTCCTATTTCATGTGATGTGGGGATGTGGGGAGTGCGAATCCCTTTGGGCCCCAGGAGGTTGACAAAGCCCAAAGCAGGTCATTATCTCTTCTCTGTGCTGCTTAGTTTGGAGAAGAAGCGTACCCAGAGGAGATGACCTCAGCTTGAGCAAGCAATAGGGCTTTGGGCTCCCTCAGAGCAAACCACAGAACAACCCCACCTTTCACATTGGCTTTTGGAGCATTTCAGAGGCAGTTACAGCTCCACAAGGGCCGTGGTTGACATTATCATGGCAGGGAGCTGAAGGGGACCTCGCCAATGGGAGCTGGTAGCAGGGTCCATCAGCAATCCCAGCACCTCAGACAAGGAACCAGCTTTCCACCCCTCTTAAATTCCTTGTACACAACCCATAGCTCACAAGTTTGGCTGCAAAGAGCCAACAGCAGATCGTGGTGACCTTGCTAACATTGAGGTAAATGCTGTCCACTACTTCTTGTCCATGCAAACGTCAATGCTCACATCACTCGGGGCACTCAGGTTGGTGAGGCATGACTTAGCCTTGGTACATCCATGCTGGCTACTCATGGTCACCTTCCTGCCCTTCCTCTGCCTGGAGAGGTCTTGCTGGGGGATTTGGTTCTTAACCGCACTGGGGACTGAGGCAGCCCCAGTCCTTGTGCTCTCCTTGATGGTGACATTCACCTTCTTCCACCCATCGTGCTGGAAACACAAGAGACAAAGGAGAATCTGAGGCAGAGGTGCCAGAAAGTGTTTGGAAGGGGATGGGAAAGGTCAGATGAGGAGCATGATAAAGGACTGAACTGGGCAGCAAGAGTGGAAAAAGGCTCCATGTGGCTGTAATTGATGCCTTTCAACACCTTAAGGGGAAGTCTAAGAAACCTGGAGAGGGGCTTTGGAGAAAGGCCTGTATGGACAGGACAAGGGGAATGGCTTTCACCTGCCAAAGGGGAGACTGATATGAGCTCTGAGGCAGAAGCTCTTCCCTGTGAGGGTGCTGAGGCGCTGGCACAGGGTGCCCAGAGAAGCTGTGGCTGCCCCATCCCTGGCAGTGTTCAAGGCCAGGTTGGACACAGGGGCTTGGAGCAACCTGCTCTAGTGGAAGGTGTCCCTGCCCGTGGCACAAGCTTGGAACTGGAGAAGCTTTAAGCTCCCTTACAACACATGCCAAGGTGGGATTCTATAAAACAAGCTAATACAGGGAGACCTCCTGCTCTATAATCTAAAATCTCTATGTGAAAGCAGTCAGGGAAGTGTTTCGTGAATCCATACATCAAGATCAACGTGTTGTGGATAATACATGTCATGGCACATGGACCCAGTGGACAGACATCAGTGAAAAGAATTTTGTTAAGGTAGTACTACAGTTGTGGTATTGATTTGAGTTTAGGTGGTTGCTGTTGCCTTGCTGTTCTCATTGCTGTTCATAGCAAAAGTAAAGAAAAACCCTGAGGAAATGATAAAAACTTGGTGTGGGGACCATTAGTTTCTTACTGAAGCCAGCAAAGGCAAAGATCAACATTAGGGGTGCGTTACAGAGCAAGAAGATGTTAACAAGGGGCAACCATGGCAGCAGAAATGGTCGTAGGAATTATCTTTGCATTGCTGAAATCCTGTTTAAGTGGCACTAGGAGAGACAGTTGGGAAGGGTATGAGAATAATCAGAGGTGAATCATGTAGACATTCACTTTGCACCCACTCCATTTCCTCAGTGTGGGAGAAGGGAGAAGACATCTCCTTAAATCCACATATTTACAGTGTATTGTTCCTGGGCTTCATTAGTGAGCCTGGAGATGAAGAGATTGATGCTCCAGGTGGATTTTGCTTGTTGTCAAGCTTTTATTCCCCATGGACCAGAACGCCTCCGAGGTCACAGAAATGAGTATATATACATGTTGAACACTAAAAACTGCAGAGACGACTTGTCCGCCCTTGGAAGATGCAGCAGCAAATCACCCTCAGTGCAGCTTATAAGGAATGAGTGCTAAACCCACTCTTAGCATCTGTTTGAAGATGAATGTGGCCTTAGTCATCACCTTCAGGAACAGCCAAACTCATCGCAGTTGCTGAAGGAGCCGCATGGACCCTCCAAGTTTCTCCATCACCACTGTGCCACCTTGAATTTCCTTTCCTATGGACTGTGTATAGTGAAAACTGTACATTGATCTCAGCTTTAAAAGACAAATGCCCACGCTTCTCCTCTGCTTTGCTTTGCAAAGGGAAATGAAAGTCAAGAGGAAAAGGATTTCTTCAAGTCAACTTGTTCCATGTTGGTTTATTTTAGAAAACACCAATTATTTTCCAAATGTACTTGTCATTTACTAAAAAAAAACCCAAAATGCATTCGATGTCTGTGCTGGTTTGGACTGGAATAGAGTGAATTGTCTTCATAGTAGCTACCATGGGGCTACAGTTTGGACTGGTGCTGAAATGGTGTTGATAGCTCCAGGGTGTTTTAGTTATTGCTGAACTGTATGGGGCTTAGTTGCCAGATAAGGGTTAAACCTAGACCATAGAATGGTTAGGGTCGGAAAGGACCTTAAGATCATCCAGTTCCAACCTAGGTTCTAAGAATTGTTCAGTTATTGACCATCCTCCTGTGTTAAATGTACCCGGGAAGGCACAAATAGGAAGCTGCAGAGATGAAATGCTGAGCTAAACCCAGGTGGGTGTTCTCACTGCTGAGCTTAGGCTTTGGTTTTAGGATCTTCTTGTAGCCACTAGGTGGAGGGCTTGGCTCTTCTAAGAGCCCAAATTTCTTCCAAGAGCTATCCAGAGTCCAACTGACCCTCCAGTAGGGTGGGTTCTGCCTCCCTTTGGTGCACCGAGGAAGCTGAGGGTCCTGTTGAGCTGGCCAAATCATCGTCTGCCATTTTACCTATCTCCTGCAGGTTGGTGCATTACAGAGCATGACACCTGTCAATCACACTGATGTGCATGAGTTCATTCTTTTGGGGCTGACCACCCGCCGAGACCTCCAGGTTCCCCTTTTTATGGCTTTCCTGGCCATGTACATGGTGACCCTTTTGGGGAACTTTGGGATCATTGTATTAATCAGGACTGATCTTCACCTTCACACCCCCATGTACTATTTCCTCAGCCACTTGGCTTTTGTCGACATCTGCTACTCCTCCATCATCCTCCCCAAAATGCTGGTGCAGATCTTGACGGTGGAGAAAATCATCAGCTTCTCGGGGTGCGCAGCCCAGCTCTGCTTCTTCGTCATTTTTGGGGTCACCGAGTGCCTCTTACTGGCTGTGATGGCCTATGACAGGTATGTGGCCATCTGCAAACCCCTTCTGTACCCCACCATCATGTGTGGATGGATGTGCTGGTGGCTTGTGGCTGGTTCCTACGCTGTCGGTGTCTTCCACGCAGTGACCCACACCACTTTCATCTTTACCTTCTCCTTCTGCCGCTCCAATCTTATTAACCACTACTTCTGTGACATTGCCCCACTCTTAGCTCTGTCCTGCTCCAACACCCACACCTACGAGGTGGTCATCCTTGCTCTCGTCAGCATAAACTGTCTCAGCACCATGACCATCATCTTATCTCCTATGCTTATATCCTCCCTGCTGTCCTGAGGATCCACTCAAAGGAAGGCAGGAGAAAAGCCTTCTCCACTTGCACATCCCACCTGATGGTCGTCACCATGTTCTATGGGGCGATCTTGTTCATGTACCTGCGCCCCAGCTCCACCTTTGCGCTGGATGAGAACAAAACGGCCACGTTATTCTACACCATCATGACCCCGACGCTGAACCCCTTGGTCTACAGCCTGAGGAACAGGGAGGTGAAGGCTGCCCTGATGAGAGTGGTTGGGAGAAGGCAGTGAGTGGAGGAAGCTGGTGACCAGGAGGGTATTTCCTTGTTGCTGTTATTGGGCAGGACTCATTGCACTGAGGGCTCTATGAAGGTGTATTGCAGTGATTCCTCTGTAATTTATCTCTCAATTATAAAGTATCTGACACTGATTAGACATGTAACTCCTGTCCAGCTGAAGGTGGGTGAGGCAAAGCCCAGCCTCATTCACCATCAATGGCCAATGTGCATGAGCAGCCCCTCCAAACACCTTGGTTCGTCCTGTTCATCTCATTGCTCTGTTCAATGACTACAAAGAAAGCCTGGACTACCCTGGGCATGGGTTTCCAGGTTGCTAAGGTTCAGAGGAGAAGGAGATAGACCCAAAGGACCACAGGACATCATATAATCAATCACATAACTCTCCACTGTACTTTATCATGCTAAGGCTTGTGGTTGGCACTCGAAATGAGGCTTTTCCACCCAAAACTTGGTTCCTGCAAGTGAAGTTGTAGGTTAAGCTGAAGGTGTTTGGTCCTTCCAGATGTCACAGTGAGTGTTGGAAGCCTCTGGGCAATTTGAACCTTGTCTTTGCTGTTCCTAAAGCTGCTTTGCAGATGGTGTGTAAATGTAAATAACTTAATCACATGTTGGGTCAATAGCGTTGGGTCAACAGTTATTGAACCATCAATAACAGGATTGTGCTGGATTTCTCAGCCCTTAAATCTGATTAAAAAGTAGACTTTTTGCATAATTCACCAAGAAGTTACAGATTCATATTGATACAAATAAAAATAATTAAAGCTGGGATAAACAATTTTCTTGCTCAAGTAAATCTTTCAACCAATCGGTATTTCCTCCCACTAGGAAGAAATAGGCACCTCTGTGTGTAATTCACTCTGTTGTAACTCTGGTTTCTAAAGCAAATCACATGAATCACAGCCCAGAAGAGCCTGTTTGTCTCCTAGCGATAGAAATCTATGCCCATGCATGCATGTATTATATGGATATCTAGGATTATGAGATGAATCCTAGAATCCCAGACTGGTTTGTGTTGGAAGGGAGCTTAAAGCTCATCCAGTCCCAACCCCCTGCCACAGGCAGAGACACCTTCCACTAGAGCAGGTTGCTCCAATCCCCCGTGTCCAACCTGGCCTTGAACACTGCCAGGGATGGGGCAGCCACAGCTTCTCTGGGCACCCTGTGCCAGCGCCTCAGCACCCTCACAGGGAAGAGCTTCTGCCTCAGAGCTCATCTCAATCTCCCCTCTGGCAGGTTAAAGCCATTCCCCTTGTCCTGTCCCTACAGGCCCTTGTCCAAAGACCCTCTCCAGGGGAGAGTGATCCATGCAGTAAGACCAGCTTTATTTTTATTTTGTTTTGTGTTGTGTAGTTTTGTGTTTTGTTTTGTTTTGGGGCTTTTTTGTTTTATTGTTATGTTATTTTATTTTAAAACGTTATTTGAGTAATTTTATTTGATAGATTTTATGCATTTTATTAAAGTTATTATTTTTTATTTTATTTTTAGTTTAGTTTAATATTCTTATATTATTTTAAATTGTTTTTAATATTGTATTTAAATTTATTTCAATATTTTACTATTATAAATGTTATTATTTTTTGTATCTTATTTTATTTTTATATCTTATTTCAAATATTTTAATATTTTATGTAATGTTATATTTAATTTTATTTTACATTTTACTTGTTTTATTTTATATTTTATATTTTAATTTCATTTTTATTATTTTTTATTTTTATTATTTTATTTCTTTATTTTTTATATTTTATTTTTGTTATTTTATTTTCATATTCCTCTCTCATACTGTCCTGGGTTCAGATATAGACACATACATATACACACTTCCCTGTATACACACATATATGTATGATAGAGGAATATAAAAATAATTGCATTTCTCCCAAAGGAGGTTCTCCAAAACACTTCTCACCCAAAGCACCTCGGAGCTCTCAGTGGAGTAGAGAAGAGAGTTACAAAGCAATTACACCAGCAGGCTGGACAGACCGAGCATATAAGTGTCCTCGCAATCTGCCGTCAGTTCATGTGAAGCAAGGAAGAAGCAGCAAGATGTCGCTGGTAAGGAAAAGGGGACATCCAGATTTGTTTTATAGCTGAAACTAGAAGATGATTTATAACTTGAAGGGGATATATAATATCATAGAACCATGGAATGGTTTGTGTTGGAAGGGAGCTTAAAGCTCATCCAGTTCCAACCCCCTGCCACGGGCAGGGACACCTTCCACTAGAGCAGGTTGCTCCAAGCCCCTGTGTCCAACCTGGCCTTGAACACTGCCAGGGATGGGGCAGCCACAGCTTCTTTGGGCACCCTGTGCCAGTGTCTCCTTGCAGAATATAATACATAATTCCTTGCAGGAAGCAGGAGGGAAGGAGAACGGCTTCCTCCTTCAGGGATGAGCTCTGTAGAAATGAATTTGGTTGTTCTGGGTTGTATCTTTGTTAGACAATCCAAGACGAGCTGTTCTCTTCACGGCAGAGCACGAGAACACCAGAAGAAAGAAAATCACAGAGCACGTGGATTTTGTGAAGGTTGTAATACCAGTTATAATGGTTTTGTGATTTTTTAAGGTTGTAATAGTAGTTAGCAGCTAAAATTCCAGTTATAAGAAACCTTTATGTCTACAATGCCAGGGATTCCACCTTGAGTAATTTTGTGATACTACAAGTTGTACATAGAATTAAACCCTGTGTGCTTCTTCCAGCTGGGTACATGGTTTACCTGATATTTCCATTCTGAATATGAGCCAGGCTCGTTAATACCAGTTTTACAGTGATTTCCTTTGCTGTTGGGAAGCTGTGCTCATTGCTTTGCAGAGATTAACTGACAGTGACAGACACCCCACAAGCAGCACAGTTTTTTCCGTCATCTTAGGCTAAAACTGGGCTGCTTTACCCAACATTTTTCTTGGTTTCTTTTAAATATCTACCTGTGTTACAGTGGTTCCTTCTGGACCCCTGTGGAGGCTGCTCTGTATCCCTCACTGATTCTGTGATTAAAAGGCAGGATGCACTGGTGTATATTCATATATTTAAAACGCCTAAGGAGGAATTGCAGAATGAGGAGGTTTAGGAAAAGACATCTTAAAGGCAAAGATTTGTTGTGCCATCTTTATCTTTGTAATGGTTTCTCTTCTCCCTCATGATGGCACCGCAACATTTCTATAGGCTCCATAAAAGAATAACACTGAAATACCAAAATAAATGAAAAGTTATGGAAGAATAAAGGGGATTTTCCTGTTTTCTCTCTGCAGCTGTGCAAGCAAAATCACCTTCACGAAAACCTCCACTGAGAAGGCTTCCTAAGATGTTCAATGTCCTATTCTAGTTCAAAGGTTGGACTTGATGATCTTAAAGGTCTTTTCCAACCTGGTTGATTCTGTGATTCTAAATCCTAGAATCATAGAATGGTTTGGGTTGGAAAGGACCTTAAGATCATCTAGTTACAACCTCCCAGCTGTGGGCAGGGAAACCTCACACTAGACCATGTCACCTCCAAAGAGTCTATTTTATTTCTCAATAGAACTAATTTATTAAAGGAACCACTGAATCCCTTCGTTTTACTCTTTCTTTGTTAGAACTTGGGAGGGTTACACTGAGATGTGATATATACCATGAGTATACAACAGATAGAAACAGAGATGTATTAGAATGAATGGAAAAGGTAACAATTGGCAGAGTAACTGCTACCAGAATAAAACCTCCATTGTTTTGCCAAACTGGGTTTTGATGAATGTTGATTCAAAGGAAGTAAATCGTTTATAAGAAGAGGGTTTGCCATCCAGCTACTGAGGATTGTTGGGCTTTTTAGGTGCCGAGTGTCTCCATTAACTTATTATTATGGCTCGATGGATCTATCTTACAGTGCTTTTGGAGAAGATGGCTAAGGAAAATCAAACCGAGCAAGTGACAGAGCTGACTCTTGTGGGACTGACAGACAACCCGCAACTACAAGTGCCTTTGTTTGTCCTGTTCCTCCTCATTTACTTCATCACGCTGACAGGGAACCTGGGCATGGTTGTGCTCATCAGGAGCAGCGCTCAACTGCAGTCCCCCATGTACTTTTTCCTTAGCAGCTTATCTCTCCTTGATGCTTGCTACTCCTCGGTGGTGGCACCGAGGACATTAATGGACCTTCTGATGGAGAAAAAAACAATCTCTGTTGCCAGCTGCGCCACCCAGCTTTACTTCTTCATAGCTTTTGGCACCACTGAGTGCTTCCTCCTGACTGCGATGGCGTATGACCGCTACATGGCCATTTGCAAGCCCTTGCTGTACTTGTCCATCATGTCCCACCGGGTCTGCATGCTGCTGGTAGCCATTTCGTATGTGCTTGGCCTGCTGCACTCTTGGGTGCACACAAAGTTCACCTTCAGCCTGCCTTTATGCCAGCCAGCCAAGGTGAACCACTTCTACTGTGAAATCACGCCTGTTCTAGCCCTCTCCTGCTCTGATACACGTGTCAATAGGTATCTGATATTTGGCCTTGCTGGGCTGGTGGAGATGGTGACCATCTCAGCCGTCCTGGTCTCTTACACCTTCATCCTCGCTGCCGTCTCAAGGATCAGCTCTGCTCAGGGCCGGTACAAAGCCTTCTCCACATGCACCTCTCACCTGGCTGGAGTCACCATCTTCCACGGGTCCATCCTCGCCCTGAACTTCCGACCAGGGTCTGGCAACACCCTGAGCACGGATAAGGTCTTTGCTGTGTTCTACTCTCTGGTGGTGCCCATGATCTACAGCCTCAGGAACAGGGAGGTGAAGAACGCCCTGAGGGACTTTGTCAGGTGGAAGTAGCTTTGGCATGATGTTTACCTGCTGGTTGTGTGACAGAGGACACCAGAGCTTCACTTTACAACAAGGAGTTTTGTTTCCCCACTCTATTCCTTAGGCTTCCAGACTTGGTTTGGAACCATTTCCAAGTCTTGCTTTCTTCCTACAACTGGCTTGTGCCACAAGACCACAGACAATCTTATTTATCTGCTGTATTTTATTGCCTGTAGCTTTTATTCCCCTTCCTCTTGGTCTTTTCAGATGTACCTTGGACATTAGGTCCGGGCTCCTTATGAGCCCTGTCAAAATGCTCTTCCACAGCCATCAGCATCTCCCAGTTGATAGCTTAAAACCTGCCTTATGACCTCTTCTTGTTTTCAGGGCCTTTCTCCGCTATCACTAAAGGGCAATGAACTGTTCCTGTACAAGTATAGGAAATGTAATGAAATTAATTAATGAAGTACATTGTTTTAAGAGGAAAAATGGCATTTCTCTCACCTATGTTAGGCCCTGCTCTGTGATCTCTGTCCCCTCTATTATCTAAGAGATAAAGCTAGATAATGCATCTAAAGGTAAGATTTGCTAACTAATTTTTAGCTAGATAAGGCCAGGTTCTATGAATACAATCTTAAATGCTCATGTCAATACAGGCCAGGTTTTGAATGATCTCCAGAGCATCCAGTTTTCTCTTTCCAAAACATTCAGGCTGATCTAACAGCACCTGAAGGACAGGAAAAAGAGGCTTTTTTTGCCCTCTTTCTTTCAGAAAGCAAGAAAGCTCCAGCTTTCTTTGCTCTTCCAGCTCTTCCTGCCCAAAAGGTGCTTGTTTTTTGAGGTGTCAGAACCACTAATGAAGAGGAGCTCTGTTATGTATCTGATGAGGGAAGTTTGTGCCTACAGCCAGGGGTTGCTGCATTTTGTAGATCCCTTCTCTGCAAAGATTGAAGCAGAATCATGCAATGATATTCTCAGTATAAAATGTATTTCCAGAACCTCAAGCCTAGTTATTGTATTGCTGGAATTCACAAATTTGCCTCCCTGCACATTAGACTGAGGTTCCTCTTGGAATTTCCCCTGGCTGGATCCACCACATACAAGACTATGGCAATCCAGACCTCTGTTAGGAACATGGCACCAAGTCTGCGTAAACCTTTGAGCATTTTGATTGTCTCTGCTTTGGAAAATTTATTAAACTCAAGAGGAAATAAGGACACCAGAATGGTATAATTCATCAAGCAGCAATGAGCCCTACACATGACACTTCTCATCTAGGCTCCCTTTCCCACAAAAGCTTGGATCTTTTGAGATCCAACCTGGGCTTTCAGTGGTTCTATGATTCTGTATGTATAGTCTAAGCAAAGATATCCAACAAACTCGAAGGAAGAAGACAAGGTATGGTGAAGTTATTAAATACAGCTCTCCGAAATCAAAGGTCTCTGTCCTGCCAAACATTTAATTATATCGATTCTGGTCCAGTGTATTTCAATCCTCACAACATGTAGAAGACACTTCTCCCCCAGACTTAAGACAACATCTCCTCTCTTGCTCCTGTTTTCCAGAGCACACACAAGAGACTGTTCACCATTCGTATATTTTCCGAATATAAGTTAATTCCCATTCACAACAGCTGAAGAAAAGATATTTTCCCACACCAGTGTGTTTTGGCTTCTTTCAGACCCAGACAGCTCTCAGTTAACATCGATTTTGTGTTCAGGGTTGTCTTTCATCTATGGAAACTTTCCACAGGCTTAATTTGTAAGCGAAATATACCATTTGGTTTTCCTGGTGTGCTTTAGCATGAGCTGGGCATGGGTATGGGACATGGGTGTTTACCTCCACGTGAAATTCCATGTCTGTCACCACAGAAGTAAACTGCACTTCAGATGAACGTAAAACACCAATTAAAATGAATGTGATTAGCTCTGCATGTGCCCAAATTGTCCTCCACACAGGATGGTCTCAGCACAGTTCATCACCCTGTGTTATTAGTTATATTGCCTACAATTCCTTCCTTTAAGTGAAACCTATTGTGAAGCTGCAGCCTGGGGAGGGATTCTACTTGGTATTCAAAGGTGCAGCTTGACAGCTTGATTCCCACAAGCTTCTCTCTTTGAAAGGCAGAAACAAATGCAAGGAATCTTTTTAAGCATTTTCTCTGACTCTTTTTCAGGAAGCAAATGTAAAACTACACTTCCTCTTCCCTCCCACTCCAGCAGCTTTAATAAAGAACTCGCAGGTAACAGGGAGGAATTTTATTGGAGCTGAGGGACAAAGTGAAGAATCTTGCAAGAAAAATACATCTTTATCAGTGACAAAAGTGATAAATGAATAAAGCTGATTGGTGTTTCCTGTGAGGAAAAGAGGCCTGGGATAATTCAGGGTCATTTCTTCCTACAGACTGGTGACTGCAAAGTGAAATGAAGTTTGAGGTTCCTGCTCTTCTTGGTTTCCTTGCAAGGCAGATGTCATGGTGGGGTCTATTTCTCATTAAATGCTGTCCTTGGCTCATGTGCAGGAACTCTGGAAGAACCTATGTAAAGTTGTGAGGATTAGAGGAAAATCCCATTGTTTTAAGTGCAGCACAGGGTTGTCACTTGAGATGAACTGTTCATGTCCTGGATGGTTTTATGTTGCAGTGGTTGAACAACCTCCTTCCGCACTTGACCAGAGCCCCCTTCACCTCCTTGTTCCTCAGGCTGTAGATGAATGGGTTGAGCATGGGGGTGACCATGGAGTAGAAGATGGAGGCCACCTTATCCAGGCTCCTGTGGCTAGATGGGGGTTGTAGGTACATGAAGAATGCTGACCCAAAGAACAAGGCAACAGCCATCAAATGGGAGGTGCAGGTTTGGAAGGCTGTGGCCCTGCTCTTTGCTGAGCACATCCTCAGCACTGTGCGGAGGATAGAGATGTAGGAGAGCAAAATAACCACGCTTGCGCCCACCGCGTTGATGGTTAGAAAGGCCAAGATGAGCATCTCACTGGTGTGGGTATCAGAGCACACGAGCTTCAGCACAGGGAAGATGTCGCAGAAGAAGTGGTCGATGTGTTCGGGACCACAGAAGGAACCTCCAAACGTGCACCATGTGTAGGTGATGGCACTGAGGAAGGCGAATAGGTAGGATGATGCTACCAGCTGCCAGCAGACACAGCTGGAGTTGATGGTCACGTAAAGCAGGGGGTGGCAGATAGCAACGTGCCGGTCATAGGCCATCATGGCCAGCAGGTGACACTCAGTACTGCCAAAGAAAGTAAAAGTGAAGAACTGCATCATGCAGGCAGAGAAAGAAATGGTTTTCTCCTCTGATAACAGGTCTGCCAGCATCCTGGGGGAGACGACTGTGGAATAGCAGATGTCAGTGAAGGCAAAATGGGTGAGGAAGAAGTACATGGGGGTGTGGAGGCTGGGAGACACCAATGTGATAATACCAACATTCCCCACCAAAGTGACAATGTAAATCAATAGAAACAGCAGAAAAAGAGGGGTCTGTGCAAATGGGCTGTCTGTAATTCCCAACAGGATGAATTTAGTCTGGGTGTAATTTCTTCCCATGACCAGGTGTTACCTGCTGTGGCAAAAGGAAGGAAAACATCAAAGTGATTAAAAACCATACATTCACAGTTGGGCCATATTTTACTCCAATCAATGACTAGATTAACTGCCACAGTTTATTACATTCTACAATGTATTCTAACCCAAATTATATATATGTTTTGGTTTTCAGATGTGGTATTTAGAAAAGAACAGGGAGTGCATTGAAGCAACAAATGGCATTTTCATTTTTCTTTGCTGGTCCACTTAAAACTATGGATTTCTTCAAGCATGTGTGTTTTCAGGTTTGAGAAAAGAATCAGATCTTTATTCACTTTCAGTTTGGAGGCCGTTTGTGTCAAAAGTCATCTCAGAGGAACCTCATAGGAGCACACGTAAACCTGGAGCAAGAGAAAGTCCCAGTCCCAGTGAAATCCCAGCTTACACATTAATGATCTCCAGACATTTTCCTTTCACTTTTCATTATCATTCCACTCATCAAATGAAATGTTTCAAACTATTTGAGGTCATTCACAACAGATAACATTCACATTGGTATATACATGAATTATACATTTCCGAGTTCCAGCACACTGAAGCATGCTAGACCCATAGGTATTAAGTTGCTTGCTTGAAAACTGAGTTGATGTTCAAATGTGCTGATTCCAAAGGCTGGTTTGTCAGTGACTATATTCTGTTGACCACCTCAAATGTTGCATTTCTTTATAACAAAATAAGATTCATCCTCTTTTAACTCTTGAAGAAAGCAGTGCATCTTGCTTTAGCTGCCTATGTAGAAGAGAAATACCCTGCATCAGCCATTGCTCCCTCTTAGTATAAACAAAACTCACTTTGATAAGGCTGTTTTCTGACACAGCTTTCCCAAAGAGGAAACAAGGACATGAAGAAGAAGAAAGCCCACTGCCTAAATGCAGGTGAGGCTCTGCTTTGTCTTGGTGTTACTTCCTGTGCCTTTCCTCTGCCACCGAGTGATGGGAGCCAAGGGTTTATCCGCAATGCAGCAGAGAACATCTACGCGCCCGCATCACCTCTGTGAAGTGCCTGATGTGAAGGGGGGTGAGCTCCTTCCAGGCTCCAAGAGCTGAGCTTGTGGTGCTGGGGCTGTAAATACAGTTCCATGTGCTCTCCTGGGAGGAAGCCTCCAGGGCTGCTCATGCTTTACCAGAGGAAAACAAAGAGAAGGAAAAGCCAAGGGTGTGAAATCAACTCTGAAAGGCATTGTGGTGCTTGGGCATCTGAAAGACATGGCGTGGATGAGCCATCCCTGAGCATAGCTACACAGCAGCAGTGATGACCGGCTCATAGGATGCTTCTGACATACTTGTGGACCATGCAAAGATTTTGGTGTGACCTTGGCAACAGAATGGGAATGTGTTTAGAGACATTTCAGATCTTGCAGGGTGTCCCAAAGTGGTACATGAAGCACAAGTGACTCCTTCTGTGGAGCTGCTGATGTCCTTCTGTGAACACTTGAGAGCCCAGTTTTCAAGCTCCATCTCTGTTATCCACATGTAGTGCCTGGATGTGCAACAGCTGAGCTGGTGACTCTGGGCTTCCAGTGTCTTCAAGGGTGAGAAATGGGCATTTCCAGGCAGTGATGAATTGTCCCAGGGTGAAGTAAGAGGCCTTTATCCCCCTAAGCTGCCTCAGCTGGGGCTCCAACCCCACCCTCTGCCTATTCGCCCTCCATCTCTATTTAAGCTCAGCCTACAGAGGTTGAGCTTTATTAGAGGACTTCTGCTTCCTAGTTTATCAGGAGGTGTACATACCTATGGAATCTTTTGACAGGGATCCGGAGTTCCTCATGGACCTGCCTCAAAATTGCTGGACATCGCGCTGACCAGGGGATTGGCTTGGTTTGGTCTTGGACCTGTCTTATCATCACTAAGTTGCCTGATGCTTCGGAGTCTTGGCAGAACTTGGCCCAGGTCTCTCTTCCTGCCCTGTTTCTCTTGCTCAGGTACTGTGGGATGGTCCCTGCACACCATGGTGTTCCCCTTTGGCTCTCTTTAAAGAGATTAAAGAGACAAAGCCCTGTGGTGCTGCCCAGGCTCTTGCAGAGTAGAACCCCTCACCCTTTGCACCCAACAGCTCAGCCAGTGCTCACTGCTCTGGCAGTCCCTCTCCATCTAGACCATGTCGCTGCATGGGTAAAATAGGAGATATTGTTCTCAGTGAGGGAAATAGAGTAATAAGTTGTACATTATATTCAAGTGTTATTTTCTGGTCATTAATATCTCCTCCATTTCCAAATATGATATTAGAATTATGGTCTTGAGTAGATGGGCAGCACTATGGTTTGGAAATGGGTTTCAAGTCCTAGAAAAGACCGTGAAATCTCTCCAGCTTGAGTATTCCTCTAGTTTCAGATGCTGAGATGCCATCTCTAAGAGATGCTCTTTCTCAATAACCTCACAGCAGTTTCTGATCCTGGTGTATTCTGCCTCCCAGAAGAAAACCCATCTCAAGGGTTGAGGAAGTAAGAGCTCCAGATGTGTAACTTGTGAATTCACTTAAGGAGTTCTCCAATTTCATCTGAAGGGGAGGAAAATCAAGATTGATATGGGGTGATGTGCCCAATGGGGCTGCTTGCAGCATATCCCAACCATCTAAGATAGAAGGTAATGAGTGGTAAAGACAGGAGCCAGTGGGAGATACAGCCATACATTGACACCCAACACCATGTAGAACCGAACAGAGAAGAAAAGGAGACTTGGAGGATTTAGTTCTCTGAAGCTTTGATTTAAAAAGCGACACAGGAGGTGTGAAAATAAGTTTTTTCTCAAGATAGAGATGATTCTGTGCAGTACAGTCATTGCAGATCCACACATTCTGTCCATGTCTGCATGTGTCACTCTAATTGTAAGAACAGTGTTATATATTTTATTTGTATTCCTCTGATATACATATTTGTGTATGGTTGTAAATGTATATATTACAGATATAGGAGCTGACAAAGAAGGTGAAGAATCTTGCAAGAAAAATACGTCTCCATCAGTGACAAAAGTGATAAATGAATAAAGCTGATTGGTGTTTCCTGTGAGGAAAAGAGGCCTCGGGTAATTCAGGGTCATTGCTTCCTACAGGCTGGTGACTGCAAAGTGAAATGAAGTTTGAGGCTCCTGCTCTTCTTGGTTTCCTTCCAAGGCAGATGTGATGGCAGGGTCTATTTCTCACTGAATACTGTCATTGACTTTTGTGCAGGAACCGTGAAAGAACCTAAATCAAATCATGAGGATTAGGGGAAAATCCCACTGTTTTAGTAGCCCATATGCATTCTCTCTTGACATGAAAAGTCTTGGAAAGCAAATGCAGGCACTGTGAAAATGAAGACCTTAGGCCCACTGTAGGAGAGGATCAGGTTCGAGACCATCTTAAGAACCTGAACGTGCACTAGTCCATGGGACCTGATGAAATCCATCCACGGGTCCTGAAGGAGCTGGCGAATGAAGTTGCTAAACCACTGTCCATCATATTTGAAAAATCATGGCAGTCAGGTGAAGTTCCAGATGACTGGAAGAAGGGTAATATAACCCCCATTTTCAAGAAGGGGAAGGTGGAAGACCCAGGGAACTACAGACCAGTCAGTCTCACTTCTGTGCCTGGCAAAATCTTGGAACAGTTTCTCCTGGAAAACATGCTACGGCACATGAAAAACAAGGAGGTGGTTGGTGACAGCCAACATGGCTTCACTAAGGGGAAATCCTGCCTGACCAATTTGGTGGCCTTCTATGATGGAGCCACGGAACTGATGGACAGGGGCAGAGCAGTTGACGTCATCTACCTGGACTTGTGCAAAGTGTTCGACACTGTCCCGCATGACATCCTTGTCTCTAAATTGGAGAGATATCAATTTGATAGATGGACCACTCGGTGGATAAAGAACTGGCTCGATGGCTGCACGCAAAGAGTTGTGGTAAATGGCTCGATGTCCAGTTGGAAACCTGTAAGGAGTGGTGTCCCTCAGGGATCGGTGTTGAGACCGGTCCTGTTCAACATCTTTGTCGGCGACATGGGCAGTGGGATTGAGTGCACCCTCAGCAAGTTTGCCGACGACACCAAGCTGTGTGGTTCGGTTGATACGCTGGAGGGAAGGGATGCCATCCAGAGGGACCTTGACACGCTTGTGAGGTGGGCCGATGCCAACCTTATGAAGTTTAACCAAGCCAAGTGTAAGGTCCTACACCTGGGTAGGGGCAATCCCAGGCACAGCTACAGGTTGGGCAGAGAAAAGATTCAGAGCAGCCCTGCAGAGAAGGACTTGGGGGTGTTGGTTGATGAGAAGCTTAACATGAGCTGGCTTCAGTGTGCGCTTGCAGCCCAGAAAGCCAAACGTATCCTGGGCTACATCAAAAGAAGCGTGACCAGCAGGTCGAAGGAGGTGATCCTGCCCCTCTACTCTGCTCTTGTGAGACCTCACTTGGAGTACTGCATACAGTTCTGGTGTCCTCAACATAAAAAGGACATGGAGCTGTTGGAGCAAGTCCAGAGGAGGGCCACGAGGATGATAAGAGGGCTGGAGCTCCTCCCGTATAAAGACAGGCTGAGAAAGTTGGGGCTGTTCAGCCTGGAGAACAGAAGGCTGCGTGGAGACCTCATAGCAGCCTTCCAGTATCTGAAGGGGGTCTACAAGGATGCTGGGGAGGGACTCTTCGTTAGGGACTGTAGTGGTAGGACAAGGGGTAATGGGTTCAAACTTCAACAGGGGAAGTTTAGATTAGATATAAGGAAGAAGATCTTTACAGTGAGGGTGGTGAAGCACTGGAATGGGTTGCCCAGGGAGGTTGTGGATGCTCCATCCCTGGCGGTGTTCAAGGCCAGATTGGACAGAGCCTTGGACCACATGGTTTAGGGCAAGGTGTCCCTGCCCATGGCAGGGGGGTTGGAACTAGATGATCTTAAGGTGCTTTCCAACCCTTACGATTCTATGATTCTATGAATTGTTCGTGTCCTGCATGATACAACTCTCTTATGTTGCCAGTGGTTGAACAACCTCCTCCAGCACTTGACCAGAGACCCCTTCACCTCCTCGTTCCTCAGGCTGTAGATGAATGGGTTGAGCATGGGGATGACCACAGCGTAGAAGATGGAGGCCAGCTTATCCAGGCTCCTGTGGCTAGATGGAGGTTGTAGGTACATGAAGAATGCTGACCCAAAGAATAAGGCAACAGCCATCAAATGGGAGGCGCAGGTCTGGAAGGCTCTGGCCCTGCTCTGTGCTGAGCACATCCTCAGCATTGTGCGGAGGATAGAGATGTAGGAGAGCAAAATCACCACGCTCGTACTCACGTTGTTGATGGTGATGAAGGCAAAGATGACCATCTCACTGCTGTGGGTGTTGGAGCACACGAGCTTTAGCACAGGGACTGTGTCGCAGAAGAAGTGGTCAATGCGGTTGGGACCACAGAAGGAACCTCCAAACGTGCACCATGTATAGATGATGGCACTGAAGGAGGCGAATAGGTAGGATGATGCTACCAGCTGCCAGCAGACACGGCTGGAGATGATGGTCACGTAAAGCAGGGGGTGGCAGATAGCAACGTGCCGGTCGTAGGCCATCATGGCCAGCACGTGACACTCAGTAGTAGCAAAGAAAGCAAAGGAGAGTAACTGCATCATGCAGGCAGAGAAAGAAATGGTTTTCTCCTCTGACAACAGGTCTGCCAGCATCCTGGGGGAAATGACTGTGGAATAGCAGATGTCAATGAAGGCAAAATGTGTGAGGAAGAAGTACATGGGGGTGTGGAGGCTGGGAGACACCCACACCAAGACGATAATGCCAACATTCCCCACCAAAGTGACAATGTAAATCAACAGAAACAAGACAAAAAGAGGGGTCTGCGCACATGGGCTGTCTGTAATTCCCAATAGGATGAATTTGGTATGTGTGTGATTTCCTTCCATGACCTTCCGAGGCAAAAGGAAATGAAACATCACACTGATTAGAAGTAGAAATTGACTTTTGGACCATATTCCACTTCAATAAACAATTTAACTGCCAAGTTTTGGTGGAATTAATGTATTCTACTATATTTTCTAACCCAAAAATGATATCGTTTTTTCTTTTCACTTCAGATATTCAGAAAAGAAGCATAACTGCGTTGATGCAACAAATGGCATTTTTGTTTTTCTATTGTGGGACACTTAAAACTATGGATTTCTTCAAGCACGTGTGTTTTCAGGTTTGAGAAAAGAATCACATCTTTATTCACTTTTGGATTGGAGGCCTTTTTTGTCGGAAGACACTTCAGAGGATCCTCACAGGAGCACACGTAAACCTGGAGCATGAGAAAGTCCCAGTCCCGGTGAAATCCCATGTTACACATTAATGATCTCCAGACATTTTCCTTTCACTTTTCATTATCATTCCAGTCACCAAATGAAATGTTTCAAACTATTTGAGGTCATTCACAACAGAGAACATTCACATAGGTAAATACATGAATTATACATTTCCGAGTTCCAGCACACTGAAGCATCCTAAACCCATAGGTATTAAGTTGCTTACTTGAAAACTGAGTTGATGTTCAAATGTGCTGATTCCAAAGGCTGGTTTGTCAGTGACTATATCCTGCTGACAATCTCAAATGTTGCATTTCTTTATAACCAAAGAAGATTCATCCTCTTTTAACTCTTGAAGAAATCAGTGCATCTTGCTTTAGCTGCCTGTGTAAAAGAAAAAAACACTGCATCAGCCATTGCTCCCTCTTAGTATAAAGAAAACTCACTTTGATAAGGCTGTTTTCTGACACAGCTTTCCCAAAGAGGAAACGAGGACATAAAGAAGAAGAAAGCCCACTGCCTAAAAGCAAGTGAGGCTCTGCTTTGTCTTGGTGTTACCTCCTGTGCCTTCCCTCTGCCACCGAGTGATGGGAGCCAAGGGTTTATCCTCAATGCAACAGAGAACATCTACGCGCCCGCATCACCTCTGTGAAGCACCTGATGTGAAGAGGGGTGAGCTCCTTCCAGGCTCCAAGAGCTGAGCTTGTGGTGCTGGGGCTGTAAATACAGTTCCATGTGCTCTCCTGGGAGGAAGCCTCCAGGGCTGCTCATGCTTTACCAGAGGAAAACAAAGAGAAGGAAAAGCCAAGGGTGTGAAATCAACTCTGAAAGGCATTGTGGTGCTTGGGCATCTGAATGACATGGCATGGATGAGCCACCCCTGAGCATAGCTACACAGCAGCAGTGATGGCCAGCTCATAGGATGCTTCTGACATGCTTGTGGACCATGAAATGTTTTTGGTGTGACCTTGGCAACAGGATGAGAATGTGTTTAGAGACATTTGAGATCTTGCAGAGGGTTCCCAGGTGGTACATGAAGCACAAGTGGCTCCATCTGTGGAGCTGCTGATGTCCCTCTGTGGATGTTTCAGAGCCCAGTTTTCCAGCCCCAGTGGGGTTATGCACATGTACTGCTTGGATGTGCAACAGCTGAGCTGGTGACTCTGGGCTTCCACTGTCTTCAAGGGTGAGAAATGGGCATTTTGAGGCGGTGATGAATTGTCCCGGGGTGAACTAAGAGGCCTTTATCCCCCTGAGCAGGCTCAGCTGGGGCTCCATCCCCACCCTCTGCCTATTTGCCCTCCATCTCTATTTAAGCTCAGCCGAGGGAGGTTGAACTTTTTTAGATTTCTGGTTTCCAGTTTAGCAGGAGGTTTGCACATTTCTGGAATCCTTTATGGTGGCCTAGGCTTTCTCATAAACCTTCCTAATAAATGCTGGTGCTGATCCTGACCCTTACCAGGGGCTTGTCTTGGTCTGACTTGGCTTGTTTTCTCTTTGTCTTGGACCTGCCTCACCATCACCACATTGCCTGAAGCTTTGGAGTCTTGGCTGAACTTGGCCCAGGTCTCTCTTCCTGCCCTATTTCTCTTGCTCAGGTACTGTGGGATGCTCCCTGCACTCCATGTTGTTCGCCTTTGGCTCTCTTTCAAGAGATTAAACAGACAAACCCCTGTGGCACTGCCCAGGCTCCTGCAAAGTAGAACCCAGCACCCTCTGCACCCAACTGCCCAGCCAGTGCTCACTGCTCTGGCAGTCCCTCTCCATCCAGACCATGTCCCTGCATGGGTAAAATAGAAGATATTGTTCTCAGTGAGGGAAATAGAGTAATAAATTGAACGTTATATTGCAGTGTTATTCTCTGGTCATTAGTGCCTTCTCTTTTACCAAGTAT
The DNA here is from genome assembly GCF_004027225.2 of Strigops habroptila. Taxonomy (NCBI): domain Eukaryota; kingdom Metazoa; phylum Chordata; class Aves; order Psittaciformes; family Psittacidae; genus Strigops; species Strigops habroptila. The sequence continues at coordinate 1,536,731 of NC_046358.1, forward strand.
ACTATTAGACTTTAATTCTTCAGTAGATTGGCAACACTTTGTTTTGGAATTAGCGTTTGCATGATGTTTATCTATGGGTTTTGTGACAGAGGACACCAGAGCTTCACGTGACACCAAGGAGTTTTGTTTCCCCTATTCCTTAGGCTTCCGAACCTGGTTTGGAACCATTTCCAAGTCTCTCTTTCTTCCTACAACTGGCTTGTGCCACAAGACCACAGATCATCTAATTTATCTGCTGTATTTTATTGCCTGCAGGTTCTTTTCCCTCTCTTTGTTTTCTTCAGGTGTCCCCTCTATATTACCTCCAAGCTACTTGCTGGACCTCTCAAAATATTCTTCCACAGCCAAAGCATATGGAAGAGGCTGTTCATCACCCATATACTTTCCAAATGTAAGTTAATTGCTGCTTATTAACAAGAGCTAAGGGAAAGATATTTTCCCACACCAATGTGTTTTGGATTCCTTCAGACCCAGACAGCTCTCAGTTAACATCGATTCTGTGTTCAGGATTGTCTTTCACCTATGGAAACGAGCCACAGGCTTCATTTGTAAGTGCAAGACACCATTTGGTTTTCCTGGTGTGCTTTAGCATGAGCTGGGCATGGACATGGGATGTGGGTACTTATCTCCAGGTGGACTTCCATTTATCTCACCATTGAAGTAAACTGCACTCCAGATGAATGTAAAATAAGCACTAAAAGTGAATGGGAGGAGCTCTGCATGTGCCCAAATTGTCCTTAACACTGGGTGGTCTCAGCACAGTTCATCCTCCTGCATTATGAATTATGTTGTCTACACTTTCTTGCTTTAAGTAAAATCTATTGTGGAGCTGCAGCCTATGGATGGATTCCCTTTGGTCTTCAAAGGTGCAGCTTGAGATCTTGATTCCCACCAGCTTGTTTTCTTTGAAAGGCACAAACAAATGCAAGGAATCTTTTTAAGCATTTTCTCTGACTCTTTTTCAGGAAGCAAATATAAAACTACCCTTCCTCTTCCCTCCCACCCCAGCAGCTTTAATAAAGAACTTGCAGGTAACAGGGAGGAATTTTATTGGAGCTAAGGGACAAGGTGAAGAACCTTGCAAGAAAAATACATATTTGTCAGTGAGAAAAGGGATTGATAAGTGAATAAAGCTGATTGGTGTTTCCTGTGAGGAAAAGAGGCCTGGGATAATTCAGGGTCATTTCTTCCTACAGGCTGGTGACTGCAAAGTGAAATGAAGTTTGAAGTTCCTGCTCTTCTTGGTTTCATTCCAGGGCAGATGTTAAGGCGGGGTCTATTTCTCACTAAATACTGTCCTTGACTCGTGTGTAGGAACTCTGGAAGAACCTATGTAAAGTTGTGAGGATTAGAGGAAAATCCCATTGTTTTAAGTGCAGCACAGGGTTGTCACTTGAGATGAACTGTTCATGTCCTAGATGCTTTTACGTTGCCAGTGGTTGAACAACCTCCTTCCGCACTTGACCAGAGCCCTCTTCACCTCCTTGTTCCTCAGGCTGTAGATGAATGGGTTGAGCATGGGGGTGACCACAGCGTAGACGATGGATGCCACCTTATCCAGGCTCCTGTGGCTAGATGGGGGTTGTAGGTACATGAAGAGTCCTGTCCCAAAGAATAAGGCAACGACTGTCAAATGGGAGGCGCAGGTCTGGAAGGCTCTGGCCCTGCTCTGTGCTGAGCACATCCTCAGCACTGTGCGAAGGATAGAGATGTAGGAGAGCAAAATGACCACGCTTGCGCCCACTGCATTGATGGTGACGAAGGCAAAGATGACCATCTCGCTGGTGTGGGTGTCAGAGCACACGAGCTTTAGCACAGGAACTTCACCACAGAAGAAGTGGTCGATGCGGTTGGGACCACAGAAGGAACCTCCAAACGTGCACCATGTGTAGATGATGGCACTGAGGAAGGCGAATAGGTAGGATGATGCTACCAGCTGCCAGCAGACGCGGCTGGAGATGACAGTGATGTAAAGCAGGGGGTGGCAGATAGCAACGTGCCGGTCGTAGGCCATCATGGCCAGTACGTGACACTCAATAGTAGCAAAGAAAACAAAGGAGAGGAACTGTATCATGCAGGCCGAGAAAGAAATGATTTTCTCCTCTGATAACAGGCCTGCCAGCATCCTGGGGGAGATGACTGTGGAACAGCAAATGTCAATGAAGGCAAAATGGGTGAGGAAGAAGTACATGGGGGTGTGGAGGCTGGGAGACACCCGCACCAAGACGATAATGCCAACGTTCCCCACCAAAGTGACAATGTAAATCAATAGAAAAAAAACAAAAAGAGGGGTCTGTGCACATGGGCTGTCTGTAATTCCCACCAGGATGAATTTGGTATGCGTGTTGTTTCCTGCCATGACCAGGTGTTACCTGCTGAGGCAACAGGAAGAGAAACATCCGTCTGATTAAAAACAGAGATTCGCTTTTGGACCATATCTATCTCCAATCAATCAACAAATTAACAGCCACCTTTTGGTGGAATTAATATATCCTATTATATTTTCTAACCCCCAAATATATGTTTTATGGTTTTCAGTTGAGGTATTTAGAATGGAACAGAGAGCACGTTGAAGCAACAAATGGCATTTTTTTTTTCTATGCTAGGACACTTAAAACTATGGATTTATTCAAGCACGTACATTTTCAGGATTGAGAAAGGAATCAGATCTTTATTCACGATCAGTTTGGCAGCACTTCATGTCAGAAGACACCTCAGAGGAACCTTGTAGGAGCGCATGTAAACCTAGAGCAAGAGAAAGTCCCAGTCCCAGTGAAATCCCAGCTTGCAAATTAATGATCTCCAGACATTTTCCCTTTCCTTTTAATTATCATTCTAGTCATCAAATCACATTTATGAAACTATTTGAGATCATTCACAACAGATAATATTCGCATTGGTAAATTCCTGATTTATACCTGTCTGAGCTCCAGTACGCTGAAGCATGCTAAGCCCATGTGCATGAAAATGCTTACTTGAAAACGGAGTTGATGTTCTAACGTCCTGATTCCAAGGATGATTTTTAGTGACTATATTCTGCTGACAATCTCAAATGTTGCATTTCTTTATAACAAAGTAAGATTCATCCTCATTTAACTCTTGAAGAAAGCAGTGCAACTTGCTTTAGCTGCCTGTGTAAAAGAAAAACACCCTGCATCAGACACTGCTCCCTCTTAGTGTAAAGAAAACTCACTTTGATAAGGCTGTTTTCTGACACAGCTTTCCCAAAGAGGACACGAGGACGTAAAGAAGAAGAAAGCCCACTGCGTAAATGCAGGTGAGGCTCTGCTTTGTCTTGGTGTTACCTCCTGTGCCTTCCCTCTGCCACCGAGTGATGGGAGCCAAGGGTTTATCCCCAACGCAACAGAGAACATCTACGTGCCAGCATTACCTCTGTGAAGCACCTGATGTGAAGAGGGGTGAGCTCCTTCCAGGCTCCAAGAGCTGAGCTTGTGGTGCTGGGGCTGTAAATACAGTTCCATGTGCTCTCCTGGGAGGAAGCCTCCAGGGCTGCTCATGCTTTACCAGAGGAAAACAAAGAGAAGGAAAAGCCAAGGGTGTGAAATCAACTCTGAAAGGCATTGTGGTGCTTGGGCATCTGAAAGACATGGCGTGGATGAGCCATCCCTGAGCATAGCTACACAGCAGCAGTGATGACCAGCTCATAGGATGCTTCTGACATACTTGTGGACCATGCAGCGGTTTTGGTGTGATCTTGGCAACAGAATGAGATGTGTTTAGAGACATTTGAGATCTTGCAGAGGGTCCCCAAATGGGACATGAAGCACAAGTGACTCCATCTGTGGAGCTGCTGATGTCCCTCTGTGGATGTTTCAGAGCCCAGTTTTCCAGCCCCAGTGGGGTTATGCACATGTAGTGCCTGGATGTGCAACAGGTGAGCTGGTGACTCTGGGTTTTCACTGTCTTCAAGGGTGAGAAATGGGCATTTTGAGGCAGTGATTAATTGCCCCAGGTTGAATTAATAGGCCTTTATCCCCCTGAGCAGGCTCAGCTGGGGCTCCATCCCCACCCTCTGCCTATTTGCCCCCCATCTCTATTTAAGCTCAGCCGAGGAAGGCTGAACTTTTTGAGAGTTCTGGTTTCTGCTTTAGTAGCAGGTGTGCACATCTATGGAATCCTTGGATGGTGATGTAGCTTTGATCATGGGTCTCTTTAGCTGTTGGTGAACCTGATCCTGGCCCGGTGGTTGACTTCATCTGGATTGACTTGTTTTGGTCTTGGACTGTTTCTGCCCTATTTCTCTTGCTCAGGTACTGTGGAGTGATCCCTGCACAGCATGGTGTTCCCCTTTGGCTCTGTTTAAAGAGATTCAAGAAACAAAACCCTGTGGCATTGTTGAGGCTTCTGCAGAGTAGAACCTACCACTCTCTGCACCCAACAGCCCAGCCAGTGCTCAGTGCTCTGACTGTCCCTCTCCATCCAGACCATGTCCCTGTATGGTAAAATAGGAGATAGTGTTCTTGGTGAGGGACACAGAGTAATCAGTTGCACATTATATTCAAGTAATATTCTCTGGATATTAGTACCTTCTTATTTACCTAGTACGATATTACGCTTTTATTGAGAGGATCTGTATTATGTATTTATTTTGGGAAGTTTGTGTCTACAGCCAGGGGTTGCTGCATTTTGTAGATCCCTTCTCCACAAAGACTGAGGCAGAATCATGCAATGATGTTCTTAGTATAAAATGTATTTCCAAACCAAAGAGGAAATAAGGACTCCCAGGGTGGGGTAATTCATCAAGCAGCAATGAGCCCTACAAAGGCCACTTCTCATCAAGGCTCTGTTTCCCTCTAAACCTCGGACCAGATGAGATTTTGAGGTCCAACTTGGGTTTTCCGTGGCTCTATGATTCTATATGTATAGTCTAAGCAAAGAGATCTATACAAACTAGTAGGAAGAAAACAAGGTGTGGCATAGGTTTTCAAGGAAGCTCTCTGACATCAAAGGTCTCTCTCCTGCCAAGCTCTTCAGCATTTGATTACATTGATTCTGGCTTCTTCATTCAACACAGGCAGAAGCCGCTTTCCCCCAGTCCAAAGATGTCTACTCTCTCTCTGCTGTTTCCAGAGCACACAAGAGAGACTGTTCACTATCTATATTCTTTACAAATGTAAGTTAATTCCCACTCACAAGAGCTATAGGAAGGATATTTTCCCACACCAGTGTGTTTTGGCTTCTTTCATACCCAGACAGCTCTCAGTTAACATCGATTCTGTGTTCAGGATTGTCTTTCACCTATGGAAATGAGCCACAGGGTTCATTTGTAAGTGCAAGACACCATTTGGTTTTCCTGGTGTGCTTTAGCATGAGCTGGGCATGGACATGGGATGTGGGTGCTTATCTCCAGGTGGACTTCCATTTATCTCACCACTGAAGTAAACTGCACTTCAGATGAATGTAAAATTACCACTTAAAGTGAATGGGAGGAACCTTGCATGTGCCCAAATTGTCCTTAACACTGAGTGGTCTCAGCACAGTTCATCATCCTGCATTATGGATTATATTTTCTAGGCTTTCTTGCTTTAAGTGAAATCCATTGTGAAGCTGCAGCCTGTGAATGGATTCCCTTTGGTCTTCAAAGGTGCAGCTTGATAGCTTGATTCCCACCAGCTTCTTCTCTTTGACAGGCACAAACAAATGCAAGGAATCTTTTTAAGCATTTTTTCTGACTCTTTTTCAGGAAGCAAATGTAAAACTACCCTTCCTCTTCCCTCCCACCCCAGCAGCTTTAATAAAGAACTCGCAGGTAACAGGGAGGAATTTTATTGGAGCTGAGGGACAAGGTGAAGAATCTTGCAAGAAAAATACATATTTGTCAGTGAGAAAAGTGATTGATAAGCGAATAAAGCTGAATGGTGTTTCCTGTGAGGAAAAGAGGCCTGGGATAATTCAGGGTCATTGCTTCCTACAGGCTGGTGACTGCAAAGTGAAATGAAATTTGCGGTTCCTGTTCTTCTTGGTTTCCTTGCAAGGCAGATGTGATGGTGGGGTCTATTTCTCATTAAATATTGTCATTGACTTTTGTGCAGGAATCATAGAAGAACCTACATCAAATCATGAGGATTAGAGGAAAATCCCATTGTTTTAGTGCCCCATATGCATTCTCTTTTGACATTAACCTTGCAATTCGTACATGCTGGAACTCTCTTAGGTTGCCAGTGGTTGAATAACCTCCTCCAGCACTTGACCAGAGCCCCCTTCACCTCCTTGTTCCTCAGGCTGTAGATGAATGGGTTGAGCATGGGGGTGACCACGGTGTAGATGATGGATGCCACCTTATCCAGGCTCCTGTGGCTAGATGGGGGTTGTAGGTACATGAAGAATCCTGTCCCAAAGAATAAGGCAACAGCCGTCAAATGGGAAGCGCAGGTCTGGAAGGCTCTGGCCCTGCTCTGTGCTGAGCACATCCTCAGCACTGTGCGAAGGATAGAGATGTAGGAGAGCAAAATGACCACGCTCGTACCCACCACATTGATGGTGACGAAGGCAAAAATGACCATCTCGCTGGTGTGGGTGTCAGAGCACACGAGCTTTAACACAGGAACTTCATCGCAGAAGAAGTGGTCAATGCGGTTGGGACCACAGAAGGAACCTCCAAACGTGCACCATGTGTAGATGATGGCACTGAGGAAAGCGAATAGGTAGGATGATGCTACCAGCTGCCAGCAGACACGGCTGGAGATGACGGTGATGTAAAGCAGGGGGTGGCAGATAGCAACATGCCGGTCGTAGGCCATCATGGCCAGCACGTGACACTCAATAGTAGCAAAGAAAGCAAAGGAGAGGAACTGCATCATGCAGGCAGAGAAAGAAATGATTTTCTCCTCTGATAACAGGTCTGCCAGCATCCTGGGGGAGATGACTGTGGAACAGCAGATGTCAGTGAAGGCAAAATGTGTGAGGAAGAAGTACATGGGGGTGTGGAGGCTGGGAGACACCCGCACCAAGATGATAATGCCAATGTTCCCCACCAAAGTGACAATGTATATCAATAGAAACAAGACAAAAAGAAAGGTCTGAGTACATGGGCTGTCTGTAATTCCCAACAGGATGAATTTGATATGTGTGTGATTTCCTGCCATGACCAGGTGTTACCTGCTGAGGCAAAAGGAAGAGAAACATTACTCTGATTAAAAATAGAGATTCAGTTTTAGACCATATCTACCTCCAATCAATCAAAAAATTGACAGCCACCTTTTGGTGGAATTAATATATCCTATTATATTTTCTAACCCAAAATATATGTTTTATGGTTTTCAGTTTAGGTATTTAGAACAGAACAGGGAGCACGTTGAAGCAGCATTTTTCTTTTTCTATGCTGAATTTATTCAAGCACGTACATTTTCAGGATTGAGAAAGGAATCAGATTTTTATTCAGTGTCAATTTGGCAGCAATTCCTGTCAGAAGACAGCTCAGAGGAGCCTCATAGGAGCGCATGTAAACCTAGAGCAAGAGAAAGTCCCAGTCCCAGTGAAATCCCAGCTTGCAAATTAATGATCTCCAGACATTTTCCCTTTCCTTTTAATTATCATTCTAGTCATCAAATCACATTTATGAAACTATTTGAGATCATTCACAACAGATAATATTCACATTGGGAAATTCCTGATTTATACCTGTCTAAGCTCCAGTACGCTGAAGCATGCTAAGCCCATGGGCATTAAGTTGCTTACTTGAAAACGGAGTTGATGTTCAAACGTCCTGATTCCAAAGGCTGCTTTGTTAGTGACTATATTCTGCTGACAATCTCAAAGGTTGCATTTCTTTATAATAAAATGAGATTCATCCTCATTTAACTCTTGAAGAAACCAGTGCAACTTGCTTTAGCTGCCTGTGTAAAAGAAAAACACCCTGCATCAGACACTGCTCCCTCTTAGTGTAAAGAAAACCCACTTTGATAAGGCTGTTTTCTGACACAGCTTTCCCAAAGAGGACACGAGGACATAAAGAAGAAGAAAGCCCACTGCGTAAATGCAGGTGAGGCTCTGCTTTGTCTTGGTCTTACCTCCTGTGCCTTCCTTCTGCCACCGAGTGATGGGAGCCAAGGGTATATCCCCAACGCAACAGAGAACATCTACGTGCTGGCATCACCTCTGTTAAGCGCCTGATATGAAGAGGGGTGAGCTCCTTCCAGGCTCCAAGAGCTGAGCTTGTGGTGCTGGGACTGTAAATACAGTTCCATGTGCTCTCCTGGGAGGAAGCCTCCAGGGCTGCTCATGCTTTACCAGAGGAAAACAAAGAGGAGGAAAAGCCAAGGGTGTGAAATCCACTCTGAAAGGCATTGTGGTGCTTGGGCATCTGAATGACATGGCATGGATGAGCCATCCCTGAGCACAGCTACACAGCAGCAGTGATGACCAGCTCATAGGATGCTTCTGACATACTTGTGGACCATGCAAAGGTTTTGGTGTACCCTTGGCAACAGAATGAGAATGTGTTTAGAGACATTTGAGATCTTGCAGAGGGTCCTCAAATGGGACATGAAGCACAAGTGACTCCATCTGTGGAGCTGCTGATGTCCTTCTGTGAACACTTGAGAGCCCAGTTTTCCAGCCCCAGTGGGGTTATGCACATGTAGTGCCTGGGTGTGAAACAGTTGAGCTGGTGACTCTGGGCTTCCACTGTCTTCAAGGGTGAGAAATGGGCCTTTTGAGGCAGTGATTAATTGTCCCAGGGTGAACCAAGAGCCCTTTATCCCCCTGAGCAGGCTCAGCTGGGGCTCCATCCCCACCCTCTGCCTATTTGCCCCCCATCTCTGTTTAAGCTCAGCTGAGGGAGGTTGAACTTTTTTAGATTTCTGGTTTCCAGTTTAGCAGGAGGTTTGCACATTTCTGGAATCCTTTATGGTGGCCTAGGCTTTCTCATAAGCCTTCCTATTAAATGCTGGTGCTGACCATGACCCTTACCAGGGGCGTGACTTGGTCTGACTTGGCTTGTTTTATCTTTGTCTTGGACCTGCCTCATCATCACCAACTTGCCTGAAGCTTTGGAGTCTTGGCTGAATTTGGCCCAGGTCTCTCTTCCTGCCCTATTTCTCTTGCTCAGGTACTGTGGGATGCTCCCTGCACTCCATGTTGTTCCCCTTTGGCTCTCTTTAAAGAGAGTAAAGAGAGAAACCCCTGTGGCACAGCCCAGGCTCCTGCAGAGTAGAACCCAGCACCCTCTGCACCCAACAGCCCAGCCAGTGCTCACTGCTCTGGCAGTCCCTCTCCATCCAGACCATGTCCCTGCATGGGTAAAATAGGAGATATTGTTCTCAGTGAGGGAAATAGAGTAATAAATTGAACGTTATATTGCAGTGTTATTCTCTGGTCATAAGTGCCTTCTCTTTTACCAAGTATACTATTAGACTTTAATTCTTCAGTAGATTGGCAACACTTTGTTTTGGAATTAGCGTTTGCATGATGTTTATCTATGGGTTTTGTGACAGAGGACACCAGAGCTTCACGTGACACCAAGGAGTTTTGTTTCCCCACCCTATTCCTTAAGCTTCCAGACCTGGTTTGGAAACATTTCCAAGTCTCTCTCTCTTCCTACAACTGGCTTGTGCCACAAGACCACAGATCATCTAATTTATTTGCTGTATTTTACTGCCTGCAGATTCTTTTCCCTCCCTTTGTTTTCTTCAGGTGTCCCCTCTATATTACCTCCAAGCTACTTGCTGGACCTCTCAAAATATTCTTCCACAGCCAAAGCATATGGAAGAGGCTGTTCATCACCCATATACTTTCCAAATGTAAGTTAATTGCTGCTTATTAACAAGAGCTAAGGGAAAGATATTTTCCCACACCAATGTGTTTTGGATTCCTTCAGGCCCAGACAGCTCTCAGTTAACATTGATTCTGTGTTCAGGATTGTCTTTCAGCTGTGGAAACGAGCCACAGGCTTCATTTGTAAGTGCAAGACACCATTTGGTTTTCCTGGTGTGCTTTAGCATGAGCTGGGCATGGACATGGGATGTGGGTGCTTATCTCCAGGTGGACTTCCATTTATCTCACCACTGAAGTAAACTGCACTCCAGATGAATGTAAAATAAGCACTAAAAGTGAATGGGAAGAGCTCTGCATGTGCCCAAATTGTCCTTAACACTGGGTGGTCTCAGCCCAGTTCATCATCCTGCATTATGAATTATGTTGTCTACACTTTCTTGCTTTAAGTAAAATCTATTGTGGAGCTGCAGCCTGTGGATGGATTCCCTTTGGTCTTCAAAGATGCAGCTTGAGATCTTGATTCCCACCAGCTTCTTCTCTTTGAAAGGCACAAACAAATGCAAGGAATCTTTTTAAGCATTTTCTCTGACTCTTTTTCAGGAAGCAAATATAAAACTACCCTTCCTCTTCCCTCCCACCCCAGCAGCTTTAATAAACTTCTCACAGGTAACGGGGAGGAATTTTATTGGAGCTGAGGGACAAGGTGAGGAATCTTGCAAGAAAAATACATATTTGTCAGTGAGAAAAGTGATTGATAAGTGAATAAAACTGATTGGTGTTTCCTGTGAGGAAAAGAGGCCTGGAATAATTCAGGGTCATTTCTTCCTACAGGCTGGTGACTGCAAAGTAAAACGAAGTTTGAGGTTCCTGCTCTTCTTGGTTTCATTCCAGGGCAGATGTTAAGGTGGTGTCTATTTCTCACTAAATACTGTCCTTGACTCGTGTGTAGGAACTCTGGAAGAACCTATGTAAAGTTGTGAGGATTAAAGGAAAATCCCATTGTTTTAAGTGCAGCACAGGGTTGTCACTTGAGATGAACTGTTCATGTCCTGAATGCTTTTATGTTGCCAGTGGTTGAACAACCTCCTTCCGCACTTGACCAGAGCCCCCTTCACCTCCTTGTTCCTCAGGCTGTAGATGAATGGGTTGAGCATAGGGGTGACCACGGCGTACATGATGGACGCCACGTTATCCAGGCTCCTGTGGCTAGATGGAGGTTGTAGGTACATGAAGAATCCTGTCCCAAAGAATAAGGCAACGACTGTCAAATGGGAGGCACAAGTCTGGAAGGCTCTGGCCCTGCTCTGTGCTGAGCACATCCTCAGCACTGTGCGGAGGATAGAGATGTAGGAGAGCAAAATAACCACACTTGCGCCTACTGCATTGATGGTGACAAAGGCAAAGATGGTCATCTCACTGCTGTGGGTGTCGGAGCACACGAGCTTTAGCAGAGGTACGACATCGCAGAAGAAGTGGTTGATGTGGTTGGGACCACAGAAGGAACCTCCAAACGTGCACCATGTGCACATGATGGCACTGAAGAAGGCAAATAGGTAGGATGATGCTACCAGCTGCCAGCAGACACGGCTGGAGATGATGGTCACGTAAAGCAGGGGGTGGCAGATAGCAACATGCCGGTCGTAGGCCATGATCGCCAGGAGGTGACACTCAATAACAGCAAAGAAAGCAAAGGAGAGGAACTGCATCATGCAGGCAGAGAAAGAAATGGTTTTCTCCTCTGATAACAGGTCTGCCAGCATCCTGGGGGAGACGACTGTGGAATAGCAGATGTCAGTGAAGGCAAAATGGGTGAGAAAGAAGTACATGGGGGTGTGGAGGCTGGGAGACACCCGCACCAAGACGATAATGCCAACGTTCCCCACCAAAGTGACAATGTATATCAATAGAAACAAGACAAAAAGAAAGGTCTGAGTACATGGGCTGTCTGTAATTCCCAACAGGATGAATTTGGTATGTGTGTGATTTCCTGCCATGACCAGGTGTCAGCTGCTGAGGCAAAAGGAAGAGAAACATTACTCTGATTAAAAATAGAGATTCAGTTTTAGACCATATCTACCTCCAATCAATCAACAAATTAACAGCCACCTTTTGGTGGAATTAATATTTCCTATTATATTTTCTAATCCAAAATATATGTTTTATGTTTTTCAGTTTAGGCATTTAGAATAGAACAGGGAGCATGTTGAAGCAGCATTTTTCTTCTTCTATGCTGAATTTATTCAAGCACGTACATTTTCAGGATTGAGAAAGGAATCAGATCTTTATTCACCATCAATTTGGCAGCAATTCCTGTCAGAAGACACCTCAGAGGAACCTTGTAGGAGCGCATGTAAACCTAGAGCAAGAGAAAGTCCCAGTCCCAGTGAAATCCCAGCTTGCAAATTAATGATCTCCAGACATTTTCCCTTTCCTTTTAATTATCATTCTAGTCATCAAATCACATTTATGAAACTATTTGAGATCATTCACAACAGATAATATTCACATTGGGAAATTCCTGATTTATACCTGTCTGAGCTCCAGTACGCTGAAGCATGCTAAGCCCATGGGTATTAAGTTGCTTACTTGAAAACGGAGTTGATGTTCAAACGTCCTGATTCCAAAGGCTGCTTTGTTAGTGACTATATTCTGCTGACAATCTTAAATGCTGCATTTCTTTATAATAAAATGAGATTCATCCTCATGTAACTCTTGAAGAAACCAGTGCAACTTGCTTTAGCTGCCTGTGTAAAAGAAAAACACCCTGCATCAGACACTGCTCCATCTTAGTGTAAAGAAAACCCACTTTGATAAGGCTGTTTTCTGACACAGCTTTCCCAAAGAGGACACGAGGACATAAAGAAGAAGAAAGCCCACTGCCTAAAAGCAAGTGAGGCTCTGCTTTGTCTTGGTGTTACCTCCTGTGCCTTCCTTCTGCCACCAAGTGACGGGAGCTAAGGGTTTATCCCCAACGCAACAGAGAACGTCTATGTGCCAGCATCACCTCTGTTAAGCGCCTGATGTGAAGAGGGGTGAGCTCCTTCCAGGCTCCAAGAGCTGAGCTTGTGGTGCTGGGGCTGTAAATATCCATGTGCTCCCTTGGGAGGAAGCCTCCAGGGCTGCTCATGTTTTACCAGAGGAAAACAAAGAGAAGGAAAAGCCAAGGGTGTGAAATCAACTCTGAAAGGCATTGTGGTGCTTGGGCATCTGAATGACATGGCATGGATGAGCCATCCCTGAGCACAACTACACAGCAGCAGTGATGACCAGCTCATAGGATGCTTCTGACATACTTGTGGACCATCCAACAGTTTTGGTGTGACCTTGGCAACAGAATGAGAATATGTTTAGAGACATTTGAGATCTTGCAGAGGGTCCCCAAATGGGACATGAAGCACAAGTGACTCCATCTGTGGAGCTGCTGATGTCCCTCTGTGGATGTTTCAGAGCCCAGTTTTCCAGCCCCTGTGGGGTTATGCACATGTAGTGCCTGGATGTGCAACAGCTGAGCTGGTGACTCTGGGCTTCCACTGTCTTCAAGGGTGAAAAATGGGCATTTTGAGGCAGTGATTAATTGCCCCAGGTTGAACTAATAGGCCTTTATCCCCCTGTGCAGGCTCAGCTGGGGCTTCATCCCCACCCTCTGCCTATTTGCCCCCCATCTCTATTTAAGCTCAGCTGAGGGAGGCTGAACTTTTTGAGAGTTCTGGTTTCTGCTTTAGTAGGAGGTGTGCACATCTATGGAATCCCTGGATGGTGACGTAGCCTTAATCATGGATCTCTTTAGCTGTTGCTGAACCTGATCCTGACCAGGTGGTTGACTTCATCTGGATTGGCTTGTTTTGGTCTTGGACTGTTTCTGCCCTATTTCTCTTGCTCAGGTACTGTGGAGTGATCCCTGCACACCGTGGTGTTCCCCTTTGGCTCTGTTTAAAGAGATTCAAGAAACAAACCCCTGTGGCATTGTTGAGGCTTCTGCAGAGTAGAACCCATCACTGTCTGCACCCAACAGCCCAGCCAGTGCTCACTGCTCTGACTCTCCCTCTCCATCCAGACCATGTCCCTGTATGGGTAAAATAGGAGATAGTGTTCTTGGTGAGGGACACAGAGTAATCAGTTGCACATTATATTCAAGTAATATTCTCTGGATATTAGTACCTTCTTATTTACCTAGTACGATATTACGCTTTTATTGAGAGGATCTGTATTATGTATTTATTTTGGGAAGTTTGTGTCTACAGCCAGGGGTTGCTGCATTATGTAGATCCCTTCTCTGCAAAAATTGAAGCAGAACCATGCAATGATGTTCTTAGTATAAAATGTATTTCCAAACCAAAGAGGAAATAAGGACTCCCAGGGTGGGGTAATTCATCAAGCAGCAATGAGCCCTACAAAGGCCACTTCTCATCAAGGCTCTGTTTCCCCCAAAAGCTCGGACCAGATGATATTTTGAGGTCCAACTTGGGCTTTCCGTGGCTCTATGATTCTATATGTATAGTCTAAGCAAAGAGATCTATACAAACTAGTAGGAAGAAAACAAGGTGTGGCATAGGTTTTCAAGGAAGCTCTCTGACATCAAAGGTCTCTCTCCTGCCAAGCTCTTCAGCATTTGATTACATTGATTCTGGCTTCTTCATTCAACACAGGCAGAAGCTGCTTTCCCCCAGTCCTAAGATGTCTGGTCTCTCTCTGCTGTTTCCAGAGCACACAAGAGAGACTCTTCACCATCCATATTCTTTACAAATGTAAGTTAATTCCCACTCACAACAGCTACAGGAAGGATATTTTCTTACACCAGTGTGTTTTGGCTTCTTTCATACCCAGACAGCTCTCAGTTAACATTGATTCTGTGTTCAGGGTTGTCTTTCACCTATGGAAATGAGCCACAGGCTTCATTTGGAAATGCAAGACACCATTTGGTTTTCCTGGTGTGCTTTAGCATGAGCTGGGCATGGAACTGGGATGTGGGTACTTATCTCCAGGTGGACTTCCATTTATCTCACCATTGAAGTAAACTGCACTCCAGATGAATGTAAAATTACCACTCAAGATGAATGGGAGTAGCTCTGCATGTCCCCAAATTGTCCTTAACACTGAGTGGTCTCAGCACAGTTCATCATCCTGCATTATGAATTATGTTGTCCACACTTTCTTGCTTTAAGTAAAATCTATTGTGGAGCTGCAGCCTGTGGATGGATTCCCTTTGGTCTTCAAAGATGCAGCTTGAGATCTTGATTCCCACCAGCTTGTTTTCTTTGAAAGGCACAAACAAATGCAAGGAATCTTTTTAAGCATTTTCTCTGACTCTTTTTCAGGAAGCAAATGTAAAACTACACTTCCTCTTCCGTCCCACCCCAGCATCTTTAATAAAGAACTTGCAGGTAACAGGGAGGAATTTTATTGGAGCAAAGGGACAAGGTGAAGAACCTTGCAAGAAAAATACATATTTGTCAGTGAGAAAAGTGATTGATAAGTGAATAAAGCTGATTGGTGTTTCCTGTGAGGAAAAGAGGCCTGGGATAATTCAGGGTCATTTCTTCCTACAGACTGGTGACTGCAAAGTGAAATGAAGTTTGAAGTTCCTGCTCTTCTTGGTTTCATTCCAGGGCAGATGTTAAGGCGGGGTCTATTTCTCACTAAATACTGTCCTTGACTCGTGTGCAGGAACTCTGGAAGAACCTATGTAAAGTTGTGAGGATTAGAGGAAAATCCCATTGTTTTAAGTGCAGCACAGGGTTGTCACTTGAGATGAACTGTTCATGTCCTGGATGCTTTTACGTTGCCAGTGGTTGAACAACCTCCTTCCGCACTTGACCAGAGCCCTCTTCACCTCCTTGCTCCTCAGGCTGTAGATGAATGGGTTGAGCATGGGGGTGACCACGGCGTAGATGATGGATGCCACCTTATCCAGGCTCCTGTGGCTAGATGGAGGTTGTAGGTACATGAAGAATCCTGTCCCAAAGAACAAGGCAATGACTGTCAAATGGGAGGCGCAGGTCTGGAAGGCTCTGGCCCTGCTCTGTGCTGAGCACATCCTCAGCACTGTGCGGAGGATAGAGATGTAGGAGAGCAAAATCACCACGCTTGCACCCACTGCATTGATGGTGACAAAGGCAAAGATGACCATCTCACTGCTGTGGGTGTCAGAGCACACGAGCTTTAGCACAGGAATTTCGTCGCAGAAGAAGTGGTTGATGTGGTTGGGACCACAGAAGGAACCTCCAAACGTGCACCATGTGTAGATGATGGCACTGAAGAAGGTGAATAGGTAGGATGATGCTACCAGCTGCCAGCAGACACGGCTGGAGATGATGGTCACGTAAAGCAGGGGGTGGCAGATAGCAACGTGCCGGTCGTAGGCCATCATGGCCAGCAGGTGACTCTCAATTGTAGCAAAGAAAGTTAAGGTGAGGAACTGCATCATGCAGGCAGAGAAAGAAATGGTTTTCTCCTCTGATAAGAGGTCTGCCAGCATCCTTGGAGAGACGACTGTGGAATAGCAGACATCAGTGAAGGCAAAATGGGTGAGGAAGAAGTACATGGGGGTGTGGAGGCTGGGAGACACCCACACCGAGATGATAATGCCAGCGTTCCCCACCAAAGTGACAATGTAAATCGATAGAAACAAGACAAAAAGAGGGGTCTGCGCACATGGGCTGTCTGTAATTCCCAGTAGGATGAATTTAGTCTGGGTGTGATTTCCTGCCATGACCAGGTGTTACCTGCTGAGGCAAAAGGAAGAGAAACATCACACTGCTTAAAAATGGAGATTCACATTTGGACCGTATCTAACTATTATCCATCACCAATTTAAGTGCAACATTTTAGTATACTCTGCTATATTGTCTAACCTAAATTATATTAGTTTTATTTTTTTTCAGTTAAGGTATTTAGAAAAAAATAAGGATCGCATTGAAGCAACAAATGGCATTTTTGTTTTGCTATGTTGGAACACTTAACACTATGGATCTATTCAAATGTGTGTTTTCCTGCTGAGGCAAAAGGAAAATAGACATCGCTGTGATTAAGAATAGAGATTTAATTTTGGACCATATCTAACTCCAAACAGTCAACAATTTATCTGCCACATTTGGGTGGAATGAATAGACTCCACTATATTTTCTAATCAAAATTAGATGTTTTTGGTTTTCAGTTGAGATATTTAGAAAAGAACACCGAGTATGTTGAAGCAACAAATGGCATTTTTGTTTTTCTATGTTGGGACACTTAAAGCTATGGATTTATTCAGGTTCTTTCAAACCATATTTTACTCCAGTCAAGGACCAGTTTAACTATCACATTTTCATACATTCTACTATATTTTCTAAACCAAATGACATATATATTTTATCTTGTTCATTTGAGGTATCTTGAAAAGAACAGGGAGCGTGTAGAAGGAACAATTGGCATTTTTGTTTTTCTATGGGACACTTAAAACTATGGATAATTCAAGCACGTGTGTTTACAGATTAAAGAATCGGGTCTTTATGCACTTTCAATTGGAGGCTATTTGTGTCAGAAGACACCTCAGAGCAACCTCATAGAAGCACATGTAAACCAGGAGCAAGAGAAAGTCCCAGTGAAATCCCAGCTTACACATTATGACCTCCACATATTTTC
This sequence comes from Strigops habroptila, assembly GCF_004027225.2. Taxonomy (NCBI): domain Eukaryota; kingdom Metazoa; phylum Chordata; class Aves; order Psittaciformes; family Psittacidae; genus Strigops; species Strigops habroptila. Next base: position 1,554,086 of record NC_046358.1, read on the forward strand.
ACTTGGCTTTTAATTATCGTTTCAGTCTTCAAATCACATTTATCAAAATATTTGAGATCATTCACAACAGTTAACACTCACATTGGTAAATTCATGATTTATGCCTTTCTGAGGTCCAGCACGCTGAAGCATCCTAAAACCATAGGTATTAAGTTGCTTACTTGAAAACTGAGTTGATGTTCAAATGTGCTGATTCCAAAGGCTGATTTGTTAGTGAATATATTCTGCTGACAATCTCAAATGTTGCATTTCTTTATAACAAAATAAGATTCATCCTCATTTAACTCTTGAAGAAATCAGTGCATCTTGCTTTAGCTGCCTACGTAAAAGAAAAACACCCTGCATCAGACACTGCTCCCTCTTAGTATAAACAAAACCCACTTTAATAAGGCTGTTTTCTGACACAGCTTTCCCAAAGAGGACACGAGGACGTAAAGAAGAAGAAAGCCCACTGCGTAAATGCAGGTGAGGCTCTGCTTTGCTTGGTGTTACCTCTTGTGCCTTCCCTCTGCCACTGAGTGGTGGGAGCCAAGGGTTTATCCCCAACGCAACAGAGAACATCTACGTGCCGGCATCACCTCTGTTAAGCACCTGATGTGAAGGGGGATGAGCTCCTTCCAGGCGGCAAGAGCTGAGCTTGTGGTGCTGGGGCTGTAAATACAGTTCCATGTGCTCTCCTGGGAGGAAGCCTCCAGGGCTGCTCATGCTTTACCAGAGGAAAACAAAGAGAAGGAAAAGCCAAGGGTGTGAAATCAACTCTGAAAGGCATTGTGGTGCTTGGGCATCTGAAAGACATGGTGTGGATGAGCCATCCCTGAGCACAGCTACACAGCAGCAGTGATGACCAGCTCATAGAGTGCTTCTGACATACTTGTGGACCATGCAAAGGTTTTGGTGTGACCTTGGCAACAGAATGAGAATGTTTTTAGAGACATTTGAGATCTTGCAGAGGGTCCTCAAATGGGACATGAAGCATAACTGACAACTAACATAACTGACTGTGGAGCTGCTGAAGTCCCTCTGTGGACTCTGGAGAGCCCAGTTTTCCAGCCCCAGTGGGGTTATGCACATGTAGTGCCTGGATGTGCAACAGCTGAGCTGGTGACTCTGGGCTTCCACTATCTTCCAGGATGATAAATGGGCATATTGAGGCAGTGATGAATTGTCCCAGGGTGAACTAAGAGGCTTTTATCTCTCTGAGCAGCCTCAGCTGGGGCTTCATCCCCACCCTCTACCTATTTGCTCCCCATCTCTATTTGAGCTCAGCCCAGGAAGGGTGGGCTTTGTTACAGGAGTTCTGGTTTCCAGTTTAACAGGAGTTGTGCACATCTATGGAATCCTTTGACGGTGATCTAGGCTTGATTATGGATCTGTTTAGTAATTGCTGGACATGATGCTGACCAGTGGATTGGCTTAGCTTGGTCTCGTACCTGCTTCATCATCACCAACTTGCCTGATGCTCTGGAGTCTTGGCAGAACTTGGCCCAGGTCTCTGTTCCTGCCCTCCTGCTCTTGCTCAGGTACTGTGGGATGGTCCCTGCACACCATGGTGTTCCCCTTTGGCTCTCTTTAAAGAGATTAAAGAGACAAACCCCTGTGGCACTGCCTAGGCTCCTGCAGAGTAGAACCCATCGCCCTCTGCACCCAACAGCCCAGCCAGTGCTCACTGCTCTGGCAGTCCCTCTCCATCCAGACCATGTCTCTACATGGGTAAAATAGGAGATATTGTTCTCAGTGAGGGAAATAGAGTAATAAGTTGAATGTTATATTCCAGTATTGTTATCTGGTCCTTAGTGCCTTCTCTTTTACCAAGTATGATATTAGACTTTTATGGAGAGGAGCTCTGTTATGTATCTGATGTGGGAAGTTTGTGTCTACAGCCAGGGGATTCTGCTTTTTGTAGATCTCTTCTCTTCAAAGATTGAAGCAGAATCATGCAATGATGCTCTCAGTATGAAATGTATTTCCAGAACCTCAAGCCTGGTTCTTGTGTTGCTGGAATTCACAAATCTGCCTCCCCTGCACATTAGACTGAAGTTCCTCTTGGCAGTTCCCTGAGTTGGATCCACCATGCATAAGACTATGGCAATCCAGACCTCCCTTAGCAACGGATCACCAAGTCTGGGAAACCTTTGGCTATTTTGGTTGTCTCTGCTTTGGAAACTTTATTAAAACAAAGAGAAAAGAAGGACACATGACACTTCTCCTCTAGGCTCCCTTTCCCACTAAAGCTCAGACCAGATGATCTTTGAGGCTCAGCTTGGGCTTTCTGTGGCTCTATGATTCTACATGTATAGTTTAAGCAGAAATATCCAACAAACTAGAAGGAATAAAACAAGGTTTGCTGGAGGTTTTAAAGGAAGCTCTCTGATATCAACGTCTCTGTCCTGCCAAGCTCTTCAGCATTGAATTATATCTATTCTGGCTCCTTCCTTAAGCACAGGTTGAAGCCACTTCTCCCACAGACATAAGACAACATCTCCTCTCATTGCTGTTTTTCAGAGCACACAAGAGAGACTGTTCACCATCCATATACTTTCAAATATAAATTAATTCCCACTCACAGCAGGTAAAGGAAAGATTTTCCCACACCCGTGTGTTCTGGCTTTTTTCAGACACAGACAGCTCCCAGTTAACATCGATTCTGTGTTCAGTATTGTCTTTCACCTATGGAAACGAGCTACAGGCTTAATGTTTATATGAAATAGACAATCTGATCAACCTGGAGTGATCTAGCATGAGCTGGGCACAGACATGGGATGTGGGTGCTTGTCTGCAGGTGGACTTCCATGTCTCTCACCATTTAAGTAAACTGCACTTCAGATGAATGTAAAACACCACTTAAAAGAAGTGGGAGGAGCCCTGGATGTGCCCACATTGTCCTTAACACTGGATGGTCTCAGCACAGTTCGTCATCCTGCATTATGGTTTATATTGTCTACACTTTCTTGCTTTAAGTGAAATCTATTGTGAAGCTGCAGCCTGTGGATGGATTCCCCTTGATATTCCAAGGTGTAGCTTGAGATCTTGATTCCCACCAAAGAGCTTCTTCTCTTTGAAAGGCACAAACAAATGCAAGGGATCATTTTAAGCATTTTCTCGGACTCTTTCAGGAAGCAAATATAAAACTACACTTCCTCTTCCCTCCCACCCCAGCAGCTTTAATAAAGAACTCGCAGGTGACAGGGAGGAATTTTATTGGAGCTAAGGGACAAGGTGAAGAATCTTGCAAGAAAAATACATCTTTATGAAAAGTGACAAAAGTGACAGAAGTGATAAACGAATAAAGCTGATTGGTGTTTCCCGTGAGGAAAAGAGGCCTGGGATAATTCAGGGTCATTTCTTCCTACAGACTGGTGACTGCAAAGTGCAATGAAGTTTGAGGTTCCTATTCCTCTTGGTTTCCTTGCAAGGCAGATGTGATGGTGGGGTCTATTCCTCATTAAATACTGTCACTGAATTTTGTGCAGGAACTGTGGAAGAGCCTAGATCAAATCATGAAGATTAGGGGAAAATCCCATTGTGTTAGTGCCCCATTGGCTTTCTCTCTTGACATGAATTGTTCACATCCTAGATGCTAGAACTCTCTTATGTTGCCAGTGGTTAATCAATCTCCTTCTGCACTTGACCAGAGCCCCCTTCACCTCCTTGTTCCTCAGGCTGTAGATGAATGGGTTGAGCATGGGGGTGACCACAGCGTAGATGATGGATGCCACCTTATCCAGGCTCCTGTGGCTAGGTGGGGGTTGTAGGTACATGAAGAATCCTGTCCCATAGAATAAGGCAACAGCTGTCAAATGGGAGGCACAAGTTTGGAAGGCTCTGGCCCTGCTCTGTGCTGAGCACATCCTCAGCACTGTGCGAAGGATAGAGATGTAGGAGAGCAAAATGACCACGCTTGTGCCCACCACGTTGATGGTGACGAAGGCAAAGATGATCCTCTCACTGCTGTGGGTGTCAGAGCACACGAGCTTTAGCACAGGGACTGTGTCGCAGAAGAAGTGGTCAATGCGGTTGGGACCACAGAAGGAACCTCCAAACGTGCACCATGTGTAGATGATGGCACTGAGGAAGGCAAATAGGTAGGATGATGCTACCAGCTGCCAGCAGACACGGCTGGAGATGATGGTCACGTAAAGCAGGGGGTGGCAGATAGCAACGTGCCGGTCGTAGGCCATCATGGCCAGCACGTGACACTCAGTAGCAGCAAGGAAAGCAAAGGAGAGGAACTGCATCATGCAGGCAGAGAAAGAAATGGTTTTCTCCTCTGATAACAGGTCTGCCAGCATCCTGGGGGAGATGACTGTGGAATAGCAGATGTCAATGAAGGCAAAATGTGTGAGGAAGAAGTACATGGGGGTGTGGAGGCTGGGAGACACCCACACCAAGACGATAATGCCAACGTTCCCCACCAAAGTGACAATGTAAATCGATACAAACAAGACAAAAAGAGGGGTCTGCGCACATGGGCTGTCTGTAATTCCCAATAGGATGAATTTGGTATGTGTGTGATTACCTTCCATGATCTTCTGAGGCAAAAGGAAATGAAACATCACACTGATTAGAAGTAGAGATTGACTTTTGGACCATATTCCACTTCAGTAAACAATTTAACTGCCAAGTTTTGGTGGAATTAATGTATTCTACTCTATTTTCTAAGCCAAAGATGATATTATTTTTTCTTTTCCTTCAGATATTCAGAAAAGAAGCATAACTGCGTTGAAGCAACAAATGGCATTTTTGTTTTTCTATTGTGGGACACTTAAAACTATGGATTTCTTCAAGCACGTGTGTTTTCAGGTTTGAGAAAAGAATCAGATCTTTATGCACTTTTGGTTTGGAGGCCTTTTTTGTCAGAAGACACTTCAGAGGAACCTCACAGTAGCACACGTAAACCTGGAGCAATTGAAAGTCCCAGTCCCAGTGAAATCCCAGTGAAATCCCATCTTACACATTAATGATCTCCAGACATTTTCCTTTCGCTTTTAATTATCATTCCAGTCACCAAATGAAATGTTTCAAACTATTTGAGGTCATTCACAACAGATAACATTCACATTGGTAAATATGTGAATTATACATTTCCGAGTTCCAGCACACTGAAGCATCCTAAACCCATAGGTATTAAGTTGCTTACTTGAAAACGGAGTTGATGTTCAAATGTGCTGATTCCAAAGGCTGATTTGTCAGTGACTATATCCTGCTGACAATCTCAAATGTTGCATTTCTTTATAACAAAATAAGATTCATCCTCTTTTAACTCTTGAAGAAAGCAGTGCATCTTGCTTTAGCTGCCTGTGTAAAAGAAAAACACCCTGCATCAGCCATTGCTCCCTCTTAGTATAAAGAAAACTCACTTTGATAAGGTTGTTTTCTGACACAGCTTTCCCAAAGAGGAAACGAGGACATAAAGAAGAAGAAAGCCCACTGCCTAAATGCAGGTGAGGCTCTGCTTTGTCTTGGTGTTACCTCCTGTGCCTTCCCCCTGCCACCGAGTGATGGGAGCCAAGGGTTTATCCCCAACGCAACAGAGAACATCTACGCGCCCGCATCACCTCTGTTAAGCACCTGATGTGAAGAGGGGTGAGCTCCTTCCAGGCTCCAAGAGCTGAGCTTGTGGTGCTGGGGCTGTAAATACAGTTCCATGTGCTCTCCTGGGAGGAAGCCTCCAGGGCTGCTCATTCTTTACCAGAGGAAAACAAAGAGAAGGAAAAGCCAAGAGTGTGAAATCAACTCTGAAAGGCATTGTGGTGCTTGGGCATCTGAAAGACATGGCATGGATGAGCCATCCCTGAGCACAGCTACAGAGCAGCAGTGATGACCAGCTCATAGGATGCTTCTGACATACTTGTGGACCATGCAACAGTTTTGGTGTGACCCTGGCAACGGAATGGGAATGTGTTTAGAGACATTTCAGATCTTGCAGAGGGTCCCCAAGTGGTACATGAAGCACAAGTGACTCCTTCTGTGGAGCTGTTAATGTCCCTCTGAGGACACTTGAGAGCCCAGTTTTCCATAGAGTCATAGAACGGTTTGGGTTTGAAAGGAACTTCTTATCATCTAGTTCCAACCCCCTGCCATGGGCAGGGACACCTCACACTATACCATGTTGCCCAAGACTGTCCAGCCTGGCCTTGAACACCACCAGGGATGGAGCATGCACAACTTCCTTGGGCAACCCATTCCAGTGCCTCACCACCCTCAGTGTAAAGAACTTCTTCCTTATAGCTAATCTAAACTTCCCCTGTTTCAGTTTGAAGTCATCACCCCTTGTCCTACCACTACAGTCCCTAACGAAGAGTTTCTCTCCAGCACCGTTATAGGCCCCCTTCAGATACTGGGAAGCTGCTCTGAGGTCTCCACACAGACTTCTCTTCTCCAGGCTGAACAGCCCCAACTTTCTCAGCCTGTCCTCATACGGGAGGTGCTCCAGCCCTCTTATCATCCTCGTGGCCCTCCTCTGGACTCGCTCCAACACTCCATGTCCTTTTTATGTTGAGGACACCAGAACTGTACACAGTACTCCAAGTGGGGTCTCACGAAAGCAGAGTAGAGGGGCAGAACCACCTCCTTCAACCTGCTGGTCACACTGCTTTTGATGCAGCCCAGGATACAGTTGGCTTTCTGGGCTACAAGCTCACACTGCCGGCTCATGTTCCAGCCCCAGTGGGGTTATGCACATGTAGTTCCTGGATGTGCAACAGCTGAGCTGGTGACTCCGGGCTTCCACTGTCTTCAAGGGTGAGAAATGGGCATCTTGAGACAGTGATGAATTGGCCCAAGGTGAACTAAGAGGCTTTATCCCTCTGAGCAGCCTCAGCTGGCGCTTCATCCCCACTCTCTGCCCATTTGCCCACCATTTCTTTTTAAGCTCAGCCCAGGAAATTGCTGCTTTTTTGAGTTTTGCTGGAAGTGTTTTTGTTTCCAGTATAGCAGGAGGTGTTCGCAATTCTAGAATCCTTTGATGGAGACCTGTGCTTGCTCATGCATCTGTCTAGCAATTGCTGAACCTGACGCTGACCAGGGCTTTGCTTTGTCTTGTCTTGGCCTTGGACCACTTAATCATCACCAACGTTTCTGATGCTCTGGAGTCTTGGTTGACTTGGCCCAGGTCTCTTTTCCTGCCCTATGTCTTTTGCTCAGGTACTGTGGGATGATTCCCTGTACACCATGGAGTCCTCCTTGGCTCTGTTTAGAGAGATTATGGAGACAAACCCTGTGGCACTCCCCAGGCTCCTGCAGAGTGCCTCTGCACACAACAGCCCAGCCAATGCTCACTGCTATGGCAGGCCCCTTCCATCCAGACCATTTCCCTGCACAGGTAAAATAGGAGATGGTCTTCCCATTGATGGAAATAGAGTGATAAATTTAATAATATATTTGGGTATTATTCTCTGGTCCTTAGTAGTTTTTCCATTTCTAAACATGATTTTAGAATTATGGTCTTGAGACAATTGGGAACACTTTGTTTTGAAAATGGGTAGAGTATTCAAGTATTAGTGTTCAAGTCTTAGTAAAGGCTGGTAAATCTTTCTAGCTTGGGTGTTTCTGCAGTTACAAGATGCTGAGATGCCATCTCTAAGAGATGCTCTTTCTCAATAACCTCACAGCAGTTTCTGATCTTGGTGTATTCTGCCTCCCAGAAGAAAACCCATCTCAAGGGTTGAGGAAGTAAGAGCTCCAGATGCCTAACTTGTGAAATCACTAAAGGAATTCTCCAATTACATCTGAAGGGGAGAGAAACCAAGATTGACATGGGGTAATGTGCCCAATGAGGCTGTTGGCAGCATATCCTAACCATCTAAGATAGAAAGTAATACATGGGAAAGACAGGAGCCAGTGGGAGATACAGCCATACATTGACACCCGACACCATGTAGAATTGAACAGAGAAGAAAAGGAGACTTGGAGGATTTAGTTCTCTGAAGCTCTGATTTATAAAACAAGGCAGGAGGTGTGAACATAAGTTTTTTCTCAAGATAGAGATGATTCTGTGCAGTACAGTCATTGCAGATCCACACATTGTATCCAAGTCTGTGTGTGTCACTCGATTTGTAAGACCAGTTTTATAAATTTTATTTTACTTGTATTCCTCTGTCATATATATATATTTAGACACATAAACACATATTAGACATATTGGAGCTGAGGAACAAGGTCAAGAATCTTGCAAGAAAAATACATATTTGTCAGTGACAAAAGTTATAAATAAAAAAAAGCCAATTGGTGTTTCCGGTGAAGAAAAGAGGCCTGGGGTAATTCAGGGTTATTTCTTCCTACAGGCTGGTGATAGCAAAGTAAAATGAAGATTGAGGTTCCTGCTCCTCTTGGTTTCCTTGCAAGGCAGTTGTGATGGTGGGGTCTATTTCTCATTAAGTGCTGTCATTGACTCGTGTGCAGGAGCGGTGGAAGAACCTACATCAAATCATGAGGATTAGGGGAAAATCTCACTGTTTTAATGCCCCATAGGCTTTCTTACCTGGGATAAACAGTTCACGTCCTAGATGATAATACTCTTTTACGTTGCCAGTGGTTGAACAGCCTCCTCCCACACTTCACCAAAGCCCCCTTCACCTCCTTGTTCCTCAGGCTGTAGATGAATGGGTTGAGCATGGGGGTGACCACGGCGTAGAAGATGGATGCCACCTTATCCAGGCTCCTGTGGCTAGATGGGGGTTGTAGGTACATGAAGAATGCTGACCCAAAGAACAAGGCAACGACTGTCAAATGGGAGATGCAGGTCTGGAAGGCTCTGGCCCTGCTCTGTGCTGAGCACATCCTCAGCACTGTGCGGAGGATGGAGATGTAGGAGAGCAAAATGACCACGCTCGTACCCACCACATTGATGGTGACGAAGGCAAAGATGACCATCTCGCTGGTGTGGGTGTCAGAGCACACGAGCTTTAGCACAGGAACTTCATCGCAGAAGAAGTGGTCAATGCGGTTGGGACCACAGAAGGAACCTCCAAACGTGCACCATGTGTAGATGATGGCACTGAGGAAGGCAAATAGGTAGGATGATGCTACCAGCTGCCAGCAGACATGGCTGGAGATGATGGTCACGTAAAGCAGGGGGTGGCAGATAGCAACGTGCCGGTCATAGGCCATCATGGCCAGTACGTGACACTCAATAGTAGCAAAGAAAACAAAGGAGAGGAACTGCATCATGCAGGCAGAGAAAGAAATGATTTTCTCCTCTGATAACAGGCCTGCCAGCATCCTGGGGGAGGTGACTGTGGAACAGCAAATGTCAATGAAGGCAAAATGGGTGAGGAAGAAGTACATGGGGGTGTGGAGGCTGGGAGACACCCACACCAAGACGATAATGCCAACATTCCCCACCAAAGTGACCATATAAATCAATAGAAAAAAAACAAAAAGAGGGGTCTGTGCACATGGGCTGTCTGTAATTCCCACCAGGATGAATTTGGTATGCGTGTTGTTTCCTGCCATGACCAGGTGTTACCTGCTGAGGCAACAGGAAGAGAAACATCCGTCTGATTAAAAACAGAGATTCGCTTTTGGACCATATCTATCTCCAATCAATCAACAAATTGACAGCCACCTTTTGGTGGAATTAATATATCCTATTATATTTTCTAACCCCAAAATATATGTTTTATGTTTTTCAGTTGAGTTATTTAGAATGGAACAGAGAGCACGTTGAAGCAACAAATGGCATTTTTTTTTTCTATGCTAGGACACTTAAAACTATGGATTTATTCAAGCACGTACATTTTTAGGATTGAGAAAGGAATCAGATCTTTATTCACGATCAGTTTGGCAGCACTTCATGTCAGAAGACACCTCAGAGGAACCTTGTAGGAGCGCATGTAAACCTAGAGCAAGAGAAAGTCCCAGTCCCAGTGAAATCCCAGCTTGCAAATTAATGATCTCCAGACATTTTCCCTTTCCTTTTAATTATCATTCTAGTCATCAAATCACATTTATGAAACTATTTGAGATCATTCACAACAGATAATATTCGCATTGGTAAATTCCTGATTTATACCTGTCTGAGCTCCAGTACGCTGAAGCATGCTAAGCCCATGTGCATGAAGATGCTTACTTGAAAACGGAGTTGATGTTCTAACGTCCTGATTCCAAGGATGATTTTTAGTGACTATATTCTGCTGACAATCAGAAATGTTGCATTTCTTTATAACAAAAAGCAAGATTCATCCTCCTTTAACTCTTGAAGAAACCAGTGCAACTTGCTTTAGCTGCCTGTGTAAAAGAAAACCACCCTGCATCAGACACTGCTCCCTCTTAGTGTAAAGAAAATTCACTTTGATAAGGCTGTTTTCTGACACAGCTTTCCCAAAGAGGACACGAGGACGTAAAGAAGAAGAAAGCCCACTGCGTAAATGCAGATGAGGCTCTGCTTTGTCTTGGTGTTACCTCCTGTGCCTTCCCTCTGCCACCGAGTGATGGGAGCCAAGGGTTTATCCCCAACACAACAGAGAACATCTACGTGCCAGCATTACCTCTGTTAAGCACCTGATGTGAAGGGGGGTGAGCTCCTTCCAGGCTGCAAGAGCTGAGCTTGTGGTGCTGGGGCTGTAAATACAGTTCCATGTGCTCTCCTGGGAGGAAGCCTCCAGGGCTGCTCATGCTTTACCAGAGGAAAACAAAGAGAAGGAAAAGCCAAGGGTGTGAAATCAACTCTGAAAGGCATTGTGGTGCTTGGGCATCTGAAAGACATGGCATGGATGAGCCATCCCTGAGCATAGCTACACAGCAGCAGTGATGACCAGCTCATAGGGTGCTTCTGACATGCTTGTGGACCATGCAAAGATTTTGGTGTGACCTTGGCAACAGAATGAGAATGTTTTTAGAGACATATCAGATCTCGCAGAGGGTGCCCAAGTGGTACATGAAGCAGAAGTGACTCCATCTGTGGAGCTGCTGATGTCCCTCTATGGACACTTGAGAGCCCAGTTTTCCAGCCCCTGTGGGGTTATGCACATGTAGTGCCTGGATGTGCAACAGCTGAACTGGTGACTCTGGGTTTCCAGTGTATTGAAGGGTGATAAGTGGGCATTTTCAGGCCATGATTTACTGTCTCAGGGTGAACTGATAGGTCTTTATCCCCCTGAGCAGGCTCAGCTGGGGCTTCATCCCCACCCTCTGCCTGTTTGCCCCCCATCTCTATTTCAGCTCAGCCGAGGAAGGCTGAACTTTTTTAGAGTTCTGGTTTCTGCTTTAGTAGGAGGTGTGCACACCTATGGAATCCCTGGATGGTGACGTAGCCTTAATCATGGATCTCTTTAGCTGTTGGTGAACCTGATCCTGGCCCGGTGGTTGACTTCATCTGGATTGGCTTGTTTTGGTCTTGGACTGTTTCTGCCCTATTTCTCTTGCTCAGGTACTGTGGAGCGATCCCTGCACAGCATGGTGTTCCCCTTTGGCTCTGTTTAAAGAGATTCAAGAAACAAACCCCTGTGGCATTGTTGAGGCTTCTGCAGAGTAGAACCCATCACTGTCTGCACCCAACAGCCCAGCCAGTGCTCACTGCTCTGACCGTCCCTCTCCATCCAGACCATGTCCCTGTATGGGTAAAATAGGAGATAGTGTTCTTGGTGAGGGACACAGAGTAATCAGTTGAACATTATATTCAAGTAATATTCTCTGGATATTAGTACCTTCTTATTTACCTAGTACGATATTACGCTTTTATTGAGAGGATCTGTATTATGTATTTATTTTGGGAAGTTTGTGTCTACAGCCAGGGGTTGCTGCATTTTGTAGATCCCTTTTCTGCAAAAATTGAAGCAGAACCATGCAATGATGTTCTTAGTATAAAATGTATTTCCAAACCAAAGAGGAAATAAGGACTCCCAGGGTGGGGTGATTCATCAAGCAGCAATGAGCCCTACAAAGGCCACTTCTCATCAAGGCTCTGTTTCCCCCAAAAGCTCGGACCAGATGATATTTTGAGGTCCAACTTGGGTTTTCCGTGGCTCTATGATTCTATATGTATAGTCTAAGCAAAGAGATCTATACAAACTAGTAGGAAGAAAACAAGGTGTGGCATAGGTTTTCAAGGAAGCTCTCTGACATCAAAGGTCTCTCTCCTGCCAAGCTCTTCAGCATTTGATTACATTGATTCTGGCTTCTTCATTCAGCGCAGGCAGAAGCCGCTTTCCCCCAGTCCTAAGATGTCTGGTCTCTCTCTGCTGTTTCCAGAGCACACAAGAGAGACTCTTCACCATCCATATTCTTTACAGAAGTTAGTTAATTCCCACTCACAATAGCTACAGGAAGGATATTTTCCCACACCAGTGTGTTTTGGCTTCTTTCAGACCCAGGCAGCTCTCAGTTAATATCGATTCTGTGTTCAGGGTTGTCTTTCACCTATGGAAATGAGCCACAGGGTTCATTTGTAAGTGCAAGACACCATTTGGTTTTCCTGGTGTGCTTTAGCATGAGCTGGGCATGGACATGGGATGTGGGTGCTTATCTCCAGGTGGAATTCCATTTATCTCACCACTGAAGCAAACTGCACTCCAGATGAATGTAAAATAACCACTTAAAGTGAATGGGAGGAGCTCTGCATGTGCCCAAATTGTCCTTAACACTGGGTGGTCTCAGCACAGTTCATCATCCTGCATTATGAATTATATTGTCTAGGCTTTCTTGCTTTAAGTGAAATCCATTGTGAAGCTGCAGCCTGTGGATGGATTCCCTTTGGTCTTCAAAGGTGCAGCTTGAGATCTTGATTCCCACCAGCTTGTTTTCTTTGAAAGGCACAAACAAATGCAAGGAATCTTTTTAAGCATTTTCTCTGACTCTTTTTCAGGAAGCAAATGTAAAACTACCCTTCCTCTTCCCTCTCACCCCAGCAGCTTTAATAAACTACTCACAGGTAATGGGGAGGAATTTTATTGGAGCTGAGGGACAAGGTGAAGAATCTTGCAAGAAAAATACATTTTTGTCAGTGAGAAAAGTGATAAACGAATAAAGCTGATTGGTGTTTCCTGTGAGGAAAAGAGGCCTGGGATAATTCAGGGTCATTTCTTCCTACAGACTGGTGACTGCAAAGTGAAATGAAGTTTGAGGTTCCTGCTCTACTTGGTTTCCTTGCAAGGCAGATGTGATGGCGGGGTCTATTTCTCATTAAATATTGTCACTGAGTTTTGTGCAGGAACTGTGGAAGAACCTACATCAAATCATGAGGATTAGGGGAAAATCCCATTGGTTTAGTGCCCCATATGCATTCTTTATTGACATTAACCGTGCATGGCCTAGATGCTCGAACCCTCTTAAGCTGCCAATGGTTGAACAACATCCTCCCGACCTTGACCAGAGCCCCCTTCACTTCCTTGTTCCTCAGGCTGTAGATGAATGGGTTGAGCATGGGGATGACCACGGTGTAGATGAGGGAGGCCAGCTTATCCAGGCTCCTGTGGCTAGATGGGGGTTGTAGGTACATGAAGAATCCTGTCCCAAAGAATAAGGCAACAGCTGTCAAATGGGAGGCGCAGGTCTGGAAGGCTCTGGCCCTGCTCTGTGCTGAGCACGTCCTCAGCACTGTGCGAAGGATAGAGATGTAGGAGAGCAAAATCACCACGCTTGCGCCCACTGCATTGATGGTGACGAAGGCAAAGATGACGATCTCGCTGGTGTGGGTGTCAGAGCACACGAGCTTTAGCACAGGAATTTCGTCGCAGAAGAATTGGTCAATGTGGTTGGGACCACAGAAGGAATCTCCAAACGTGCACCATGTGTAGGTGATGGCACTGAGGAAGGCAAATAGGTAGGATGATGCTACCAGCTGCCAGCAGACGCGGCTGGAGATGACAGTGATGTAAAGCAGGGGGTGGCAGATAGCAACGTGCCGGTCGTAGGCCATCATGGCTAGGAGGTGACACTCAATAGTAGCAAGAAAGCAAAGGAGAGTAACTGCATCATGCAGGCAGAGAAAGAAATGGTTTTCTCCTCTGACAACAGGTCTGCCAGCATCCTGGGGGAGATGACTGTGGAATAGCAGATGTCAATGAAGGCAAAATGGGTGAGGAAGAAGTACATGGGGGTGTGGAGACTGGGAGACACCCGCACCAAGATGATAATGCCAACATTCCCCACCAAAGTGACAACGTAAATCAATAGAAACAAGACAAAAAGAAAGGTCTGAGTACATGGGCTGTCTGTAATTCCCAGTAGGATGAATTTAGTCTGGGTGTGATTTCCTGCCATGACCAGGTGTTAGCTGCTGAGGCAAAAGGAAGAGAACCATTACTCTGATTACAAACAGAGATTCAGTTTTAGACCATATCCACCTCCAATCAATCAACAAATTAACAGCCACCTTTTGGTGGAATTATATTTTCTAACCCAAAATATATGTTTTATGGTTTTCAGTTTAGGTATTTAGAATAGAACAGGGAGCACGTTGAAGCAGCATTTTTCTTTTTCTATGCTGAATTTATTCAAGCACGTACATTTTCAGGATTGAGAAAGGAATCAGATCTTTATTCACTTCAGTTTGGCAGCACTTCATGTCAGAAGACACCTCAGAGGAACCTCACAGGAATGCACGTAAACCTAGAGCAAGAGAAAGTCCCAGTCCCAGTGAAATCCCAGCTTGCAAATTAATGATCTCCAGACATTTTCCCTTTCCTTTTAATTATCATTCTAGTCATCAAATCACATTTATGAAACTATTTGAGGTCATTCACAACACATAATATTCACACTGGTAAATTCCTGATTTATACCTGTCTGAGCTCCAGTACGCCGAAGCATGCTAAGCCCATGGGCATTAAGTTGCTTACTTGAAAACGGAGTTGATATTCAAACGTCCTGATTCCAAAGGCTGCTTTGTTAGTGACTATATTCTGCTGACAATCTCAAAGGTTGCATTTCTTTATAATAAAATGAGATTCATCCTCATTTAACTCTTGAAGAAACCAGTGCAACTTGCTTTAGCTGCCTGTGTAAAAGAAAAACACCCTGCATCAGACACTGCTCCCTCTTAGTGTAAAGAAAACTCACTTTGGTAAGGCTGTTTTCTGACACAGCTTTCCCAAAGAGGACATGAGGACATGAAGAAGAAGAAAGCCCACTGCGTAAATGCAGGTGAGGCTCTGCTTTGTCTTGGTGTTACCTCCTGTGCCTTCCCTCTGCCACTGAGTGATGGGAGCCAAAGGTTTATCCCCAACACAACAGAGAACATCTACATGTCGGCATCACCTCTGTTAAGCTCCTGATGTGAAGAGGGGTGAGCTCCTTCCAGGCTCCAAGAGCTGAGCTTGTGGTGCTGGGGCTGTAAATACAGTTCCATGTGCTCTCCTGGGAGGAAGCCTCCAGGGCTGCTCATGCTTTACCAGAGGAAAACAAAGAGAAGGAAAAGCCAAGGGTGTGAAATCAACTCTGAAAGGCATTGTGGTGCTTGGGCATCTGAAAGACATGGCATGGATGAGCCATCCCTGAGCATAGCTACACAGCAGCAGTGATAACCAGCTCATAGGATGCTTCTGACATACTTGTGGACCATGCAAAGGTTTTGGTGTGATCTTGGCAACAGAATGAGATGTATTTAGAGACATTTGAGATCTTGCAGAGGGTCCCCAAATGGGACATGAAGCAGAAGTGACTCCATCTGTGGAGCTGCTGATGTCCCTCTGTGGATGTTTCAGAGCCCAGTTTTCCAGCCCCAGTGGGGTTATGCACATGTAGTGCCTGGATGTGCAACAGCTGAGCTGGTGACTCTGGGCTTCCACTGTCTTCAAGGGTGAGAAATGGGCATTTTCAGGCAGTGATTAATTGCCCCAGGTTGAACTAATAGGCCTTTATCCCCCTGAGCAGGCTCAGCTGGGGCTCCATCCCCACCCTCTGCCTATTTGCCCTCCATCTCTATTTAAGCTCAACTGAGGGAGGTTGAACTTTTTTAGATTTCTGGTTTCCTGTTTAGCAGGAGGTTTGCACATTTCCTGAGTCCTTTATGGTGGCCTAGGCTTTCTCATAAACCTTCATAGTAAATGCTGGTGCTGATCCTGACCCTTACCAGGGGCTTGACTTGGTCTGACTTGGCTGGTTTTATTTTTGTCTTGGACCTACCTCATCATCACCAACTTGCCTGAAGCTTTGGAGTCTTGGCTGAATTTGGCCCAGGTCTCTCTTCCTGCCCTATTTCTCTTGCTCAGGTACTGTGGGATGCTCTCTGCACTCCATGTTATTCCCCTTTGGCTCTCTTTAAAGAGAGTAAAGAGAGAAATCCCTGTGGCACAGCCCAGGCTCCTGCAGAGTAGAACCCAGCACCCTCTGCACCCAACAGCCCAGCCAGTGCTCACTGCTCTGGCAGTCCCTCTCCATCCAGACCATGTCCCTGCATGGGTAAAATAGGAGATATTGTTCTCAGTGAGGGAAATAGAGTAATAAATTGAACGTTATATTGCAGTGTCTTTTTCTGGTCATTAGTACCTTCTCTTTTACCAAGTATACTATTAGACTTTAATTCTTCAGTAGATTGGCCACACTTAGTTTTGGAATTAGCATTTGCATGATGTTTATCTATGGGTTTTGTGACAGAGGACACCAGAGCTTCACGTGACACCAAGGAGTTTTGTTTCCCCACCCTATTCCTTAGGCTTCCAGACCTGGTTTGGAACCATTTCCAAGTCTCTCTTCTGACAACTGGCTTGTGCCACAAGACCACAGATCATCTAATTTATCTGCTGTATTTTACTGCCTGCAGATTCTTTTCCCTCCCTTTGTTTTCTTCAGGTGTCCTCTCTATGTTACCTCCAAGCTACTTGCTGGACCTCTCAAAATATTCTTCCACAGCCAAAGCATATGGAAGAGGCTGTTCATCACCCATATACTTTCCAAATGTAAGTTAATTGCTGCTTATTAACAAGAGCTAAGGGAAAGATATTTTCCCACACCAATGTGTTTTGGATTCCTTCAGGCCCAGACAGCTCTCAGTTAACATCGATTCTGTGTTCAGGATTGTCTTTCAGCTGTGGAAACGAGCCACAGGGTTCATTTGTAAGTGCAAGACACCATTTGGTTTTCCTGGTGTGCTTTAGCATGAGCTGGGCATGGACATGGGATGTGGGTGCATATCTCCAGGTGGACTTCCATTTGTCTCACCACTGAAGCAAACTGCACTACAGATGAATGTAAAATAAGCACTTAAAGTGAATGGGAGGAGCTCTGCATGTGCCCAAATTGTCCTTAACACTGGGTGGTCTCAGCACAGTTCATCATCCTGCATTATGGATTATATTGTCTACACTTTCTTGCTTTAAGTGAAATCCATTGTGAAGCTGCAGCCTATGGATGGATTCCCTTTGGTCTTCAAAGGTGCAGCTTGAGAGCTTGAGTCCTACAAGCTTGTTTTCTTTGAAAGGCACAAACAAATGCAAGGAATCTTTTTAAGCATTTTCTCTGACTCTTTTTAAGGAAGCAAATGTAAAACTACACTTCCTCTTCCCTCCCAGCAGCTTTAATAAAGAACTTGCAGATAACTGGGAGGAATTTTATTGGAGTGAGGGACAAGGTGAAGAATCTTGCAAAAAACATACACCTCCATCAGTGACGAAAGTGATTGATAAGTGAATAAAGCTGATTGGTATTTCCTGTGAGGAAAAGAGGCCTGGGATAATTCAGGGTAACTTTTTCCTACAGACTGGTGACTACAAAGTGAAATGAAGTTTGAGGTTCCTGCTTTTGGATTCCTTGCAAGGCAGATGTAATGGTGGGGTCCATTTCTCATTAAACACTGTCATTGTCTTTTGTGCAGGAACTGTGGAAGAACCTACATAAAATCATGAGGACTGGGGGAAAATCCCATTGGTTTATGGCCCCAGATGCATTCTCTCTTGACATTACCTGTGCATGTGCTAGATACTTGAACTCTCTTATGTTGCCAGTGGTTGAACAACCTCCTCCCGCACTTGACTAGAGCCCCCTTCACCTCCTTGTTCCTCAGGCTGTAGATGAATGGGTTGAGCATGGGGGTGACCACGGCGTAGAAGATGGATGCCAGCTTATCCAGACTCCTGTGGCTAGATGGAGGTTGTAGGTACATGAAGAATGCTGTCCCATAGAATAAGGCAACAGCTGTCAAATGGGAGGTGCAGGTCTGGAAGGCTCTGGCCCTGCTGTGTGCTGAGCACGTCCTCAACACTGTGCGGAGGATAGAGATGTAGGAGAGCAAAATGACCATGCTTGTACTCACCTTGTTGATGGTCACAAAGGCAAAAATGACCATCTCACTGGTGTGGGTGTCAGAGCACACGAGCTTTAGCACAGGAACTTCATCGCAGAAGAAGTGGTCGATGTGGTTGATACCACAGAAGGAACCTCCAAATGTGTGCCGTGTGTAGATGATGGCACTGAGGAAGGCGAATAGGTAGGATGATGCTACCAGCTGCCAGCAGACACGGCTGGAGATGACGGTCATGTAAAGCAGGGGGTGGCAGATAGCAACGTGCCGGTCGTAGGCCATCATGGCCAGCAGGTGACACTCAATACTAGCAAAGAATGTTAAGGTGAAGAACTGCATCATGCAGGCAGAGAAAGAAATGGTTTTCTCCTCTGACAACAGGTCTGCCAGCATCCTGGGGGAGACGACTGTGGAATAGCAGACATCAATGAAGGCAAAATGGGTGAGGAAGAAGTACATGGGGGTGTGGAGGCTGGGAGACACTCGCACCAAGACGATAATGCCAACGTTCCCCACCAAAGTGACAATGTAAATCAACAGAAACAAGACAAAAAGAGGGGTCTGTGCACATGGGCTGTCTGTAATTCCCAGCAAGATGAATTTAGTCTGGGTGTGATTTCCTCCCATGACCTGCTGAAGCAAAACGAATAAAAACATCACACTGATTGAAAATGGAGATTCACTTTTGGACCATATTACAGTCCAATCAAGAAATAATTTAACTGCCACGTTTTGGTGGGATTAATGTATTGCACTAAATTTTCTAACCCAAAATTACATGGTTATTTTTTTCATTTCAGTATTTGAATAAGAACAGGAAGCATGTTGTAGCAACAAATGGCATTTTTGGTTTTCTATTGTCGGACACTTAAAATTACGGATTTCATCAGGCACGTGTGTTTTCAGGTTTGAGAAAAGAATCAGATCTTTATTCACTTTCAGTTTGGAGGCTATTTGTGTCAGAAGACACCTCGGAGCAACCTCATAGGAGCGCACATAAACCTGGGGCAAGAGAAAGTCCCAGTCCCAGTGAAATCCCAGCTTACACATGAATGATATACACATTTTGCTTTGGCTTTTAATTATCATTCCAGTCTTGAAATCACATTTATGAAACTATTTGATATCATTCAGAACAGATAACACTCACGTTGCTAAATTCATGATTTATACCTTTCTGAGTTCCAGCATGCTGAAGCATCCCCAACCGATGGGCATTTAGTTGCTTACTTGAAAGCTGAGTTGTTGTTCAAGCATGCTGGCTCCAAAGTCTGATTTGTTAGTGACTATATTCTGCTGACAATCTCAAAGGTTGCATTTCTTTATAACAAAGTAAGATTCATCCTCATTTAACTCTTGAAGAAATCAGTGCGTCTTGCTTTAGCTGCCTACGTAAAAGAGAAACACCCTGCATAAGCCATTGCTCTATTATAAAGAAAATCCACTTTGATAAGGCTGTTTTCTGACACAGCTTTCCCAAAGAGGACACAAGGACATGAAGAAGAAGAAAGCCCACTGCGTAAATGCAGGTGAGGCTCTGCTTTGTCTTGGTGTTACCTCCTGTGCCTTCCCCCTGCCACCGAGTGATGGGAGCCAAGGGTTTATCCCAAACGCAGCAGAGAACATCTACGTGCCGGCATCACCTCTGTTAGGCTCCTGATGTGAAGGGGGGTGAGCTCCTTTCAGGCTCCAAGAGCCGAGCTTGTGGCGCTGGGGCTGTAAATACAGTTCCATGTGTTCTCCTGGGAGGAAGCCTCCAGGGCTGTGCATGCTTTACCAGAAGAAAACAAAGAGAAGGAAAAGCCAAGAGTGTGAAATCAACTCTGAAAGGCATTGTGGTGCTTGGGCATCTGAATGACATGGCGTGGATGAGCCATCCCTGAACACAGCTACACAGCAGCAGTGATGACCAGCTCATAGGGTGCTTCTGACATACTTGTGGACCATGCAAAGGTTTTGGTGTGACCTTAGCAACAGAATGAGAATGTGTTTAGAGACATTTCAGATCTTGCAGAGGGTCCCCAACTGGTACATGAAACAGCAGTGACTCCATCTGTGGAGCTGCTGATGTCCCTCTGTGGATGTTTCAGAGCCCAGTTTTCCAGCCCCAGTGGGGTTATGCATATATAGTGCCTGGATGTGCAACAGTTGAGCTGGTGACTCTGGGCTTCCACTGTCTTCAAGGGTGAGAAATGGGCACTTTGAGGCAATGATTCATTGTCCCAGGATGAAGTGATAGGCCTTTATCCGCCTGAGCAGGCTCAGCTGGGGCTCCATCCCCACCCTCTGCCTATTTGCCCCCCATCTCTATTTAAGCTCAGCCAAGGGAGGTTAACTGTTGCTGCGTTGCTTCAGCCAAGACTTGCAGAACTAAGCCAACCCCTGGCTTAGGGCTAGAAGATCACAGACACCAATATGGAGGATGACCAAATAGCGTTTTATTAAACAACAGCAGGTGCTTTATACCTTTCGGCCACACGGAAGTACCTGTTCTGACCCAATCAGAAGGGCAGGTTAACAAATTTTACCTTTTATGGTATTGTCCAGCCTAGCCCCACAATTCCCCTCTCCATGCTATGGGGCTTGTGAGAGTACCTAGGGGGGGGCTCTCTCTTTCCGTACATCGCGATATCTTCCGGCCGCCATACCTTAACTACCTACATATCCCCCCTCCCTATGCACCAATAAGGTGATTAAGATAAAACAATCCTAAAAATACGTGTCATAAAACTTGTGTGCAAACCTAGCAAACGTGTGCTGTTTCTACATTATTTCTTATAAAAATTCTAAAAATATACATTATAAGTTAGATAGAAAATATAAGGCACACCAAACAGGATAACTGGAGAACAACTGAGAGTAGTGGTGTATAACTAGGGATAGCTAAAGGGAGTTTTAAACGAAAACAGTCTTAGAGCAATCGCTAAAATGCCATTAATCTAATGCTAACACTCTCTAATTGACTCTTAACAAATGAAACGAGCTTGACAGGGTCCCAAAATCACTGCTATTACAATCATTGTGATTGGTCCCATTAGGTAGATATCAGGGTGGTCAGCCATGGTGAATGGTTGAACCATGACGTAAACCAACTTTGCTGTGCCTCTCGTTCCCTCCTTCGTTTTTTCCAGACCTTTCTGCAATTTGGTCATAGTGTCTTTTACTATTCTGGTGTGGTCTGCATATACACAACACTCTTCCTCTAGTGCAGTGCACACTCCCCCTTGCTGTAGAAGCATCAGGTCTGATCCTCTTCCTTGTCATCTTCATTCGTCACTGAGACGTACCGGTTGCGAGGGTGTCCGACAATCCAGTCCTGCGGACAAGAACTCACAATTTTCATTAGTTTTATTCTGATCCTCCTTTAATTCCGCCTTAATACATCTGCTAGGTACCCATCTCAGCAATCCCTCCTTTTCTACCGCTGCATACCCTCTTCCAATTGTACGCAGCCTCCACCCGGATTCCCACTGTAGTTCCCCTGGAAATTTAACTCGCACCTGGGGAAAGGTAGCTACTTGTTGTTTTAAATACTGTTTTTCTATTGGCGAATACTGTTCATGTCCTCTAATATAGTGATTTAAAGCTAACAGGGCTCGATTTAAGATATTATTTTGTTGATCTGTCGGTATTTTTCCCGAATACCCTTCTTCTTCTCCAAGGATCTTAATTTTTTCCTTGAGCGCACGATGACCGCGCTCCACAATCCCCTGGCCCTGACAGTTGTATGGGATCCCGTGTTTTAATTCAATGTCCCACTTCTTGCACCAATCTTCAACTAATGTGCTTCTAAAACAAGGCCCATTATCTGTTTTAATCGTTTTTGGGGTTCCCAGCCAGGCCATGATGGTGACCCAGTGTTGTATGACTGTCTTTCCCGTCTGCTTGATGTGTGGTGTGGCCATTATTGCACCGCTATAAGTATCAACTGTAACCGCAAGGTGTTTCCTAGGGGCCATGAGTGAACATTCCGTAAAGTCTGTCTGCCATAACTCTCGTGCTTGCAGCCCTCTAGGATTCACTCCAGCCTCCCATAATGGGGAATGCTGGCAATAGGGACAAGTAGCGACAACTTCCCAAGCTTCTCTAATAGAAATATTACATTCTTTTGCCAATGCTTTTGCACCAATATGTAGCTTCCGGTGTAGTTCACTAGCCTGTTGTAACGTCCACAACCTTTTTGCAGCAGAATCTGCTTTTGTGTTACCTTCCACCAGTGGACCAGGGCAATTTTGGTGGCTATTGATGTGAATCACTGTGACTGTACCAGTTCGCTTTCCTAATGCTTCTTGTAATGCATTTGAAATGTCCCCGTTAGCGTATCCTCCTCTCTTCATTGATTGAACCAATTTGTACACGTACATAGAGTCTGTACAGACATTAATATGCTTTTCAGGAGTTTGTTCAAGCGCTAGACACATAGCTTTTGCCTCTAGCCATTGAACACTCTTCCCTGCTTCTACCCAGATTAGTTTTTCCCATTTATTGGCTTCCTTCCAGACCACCACTGCTGTGTCTGTGACAGAGGATGCATCGGTAAAATATGTCAGCCCAGGCTGGGGATTATCGAGCACTCTCAACTGCAGTGAGGGCTGTAATGCATCCATGTATCTTTTCCAGAGCTCTACCTTTCCTGTCTCAACCTTCCCATGGTATGTACTTAGAGATAATTGCAGCTCTACTTCGTTCTCCATCAGTTCTGTCACCTGTTTTTTAGTCCAGGGCAGCCAGATGACATCTGGTTCCTTGCCAAATGTTTTTCTGCTTGATTTTCTTAAAGATTCCATTACCAAAACTGCAACCTTGCTCCACCTCACAAAGCTGTCATTTCCCTTTGAAGAGTATGCCCACAACAGGGGACACAATTCCTTCTTTCTGTCTTGTCCTAGCATTCCAAAACAGCCTCCTTTGGTAAAGGCCCAGGCTAAAATGATGTCCTTGCCTGGTTGTATGCGAATAAGAGCAAATTTCTCTGTTCTGCGTTGGATTTCTACCAACGCCTTTCGCGCCTCCTCTGTAAGAGTGCGTGGTTCCCAAATTTGGTTACCCTTTAGCAGGTCATAAAAAGGTTCCATTAGGTCATTGGGGATCGGAACAAAAGTTCTCAACCATTGAATGGCCCCCACTAGCTTTTGAACATCGTTAAGTGTCTTAATTTCTGGATTTATTTGGATAGGTTGGCAGTGACCTGCTCTCCCCTAATTTCTGTTCCCAAGTATTTGAGTGTACTACCCTTTTGAATCTTCTCCTCTGCTATGTTTAACCCAAATTGCTGTAAATTGGTCTGCACCTGTTGGAACAAGGAATCCAGGACGGCTCTGTCCTCTGCAGCCATCAGGATATCATCCATGTAATGCAAAACCTTTGTTGAACTCCACTTTTCCCTGATACCCTCCAGCGCCTTAGCCACGTAACGCTGGCACATTGTGGGTGAGTTTTTCATACCTTGTGGCAGGACTGTCCATTGCCAGCGTGTTGCTGGCTCCTCCAAATTGATTGCAGGTAGGGTAAAGGCAAACCTTTTCCGGTCTTCCAGGGCAAGAGGGATGCTGAAAAAACAATCTCGAATATCAATTATTATGATATACCAATCCTGTGGGATAGCAGAAACAAGCGGCAGACCAGTTTGCAAAGGTCCCATCGCTTCCATCTGCGCATTCACAGCTCTCAGGTCATGGAGTAATCTCCATTTGTTTTTGTTTTTCTTTTGAATTACGAATATCGGGGTGTTCCATGGACTAGTAGAAGGCTCAAGATGACCACTTTGAGCTTCTACCTTCACAATTTCCTTGGCTGCTTGTAATTTTTCTTGAGTGAGGGGCCACTGTTCCACCCAAACCGGATCATTCGTCAGCCAAGTAATTCTATCTTGTTGTGGGTCAGGTTGAGCAGTGGCCCCCCCTAAAAATCCTTCATAGTAATTCCCATTTGACGGAGTGCATCTCGGCCTAACAGGGCTTGTTCTATCCTAGCAATAACAGGAGTCACTGTGGCAACCAACTGTTTTCCCTGCTCTTCATCATCTATTATAAACATCATTGGCTGCGAGCTTACAAGAATGTTAGTATCCCCTCCCGCCCCGGTGACCTATCAAAAGTGGACTGTCGGAGGGGATGGGTGGGATCTGTCGTTGCAGCTTGTATGCGGCCTTGCAGTTCGAGATACCATGCCTCCTTCAAAAGAAGGAATAGCAGGCCAGTTAGTACCGCCCTTGCCAGCTGCCTAGCGTCGGCAGGGGCTAGTGGCTGGACGTGGGCGGAGTCGAGCAGCATAGGTGTGGTTTCGCTCGACAAACCTTCCTCTTTTATTGCCTTGTGAAGGGCCTGAACCAACTTAGCGTCTAGGGGCGTCCACATAGCTCCTCCTTGTGGCCCAACCTGAACAGGGAACGCCTGTGGAGGCGCGGCCGCAGGTACAGCTTCTAGGGTTACGCCACTTAGCACACAGTCTTTCGCAATCAAGTTCCAATTTGGCTGCGCCACAGGGGGCGGGGTTTCGCCCAGCCGCTCCAAGGCGCGTCCCCGCATCCCCGCCTGCGCCTCCAGCACATCCATCGCCCTGCCAAGTTCCTCCACAAGGTCCCCCGGTGTCCCACGCCCCTCCTCCCCGGCACCCGAGCCCCGAGGGGGTCCAGCGCCACTCGCCGCAGCCTCCTCATTTTCTGACTCAGAATCAGAACGCAATTCACATCCACCTCCCCGCCATTCCCGCCATGCCGTTTGTTCCTTCGGGGTACTGCGTTCCTTCTGTGCCCCAAAGGACCCTGCGTCACCGCCACCCACACGTTTCAATCCCAGGTCTAATAATTCCTCGTCGTCTAGATGCCTCAGTATCATGCCTGGGAGCGCATCTAGGGGGTCCACATTCTGATTTTTTGATTCACCCGGCCCAGACTCGCCGCCCCTGATTGCAGCGTCCCCTTTAAGACATTGCTTGTTAGGAAGGGCTGCAGACTTGCTGCCCTTGACTGCAGCATCCCCCTTAAGACATTCCTCGTTATAATGAGCTACAGTATCTTTTAACTCCCCCCACGGATATGCCGGTGGTGCGGGGGGCTCCTTTCGCGCAGCCCCTCCTTGCGCACCGGTTGCAGAGGGCTCCTCTTCAGACTCAGTAACAAGAAATGCCTGCGGCTCAGGCAGCTGCTCTATAGATTTATCCTCCACCTCGTCCTCCCCACCATCACCAGGCTCGCCAGTCTGCACTGCCGCTGTTGTAGTGGGAGGTGCAGTTTCAAGCGCGGCTCCCTGTAAGTATAACTGCGCCGCCCCCCATGCCTCCCGATCTTGCCGAGCCAGTTGTAATAAAGCCAACAACTTTCCCAAAGTGATGAGGGCGTCTGGCTTTCCCGCCAGTGCCTGCTCAATCAGTGTCTGTTTAAGTTGTGGCCAATTTTTGGAATTAAATATCTGAGCAGGGTGACCAAGCACCCCACTGTGAATCAAAGATTCCAGGCACGCCTTAATGCTGCCAGATTTGATACAAATCTTGAAATCCTTTGCCAACGTTTTCAGTACCTTAACCGTCACATCCATGCTCGCGAGCTACACCTCTGCCCTCCGAACGAATCACGTCGGGCTCACCACTTGTTGCTGCGTTGCTTCAGCCAAGACTTGCAGAACTAAGCCAACCCCTGGCTTAGGGCTAGAAGATCACAGACACCAATATGGAGGATGACCAAATAGCGTTTTATTAAACAACAGCAGGTGCTTTATACCTTTCGGCCACACGGAAGTACCTGTTCTGACCCAATCAGAAGGGCAGGTTAACAAATTTTACCTTTTATGGTATTGTCCAGCCTAGCCCCACAATTCCCCTCTCCATGCTATGGGGCTTGTGAGAGTACCTAGGGGGGGGCTCTCTCTTTCCGTACATCGCGATATCTTCCGGCCGCCATACCTTAACTACCTACAGTTAACTTTTTTAGAGTTCTGGTTTCCGCTTTAGTAGGAGGTGTGCACATCTATGGAATCCCTGGATGGTGACGTAGCCTTAATCATGGATCTCCTTAGCTGTTGCTGAACCTGATCCGTACCAGGGGGTTGATTTCATCTGGATTGATTTGTTTTGGCCTTCAACTTGCCTCCTTATCACCAACTTGCTTGATGCTCTGGAGGTTTGGCAGATCTTGGCCCTTGTCTCTGTTCCTGCCCTCCTGCTCTTGCTCAGGTACTGTGGGATGGTCCCTGCAGAACAACGTGTCCCTTTTGGCTTTGTTGAAAGAGATGAGTGAAGCAAACTCCTGTGGCACACCCCAGGCTTCTGCAGAGTAGGACCCATCATCCTCTGCACCCAGCAGTGCTCACTGCTCTGACTGTCCCTCTCCGTCTGGACTATGTCCCTGCATGGGCAAAATAGCAGATAGTGTTCTTAGTGAGGAAAATATAGTAATGAATTTAACGTTATATACAAGTGTTATTGTCTGGTCCATAGTGCCTTCTCCTTTACCAAGTATAATATTTGACTTTTATCGAGAGGAAATCTGGTATTTATTTGGTGTGGGAAGTTTGTGTCTACAGCCAGGAGTTTCTGCATTTTCTGCAAAGATTGAAGCAGAATCATGCAATGATGTTCTCAGTATAAAATATATTTCCAAAACCTCAAGCCTGTTGCTTGTTTTGCTGGAATTCATAATTCTGCCTCCCCTGCACGTTAGACTGAAATTGTTCTTGCACATTCACAAAGTTGAATCCACCACAAACAAGGCTATGGTAATCCAGACCTCTCATGGGAACGTAGCAACAACTCCGGTAAACCTCTGAACATTTCAGTTGTCTCTGCTTTGGAAACTCTATTAAACCCAAGAGGAAATAAGGACATGAGAGTGGGGTAATTCATCAAGCAGCAATGAGCCGTATACATCACTTTTGTCATCTAGGCTTTCTTTCTCACAAAAGCTTGGACCAGATGATCTTTTGAGGTCCTGCTAGCGCTTTCTGTGAGTCTATGATTCTATATGTACAGTCTAAGCAGAAATATTCAACAAACTAGAAGGAAGAAAAGAAGGTGTATTGAAGTTTTTCAAGGAAGCTCTCTGGTATAAAGGTCTCTGTCCTGCCAAGCTCTTCAGCATTTAATTACATTGATTCTCACTCCTTCACTGAGCACAAGTTGAAGCCACTTTT
The DNA here is from genome assembly GCF_004027225.2 of Strigops habroptila. Classification (NCBI taxonomy): domain Eukaryota; kingdom Metazoa; phylum Chordata; class Aves; order Psittaciformes; family Psittacidae; genus Strigops; species Strigops habroptila. Next base: position 1,581,386 of record NC_046358.1, read on the forward strand.
CCCGCAGACACAAGGGAATGTCCTTCCTCTCTCACTGCTGTTTTCCAGAGCACGCCAAAGAGGGTGTTCAACATCCATATACTTTCCAAATATGAGTTAATTCCCACTCACAACAGGTAAAGAAAGACTTTCCCACACCCGTGTGTTTTGTGGCTTCTTTCAGACCCAGAGAGCTCTCAGTTAACATCGATTCTGTGCTCAGGATTGTCTTTCACCTTTGGAAACGAGCCACAGGCTTAACTTTTACATGAAATAGACTATTTGGTTTTCCTGCTGTGCTTTAGAATGAGCTGGGCATGGACATAGAATGTGGGTACTTATCTCCAGGTGGAATTCCATGTGTCGCACCATTTAAGTAAACCGCACTTCAGATGAATGTAAAACACCACTTAAAAGGAATGGGAGGAGCCCTGCATGTGCCCAAACGGTCCTTAACACTGGGTGTTCTATGCACAGTTCATCATCCTGTATTATGAATTATATTGTCTACACTTACTTGCTGTAAGTGAAATCTATTCTGAAGCTGCAGCCTGGGGAGGGATTCCCCTTGGTAGTCAAAGGCGCAGCTTGAGAGCTTGATTCCCACCAGCTTCTTCTCTTTGAAAGGCACAAACAAATGCAAGGAATGTTTTGAAACCTTTTTCTTGCTCTGTTTCAGCAAGCAAATGTAAAACTACACTTAGTCTTCCCTCCCACCCAGCAGCTTTAAAAAAGAACGTGCAGGTAACGGGGAGGAATTTTATTGGAGCTGAGGGACAAGGTCAAGAATCTTGCAAGAAAAATACATCTCCATCAGTGACAGAAGTTATAAATCAATAAAGCTGATCACAGTCACCAGCCTGTAGGAAGAAATTACCCTGAGTTACCCCGGGACTATTGTCCTCACAGGAAACACCAAAGTCAAATGAAGTTTGCAATTCCTGCTCCTCTTGGTTTCCTTCCAAGACAGGTGTGATGGCAGGGTCTATTTCTCGTTAAATACTGTCATTGATTTTTGTGCAGGAACCGTGGAAGAACCTACATCAAATCAGGAGGATTAGGGGAAAATCCCATGGTTTTAGTGCCCCAATGGCTTTCTCTCTTGACATGAATTGTTCACGTTCTGGATGATACAACTCTTTTATGCTGCCATCTGTTGAACATCCTCCTCCCGTGCTTCACCAAAGCCCCCTTCACCTCCTTGTTCCTCAGGGTGTAGATGAATGGGTTGAGCATGGGGGTGACCACGGAGTAGAAAATGGAGGCCACCTTATCCAGGCTCCTGTGGCTAGATGGAGGTTGTAGGTACATGAAGAACGTTGTCCCATAGAATAAGGCAACAGCTGTCAAATGGGAGGCGCAGGTCTGGAAGGCTCTGGCCCTGCTCTGTGCTGAGCACATCCTCAGCACTGCGTGGAGGATAGAGATGTAGGAGAGCAAAAGGACCACGCTTGTGCCCACCACATTGATGGTGACAAAGGCAAAGATGATCATCTCACTGGTGTGGGTGTCAGAGCACACGAGCTTTAGCACAGGGACGATGTCACAGAAGAAGTGGTCAATGAGATTGGGACCACAGAAGGAACCTCCAAATGCGCACCATGTGCAGATGATTGCACTGAAGAAGGCGAATAGGTAGGATGATGCTACCAGCTGCCAGCAGACGCGGCTGGAGATGATGGTCACGTAAAGCAGGGGGTGGCAGATAGCAACATGCCGGTCATAGGCCATCATGGCCAGCAGGTGACACTCCACAATAGCAAAGTGTGTAAAGCTTTGCAACTGCATCATGCAGGCAGAGAAAGAAATGGTTTTCTCCTCTGATAACAGGTCTGCCAGCATCCTGGGGGAGATGACTGCGGAATAGCAGATGTCAATGAAGGCAAAATGTGTGAGGAAGAAGTACATGGGGGTGTGGAGGCTGGGAGACACCCGCACCAAGACGATAATGCCAACATTCCCCACCAAAGTGACAATGTAAATAGATAGAAACAGGACAAAAAGAGGGGTCTGTGCACATGGGCTGTCTGTAATTCCCAGTAGGATGAATTTAGTCTGGGTGTGATTTCCTCCCATGACCAGGTGTTACCTTCTGAGGCAAAAGGAAGAAACATCACTGTGAGTACAAAACAGAGATTCACCCTTAAACCATATTTTACTCCAATTATTGACCAGTAAACCTGCCACATTTTAGTATATTCTACTATATTTTCTAAGCAAAATTGTATATGTTTTCTCTTTTTCATTTCTGGTTCTTAGAAAGGAACAGAGAGTGCACTGAAGCAGCACAAATGACTTATCTGGTTTTCTATGATGGAATACTTAAAACTATGCAATTATTCAAGCACGTGTGTTTTCAGATTAAAGAAAAGAATTAGATCTTTATTCACTTTCAGTTTGGAGGCTGTTTGTGTCAGAAAACACCTCAGAGCAACCTCACAGGAATGCACGTAAACCTGGAGCAAGAGAAAGTCCCAGTCGCAGTGAAATCCCAGCTTACACATGAATGATCTACACACGTTTTCGTTTGGCTTTTAGTTATTATTCCAATCATCATATCACATTTATGAAACTATTTGAGAGGATTCAGAACGGATAAATTTCACATTGGTAAATTCATGATTTATACTTTTCTGAGCTCCAGCATGCTGAAGTATGCTAAGCCCATGGGCAGTAAGATGCTTACTTGAAAACGGAGGTCATGTTAAACGTGCTGATTCCAAAGGCTGATTTGTTAGTGACTATATTCTGCTGACAATCTCAAATGTTGCATTTCTCTGTAACAAAGTAAGATTCATCCTCTTTTAACTCTTGAAGAAATCAGTGCATCTTGCTTTAGCTGCCTATGTAAAAGAGAAACACCCTGCATAAGCCATTGCTCCCTCTTAGTATAAAGAAAACTCACTTTGATAAGGCTGTTTTCTGACACAGCTTTCCCAAAGAGGAAGCGAGGACGTAAAGAAGAAGAAAGCCCACTGCCTAAATGCAGGTGAGGCTCTGCTTTGCCTTGGTGTTACCTCCTGTGCCCTCCCTCTGCCACCGAGTGGTGGGAGCCAAGGGTTTATCCCCAATGCAATGGAGAACATCTACACTCCGGCATCACCTCTGTTAAGCTCCTGATGTGAAGAGGGGTGATCTGCTTTCAGGCTCCAAGAGCTGAGCTTGTGGTGCTGGGGCTGTAAATACAGTTCCATGTGCTCTCCTGGGAGGAAGCCTCCAGGGCTGCTCATGCTTTACCAGAGGAAAACAAAGAGAAGGAAAAGCCAAGGGTGTGAAATCAACTCTGAAAGGCATTGTGGTGCTTGGGCATCTGAATGACGTGGCATGGATGAGCCACCCCTGAACACAGCTACACAGCAGCAGTGACAACCAGCTCATAGGGTGCTTCTGACATACGTGTGGACCATGCAACGGTTTTGGTGTGACCTTGGCAACAGAATGAGAATGTGTTTAGAGACCTTTCAGATCTTGCAGAGGGTCCCCAAATGGGACATGAAGCACAAGTGACTCCATCTGTGGAGCTGCTGAAGTCCCTCTGTGAACACTTGAGAGCCCAGTTTTCCAGCCCCAGTGGGGTTATGCACATGTAGTGCTTGGATGTGCAACAGGTGAGCTGGTGACTCTAGGCTTCCACTGTCTTCAAGGGTGAGAAATGGGCATATTGAGGCAGTCATGAATTGTTCAGGGTGAAGTAATAGGCCTTTATCTCTCTGAGCAGGCTCAGCTGGGACTCCATCCCCACCTATTTGCCCACCATTTCTTTTTAACCTCAGCCCAGGACATTGCTACTTTTTTGAGTTTTGCAGGAAGAGTTCTGGTTTCCAGTTTAGCAGGAGGTGTGCACAACTCTAGAATCCTTAGATGGAGACCTGTGCTTGCTCATGCATCTGTCTAGCAATTGCTGGACCTGATGCTGACCAGGGCTTTGCTTTGTCTTGTCTTGGCCTTGGACTTCTTCACCATCACCAACCTTTCTGATGCTCTGGAGTCTTGGCAGACCTTGGCCCAGATCTCTTTTCCTGCCCTGTGTCTTTTGCTCAGTTACTGTGGGATGATTCCCTGTACACCATGGAGTCCTCCTTGGCTCTGTTTAGAGAGATTATGGAGACAAACTCCTGTGGCACCCCCAGGCTCCTGCAGAGTGCCTCTGCACGCAACAGCCCAGCCAATGCTCACTGCTATGACAGGCCCTCTCCATCCAGACCATCTCCCTGCATGGGTAAAATAGGAGATGGTCTTCTCGAGATGGAAATAGAGTAATAAATATAAGAGTATATTTGGGAATTATTCTCTGGTCCTTAGGACTTTTTCCATTTCTAAATATGATTTTAGAACTATGGTCTTGAGATGATTGGTAACACTTTGTTTTGCAAATGGGTGGAGTATTCTTTGGTATTGAGGTCTTAGTAAAGGCTGGTAAATCTTTCCAGATTGGGTAGTTCTGCAGTTACAAGATGCTGAGATACCATCTCTAAGAGATGCTCTTTCTTTATAACCTCACAGCAGTTTCTGATCTGTGTATTCTGCCTCCCAGAAGAAAACCCATCTCAAGAGTTGGGGAAGAAATAGCTCCAGATGTGTAACTTGTGAAATCACTAAAGGATTTCTCCAATTACATCTGAAGGAGGGAGAAACCAAGATTGACATAGGGTGATGTGCCCAATGAGGCTGTTGGCAGCATATCCCAACCATCTAAAATAGAAAGTAATACATGGGAAAAACAGGAGTTTCTGGGAGATCCAGGCACCTATGGACACCCAACACCATGAAGAACTGAATAGAGAAGAAAAGGAGACTTGAAGGACTTACATCTCTGAAGCTCTGATTTATAAAGCAAGGCAGGAGGCAGGAATATAAATTATTTCTCAAAATAGAGATGATTCTGTGCTGTACAGATACACACATTCTGTCCAAGTCTGTGTGTCACTCTGCTTGTAAGATAAGTTTTATATATTTTATTTATATTCCTCTGTCATACATCTTTGTGTATGTGTGTATGTGTGTAAATATATATATTACAGATATTGGAGTTTAGGGACAAGGTCAAGAATCTTGCAAGGAAAATACATCTTTATCAGTGAGAAAAGTGATAAATGAATAAAGCTGATTAGTGTTTCCTGTGAGGAAAAGAGACCTGGAATAATTCAAGGTTATTTCTTCCTACAGGCTGGTGATGGCAAAGTGAAATGAAGTTTGAGGCTCCTCTCTTCTTGGTTTACTTTCAAGGCAGATGTGATGGCGGGGTCTATTCCTCATCAAATACTGGAACTGAATTTTGTTCCAAAAGTGTGTAAGAACCTATGTAAAACCGTGAATATTAGTGGAAAAACCCATTGTTTAAGTGCAGCACAGTCTTGTCACTTGAGGTGAACTGTTCCTGTCCTGGATGCTAGAACTCTCTTAAGCTGCCAATGGTTGAACAACCTCCTTCTGCACTTGACCAGAGCCCCCTTCACCTCATTGTTCCTCAGGCTGTAGATGAATGGGTTGAGCATGGGAGTGACCACGGCGCAGATGATGGAGACCATCTTATCCAGGCTTTTTTGGCTGTGTGGAGATTGTAGGTACACGAAAAATGCTGTCCCGAAGAACAAGGTGACAGCCATCAAATGGGAGGTGCAGGTCTGGAAGGCTCTGGCCCTGCTCTGTGCTGAGCACATCCTCAGCACTGTGCGGAGGATAGAGATGTAGGAGAGCAAAATGACCACGCTCGTGCCCACCACATTGATGGTGACAAAGGCCAAGGTGAGCATCTCACTGCTGTGGGTGTCAGAGAATATGAGCTTTAGCACAGGGAGTGTGTCGCAGAAGAAGTGGTCAATGCGGTTGGGACCACAGAAGGAACTCCAAATGTTCACCATATGGAGATGGTGGCACTGAGGAAGGCGAATAGGTAAGATGATGCTACCAGCTGCCAGCTGACACAGCTGAAGATGACGGTCACGTAAAGCAGGGGGTGGCAGATAGCAACGTGCTGGTCATAGGCCATCATGGCCAGGAGATGACACTCAACAGTTGTAAAGAAAGCAAAGGAGAGGAACTGCATCATGCAGGCAGAGAAAGAAATGGTTTTCTCTTCTGATAACAGGTCCGCCAGCATCCTGGGGGAGATATGACTGTGGAATAGCAGGTGCCAGTGAAGGCAAAATGGGTGAGGAAGAAGTACATGGGGGTGTGGAGGCTGGGAGACACCCACACCAAGACGATAATGCCAACATTCCCCACCAAAGTGACAACATAAATCAGTAGAAACAAGACAAAAAAAGGGGTCTATGCACGTGTGCTGTCTGTAATTCCCAACAGGATGAGTTTAGTCTGCGTATGATTTCCTCCCATGACCTGCTGAGGCAAAAGGAATACAAACATCACACTGATTGCAAATAGAGATTCAGTTTTAGATTGTTTGTCCAGGGTGAACTAATAGGTCTTTAACCCCTTTAGCAGCCTCAGGTGGGGCTCCATCCCCACCCTCTGCCTGTTTGGTCCCCATCTCTATTTAAGCTCAGTCCAGTGAGGGTGAGCTTTATTAGAGGACTTCTGGTTCTCAGTCTAGCAGGATATTTGCACACCTATGAAATCCTTTGATGGTGACCTAGGCTTGCTCATGGACCTTCCTAGCAATTGCTGGACCTGACCTTTAAAAGGGGCTTGACTTGATCTTACTTGGCATGGCCTTGGACTGCGCCATCATCATCAACGTTCTGATGCTCTGGAGTCTCGGCTGAACTTGGCCCAGGTCTCTCTTCCTGCCCTCCTTCACTTGCTCAGGTACTGTGGGATGGTCCCTGCACACCATGGTGTTCCCCTTTGGCTCTCTTTAAAGAGATTAAAGAGACAAAACCCTGTGGCTCTGCCCAGGCTCCTGCAGAGTAGAACCTATCACCCTCTGCACCCAACAGCGCAGCCAGTGCTCACTGCTCTGGCAGTCCCTCTCCATCCAGACCATATCCCTGCATGGGTAAAATAGGAGATAGTCTTCTCAGTGAAGGAAATAGAGCAAGAAATTGAACATTATTTTTAAGTGTTATTTTCTCATTATTAATCTATCCTCTCTTTCCAAATACGATGTTAGAATTATGGTCTTGAGTAAATGGGCAGCACTATGGTTTGGAAATGGGTTTAAATTCTTAGTATAGACTCATAAATCTGTCCAGCGTGAGTGTTCCTCTAGTTTCAGATGCTGAGGTGCTATCTCTAAGAGATGCTTTTTCTCAATAACCTCACAGCAGTTTCTGTATTCTGGTGTATTCTGCCTCCCAGAAGAAAACCCATCTCAAGGATTGAGAAAGTAATAGCTCCGGATGTCTAACTTGTGAATTCACTAAAGAAATTCTCCAATTATGTCTGAAGGGGAGAGAAACCAAGATTGACATGGGGCGATGTGCCCAATGAGGCTGCTGGCAGCGTATCCCAGCTGTTTAAGATGGAAAGTAATAAATAGCAAAGACAGGAGCCACTGGGAGATACACCCATGTATGGACACCCAACGCCAAGAGGAATTGAACAGAGGAGAAAAGGAGACTTGGATTTAGTTCACTGAAGCTCTGATTTATAAAGCAAACCAAGAGGTGGGAAAATAAATTTTTTCTCAAGACAGAGATGATTCTGTGTAGTACAGCCATTGCAGATCCACACATTCTGTCCATGTCTGCATATGTCACTCTACTTGTAAGACCAGTTTTATATATTTTACTTAATTTGTATTCCTCTGTCATACGTATTTATATTTACACACATACCCACATATTACACATATAGGAACTTAGGGACAAAGTCAAGAGTCTTGCAAGGAAAATACATCTTTATCAGTGACAAAAGTGATAAATAAAATGAAGCTGTTTGGTGTTTCCTGTGAGGAAAAGAGGCCTGGGGTAATTCAGGGTCATTTCATCCTACAGGCTGGTGACTGCAAAGCGAAATGAAGATTGAGGTTCCTCTCCTCTTGGTTTCCTTGCAAGACAGAAGTGATGGTGAGGTCTATTTCTCATTAAATACTGTCATTGACATTTGTGCAGGAACTGTGGAAGAACCTACATCAAATCATGAGGATTAGGGGAAAATCTTGTTGTTTTAGGGCCCCATAGGCTTTCTCACTTGAGATGGGCTGTTCATGTCCTGGATGATACCACTCTTTTATGTTACAAGCAGATGAATAACCTCCTCCCACACTTCACCAAAGCCCCCTTCACTTCCTTGTTCCTCAGGCTGTAGATGAATGGGTTGAGCATGGGGGTGACCACAGTGTAGATGATGGAGACCATCTTATCCAGGCTCCTGTGGCTAGATGGAGGTTGTAGGTACATGAAGAATGCTGTCCCAAAAACAGGGCAACAGCCATCAAATGGGAGGCACAAGTCTGGAAGGCTCTGGCCCTGCTCTGTGCTGAGCACATCCTCAGCACTGTGCGGAGGATGGAGATGTAGGAGAGCAAAATGACCACGCTCGTACCCACCTCATTGATGGAGACGAAGGCAAAGATGGTCATCTCACTGCTGTGGGTATCAGAGCACACGAGCTTTAGCACAGGCACGGCGTCGCAGAAGAAGTGGTTGATGCGGTTGGGACCACAGAAGGAACCTCCAAACGTGCACCATGTGTAGATGATGGCACTGAGGAAGGCGAATAGGTAGGATGATGCTACCAGCTGCCAGCAGACACGGCTGGAGATGACGGTCATGTAAAGCAGGGGGTGACAGATAGCAACATGCCGGTCGTAGGCCATCATGGCCAGCAGGTGACACTCAATAGTAGCAAAGAAAGTTAAGGTGAAGAACTGCATCATGCAGGCAGAGAAAGAAATGGTTTTCTCCTCTGATAACAGGTCTGCCAGCATCCTGGGGGAGACGACTGTGGAATAGCAGACATCAATGAAGGCAAAATGGGTGAGGAAGAAGTACATGGGGGTGTGGAGGCTGGGAGACACCCGCACCAAGAAGATAATGCCAATGTTCCCCACCAAAGTGACAATGTAAATCAATAGAAACAAGACAAAAAGAGGGGTCTGTGCACATGGGCTGTCTGTAAATCCCAACAGGATAAATTTAGTCTGGGTGTGATTTCTTCCCATGACCTGCTGAGGCAAAAGGAAGAGAAACATCACACTGATTACAAGTAGAAATTCACTTTTGGACCATATTCCACTCCAATCAATAAACAATTTAATTGCCACATTTTGGTGGAAGTAATGTATTCTACTACATTTTCTAACCCAAAATCGTATGGTTTTTGTTTTTCAGTTGAGGTAGTCAGAAAAGAACAGGAATCGTGATGAAGCAACAAATGGCTTTTTTGTTTTTCTATGCTGGGACACGTAAAACTATGGATTTCTTCAAGCACGTGTGTTTTCAGGTTTGAGAAAAGAATCAGAGCATCACTCACTTTCAGTTTGGTAGTAATTTGTGTCAGAAGACACCTCAGAGGAAGCTCAGAGGAAGCTCATAGGAATGCATGTAAACGTGGAACAAAACAATGTCCCAGTCCCAGTGGAATCCCAGCTTACACGTGAACGATCTCCAGAAATTCTCCCTTTGCTTTTAATTATCATTCCAGTCTTGAAATCACATTTATCAAACTATTCGAGATCATTCAGAACAGATAACATTCACGTTGCAAAATTCATGATTTATACATTTCTGAGTTCCAGCACGCTGAAGCATCCCAATCCCATGAGCATTAAGCTGCTTACTTGAAAATGGAGTTGCTGTTCAAGCATGCTGATTCCAAAGACTGATTTGTTATTGACTATATTCTGCTGGTAATCACAAAAGTTGCGCTTCTTTATAACCAAAGAAGATTCATCCTCATTTAACTCTTGAAGAAACCAGTGCATCTTGCTTTCGCTGCCTATGTGAAAGAAAAATAACCTTCATAAGCAACTACTCCCTCTTATTGTAAAGAAAACCACTTTGGTAAGGCTGATTTCTGACACACCTTTACCAAAGAAGACAGGAGGACATGAAGAAGAAAGCCCACTGCGAAAATGCAGGTGAGGCTCTGCTTTGTCTTGGTCTTACCTCTTGTGCTTTCCCTCTGCCACCGAGTGATAGGAGCCAAGGGTTTATCCTCAATACAACAGAGAACATCTACATACCGGCATCACCTTCTTAAGCTCATGATGTGAAGGGGGGTGAGCTCCTTCCAGGCTCCAAGAGCTGAGCTTGTGGTGCTGGGGCTGTAAATACAGTTCCATGTGCTCTCCTGGGAGGAAGCCTCCAGGGCTGCTCATGCTTTACCAGAGGAAAACAAAGAGAAGGAAAAGCCAAGGGTGTGAGATCAACTCTGAAAGGCATTGTGGTGCTTGGGCATCTGAATGACATGGCGCTGATGAGCCATCCCTGAGCACAGCTACACAGCAGCAGTGATGACCAGCTCATAGGGTGCTTCTAACATACTTGTGGACCATGCCAAGGTTTTGGTGTGACCTTGGCAACAGAATGAGAATGTGTTTAGAGACATTTGAGATCTTGCAGAGAGTCCCCAAATGGGACATGAAGCAGAAGTGACTCCACCTGTGGAGCTGCTGATGTCCCTCTGTGGAAACTTGAGAGCCCAGTTTTCCAGCCCCAGTGGGGTTATGCACATGTAGTGCCTGGATGTGCAACAGCTGAGCTGGTGACCCTGGGCTTCCACTGTCTTCAAAAGTGAGAAATGGGCACTTTGAGGTAGTGATGAATTGTCCCAGAGTGAACTAATAGGCCTTTATCACCCTGAACAGCCTCAGCTGGGGCTCCATCCCCATCCTCTGCCTATTTGCCCCCCATCTCTATTTCAGCTCAGCCCAGGGAGCTTGAGCTTTGTTACATGAGTTCTGGTTTCCAATTTAGCAGGAGTTGTGCACATCTATGGCATCCTTTATGGTGATCTAGGCTAGATCATGGATGTGTTTAGCAATTGCTGGACGTGATGCTGACTAGGGGATTGACTTAGCTTGGTCTTGGATCTGCCTCGTCATCACCAACTTGCCTGATGCCCTGGAGTCTCGGCTGAACTTGGCCCAGGTCTCTCTTCCTGCCCTCCTGCTCTTGCTCAGGTACTGTGGGATGGTCCTTGCACACCATGGTGTTCCCCTTTGGCTCTCTTTAAAGAGATTAAAGAGACAAACCCCTGTGGCACTGCCTAGGCTCCTGCAGAGTAGAACCCATCACCCTCTGCACCCAACAGCGCAGCCAGTGCTAACTGCTCTGGCAGTCCCTCTCCATCCAGACCATGTCCCTGCATTGATAAAATAGGAGATATTCTTCTCACTGAGGGCAATAGGGTAGTAAGTTGAAGATTTTATTCCAGTACTATTCTCTGGTTATTAGCTCCTTCTCGTTTACCAAGTATGATATTAGATTTTTATGGAGAGGAGCTCTGTTATGTATCTGATGTGGGAAGTTTGTGTCTACAGTCAGGGGCTGGTGCATTTTCTAGATCCCTTCTCTGCAGAGATTGAAGCAGAATCATGCAACGATGCTCTCATTATGAAATGTATTTCCAGAACCTCAAGCCTGTTTCTTGTATTGCTGGAATTCACAAATCTCCCTCCCTGTACGTTAGACTGAGGATCCTCTTGGCAGTTCCCTGAGTTGGATCCACCACATACAAGACGATGGCCATCCAGACCTCTCTTAGGAACATGACACCAACTCTGGGTAAACCTTTGGGTATTTCAGTTGTTTCTGCTTTGGAAACTTTATTAAGCCCAAGAGGAAATAAGGACATCAGAGTGGGGTAATCAATCAAGCAGAGATGAGCCCTACACATGACACTTGTCATCTAGGCTCTGTTTCCCACAAAAGCTTGGACCAGATGATATTTTGAGGCTCAACTTGGGCTTTCTGTCTCGCCATGATTCTATACGTATAGTCTAAGCAATGATATCCAACAAACTAGAAGGAAGAAAAGAAGGTGTGGTGAAGGTTTTCAAGGATGCTCTCCGAAATCAAAGGTCTCTGTCCTGCCAAGCATTTTAACATTTAATGGCGTCTATCCTAGCTCCTCCATTGGCGACAGGTAGAAACCACTTATGCCCCAGACCTAAGTCAACATCTTCTCTCTCGCTGCTCTTTGCAGAACACACAAAAGAGACTCTTCACCATACATATAATTTCCCTATATAAGTAAATTCCCACTCACAACAGCTACAGGAAAGATATTTCCCCACACCAGTGTGTTTTGGCTTCTTTCAGACCCAGACAGCTCTCAGTTAACATCGATTCTGTGTTCAGGATTGTCTTTCACCTATGGAAACGAGCCACAGGCTTCATTTGTAAGTGCAAGACACATTTGGTTTTCCTGGTGCTCTTTAGCATGGGCTGGGCATGGACATGGGATGTGGGTGCTTATCTCCAGGTGCAATTCCATTTATCTCATCATTGAAGTAAACTGCACTCCAGATGAATGTAAAACACCACTTAAAATGAATGGGAGGAGCCCTGGATGTGCCCACATTGTCCTTAACACTGGGTGGTCTCAGCCCACTTCATCATCCTGTATTATGAATTATACTGTCTACAATTCCTTCCTTTAAGTGAAATCTGTTTGCAGCTGCAGCCTGGGGAGGGATTCTACTCGATGTTCCAAGGTGCAGCTTGAGATCTTGATTCCCACCAGCTTCTTCTCTTTGAAAGGCACAAACAAATGCAAGGAATCTGTCACTTTTTTTCAGCAAGCAAATTAAAACTACATTTCCTCTTCCCTCCCACCCCAGCAGCTATAATAAAGAACTCGCAGGTAACAGAGAGGAATTTTATTGGAGCTGAGGGGCAAGGGAAAGAATCTTGCAAGAAAAATACATCTCCATCAGTGACAAAAGTGATTGATAAGTGAATAAAGCTGATCGGTGTTTCCTGTGAGGAAAAGAGGCCTGGGATAATTCAGGATCATTTCATCCTACAGGCTGGTGACTGCAAAGTGAAATGAAGTTTGAGGTTCCTGCTCCTCTTGGTTTCCTTGCAAGGCAGATGTGATGGTGGGGTCTATTCCTCATTAAATACTGTCATTGGCTCTTGTGCAGGAACCGTGGAAGAACCTACATCAAATCATGAGGATTAGGGGAAAATCCCATTGTTTTAGCACCCCATAGGCTTTCTCTCTTGACATCAACCATGCATGTCCTAGATGCTAGAACTCTCTTATGTTGCCACTGGTTGAACAACCTCCTCCAGTAATTGACCAGAGCCCCCTTCACTTCCTTGTTCCTCAGGCTGTAGATGAATGGGTTGAGCATGGGGGTGACCACAGCGTAGATGATGGATGCCACCTTATCCAGGCTCCTGTGGCTAGATGGAGGTTGTAGGTACATGAAGAATGCTGATCCAAAGAATAAGGCAACAGCCATCAAATGGGAAGCGCAGGTCTGAAAGGCTCTGGCCCTGCTCTGTGCTGAGCACATCCTCACCACTGTGCAGAGGATAGAGATGTAGGAGAGAAAAATGACCACACTCATACCAACTACGTTGATGGTGAGGAAGGCAAAGATGACGATCTCGCTGCTGTGGGTGTCAGAGCACACGAGCTTTAGCACAGGGAAGATGTCGCAGAAGAAGTGGTCGATGCGGTTGGGACCACAGAAAGAACCTCCAAATGTGCACCATGTGCAGATGGTAGCAGTGAGGAAGGCGAATAGGTAGGATGATGCTACCAGCTGCCAGCAGACATGGCTGGAGATGACCGTGATGTAAAGCAGGGGGTGGCAGATAGCAACGTGCCGGTCATAGGCCATTATGGCCAGAAGGTGACACTCGGTAGTGCCAAAGAAAAGAAAAGTCAAGAACTGCATCATGCAGGCAGAGAAAGAAATGATTTTCTCCTCTGATAACAGGTCTGCCAGCATCCTGGGGGAGATGACTGTGGAATAGCAGACATCAATGAAGGCAAAATGGGTGAGGAAGAAGTACATGGGGGTGTGGAGGCTGGGAGACACCCGCACCAAGAAGATAATGCCAACATTCCCCACCAAAGTGACAGTGTAAATCAGTATTAACAAGGCAAAAAGAGGGGCCTGCGCACATGGGCTGTCTGTAATTCCCAACAGGATGAATTTAGTCTGGGTGTGATTTCCTCCCATGATCAGGTTTAGCTGCTGAGGCAAAAGGAAGGAAAACATCAAACTCATTAAAAACAGAGATTCACTTTTGGACCATTTTTTACTGCAGTCATTGACCACTAGAACTGCCACATTTCAGTATGTTCTACTATATTTTCTAACCAAAATTATATATGTTTTATGATTTTTGGTTCTGGTTCTTAGGAAAGAACAGGGAGCACTTTGAAACAACACAAACGTCTTCTTTGGTTTTCTATGCTGGGACACTTAAAACTATGGAATTATTAAAGCACGTGTGTTTTCAGATTAAAGAACCAGATCTTTATCCACTTTCAGTTTGAAGACAAGGTGTGTCAGAAGGCACCTCAGAGGATCCTCACAGGAACGTGTGTAAACCTGGAGCAAGAGAAAGCCCCAGTCCCAGTGAAATCCCAGCTCACACATTAATATCCTCTAGACATTTTCCTTTGGATTTTAATTATCATTTCAGTCTTCAAAACACATTTATCAAAATATTTGAAATTATTCACAACAGATAAAATTCACTTTGGTAAATTCATGCTTTATACATTTTTGAGTATGCTAAAACATCCTAAACCCATGGACATTAAGCTGCTTACTTGAAAAGAAAGTTGATGTTAAAACGTGCTGATTCCAAAGGCTGATTTGTGAGTGACAACGTTCTGCTGACAATCTCAAATGTTGCATTTCTTTATAAGAAAACAAGATTCATCCTCATTTAACTCTTGAAGAAGTCGGTGCATCTTGCTTTAGCTGCCTACGTAAAAGAGAAACAACCTGCATAGGCCACTGCTCGCTCTTATTATAAAGAAAACCCACTTTGGTAAGGCTGTTTTCTGACACAGCTTTCCCAAAGAGGACACGAGGACATAAAGCAGATGAAAGCCCACTGCCTAAAAGCAAGTGAGGCTCTGCTTTGTCTTGGTGTTACCTTCTGTGCCTTCCCTCTGCCACCGAGTGATGGGAGCCAAGGGCTTATCCCCAACGCAGCAGAGAACATCTACGCGCCCGCATCACCTCTGTTAAGCATCTGATGTGAAGAGGGGTGAGCTCCTTTCAGGCTCCAAGAGCTGAGCTTGTGGTGCTGGGGCTGTAAATACAGTTCCATGTGCTCTCCTGGGAGGAAGCCTCCAGGGCTGCTCATGCTTTACCAGAGGAAAACAAAGAGAAGGAAAAGCCAAGGGTGTGAAATCAACTCTGAAAGGCATTGTGGTGCTTGGGCATCTGAATGACACAGCGTGGATGAGCCATCCCTGAGCACAGCTACACAGCAGCAGTGATGACCATTTCATTAGATGTTTCTGACATACTTGTGGACCACACAAGGGTTTTGGCCTGACCTTGGCAACAGAATGAGAATGGGTTTAGAGACATTTGAGGTGTTGCAGAGAGGGTCCCCAAGTGGTACATGAAGCACAAGTGACTCCACCTGTGGAGCTGCTGATGTCCTTCTGTGGACACTTGAGAGCCCAGTTTTCCAGCCCCAGTGGGGTTATGCACATGTAGTGCCTGGATGTGCAACAGGTGAGCTGGTGACTCTGGGCTTCCACTGTCTTCAAGGGTGAGAAATGGGCATTTTCAAGCAGTGATTGTTTGTCCAGGGTAAACTTAGAGGCCTTTATCCCCCTGAGCAGGCTCAGCTGGGGCTTCATCCCCACCCTCTGCCTATTTGACTCCCATCTCTACTTAAGCTCAGACCAGGGAGCTTGAGCTTTGTTATAGAAGTTCTGGTTTTCAGTTTAGCATGAGGTTTGCACATATCTGGAATCCTGTGATGATGACCTAGGCTTGCTCATGGACCCTCTTAGCAATTGCTGGACCTGACCCTGATCCAGGGATTGACTTGATCTGACTCCGTCTGGTCTTGGACCTGTCTTATCATCACCAACGTTCCTGATGCTTTGGAGTCTTGGCTGAACTTGGCCCAGGTCTCTCTTCCTGACCTACTTCTCTTGCTCAGGTACTGTGGGATGGTCCCTGCACACTATTGTGTTCCCATTAGGTTCTGTTTAAAGAGATGAAAGAGACAAACCCCTGTGGCACTGCCCAGGCTCCTGCAGAGTAGAACCCATCACCCTCTGCACCCAACAGCCCAGCCAGTGCTCACTGCTCTGGCAGTCCCTCGCCATCTAGACCATGTCCCTGCATGGGTAAAGTAGGAGATATTGTTCTCAGTGAGGGAAATAGAGTAATAAGTTGAACATTACATTAATGTATTATTCTCTGGTCGTTAATAACTTCTCTTTTACCAAGTATGATGTTAGTCTTTTATGAGGGGGACCTCTGTTATGTATCTGATGTGGGAAGTTTGTTTCTATAGTCTGGGATTGGTGCATTTTATAGATCTCTTCTCTGCAAAGATTGAAGCAGAATCATGCAATGATGCTCTCATTATAAAACATGTTTCCGGACCCCAAGCCTGTTTCTTGTATTGCTGGAATTCACAATTCTGCCTCCCCTGCACGTTATACTGAAGTTCCTCTTGGACATTCACGAAGTTGAATCCACCACATACAAGACAATGGCAATCCAGACCTCTCTTGGGAACGTAGCACCAACTCTGGGTAAACCTTTGAGTATTTCAGTTCTCTCTGTTTTGGAAACTTTATTAAACCCAAGAGGAAATAAGGACATGAAGGGTGGGGTAATTCATCAAGCAGCAATGAGCCCTACACATGACACTGCTCATCTAGGCTCCCTTTCCCACTGAAGCTCACATCAGATGATCTTTTTAGGTCCTACTTGGGCTTTCTGTGGCTCTAAGATTCTATATGTATAGTCTAAGCAAAGATATCCAACAAACTAGAAGGAAGAAAAGCAGGTGTGGTGAAGGTTTTCAAGCAAGCTCTCTGATATCAAAGGTCTCTGTCCTGTCAAGCTCTTCAGCATTTAGTTACATCGACTTTGGCTCCTTCATTGACCACAGGTAGAAGTAACTTTCCCACACACCTGAGACATCATTCCTGCCTCATAGCTGTTTTCCAGAGCACACAAAAGAGACTGTTCGCCATCCACATACTTTATAAATGCAAGTTAATTCCCAATCACAACAGCTACAGGAAAGCTATTACCCCACACCAGTACTTTTTGCCTTCTTTGAAACCCAGACAGCTCTCAGTTAACATCGATTCTGTGTTCAGGATTGTCTTTCACCTATGGAAACGAGCCACAGGCTTCATTTCTAAGTGCAAGACACCATTTGGTTTTCCTGGTGTGCTTTAGCATGAGCTGGGCATGGAATTGGGGTGTGATGCTTATCTCCAGGTGGAATTCCATTTATCACACCATTGAAGTAAACTGCACTTCAGATGAATGTAAAACACCACTTAAACGGAGTAGGAGGAAGCCTGGATGGGCCCAAATTGTGCTTAACACTGGGTTGTCTCAGCCCATTTCATCATCCTGTATTATGAATTATACTGTCTACAATTCCTTCCTTTAAGTGAAATCTGTTTGCAGCTGTAGCCTGGGGAGGGATTCCCCTTGATATTCCAAGGTGCAGCTTGAGATCTTGATTCCCACCAGCTTCTTCTCTTTGAAAGGCACAAAGAAATGCAAGGAATGTTTTGAAACCTTTTTCTTGCTCTTTTTCAGGAAGCAAATGTAAAACTACACTTAGTCTTCCCTCCCACCCCAGCAGCTTTACTAAAGAACTCACAGGTAACGGGGAAGAATTTTATTGGAGCTGAGGGACAAGTTCAAGAATCTTGCAAGAAAAATACGTATTTGTCAGTGAGAAAAGTGATAAATGAATAAAACTGATTGGTGTTTCCTGTGAGGAAAAGAGGCCTGGGATAATTCAGGGTCATTTCTTCCTACAGACTGGTGACTGCAAAGTGAAATGAAGTTTGAGGTTCCTGCTCCTTGTGGTTTCCTTGCAAGGCAGATGTGATGGTGGGGTCTATTCCTCATTAAATACTGTCATTGACTTTTGTGCAGGAACCGTGGAAGAGCCTACATCAAATCATGAGGATTAGGGGAAAATCCCATTGGTTTAGTGCCCCATAGGCTTTCTCACTTGACATTAAACTGTTCAGATCGTAGATGATACAATTCTTTTATGTTGACAGCAGTTGAACAACCTCCTTCTGCACTTGACCAGAGCTCCCTTCACCTCCTTGTTCCTCAGGCTGTAGATGAATGGGTTGAGCATGGGGGTGACCACAATGTAGATGATGGATGCCAGCTTATCCAGGCTCCTGTGGCTAGATGGGGGTTGTAGGTACGTGAAGAATGCTGACCCATATAACAAGGCAACAGCTGTCAAATGGGAGGCACAAGTTTGGAAGGCTCTGGCCCTGCTCTGTGCTGAGCGCATCCTCAGCACTGTGTGGAGGATAGAGATGTAGGAGAGCAAAATGATCACGCTCGTACCCACCACATTGATGGTGACGAAGGCAAAAATGACCATCTCGCTGGTGTGGGTGTCAGAGCACACGAGCTTTAGCACAGGAACTTCATCACAGAAGAAGTGGTCGATGCGGTTGGGACCACAGAAGGAACCTCCAAACGTGCACCATGTGCAGATGATGGCACTGAGGAAGGCGAATAGGTAGGATGATGCTACCAGCTGCCAGCAGACGCGGCTGGAGATGATGGTCACATAAAGCAGGGGATGGCAGATAGCAACGTGCCGGTCGTAGGCCATCATGGCCAGCAGGTGACTCTCAATAACACCAAAGAAAGCAAAGGAGAGGAACTGCATCATGCAGGCAGAGAAAGAAATGGTTTTCTCCTCTGACAACAGGTCTGCCAGCATCCTGGGGGAGATGACTGTGGAATAGCAGATGTCAGTGAAGGCAAAATGTGTGAGGAAGAAGTACATGGGGGTGTGGAGGCTGGGAGACACCCGCACCAAGAAGATAATGCCAACGTTCCCCACCAAAGTGACAATGTAAATCAATAGAAACAAGACAAAAAGAGGGGTCTGCGCACCTGGGCTGTCTGTAATTCCCACCAGGATGAATTTAGTCTGGGTGTGATTTCCTCCCATGGTCAGGTTTAGCTGCTGAGGCAAAAGGAAGGAAAACATGAAACTGTTTAAAAATAGTGATTAATTTTTGGACCATATCTAAGTCCAATCAAAAACCATTTAAATTGTCACATTTTGGTGGATATATTGTATTCTACAATATTTTCTAACCTGAAATTATATGGTTTTTGTTTTGCAGTTGATGTATTTAAAAAAGAATAGGGAGAGCATAGAAGCAACAAATGGCATATCTCTTTTTCTATGCTGAGACACTGAAAGCTATGGATTTATTTAGGCACGTGTGATTTCAGGTTTGAGAAAAGAATCAGATCTTTATTCACTATCAGTTTGGAGACAGTTAGTGTCAGAAGACACCTCAGAGGACCCTCACAGGAACACATGTAAACCTGGAGCAAGGGAAAGTCCCAGTCCCAGTGAAATTCCAGCTTACACATTAATGACCTACAGACATTTTCTCTTAGCTTTTCTTTATCATTCCAGTCATCAAATCACATTTATGAAACTATTTGAGATCATTCACAACAAATAACGTTCACATTGGTAAATTCATGATTCATAACTTTCTGAGCTCCAGCATGCTGAAGCATGCTAAACCCATGGGCATAAAGTTGCTGACTTGAAAACGGAGTTGATGTTAAAATGTGCTGATTCCAAAGTCTGATTTGTTAGTGACTATATCCTGCTGACAATCTCAAATGTTGCATTTCTTTATAACCAAATAAGATTCATCCTCATTTAAATCTTGAAGAAATCAGTGCTTCTTGCTTTGTAGAAGAAAAAAAACTGCATAAGCTGTTGCTCTCTCTTATTATAAAGAAAACCCACTTTGGTAAGGTTGTTTTCTGACACAGCTTTCCCAAAGAAGACACGAGGACATAAAGAAGAAGAAAGCCCACTGCTTAAATGCAGGTGAGGCTCTGCTTTGTCTTGGTGTTACCTCCTGTGCCTTCCCTCTGCCACCGAGTGATGGGAGCCAAGGGTTTATCCCCAACGCAACAGAGAACATCTACGTGTAGGCATCACCTCTGTTAAGCTCCTGATGTGAAGAGGGGTGAGCTCCTTCCAGGCTCCAAGAGCCGAGCTTGTGGTACTGGGGCTGTAAATACAGTTCCATGTGCTCTCCTGGGAGGAAGCCTCCAGGGCTGCTCATGCTTTACCAGAGGAAAACAAAGAGAAGGAAAAGCCAAGGGTGTGAAATCAACTCTGAAAGGCATTGTGGTGCTTGGGCATCTGAATGACATGGCATGGATGAGCCACCCCTGAGCACAGCTACACAGCAGCAGTAACGACCAGCTCATAGGGTGCTTCTAACATACTTGTGGACCATGCAAAGATTTTGGTGTGACCTTGGCAACAGAATGAGAATGTGTTTAGAGGTACCCAAATGGTACATGAAGGAGAAATGATTCCATCTGTGGAGCTGCTGAAGTCCCTCTGTGGACACTTGAGAGCCCCAGTGGGGTTATGCACATGTAGTGCCTGGATGTGCAACAGCTGAGCTGGTGACCCTGGGCTTCCACTGTCTTCAAGTGAGAAATGGGCACTTTGTGGTAGTGATGAATTGTCCCAGAGTGAACTAATAGGCCTTTATCACCCTGAACAGCCTCAGCTGGGGCTCCATCCCCACCCTGTACCTATTTTCCTCTTATCTCTATTTAAGCTCAGCCCAGGGAGGTTGAGGCCTATTAGAGGGCTTCTGGTTTTTAGTTTAGCAGGATTTGTGCACATCTATGGAATCCTTTGATGGTGACCTAGGTTTGCTCATGGATCTTCCTAGGAATTGCTGTATCTGGCCCTGACCATTGGATTGTCTTGACATGACCTGCCTCCTCATAACCAACTTGCCTGATGCTCTGTAGTCTTGGCAGAACTTTGTCCAGGTCTCTGTTCCTGCCCTACCTCTCTTGCTCAGGTACTGTGGGATGGTCCCTGCACACCATGGTGTTCCCCTTTGGCTATGTTTAGATAGATTAGATAGACAACCCCCTGTGGCACTACCCTGACTCCTGCAGAGTAGAACCCATCACCCTCTGCCCTCAACATCCCAACCAGTGCCTTCTGCTCTCGCAGTCCTTCTTCATCTCAACCATTTTTCTGTATGGGCAAGTTAGGAGATAGTCTTCTCAGTGAGAGAAGAAGAAGAATACATCGAACATTATATTCAAGTGGTCGTTAGTCGTTCTCTGGTCGTTAGTGCCTTCTCTTTTGTCAAGTATAGTATTAGACTTCTAGTATTTAGTAGATCTTAAGACTTTGTTTTGGAAGTAGCTTTGGCATAATGTTTACCTGCTGGTTTTGTGACAGAGGACTCTAGAGCTTCACTTGACACCAAGGACTTCTGTTTCCCTTCCCTATTCTTAAGGCTTCCAGACTTGGTTTGGAATCATTTCCAAGTCTTGATTTCTTCCTACGAGTGGTTTGTGCCACAAGACCACAGACAATCTGATTTATCTGCTGTGTTTTGTTGCCTGCAGCTTTTTGACCCTTCCTCATGGTCTTTTCAGATGTACACTGGACATTAACTCTGAGCTCATTGCTAGCCGTGTCTAAATGCTCTTCCACAGCCATCAGCATCTCCCGGTTGATAGCTTAAAACCTGCCTTAAGACCTGTTCTGATTTTCAGGGCCTTGTTCCCTTTTTCTGTGCAAGTAGAGGAAATTTCATGAAATTAATTAATGAAGTACATTGTTTTAAGAGGAGAATGGAATTTCTCTCAGCTCTGCTAGGCCCTGCTCCATGATCTCTGAAATGATAACTTTAAGTAAGGTGTATGAAGATGAGATTTGCTAAGTAATTTTTAGCTAGATAAGGCCAGGTTATACGAATACAGTGTTAAATGCTCAGGTCAATAAGGGTGAGATTTTCAGTTGTCTGATATCGGATGTCTCTGTCCTGCCAAGATTGTCAGCATTTCATAATATCGATTCTGGCTCTTTCCTTGACCACAAGGAGAAGCCTCCTTTCCCACACCTCAGAAAATATCTCCTCCACTGCTGCTGTTTGCCAGAGCACACAAAAGAGACTGTTTGCCATCCATAGACTTTCCAAACATAAATAAATTTCCCCTCACAACAGCTACAGGAAAGCTATTTTCCTACACCAGTGTTTTTTGGCTTCTTTCAGACCCAGAAAGCTCCCAGTTAGCATCGATTCTGGGTTCAGGATTGTCTTTCATCTATTGAAACGAGCCACAGGCTTCATTTGGAAGTGAAATGTACCATTTTGTTTTCCTGGTGTGCTTTAGCATGAGCTGGGCATGGACATGGGATGTGGGTGCTTATCTCCAGGTGCAATTCCATTTATCTCACCATTGAAGTAAACTGCACTCCAGATGAATGTAAAACACCACTTAAAATGAATGGGAGGAACCCTGGGTTTGCCCACATTGTCCTTAACACTGAGTTGTCTCAGCACAGTTCATCAAGCTGTATTATGAATTATATAGTCTACAATTCCTTCCTTTAAGTGAAATCTATTGTGAAGCTGCAGCCTGGGGAGGGATTCTACTTGATATTCCAAGGTGCAGCTTGAGATCTTGATTCCCACCAGCTTCTTCTCTGTGAAAGGCACAAAGAAATGCAAGGAATGGTTTGAAACCTTTTTCTTGCTCTTTTTCAGCAAGCAAATGTAAAACTACACTTAATCTTCCCTCCCACCCCAGCAGCTTTACTAAAGAACTCTCAGGTAACAGGGAGGAATTTTATTGGAGCTGAGGGACAAGGTGAAGAATCTTGGAAGAAAAATACATATTTGTCAGTGACAAAAGTGATAAACAAATAAAGCTGATTGGTGTTTCCTGTGAGGAAAAGAGGCCTGGGATAATTCAGGGTCATTTCTTCCTACAGACTGGTGACTGCAAAGTGAAATGAAGTTTGAGGTTCCTGCTCCTTGTGGTTTCCTTGCAATGCAGATGTGATGGTGGGGTCTATTCCTCATTAAATACTGTCATTGACTTTTGTGCAGGAACCGTGGAAGAGCCTACATCAAATCATGAGGATTAGGGGAAAATCCCATTGTCTTAGTGCCCCATATGCATTCTCTCTTGACATGAACCGTGCAATTCCTAGATGCTAGAATTCTCTTATGTTGCCAGTGGTTGAACAACCCCCTCCCGCACTTGACAAGAGCCTCCTTCACCTCCTTGTTCCTCAGGCTGTAGATGAATGGGTTGAGCATGGGGTTCACCACAGCATAGAAGATGGATGCCAGCTTATCCAGGCTGCTGTGGCTAGATGGAGGTTGTAGGTACATGAAGAATGCTGACCCATATAACAAGGCAACAGCTGTCAAATGGGAGGCACAAGTCTGGAAGGCTCTGGCCCTGCTCTGTGCTGAGCACATCCTCAGCACTGTGCGGAGGATGGAGATGTAGGAGAGAAAAATGATCACGCTCGTACCCACCACATTGATGGTGACAAAAGCAAAGATGATCATCTCACTGCTGTGGGTGTTGGAGCACACGAGCTTTAGCACAGGGACTGTGTCGCAGAAGAAGTGGTCGATGCGGTTGGGACCACAGAAGGAACCTCCAAACGTGCACCATGTGCAGATGATGGCACTGAGGAAGGCGGATAGGTAGGATGATGCTACCAGCTGCCAGCAGACACGGCTGGAGATGACAGTGATGTAAAGCAGGGGGTGGCAGATAGCAACGTGCCGGTCGTAGGCCATCATGGCCAGCAGGTGACACTCCACAATAGCAAAGTGTGTAAAGCTTTGCAACTGCATCATGCAGGCAGAGAAAGAAATGGTTTTCTCCTCTGATAACAGGTCTGCCAGCATCCTGGGGGAGACGACTGTGGAATAGCAGATGTCAGTGAAGGCAAAATGGGTGAGGAAGAAGTACATGGGGGTGTGGAGGCTGGGAGACACTCGCACCAATACGATAATGCCAACATTCCCCACCAAAGTGGCAATGTAAATCAATAGAAACAAGACAAAAAGAGGGGTCTGTGCACATGAGCTATCTGTAATTCCCACCAGGATGAAGTCAATCTGGGTATTATTTCCTCTCATGACCAGGTGTTACCTGCTGAGGCAAAAGAAAGAGAAACATCACACTGGTTAAAAATGGAGATTCACTTTTGGACCGTATCTAACTACAATCCATCACCATTTTAAGTGCAACGTTTTAGTATATTCTACTATGTAGTCTAACACAAAATATACTTGTTTTATGTTTTTCAGTTGAGGTATGTAGAAAAAACAGGGATTGCTTTGAAGCCACAAATGGCATTTTTGTTTTCTATGCTGGGACACTTTAAACTGTGGATTTATTCAGGCATGTATGTTTTCATGCTTAGGCAAAAGAAAGAGAAACATCACTCTGATTAAGAATAGGGATTTGCTTTTGGACCATATCTAACTCCAAACAATCAACAACTTACCTGCCACATTTTGGTGGAATTAATAGTCTCTACTATTTTTTCTAATCAAAATTAAATGTTTTTGGTTTTCAGTTGAGATATTTAGAAAAGAACAATGAGCATGTTGAAGCAACAAATGGCATTTTTGTTTTTCTATGTTTGGACACTTAGAACTATGGATTTATTCAGGTTCTTTCGGACTATATTTTACTCCAATCAACGACCAGTTCAACTACCACATTTTGGTATATTCTACCATATTTTCAAAAACAAATGATATGTATTTAATCTTGTTCATTTGAGGTATCTTGAAAAGAACAGGGAGCATGTAGAAGGAACAATTGCCATTTTTGGTTTTTTGATGCTGGGACACTTAAAACTATGGATTTATTCAATCACATGTGTTTTCAAATCAAATAAAAGAATTGGATCTTTATGCACGTTCAGTTTGGAGGCAATTTTTCTCAGAAGACACCTCAGAAGAACCTCATAGGAGCACACGTAAACCTGGAGAAAGTCCCAGTCGCAGTGAAATTCCAGCTTACACATGGATGACCTACAGATATTTTCCCTTGGCTTTTCTTTATCATTCCAGTCTTCAAACCACATTTATCCAACTATTTGAGATCGTCCATAAAAGAGAACATTCACATTGGTAAATTCATGATTTACCCCTTTCTGAGCTTCAGTGCCCTGAAGCATCCTAAACCCATGGGTATTAAGTTGCTTCCTTGAAAACAGAGGTTGTTCAGACAAAATAAGATTCATCCTCATTTAACTCTTGAAGAAATCAGTGCGTCTTGCTTTCACAGCCTATGTGAAAGAAAAACAACCTTCATAAGCAATTACTCTCTCTTATTGTAAAGAAAACCACTTTGGTAAGGCTGGTTTCTGACACACCTTTACCAAAGAAGACAGGAGGACATGAAGAAGAAAGCCCACTGCGAAAATGCAGGTGAGGCTCTGCTTTGTCTTGGCCTTACCTCTTGCGCCTTCCATTTGCCACCGACTGATAGGAGCCAAGGGTTTATCCTCAATGCAACAGAGAACATCTACGCACCGGCATCACCTTCTTAAGCTCATGATGTAAAGAGAGGTGAGCTCCTTCCAGGCTCCAAGAGCTGAGCTTGTGGTGCTGGGGCTGTAAATACAGTTCCATATGCTCTCCTGGGAGGAAGCCTCCAGGGCTGCTCATGCTTTACCAGAGGAAAACAAAGAGAAGGAAAAGCCAAGGGTGTGAAATCAACTCTGAAAGGCATTGTGGTGCTTGGGCATCTGGATGACATGGCGCTGATAAGCCACCCCTGAGCACACAGTAGCAGTGATGACCAGCTCATCGGATGCTTCTGACATACTTGTGGGCCACGCAAAGGTTTTGGTGTGACCTTGGCAACAGAATGAGAATGGGTTTAGAGACATTTCAGATCTTGCAGAGGGTCCCCAAATGGGACATGCAGCACCAGTGACTCCATCTATGGAGCTGCTGATGTCCGTCTGAGGACACTTGAGAGTCCATTTTTCTAGCCCCAGTGGGGTTATGCACATGTAGTGCCTGGACGTGCAACAGCTGAGCTGGTGACCCTGGGCTTCCACTGTCTTCAAGAGTGAGAAATGGGCATTTTGAGGTAATGATGAATTGTCCAGGTTGAACTAATAGGCCCTTATCCCCCTGAGCAGTCTGAGCTGGCGCTCCATCCCCACCCTTTTCCTGTTTGGTCCCCATCTCTATTTACCTCAGTCCCGGGAGCTTGAGCTTTGTTAGAGGAGTTCTGATTTCCAGTTTAGCAGGAGTTGTGCACATCTCTGGAATCCTTTGATGATGACCTAGGCTTGCTCATGGACCTTCCTAGCAGTTGCTGGACCTGACCCTGATCCAGGGATTGACTTGATCTGGCTCGGTCTTGTCTTGGACCTGTCTTATCATCACCAACGTTCCTGATGTTTTGGAGTCTTGGCTGAACTTGGCCCAGGTCTCTCTTCCTGACCTACTTCTCTTGCTCAGGTACTGTGGGATGGTCCCTGCACACTATTGTGTTCCCATTAGGTTCTGTTTAAAGAGATGAAAGAGACAAACCCCTGTGGCACTGCCCAGGCTCCTGCAGAGTAGAACCCATCACCCTCTGCACCCAACAGCCCAGCCAGTGCTCACTGCTCTGGCAGTCCCTCGCCATCTAGACCATGTCCCTGCATGGGTAAAGTAGGAGATATTGTTCTCAGTGAGGGAAATAGAGTAATAAGTTGAACATTACATTAATGTATTATTCTCTGGTCGTTAATAACTTCTCTTTTACCAAGTATGATGTTAGTCTTTTATGAGGGGGACCTCTGTTATGTATCTGATGTGGGAAGTTTGTTTCTATAGTCTGGGATTGGTGCATTTTATAGATCCCTTCTCTGCAAAGATTGAAGCAGAATCATGCAATGATGCTCTCATTATAAAACATGTTTCCGGACCCCAAGCCTGTTTCTTGTATTGCTGGAATTCACAATTCTGCCTCCCCTGCACGTTATACTGAAGTTCCTCTTGGACATTCACGAAGTTGAATCCACCACATACAAGACAATGGCAATCCAGACCTCTCTTGGGAACGTAGCACCAACTCTGGGTAAACCTTTGAGTATTTCAGTTCTCTCTGTTTTGGAAACTTTATTAAACCCAAGAGGAAATAAGGACATGAAGGGTGGGGTAATTCATCAAGCAGCAATGAGCCCTACACATGACACTGCTCATCTAGGCTCCCTTTCCCACTGAAGCTCACATCAGATGATCTTTTTAGGTCCTACTTGGGCTTTCTGTGGCTCTAAGATTCTATATGTATAGTCTAAGCAAAGATATCCAACAAACTAGAAGGAAGAAAAGAAGGTGTGGTGAAGGTTTTCAAGCAAGCTCTCTGATATCAAAGGTCTCTGTCCTGTCAAGCTCTTCAGCATTTAGTTACATCGACTTTGGCTCCTTCATTGACCACAGGTAGAAGTAACTTTCCCACACACCTGAGACATCATTCCTGCCTCATAGCTGTTTTCCAGAGCACACAAAAGAGACTGTTCGCCATCCACATACTTTATAAATGCAAGTTAATTCCCAATCACAACAGCTACAGGAAAGCTATTACCCCACACCAGTACTTTTTGCCTTCTTTGAAACCCAGACAGCTCTCAGTTAACATCGATTCTGTGTTCAGGATTGTCTTTCACCTATGGAAACGAGCCACAGGCTTCATTTCTAAGTGCAAGACACCATTTGGTTTTCCTGGTGTGCTTTAGCATGAGCTGGGCATGGAATTGGGGTGTGATGCTTATCTCCAGGTGGAATTCCATTTATCACACCATTGAAGTAAACTGCACTTCAGATGAATGTAAAACACCACTTAAACGGAGTAGGAGGAAGCCTGGATGGGCCCAAATTGTGCTTAACACTGGGTTGTCTCAGCCCATTTCATCATCCTGTATTATGAATTATACTGTCTACAATTCCTTCCTTTAAGTGAAATCTGTTTGCAGCTGTAGCCTGGGGAGGGATTCCCCTTGATATTCCAAGGTGCAGCTTGAGATCTTGATTCCCACCAGCTTCTTCTCTTTGAAAGGCACAAAGAAATGCAAGGAATGTTTTGAAACCTTTTTCTTGCTCTTTTTCAGGAAGCAAATGTAAAACTACACTTAGTCTTCCCTCCCACCCCAGCAGCTTTACTAAAGAACTCACAGGTAACGGGGAAGAATTTTATTGGAGCTGAGGGACAAGTTCAAGAATCTTGCAAGAAAAATACGTATTTGTCAGTGAGAAAAGTGATAAATGAATAAAACTGATTGGTGTTTCCTGTGAGGAAAAGAGGCCTGGGATAATTCAGGGTCATTTCTTCCTACAGACTGGTGACTGCAAAGTGAAATGAAGTTTGAGGTTCCTGCTCCTTGTGGTTTCCTTGCAAGGCAGATGTGATGGTGGGGTCTATTCCTCATTAAATACTGTCATTGACTTTTGTGCAGGAACCGTGGAAGAGCCTACATCAAATCATGAGGATTAGGGGAAAATCCCATTGGTTTAGTGCCCCATAGGCTTTCTCACTTGACATTAAACTGTTCAGATCGTAGATGATACAATTCTTTTATGTTGACAGCAGTTGAACAACCTCCTTCTGCACTTGACCAGAGCTCCCTTCACCTCCTTGTTCCTCAGGCTGTAGATGAATGGGTTGAGCATGGGGGTGACCACAATGTAGATGATGGATGCCAGCTTATCCAGGCTCCTGTGGCTAGATGGGGGTTGTAGGTACGTGAAGAATGCTGACCCATATAACAAGGCAACAGCTGTCAAATGGGAGGCACAAGTTTGGAAGGCTCTGGCCCTGCTCTGTGCTGAGCACATCCTCAGCACTGTGTGGAGGATAGAGATGTAGGAGAGCAAAATGATCACGCTCGTACCCACCACATTGATGGTGACGAAGGCAAAAATGACCATCTCGCTGGTGTGGGTGTCAGAGCACACGAGCTTTAGCACAGGAACTTCATCACAGAAGAAGTGGTCGATGCGGTTGGGACCACAGAAGGAACCTCCAAACGTGCACCATGTGCAGATGATGGCACTGAGGAAGGCGAATAGGTAGGATGATGCTACCAGCTGCCAGCAGACGCGGCTGGAGATGATGGTCACATAAATCAGGGGATGGCAGATAGCAACGTGCCGGTCGTAGGCCATCATGGCCAGCAGGTGACTCTCAATAACACCAAAGAAAGCAAAGGAGAGGAACTGCATCATGCAGGCAGAGAAAGAAATGGTTTTCTCCTCTGACAACAGGTCTGCCAGCATCCTGGGGGAGATGACTGTGGAATAGCAAATGTCAGTGAAGGCAAAATGGGTGAGGAAGAAGTACATGGGGGTGTGGAGGCTGGGAGACACCCGCACCAAGAAGATAATGCCAACGTTCCCCACCAAAGTGACAATGTAAATCAATAGAAACAAGACAAAAAGAGGGGTCTGTGCACATGAGCTATCTGTAATTCCCACCAGGATGAATTTAGTCTGGGTGTGATTTCCTCCCATGGTCAGGTTTAGCTGCTGAGGCAAAAGGAAGGAAAACATGAAACTGTTTAAAAATAGTGATTAATTTTTGGACCATATCTAAGTCCAATCAAAAACCATTTAAATTGTCACATTTTGGTGGATATATTGTATTCTACAATATTTTCTAACCTGAAATTATATGGTTTTTGTTTTGCAGTTGATGTATTTAAAAAAGAATAGGGAGAGCATAGAAGCAACAAATGGCATATCTCTTTTTCTATGCTGAGACACTGAAAGCTATGGATTTATTTAGGCACGTGTGATTTCAGGTTTGAGAAAAGAATCAGATCTTTATTCACTATCAGTTTGGAGACAGTTAGTGTCAGAAGACACCTCAGAGGAACCTCACAGGAACACATGTAAACCTGGAGCAAGGGAAAGTCCCAGTCCCAGTGAAATTCCAGCTTACACATTAATGACCTACAGACATTTTCTCTTAGCTTTTCTTTATCATTCCAGTCATCAAATCACATTTATGAAACTATTTGAGATCATTCACAACAAATAACGTTCACATTGGTAAATTCATGATTCATAACTTTCTGAGCTCCAGCATGCTGAAGCATGCTAAACCCATGGGCATAAAGTTGCTGACTTGAAAACGGAGTTGGTGTTAAAATGTGCTGATTCCAAAGTCTGATTTGTTAGTGACTATATCCTGCTGACAATCTCAAATGTTGCATTTCTTTATAACCAAATAAGATTCATCCTCATTTAAATCTTGAAGAAATCAGTGCTTCTTGCTTTGTAGAAGAAAAAAAACTGCATAAGCTGTTGCTCTCTCTTATTATAAAGAAAACCCACTTTGGTAAGGTTGTTTTCTGACACAGCTTTCCCAAAGAAGACACGAGGACATAAAGAAGAAGAAAGCCCACTGCTTAAATGCAGGTGAGGCTCTGCTTTGTCTTGGTGTTACCTCCTGTGCCTTCCCTCTGCCACCGAGTGATGGGAGCCAAGGGTTTATCCCCAACGCAACAGAGAACATCTACGTGTAGGCATCACCTCTGTTAAGCTCCTGATGTGAAGAGGGGTGAGCTCCTTCCAGGCTCCAAGCACCGAGCTTGTGGTACTGGGGCTGTAAATACAGTTCCATGTGCTCTCCTGGGAGGAAGCCTCCAGGGCTGCTCATGCTTTACCAGAGGAAAACAAAGAGAAGGAAAAGCCAAGGGTGTGAAATCAACTCTGAAAGGCATTGTGGTGCTTGGGCATCTGAATGACATGGCATGGATGAGCCACCCCTGAGCACAGCTACACAGCCGCAGTAACGACCAGCTCATATGGTGCTTCTAACATACTTGTGGACCATGCAAAGATTTTGGTGTGACCTTGGCAACAGAATGAGAATGTGTTTAGAGGTACCCAAATGGTACATGAAGGAGAAATGATTCCATCTGTGGAGCTGCTGAAGTCCCTCTGTGGACACTTGAGAGCCCCAGTGGGGTTATGCACATGTAGTGCCTGGATGTGCAACAGCTGAGCTGGTGACCCTGGGCTTCCACTGTCTTCAAGTGAGAAATGGGCACTTTGTGGTAGTGATGAATTGTCCCAGAGTGAACTAATAGGCCTTTATCACCCTGAACAGCCTCAGCTGGGGCTCCATCCCCACCCTGTACCTATTTTCCTCTTATCTCTATTTAAGCTCAGCCCAGGGAGGTTGAGGCTTATTAGAGGGCTTCTGGTTTTCAGTTTAGCAGGATTTGTGCACATCTATGGAATCCTTTGATGGTGACCTAGGTTTGCTCATGGATCTGCCTAGGACTTGCTGCACCTGGCCCTGACCATTGGATTGTCTTGACATGACCTCCCTCCTCATAACCAACTTGCCTGATGCTCTGCAGTCTTGGCAGAACTTTGTCCAGGTCTCTGTTCCTGCCCTACCTCTCTTGCTCAGGTACTGTGGGATGGTCCCTGCACACCATGGTGTTCCCCTTTGGCTATGTTTAGATAGATTAGATAGACAACCCCCTGTGGCACTACCCTGACTCCTGCAGAGTAGAACCCATCACCCTCTGCCCTCAACATCCCAACCAGTGCCTTCTGCTCTCGCAGTCCTTCTTCATCTCAACCATTTTTCTGTATGGGCAAGTTAGGAGATAGTCTTCTCAGTGAGAGAAGAAGAAGAATACATCGAACATTATATTCAAGTGGTCGTTAGTCATTCTCTGGTCGTTAGTGCCTTCTCTTTTGTCAAGTATAGTATTAGACTTCTAGTATTTAGTAGATCTTAAGACTTTGTTTTGGAAGTAGCTTTGGCATAATGTTTACCTGCTGGTTTTGTGATAGAGGACTCTAGAGCTGCACTTGACACCAAGGACTTCTGTTTCCCTTCCCTATTCTTTAGGCTTCCAGACTTGGTTTGGAATCATTTCCAAGTCTTGATTTCTTCCTACGAGTGGTTTGTGCCACAAGACCACAGACAATCTGATTTATCTGCTGTGTTTTGTTGCCTGCAGCTTTTTGACCCTTCCTCATGGTCTTTTCAGATGTACACTGGACATTAACTCTGAGCTCATTGCTAGCCGTGTCTAAATGCTCTTCCACAGCCATCAGCATCTCCCGGTTGATAGCTTAAAACCTGCCTTAAGACCTGTTCTGATTTTCAGGGCCTTGTTCCCTTTTTCTGTGCAAGTAGAGGAAATTTCATGAAATTAATTAATGAAGTACATTGTTTTAAGAGGAGAATGGAATTTCTCTCAGCTCTGCTAGGCCCTGCTCCATGATCTCTGAAATGATAACTTTAAGTAAGGTGTATGAAGATGAGATTTGCTAAGTAATTTTTAGCTAGATAAGGCCAGGTTATACGAATACAGTGTTAAATGCTCAGGTCAATAAGGGTGAGATTTTCAGTTGTCTGATATCGGATGTCTCTGTCCTGCCAAGATTGTCAGCATTTCATAATATCGATTCTGGCTCTTTCCTTGACCACAAGGAGAAGCCTCCTTTCCCACACCTCAGAAAATATCTCCTCCACTGCTGCTGTTTGCCAGAGCACACAAAAGAGACTGTTTGCCATCCATAGACTTTCCAAACATAAATAAATTTCCCCTCACAACAGCTACAGGAAAGCTATTTTCCTACACCAGTGTTTTTTGGCTTCTTTCAGACCCAGAAAGCTCCCAGTTAGCATCGATTCTGGGTTCAGGATTGTCTTTCATCTATTGAAACGAGCCACAGGCTTCATTTGGAAGTGAAATGTACCATTTTGTTTTCCTGGTGTGCTTTGGCATGAGCTGGGCATGGAACTGGGGTGTGATGCTTATCTCCAGGTGCAATTCCATTTATCTCACCATTGAAGTAAACTGCACTCCAGATGAATGTAAAACACCACTTAAAATGAATGGGAGGAACCCTGGGTTTGCCCACATTGTACTTAACACTGAGTTGTCTCAGCACAGTTCATCAAGCTGTATTATGAATTATATAGTCTACAATTCCTTCCTTTAAGTGAAATCTATTGTGAAGCTGCAGCCTGGGGAGGGATTCTACTTGATATTCCAAGGTGCAGCTTGAGATCTTGATTCCCACCAGCTTCTTCTCTGTGAAAGGCACAAACAAATGCAAGGAATCTTCTTAAACTGTTTCTCTGACTCTTTTTCAGCAAGCAAATGTAAAACTACACTTCCTCTTCCCTCCCACCCCACCAGCTTTAATAAAGAACTTGCAGGTAACAAGGAGGAATTTTATTGAAGCTGAGGGGCAAGGTGAAGAATCTTGGAAGGAAAATACATATTTGTCAGTGACAAAAGTGATAAACTAATAAAGCTGATTGGTGTTTCCTGTGAGGAAAAGAGGCCTGGGATAATTCAGGGTCATTTCTTCCTACAGACTGGTGACTGCAAAGTGAAATGAAGTTTGAGGTTCCTGCTCCTTTTGGTTTCCTTGCAAGGCAGATGTGATGGTGGGGTCTATTCCTCATTAAATACTGTCATTGACTTTTGTGCAGGAACCGTGGAAGAGCCTACATCAAATCATGAGGATTAGGGGAAAATCCCATTGTCTTAGTGCCCCATATGCATTCTCTCTTGACATGAACCGTGCAATTCCTAGATGCTAGAATTCTCTTATGTTGCCAGTGGTTGAACAACCCCCTCCCGCACTTGACCAGAGCCTCCTTCACCTCCTTGTTCCTCAGGCTGTAGATGAATGGGTTGAGCATGGGGGTGACCACGGCATAGAAGATGGATGCCAGCTTATCCAGGCTCCTGTGGCTAGATGGAGGTTGTAGGTACATGATGAATGCTGACTCATATAACAAGGCAACAGCTGTCAAATGGGAGGCACAAGTCTGGAAGGCTCTGGCCCTGCTGTGTGCTGAGCACATCCTCAGCACTGTGCGGAGGATGGAGATGTAGGAAAGCAAAATGACCACGCTCGTACCCACCACATTGATGGTGACAAAGGCAAAGATGATCATCTCACTGCTGTGGGTGTTGGAGCACACAAGCTTTAGCACAGGGACTGTGTCGCAGAAGAAGTGGTCGATGCGGTTGGGACCACAGAAGGAACCTCCAAACGTGCACCATGTGCAGATGATGGCACTGAGGAAGGCGGATAGGTAGGATGATGCTACCAGCTGCCAGCAGACACGGCTGGAGATGACAGTGATGTAAAGCAGGGGGTGGCAGATAGCAAAGTGCCGGTCGTAGGCCATCATGGCCAGCAGGTGACACTCCACAATAGCAAAGTGTGTAAAGCTTTGCAACTGCATCATGCAGGCAGAGAAAGAAATGGTTTTCTCCTCTGATAACAGGTCTGCCAGCATCCTGGGGGAGACGACTGTGGAATAGCAGATGTCAGTGAAGGCAAAATGGGTGAGGAAGAAGTACATGGGGGTGTGGAGGCTGGGAGACACTCGCACCAATACGATAATGCCAACATTCCCCACCAAAGTGACAATGTAAATCAATAGAAACAAGACAAAAAGAGGGGTCTGTGCACATGAGCTATCTGTAATTCCCACCAGGATGAAGTCAATCTGGGTATTATTTCCTCTCATGACCAGGTGTTACCTGCTGAGGCAAAAGAAAGAGAAACATCACACTGGTTAAAAATGGAGATTCACTTTTGGACCGTATCTAACTACAATCCATCACCATTTTAAGTGCAACGTTTTAGTATATTCTACTATGTAGTCTAACACAAAATATACTTGTTTTATGTTTTTCAGTTGAGGTATTTAGAAAAAACAGGGATTGCTTTGAAGCCACAAATGGCATTTTTGTTTTCTATGCTGGGACACTTTAAACTGTGGATTTATTCAGGCATGTATGTTTTCATGCTTAGGCAAAAGAAAGAGAAACATCACTCTGATTAAGAATAGGGATTTGCTTTTGGACCATATCTAACTCCAAACAATCAACAACTTACCTGCCACATTTTGGTGGAATTAATAGTCTCTACTATTTTTTCTAATCAAAATTAAATGTTTTTGGTTTTCAGTTGAGATATTTAGAAAAGAACAATGAGCATGTTGAAGCAACAAATGGCATTTTTGTTTTTCTATGTTTGGAAACTTAAAACTATGGATTTATTCAGGTTCTTTCGGACTATATTTTACTCCAATCAACGACCAGTTCAACTACCACATTTTAGTATATTCTACCATATTTTCAAAAACAAATGATATGTATTTAATCTTGTTCATTTGAGGTATCTTGAAAAGAACAGGGAGCATGTAGAAGGAACAATTGCCATTTTTGGTTTTTTGATGCTGGGACACTTAAAACTATGGATTTATTCAATCACATGTGTTTTCAAATCAAATAAAAGAATTGGATCTTTATGCACGTTCAGTTTGGAGGCAATTTTTCTCAGAAGACACCTCAGAAGAACCTCATAGGAGCACACGTAAACCTGGAGAAAGTCCCAGTCGCAGTGAAATTCCAGCTTACACATGGATGACCTACAGATATTTTCCCTTGGCTTTTCTTTATCATTCCAGTCTTCAAACCACATTTATCCAACTATTTGAGATCTTCCATAAAAGAGAACATTCACATTGGTAAATTCATGATTTACCCCTTTCTGAGCTTCAGTGCCCTGAAGCATCCTAAACCCATGGGTATTAAGTTGCTTCCTTGAAAACAGAGGTTGTTCAGACAAAATAAGATTCATCCTCATTTAACTCTTGAAGAAATCAGTGCGTCTTGCTTTCACAGCCTATGTGAAAGAAAAACAACCTTCATAAGCAATTACTCTCTCTTATTGTAAAGAAAACCACTTTGGTAAGGCTGGTTTCTGACACACCTTTACCAAAGAAGACAGGAGGACATGAAGAAGAAAGCCCACTGCGAAAATGCAGGTGAGGCTCTGCTTTGTCTTGGCCTTACCTCTTGCGCCTTCCATTTGCCACCGACTGATAGGAGCCAAGGGTTTATCCTCAATGCAACAGAGAACATCTACATACCGGCATCACGTTCTTAAGCTCATGATGTAAAGAGAGGTGAGCTCCTTCCAGGCTCCAAGAGCTGAGCTTGTGGTGCTGGGGCTGTAAATACAGTTCCATATGCTCTCCTGGGAGGAAGCCTCCAGGGCTGCTCATGCTTTACCAGAGGAAAACAAAGAGAAGGAAAAGCCAAGGGTGTGAAATCAACTCTGAAAGGCATTGTGGTGCTTGGGCATCTGAATGACATGGCGCTGATAAGCCACCCCTGAGCACACAGTAGCAGTGATGACCAGCTCATCGGATGCTTCTGACATACTTGTGGGCCACGCAAAGGTTTTGGTGTGACCTTGGCAACAGAATGAGAATGGGTTTAGAGACATTTCAGATCTTGCAGAGGGTCCCCAAATGGGACATGCAGCACCAGTGACTCCATCTATGGAGCTGCTGATGTCCGTCTGAGGACACTTGAGAGTCCATTTTTCTAGCCCCAGTGGGGTTATGCACATGTAGTGCCTGGACGTGCAACAGCTGAGCTGGTGACCCTGGGCTTCCACTGTCTTCAAGAGTGAGAAATGGGCATTTTGAGGTAATGATGAATTGTCCAGGTTGAACTAATAGGCCCTTATCCCCCTGAGCAGTCTGAGCTGGCGCTCCATCCCCACCCTTTTCCTGTTTGGTCCCCATCTCTATTTACCTCAGTCCCGGGAGCTTGAGCTTTGTTAGAGGAGTTCTGATTTCCAGTTTAGCAGGAGTTGTGCACATCTCTGGAATCCTTTGATGATGACCTAGGCTTGCTCATGGACCTTCCTAGCAGTTGCTGGACCTGACCCTGATCCAGGGATTGACTTGATCTGGCTCGGTCTTGTCTTGGACCTGTCTTATCATCACCAACGTTCCTGATGTTTTGGAGTCTTGGCTGAACTTGGCCCAGGTCTCTCTTCCTGACCTACTTCTCTTGCTCAGGTACTGTGGGATGGTCCCTGCACACTATTGTGTTCCCATTAGGTTCTGTTTAAAGAGATGAAAGAGACAAACCCCTGTGGCACTGCCCAGGCTCCTGCAGAGTAGAACCCATCACCCTCTGCACCCAACAGCCCAGCCAGTGCTCACTGCTCTGGCAGTCCCTCGCCATCTAGACCATGTCCCTGCATGGGTAAAGTAGGAGATATTGTTCTCAGTGAGGGAAATAGAGTAATAAGTTGAACATTACATTAATGTATTATTCTCTGGTCGTTAATAACTTCTCTTTTACCAAGTATGATGTTAGTCTTTTATGAGGGGGACCTCTGTTATGTATCTGATGTGGGAAGTTTGTTTCTATAGTCTGGGATTGGTGCATTTTATAGATCCCTTCTCTGCAAAGATTGAAGCAGAATCATGCAACGATGCTCTCATTATAAAACGTGTTTCCGGAACCTCAAGCCTGTTTCTTGTATTGCTGGACTTCACAATTCTGCCTCCCCTGCACATTAGACTGAAGTTCCTCTTGGACATTCACGAAGTTGAATCCACCACATACAAGACAATGGCAATCCAGACCTCTCTTGGGAACGTAGCACCAACTCTGGGTAAACCTTTGAGTATTTCAGTTCTCTCTGTTTTGGAAACTTTATTAAACCCAAGAGGAAATAAGGACATGAAGGGTGGGGTAATTCATCAAGCAGCGATGAGCCCTTCACGTGACACTGCTCATCTAGGCTCCCTTTCCCACTGAAGCTCACATCAGATGATCTTTTTAGGTCCTACTTGGGCTTTCTGTGGCTCTAAGATTCTATATGTATAGTCTAAGCAAAGATATCCAACAAACTAGAAGGAAGAAAAGAAGGTGTGGTGAAGGTTTTCAAGCAAGCTCTCTGATATCAAAGGTCTCTGTCCTGTCAAGCTCTTCAGCATTTAGTTACATCGACTTTGGCTCCTTCATTGACCACAGGTAGAAGTAACTTTCCCACACACCTGAGACATCATTCCTGCCTCATAGCTGTTTTCCAGAGCACACAAAAGAGACTGTTCGCCATCCACATACTTTATAAATGCAAGTTAATTCCCAATCACAACAGCTACAGGAAAGCTATTACCCCACACCAGTGCTTTTTGCCTTCTTTGAAACCCAGACAGCTCTCAGTTATCATCGATTCTGTGTTCAGGATTGTCTTTCACCTATGGAAACGAGCCACAGGCTTCATTTCTAAGTGCAAGACACCATTTGGTTTTCCTGGTGCGCTTTAGCATGAGCTGGGCATGGACATGGGATGTGGGTGCTTATCTCCAGGTGGAATTCCATTTATCTCACAATTGAAGTAAACTGCACTCCAGATGAATGTAAAACACCACTTAAAAGGAGTAGGAGGAAGCTTGGATGGGCCCAAATTGTGCTTAACACTAGGTGGTCTCTAGCCCACTTCATCATCCTGTATTATGAATTATATTGTCTACAATTCCTTCCTCTAAGTGAAATCTGTTTGCAGCTGCAGCCTGGGGAGGGATTCCCCTTGATACTCCAAGGTGCAGCTTGAGATCTTGATTCCCACCAGCTTCTTCTCTTTGAAAGGCACAAACAAATGCAAGGAATGTTTTGAAACCTTTTT
Source organism: Strigops habroptila (assembly GCF_004027225.2). Taxonomy (NCBI): domain Eukaryota; kingdom Metazoa; phylum Chordata; class Aves; order Psittaciformes; family Psittacidae; genus Strigops; species Strigops habroptila. Next base: position 1,619,801 of record NC_046358.1, read on the forward strand.
CTTGCTCTTTTTCAGCAAGCAAACGTAAAACTACACTTAATCTTCCCTCCCAGCCCAGCAGCTTTACTAAAGAACTCGCAGGTAACAGGGAGGAATTTTGTTAGAGCTGAGGGACAAGGTCAAGAACCTTGCAAGAAAAATACATCTCCATCAGTGACAAAAGTGATTGATAAGTGAATAAAGCTGATTGGTGTTTCCTGTGAGGAAAAGAGGCCTAGGATAATTCAGGGTCATTTCTTCCTACAGACTGGTGACTGCAAAGTGAAATGAAGTTTGAGGTTCCTTCCTCTCTTGGTTTCCTTGCAAGGCAGATGTGGTGGTGGGGTCTAGTTCTCATTAAATACTGTCATTGACTTTTGTGCAGGAACCGTGGAAGAACCTACATCAAATCATGGGGATTAGGCAAGTCCCATTTTTTTAGTGCCCCATAGGCTTTCTCTCTTGACATCAGCTGTGCATGTCCTAGATGCTAGAACTCTTTTATGTAGCAAGTGGTTGAACAACCTCCTTCTACAGATGACCAGAGCTCCCTTCACCTCCTTGTTCCTCAGGCTGTAGATGAATGGGTTGAGCATAGGGGTGACTATGGTGTAGAAGATGGAGGCCACCTTATCCAGGCTCCTGTGGCTAGATGAAGGTTGTAGGTACATGAAGAACGTTGCACCATAGAATAAGGCAACAGCTGTCAAATGGGAGCTGCAGGTCTGGAAGGCTCTGGCCCTGCTCTGTGCTGAGCACATCCTCAGCACTGTGCGGAGGATAGAGATGTAGGAGAGCAAAATGACCACGCTTGTACTCACCTTGTTGACAGTGACGAAGGCAAAAATGACCATCTCGCTGGTGTGGGTGTCAGAGCACACGAGCTTCAGCACAGGGAAGATGTCGCAGAAGAAGTGGTCGATGCGGTTGGGACCACAGAAGGAACCTCCAAATGTGCACCATGTGTAGGTGATGGCACTGAGAATGGTGAATAGGTAGGATGATACTACCAGCTGCCAGCAGACACGGCTGGAGATGATGGTCACGTAAAGAAGGGGGTGGCAGATAGCAACGTGCCGGTCATAGGCCATCATGGCCAGCAGGTGACACTCAATAGTAACAAAGGCGGCAAAGGAGATGAACTGCATCATGCAGCCAAAGAAAGAAATGGTTTTCTCCTCTGACAACAGGTCTGCCAGCATCCTGGGGGAGATGACTGTGGAATAGCAGATGTCAGTGAAGGCAAAATGGGTGAGGAAGAAGTACATGGGGGTGTGGAGGCTGGGAGATACTCGCACCAAGACGATAATGCCAACGTTCCCCACCAAAGTGACAATGTAAATCAGTATTAACAAGACAAAAAGAGGGGTCTGCACACATGGGCTGTCTGTAATTCCCACCAGGATGAATTTAGTCTGGGTGTGATTTCCTCCCATGATCAGGTTTAGCTGCTGAGGCAAAAGGAAAGAAAACATCAAACTCATTAGAAACAGAGATTCACTTTTGGATCATTTTTTACTGCAAACATTGACCACTAGAACTGCCACATTTTAGTGTATTCTACTATATTTTCTAACCAAAATTATATATGTTTTATGATTTTTCGTTCTGGTTCCTAGAAATGAACAGGGAGCGCTTTGAAAAAACACAAATGTCTTCTTTGGTTTTCCATGCTGGGACACTTAAAACTATGGAATTATTAAAGCACGTGTGCTTTCAGATTAAAGAACAGAACCATATATTTATCCACTTTCGGTTTGAAGACAAGGTGTGTCAGAAGGCACCTCAGAGGATCCTCACAGGTACGTATGTAAACCTGGAGCAAGAGAAAGTCACAGTCCCAGTGAAATCCCAACTCACACATTAATATCCTCTAGACATTTTCCTTTGGATTTTAATTATCATTTCAGTCTTCAAATCACATTTATCAAAACATTTGAAATTATTCACAACAGATAAAATTCACTTTGGTAAATTCATGATTTATACATTTTTGAGTACGCTAAAACATTCTAAACCCATGGACATTAAGTTGCTTACTTGAAAACTCAGATGATCTTAAAACGTGGTGATTCCAAAGGCTGATTTGTTAGTGACTACGTTCTGCTGACAATCTCAAATGTTGCATTTCTTTATAAGAAAACAAGATTCATCCTCATTTAGCTCTTGAATAAACCAGGGCAACTTGCTTTAGCTGCCTATGTGAAAGAAAAACAACCTGCATAAGCAACTACTCTCTCTTATTGTAAAGATAACCACTTTGGTAAGGCTATTTTCTGACACAGCTTTCCCAAAGAGGACACAAGGACATAAAGAAGAAAAAAGCCCACTGCTTAAATGCAGGTGAGGCTCTGCTTTGTCTTGGTGTTACCTCCTGTGCTTTCCCTCTGCCACCGAGTGATGGGAGCCAAGGGTTTGTCCCCAACGCAGCAGAGAACATCTACACGCCAGCATCACCTCTGTTAAGCATCTGATGTGAAGAGGGGTGAGCTTCTACCAGGCTCCAAGAGCTGAGCTTGTGGTGCTGGGGCTGTAAATATAGTTCCATGTGCTCTCCTGGGAGGAAGCCTCCAGGGCTGCTCATGCTTTACCAGAGGAAAACAAAGAGAAGGAAAAGCCAAGAGTGTGAAATCAACTCTGAAAGGAATTGTGGTGCTTGGGCATCTGAATGACAGGGTGTGGATGAGCCATCCCTGAGCACAGCTACACAGCAGCAGTGATGACCAGCTCATAGGATGCTTCTGACACACTTCTGGACCACACAAGGGTTTCGGCCTGACCTTGGCAATAGAATGAGAATGGGTTTAGAGACATTTCAGATCTTGCAGAGGGTCCCCAAGTGGTGCATGAAGCACAAGTGACTCCACCTGTGGAGCTGCTGAAGTCCCTCTGTGGACACTTGAGAGCCCAGTTTTCCAGCCCCAGTGGGGTTATGCACATGTAGTGCCTGGATGTGCAGCAGCTGAGCTGGTGACTCTGGGCTTCCACTGTCTTCAAGGGTGAGAAATGGTCATTTTCAAGCAGTGATTGTTTGTCCAGGGTAAACCAAGAGGCCTTTATCTCCCTGAGCAGGCTCAGCTGGGGCTTCATCCCCACCCTCTGCCTATTTGACTCCCATCTCTATTTAAGCTCAGACCAGGGAGCTTGAGCTTTGTTATAGAAGTTCTGGTTTTCAGTTTAGCATGAGGTTTGCACATATCTGGAATCCTGTGATGATGACCTAGGCTTGCTCATGGACCCTCTTAGCAATTGCTGGACCTGACCCTGATCCAGGGATTGACTTGATCTGACTCGGTCTGGTCTTGGACCTGTCTTATCATCACCAACGTTCCTGATGCTTTGGAGTCTTGGCTGAACTTGGCCCAGGTCTCTCTTCCTGACCTACTTCTCTTGCTCAGGTACTGTGGGATGGTCCCTGCACACTATTGTGTTCCCATTAGGTTCTGTTTAAAGAGATGAAAGAGACAAACCCCTGTGGCACTGCCCAGGCTCCCGCAGAGTAGAACCCATCACCCTCTGCACCCAACAGCCCAGCCAGTGCTCACTGCTCTGGCAGTCCCTCGCCATCTAGACCATGTCCCTGCATGGGTAAAGTAGGAGATATTGTTCTCAGTGAGGGAAATAGAGTAATAAGTTGAACATTACATTAATGTATTATTCTCTGGTCGTTAATAACTTCTCTTTTACCAAGTATGATGTTAGTCTTTTATGAGGGGGACCTCTGTTATGTATCTGATGTGGGAAGTTTGTTTCTATAGTCTGGGATTGGTGCATTTTATAGATCTCTTCTCTGCAAAGATTGAAGCAGAATCATGCAATGATGCTCTCATTATAAAACATGTTTCCGGACCCCAAGCCTGTTTCTTGTATTGCTGGACTTCACAATTCTGCCTCCCCTGCACGTTAGACTGAAGTTCCTCTTGGACATTCACGAAGTTGAATCCACCACATACAAGACAATGGCAATCCAGACATCTCTTGGGAACGTAGCACCAACTCTGGGTAAACCTTTGAGTATTTCAGTTCTCTCTGTTTTGGAAACTTTATTAAACCCAAGAGGAAATAAGGACATGAAGGGTGGGGTAATTCATCAAGCAGCGATGAGCCCTACACATGACACTGCTCATCTAGGCTCCCTTTCCCACTGAAGCTCACATCAGATGATCTTTTTAGGTCCTACTTGGGCTTTCTGTGGCTCTAAGATTCTATATGTATAGTCTAAGCAAAGATATCCAACAAACTAGAAGGAAGAAAAGAAGGTGTGGTGAAGGTTTTCAAGGAAGCTCTCTGATATCAAAGGTCTCTGTCCTGTCAAGCTCTTCAGTGTTTAGTTACATAGACTCTGGCTCCTTCATTGACCACAGGTAGAAGTAACTTTCCCACACACCTGAGACATCATTCCTGCCTCATAGCTGTTTTCCAGAGCACACAAAAGAGACTGTTTGCCATCCACATACTTTATAAATGCAAGTTAATTCCCAATCACAACAGCTACAGGAAAGCTATTACCCCACACCAGTGCTTTTTCCCTTCTTTGAAACCCAGACAGCTCTCAGTTATCATCGATTCTGTGTTCAGGATTGTCTTTCACCTATGGAAACGAGCCACAGGCTTCATTTGTAAGTGCAAGACACCATTTGGTTTTCCTGGTGTGCTTTAGCATGAGCTGGGCATGGAATTGGGGTGTGATGCTTATCTCCAGGTGCAATTCCATTTATCACACCATTGAAGTAAACTGCACTTCAGATGAATGTAAAACACCACTTAAAAGGAGTAGGAGGAAGCCTGGATGGGCCCAAATTGTGCTTAACACTGGGTTGTCTCAGCCCATTTCATCATTCTGTATTATGAATTATACTGTCTACAATTCCTTCCTTTAAGTGAAATCTGTTTGCAGCTGTAGCCTGGGGAGGGATTCCCCTTGATATTCCAAGGTGCAGCTTGAGATCTTGATTCCCACCAGCTGCTTCTCTTTGAAAGGCACAAAGAAATGCAAGGAATGTTTTGAAACCTTTTTCTTGCTCTTTTTCAGCAAGCAAATGTAAAACTACACTTCCTCTTCCCACCCACCCCAGCAGCTTTACTAAAGAACTCTCAGGTAACAGGGAGGAATTTTATTGGGGCTGAGGGACAAGGTCAAGAACCTTGCAAGAAAAATACATCTCCATCAGTGACAAAAGTGATTGATAAGTGAATAAAGCTGATTGGTGTTTCCTGTGAGGAACAGATGCCTGGGATAATTCAGGGTCATTTCTTCCTACAGACTGGTGACTGCAAAGTGAAATGAAGTTTGAGGTTCCTTCCTCTCTTGGTTTCCTTGCAAGGCAGACGTGATGGAGAGGTCTATTTCTCATTAAATACTGTCATTGACTTTTGTGCAGGAACTGTGGAAGAACCTACATCAAATCATGAGGATTAGGGGAAAATCCCATTGGTTTAGTGCCCCCATAGCTTTCTCACTTGACATTGAACTGTTCAGATCCTAGATTATACAATTCTTTTATGTTGACAGTAGTTGACCAACCTCCTTCCGCCCTTGACCAGAGCTCCCTTCACCTCCTTGTTCCTCAGGCTGTAGATGAATGGATTGAGCATGGGGGTGACCACAATGTAGATGATGGAGACCACCTTATCCAGGCTCCTGTGGCTAGATTTAGGTTGTAGGTACATGAAGAATGCTGACCCATATAACAAGGCAACAGCTATCAAATGGGAGGCACAAGTCTGGAAGGCTCTGGCCCTGCTCTGTGCTGAGCACATCCTCAGCACTGTGCGGAGGATAGAGATGTAGGAGAGCAAAATGACCACACTTGTACCCACCACATTGATCGTGACAAAGGCAAAAATGACCATCTCACTGCTGTGGGTGTCAGAGCACATGAGCTTTAGAACAGGGACTGTGTCGCAGAAGAAGTGGTCAATGTGGTTGGGACCACAGAAGGAACCTCCAAATGTGCACCATGTATAGATGATGGCACTGAGGAAGGCGAATAGGTAGGATGATGCTACCAGCTGCCAGCAGACACGGCTGGAGATGATGGTCACGTAAAGCAGGGGGTGGCAGATAGCAACGTGCCGGTCGTAGGCCATCATGGCCAGGAGGTGACCCTCAGTAGTAGCAAAGAAAGCAAAGGAGAGGAACTGCATCATGCAGGCAGAGAAAGAAATGGTTTTCTCCTCTGATAACAGGTCTGCCAGCATCCTGGGGGAGACGACTGTGGAATAGCAGACATCAATGAAGGCAAAATGTGTGAGGAAGAAGTACATGGGGGTGTGGAGGCTGGGAGACACCCACACCAAGACGATAATGCCAACATTCCCCACCAAAGTGACAATGTAAATCAACAGAAACAAGACAAAAAGAGGGGTCTGTGCACATGGGCTGTCTGTAATTCCCAGCAAGATGAATTTAGTCTGGGTGTGATTTCCTCCCATGACCTGCTGAAGCAAAACGAATAAAAACATCACACTGATTGAAAATGGAGATTCACTTTTGGACCATATTACACTCCAATCAAGAAATAATATAACAGCCACGTTTTGGTGGGATTAATGTATTGCACTATATTTTCTAACCCAAAATTACATGGTTATTTTTTTCATTTCAGTATTTGAATAAGAACAGGAAGCATGTTGTAGCAACAAATGGCATTTTTGGTTTTCTATTGTCGGACACTTAAAATTACGGATTTCATCAGGCACGTGTGTTTTCAGGTTTGAGAAAAGAATCAGATCTTTATTCACTTTCAGTTTGGAGGCTATTTGTGTCAGAAGACACCTCGGAGCAACCTCATAGGAGCGCACATAAACCTGGGGCAAGAGAAAGTCCCAGTCCCAGTGAAATCCCAGCTTACACATGAATGATATACACATTTTGCTTTGGCTTTTAATTATCATTCCAGTCTTGAAATCACATTTATGAAACTATTTGATATCATTCAGAACAGATGACACTCACGTTGCTAAATTCATGATTTATACCTTTCTGAGTTCCAGCATGCTGAAGCATCCCCAACCGATGGGCATTTAGTTGCTTACTTGAAAGCTGAGTTGTTGTTCAAGCATGCTTGCTCCAAAGTCTGATTTGTTAGTGACTATATTCTGCTGACAATCTCAAATGTTGCATTTCTTTATAACAAAGTAAGATTCATCCTCATTTAACTCTTGAAGAAATCAGTGCAACTTGCTTTAGCTGCCTACGTAAAAGAGAAACACCCTGCATAAGCCATTGCTCCCTCTTATTATAAAGAAAACCCACTTTGATAAGGCTGTTTTCTGACACAGCTTTCCCAAAGAGGACACAAGGACATAAAGAAGAAGAAAGCCCACTGCCTAAATGCAGGTGAGGCTCTGCTTTGTCTTGGTGTTACCTCCTGTGCCTTCCTTCTGCCACCGAGTGATGGGAGCCAAGGGTTTATCCCCAACGCAGCAGAGAACATCTACGTGCGGGCATCACCTCTGTTAGGCTCCTGATGTGAAGAGAGGTGAGCTTCTTTCAGGCTCCAAGAGCTGAGCTTGTGGTGCTGGGGCTGTAAATACAGTTCCATGTGCTCTCCTGGGAGGAAGCCTCCAGGGCTGCTCATGCTTTACCAGAGGAAAACAAAGAGAAGGAAAAGCCAAGGGTGTGAAATCAACTCTGAAAGGCATTGTGGTGCTTGGGCATCTGAATGACAGGGCGTGGACGGGCCATCCCTGAGCACAGCTACACAGCAGCAGTGATGACCAGCTCATAGGATGCTTCTGACATACTTGTGGACCATGCAAAGGTTTTGGTGTGACCTTAGCAACAGAATGAGAATGTGTTTAGAGACATCTGAGATCTTGCAGAGGGTCCCCAACTGGTACATGAAGCACAAGTGACTCCATCTGTGGAGCTGCTGATGTCCCTCTGTGGACTCTGGAGAGCCCAGTTTTCCAGCCCCAGTGGGGTTATGCATATGTAGTGCCTGGATGTGCAACAGTTGAGCTGGTGACTCTGGGCTTCCACTGTCTTCAAGGGTGAGAAATGGGCATATTGAGGCAGTCATGAGTTGTTCAGGGTGAAGTAATAGGCCTTTATCTCTCTGAGCAGCCTCAGCTGGGACTCCATCCCCACCTATTTGCCCACCATTTCTTTTTAACCTCAGCCCAGGACATTGCTACTTTTTTGAGTTTTGCAGGAAGAGTTCTGGTTTCCAGTTTAGCAGGAGGTGTGCACAACTCTAGAATCCTTAGATGGAGACCTGTTTTTGCTCATGCATCTCTCTAGCAATTGCTGAACTTGACGCTGACCAGGTCTTTGCTTTGTCTTGTCTTGGCCTTGGACTGCTTCATCATCACCAACGTTTCTGATGCTCTGGAGTCTTGGCAGACCTTGGCCCAGATCTCTTTTCCTGCCCTCCTTCACTTGCTCAGGTACTGTGGGATGGTCCCTGCACACCATGGTGTTCCCATTCGGCTCTCTTTAAAGAGATTAAAGAGACAAAACCCTGTGGCTCTGCCCAGGCTCCTGCAGAGTAGAACCTATCACCCTCTGCACCCAACAGCGCAGCCAGTGCTCACTGCTCTGGCAGTCCCTCTCCATGCAGACCATATCCCTGCATGGGTAAAATAGGAGATAGTCTTCTCAGTGAAGGAAATAGAGCAAGAAATTGAACATTATTTTTAAGTGTTATTTTCTCATTATTAATCTATCCTCTCTTTCCAAATATGATGTTAGAATTATGGTCTTGAGTAAATGGGCAGCACTATGGTTTGGAAATGGGTTTCAAGTCTTAGTATAGACTCATAAATCTGTCCAGCGTGAGTGTTCCTCTAGTTTCAGATGCTGAGGTGTTATCTCTAAGAGATGCTTTTTCTCAATAACCTCACAGCAGTTTCTGTATTCTGGTGTATTCTGCCGTATTCTGCCTCCCAGAAGAAAACCCATCTCAAGGGCTGAGGAAGTAATAGCTCCGGATGTCTAACTTGTGAATTCACTAAAGAAATTCTCCAATTATGCCTGAAGGGGAGAGAAACCAAGATTGACATGGGGCGATGTGCCCAATGAGGCTGCTGGCAGCGTATCCCAGCTATTTAAGATGGCAAGTAATAAATAGCAAAGACAGGAGCCACTGGGAGATACACCCATGTATGGACACCCAACGCCAAGAGGAATTGAACAGAGGAGAAAAGGAGACTTGAAGGATTTAGTTCACTGAAGCTCTGATTTATAAAGCAAACCAAGAGGTGGGAAAATAAATTTTTTCTCAAGACAGAGATGATTCTGTGTAGTACAGCCATTGCAGATCCACACATTCTGTCCATGTCTGCATATGTCACTCTACTTGTAAGACCAGTTTTACATATTTTACTTAATTTGTATTCCTCTGTCATACGTATTTATATTTACACACATACCCACATATTACACATATAGGAACTTAGGGACAAAGTCAAGAGTCTTGCAAGGAAAATACATCTTTATCAGTGACAAAAGTGATAAATAAAATGAAGCTGTTTGGTGTTTCCTGTGAGGAAAAGAGGCCTGGGGTAATTCAGGGTCATTTCATCCTACAGGCTGGTGACTGCAAAGCGAAATGAAGTTTGAGGTTCCTCTCCTCTTGGTTTCCTTGCAAGACAGAAGTGATGGCGAGGTCTATTTCTCATTAAATACTGTCATTGACATTTGTGCAGGAACTGTGGAAGAACCTACATCAAATCATGAGGATTAGGGGAAAATCTTGTTGTTTTAGGGCCCCATAGGCTTTCTCACTTGAGATGGGCTGTTCATGTCCTGGATGATACCACTCTTTTATGTTACAAGCAGATGAACAACCTCCTCCCACACTTCACCAAAGCCCCCTTCACTTCCTTGTTCCTCAGGCTGTAGATGAATGGGTTGAGCATGGGGGTGACCACAGTGTAGATGATGGAGACCATCTTATCCAGGCTCCTGTGGCTAGATGGAGGTTGTAGGTACATGAAGAATGCTGTCCCAAAAAACAGGGCAACAGCCATCAAATGGGAGGCACAAGTCTGGAAGGCTCTGGCTCTGCTCTGTGCTGAGCACATCCTCAGCACTGTGCGGAGGATGGAGATGTAGGAGAGCAAAATGACCACGCTCGTACCCACCTCATTGATGGAGACGAAGGCAAAGATGGTCATCTCACTGCTGTGGGTGTCAGAGCACACGAGCTTTAGCAGAGGCACGGCGTCGCAGAAGAAGTGGTTGATGCGGTTGGGACCACAGAAGGAACCTCCAAACGTGCACCATGTGTAGATGATGGCACTGAGGAAGGCGAATAGGTAGGATGATGCTACCAGCTGCCAGCAGACACGGCTGGAGATGACGGTCATGTAAAGCAGGGGGTGGCAGATAGCAACGTGCCGGTCGTAGGCCATCATGGCCAGCAGGTGACACTCAATAGTAGCAAAGAAAGTTAAGGTGAAGAACTGCATCATGCAGGCAGAGAAAGAAATGGTTTTCCCCTCTGATGACAGGTCTGCCAGCATCCTGGGGGAGACGACTGTGGAATAGCAGACATCAATGAAGGCAAAATGGGTGAGGAAGAAGTACATGGGGGTGTGGAGGCTGGGAGACACCCGCACCAAGACGATAATGCCAACATTCCCCACCAAAGTGACAATGTAAATCAATAGAAACAAGACAAAAAGAGGGGTCTGTGCACATGGGCTGTCTGTAATTCCCAACAGGATGAATTTAGTCTGGGTGTGATTTCTTCCCATGACCTGCTGAGGCAAAAGGAAGAGAAACATCACACTGATTACAAGTAGAAATTCACTTTTGGACCATATTACACTCCAATCAATAAACAATTGAACTGCCATGTTTTGGTGGAGTTAATGTATTGTACTATATTTTCTAACCCAAAATGATATGATTTTTGATTTCCAGTTCAGCTATTCAAAAAAGAACCAGGACCGCGTTGAAGAAACAAATGGCATTTTTGTTTTTCTATTGTGGGACACTTAAAATTATGGATTTCATCAAGCACGTGTGTTTTCAGGTTTGAGAAAAGAATCACATCTTTATTCATTTTCAGTTTGGGGGCGATTTGTGTCGGAAGTCTCCTCAGAAGAACCTCACAGGAGCACACGTAAACCTGGAGCAAGAGAAAGTCCCAGTCCCAGTGAAATCCCAGCTTACACATGAATGACCACCAGACATTTACCTTGGCTTTTAATTATCATTCTAATCAACAAATCACATTTATGAAACTATTTGAGATCATTGAGAACAGATAACATTCACATTGGTAAATTCATGATTTTTAACTTTCTGAGTTCCAGCAAGCTGAGGCATCCTAAACCCATGGATATTAAGGTGCTTATTCGAAAGCCGAGTTGATGTTAAAACGTGCTGATTCCAAAGGCTAATTTGTTAGTGACTATATTCTGCTGACAATCTCAAATGTTGCATTTCTTTATAACAAAATAAGATTCATCCTCATTTAACTCTTGAAGAAATCAGTGCATCTTGCTTTAGCTGCCTGTGTAAAAGAGAAGCAACCTGTATCAGCCACTGCTCCCTCTTAGTATAAAGAAACCCACTTTGGTAAGGCTGTTTTCCGGCACAGCCTTACCAAAATGACACAAGGACATAAAGAAGAAGAAAGCCCACTGCCTAAATACAGATGAGGCTCTGCTTTGTCTTGGTGTTACCTCCTGTGCCTTCCCTCTGCCACCGAGTGATGGGAGCCAAGGGCTTATCCCCAACGCAACAGAGAACATCTACGTGCCGGCACCACCCCTGTTAAGCACCTGATGTGAAGAGAGGTGAGCTTCTTTCAGGCTCCAAGAGCTGAGCTTGTGGTGCTGGGGCTGTAAATACAGTTCCATGTGCTCTCCTGGGAGGAAGCCTCCAGGGCTGCTCATGCTTTACCAGAGGAAAACAAAGAGAAGGAAAAGCCAAGGGTGTGAAATCAACTCTGAAAGGCATTGTGGTGCTTGGGCATCTGAATGACATGGCGCTGATGAGCCATCCCTGAACACAGCTACACAGCAGCAGTGATGACCAGCTCATCGGATGCTTCTAACATAATTGTGGACCATGCAACGGTTTTGGTGTGACCTTGGCAACAGAATGAGAATGGGTTTAGAGACATTTCAGATCTTGCAGAGGGTTCCCAGGTGGTACATGAAGCAGCAGTGACTCCATCTGTGGAGCTGCTGATGTCCCTCTGTGGACACTTGAGAGCCCAGTTTTCCAGCCCCAGTGGGGTTATGCACATGTAGTGCCTGGATGTGCAACAGCTGAGCTGGTGACTCTGGGCTTCCACTGTCTTCAAGAGTGAGAAATGGGCATTTTCAGGCAGTGATTGTTTGTCCAGGGTAAACTTAGAGGCCTTTATCCCCCTGAGCAGGCTCAGCTGGGGCTTCATCCCCACCCTCTGCCTATTTGCCCCCCATCTCTATTTCAGCTCAGACCAGGGAGCTTAAGCTTTGTTACATGAGTTCTGGTTTCCAATTTAGCAGGAGTTTTACATATCTATGGCATTCTTTATGGTGATCTGGGCTAGATCATGGATGTGTTTAGCAATTGCTGGACTTGATGCTGACCAGGGGATTGACTTAGCTTGGTCTTGGATCTGCCTCGTCATCACCAACTTGCCTGATGCCCTGGAGTCTCGGCTGAACTTGGCCCAGGTCTCTCTTCCTGCCCTCCTGCTCTTGTTCAGGTACTGTGGGATGGTCCTTGCACACCATGGTGTTCCCTTTTGGCTCTCTTTAAAGAGATTAAAGAGGCAAACCCCTGTGGCACTGCCCAGGCTCCTGCAGAGTAGAACCCATCACCCTCTGCACCCAACAGCACAGCCAGTGCTCACTGCTCTGGCAGTCCCTCTCCATCCAGACCATGTCCCTGCATAGATAAAATAAGAGATATTCTTCTCACTGAGCGAAATAGGGTAGTAAGTTGGACGTTTTATTCCAGTACTATTCTCTGGTCATTAGCTCTTTCTCTTTTACCAAGTATGATATTAGATTTTTATGGAGAGGAGCTCTGTTATGTATCTGATGTGGGAAGTTTGTTTCTATAGTCAGGGGTTGGTGCATTTTCTAGATCCCTTCTCTGTAGAGATTGAAGCAGAATCATGCAACAATGCTCTCATTGTAAAATGTATTTCCAGAACCTCAAGCCTGTTTCTTGTATTGCTGGAATTCACAAATCTCCCTCCCTGTACGTTAGACTGAGGATCCTCTTGGCGGTTCCCTGAGTTGGATCCACCACATACAAGACGATGGCCATCCAGACCTCTCTTAGGAACATGACACCAACTCTGGGTAAACCTTTGGGTATTTCAGTTGTTTCTGCTTTGGAAACTTTATTAAACCCAAGAGGAAATAAGGACATCAGAGTGGCGTAACCCATCAAGCAGAGATGAGCCCTACACATGACACTTGTCATCTAGGCTCTGTTTCCCACAAAAGCTTGGACCAGATGATATTTTGAGGCTCAACTTGGGCTTTCTGTCGCACCATGATTCTATACGTATAGTCTAAGCAATGATATCCAACAAACTAGAAGGAAGAAAAGAAGGTGTGGTGAAGGTTTTCAAGGATGCTCTCCGAAATCAAAGGTCTCTGTCCTGCCAAGCATTTTAACATTTAATGGCGTCTATCCTGGCTCCTCCATTGGCCACAGGTAGAAACCACTTATCCCCCAGACCTAAGTCAACATCTTCTCTCTCGCTGCTCTTTGCAGAACACACAAAAGAGACTGTTCACCATCCATATAGTTTCCCTATGTAAGTAAATTCCCACTCACAACAGCTACAGGAAAGATATTTCCCCACACCAGTGTGTTTTGGCTTCTTTCAGACCCAGACAGCTCTCAGTTAACATCGCTTCTGTGTTCAGGATTGTCTTTCACCTATGGAAACGAGCCACAGGCTTCATTTGTAAGTGCAAGACACATTTGGTTTTCCTGGTGCTCTTAAGCATGGGCTGGGCATGGACATGGGATGTGGGTGCTTATCTCCAGGTGCAGTTCCATTTATCTCATCATTGAAGTAAACTGCACTCCAGATGAATGTAAAACACCACTTAAAATGAATGGGAGGAGCCCTGGATGTGCCCACATTGTCCTTAACACTGGGTGGTCTCAGCCCACTTCATCATCCTGTATTATGAATTATACTGTCTACAATTCCTTCCTTTAAGTGAAATCTGTTTGCAGCTGCAGCCTGGGGAGGGATTCTACTTGATGTTCCAAGGTGCAGCTTGAGATCTTGATTCCCACCAGCTTCTTCTCTTTGAAAGGCACAAACAAATGCAAGGAATCTGTCACTTTTTTTCAGCAAGCAAATTAAAACTACATTTCCTCTTCCCTCCCACCCCAGCAGCTTTAATAAAGAACTCGCAGGTAACAGAGAGGAATTTTATTGGAGCTGAGGGGCAAGGTCAAGAATCTTGCAAGAAAAATACATCTCCATCAGTGACAAAAGTGATTGATAAGTGAATAAAGCTGATTGGTGTTTCCTGTGAGGAAAAGAGGCCTGGGATAATTCAGGATCATTTCATCCTACAGGCTGGTGACTGCAAAGTGAAATGAAGTTTGAGGTTCCTTCCTCTCTTGGTTTCCTTGCAAGGCAGATGTGATGGTGGGGTCTATTCCTCATTAAATACTGTCATTGGCTCTTGTGCAGGAACTGTGGAAGAACCTACATCAAATCATGAGGATTAGGGGAAAATCCCATTGTTTTAGCACCCCATAGGCTTTCTCTCTTGACATCAACCATGCATGTCCTAGCTGCTAGAACTCTCTTATGTTGCCAGTGGTTGAACAACCTCCTCCAGTAATTGACCAGAGCCCCTTTCACTTCCTTGTTCCTCAGGCTGTAGATGAATGGGTTGAGCATGGGGGTGACCACGGCGTAGATGATGGATGCCACCTTATCCAGGCTGCTGTGGCTAGATGGAGGTTGTAGGTACATGAAGAATCCTGATCCAAAGAATAAGGCAACAGCCATCAAATGGGAAGCGCAGGTCTGAAAGGCTCTGGCCCTGCTCTGTGCTGAGCACATCCTCAGCACTGTGCAGAGGATAGAGATGTAGGAGAGAAAAATGACCACACTCATACCAACTACGTTGATGGTGAGGAAGGCAAAGATGACGATCTCGCTGCTGTGGGTGTCAGAGCACACGAGCTTTAGCACAGGGAAGATGTCGCAGAAGAAGTGGTCGATGCGGTTGGGACCGCAGAAAGAACCTCCAAATGTGCACCATGTGCAGATGGTAGCAGTGATGAAGGCAAATAGGTAGGATGATGCTACCAGCTGCCAGCAGACATGGCTGGAGATGACCGTGATGTAAAGCAGGGGGTGGCAGATAGCAATGTGCCGGTCATAGGCCATTATGGCCAGAAGGTGACACTCGGTAGTGCCAAAGAAAAGAAAAGTCAAGAACTGCATCATGCAGGCAGAGAAAGAAATGGTTTTCTCCTCTGATAACAGGTCTGCCAGCATCCTGGGGGAGATGACTGTGGAATAGCAGACATCAATGAAGGCAAAATGGGTGAGGAAGAAGTACATGGGGGTGTGGAGGCTGGGAGACACCCGCACCAAGAAGATAATGCCAACATTCCCCACCAAAGTGACAGTGTAAATCAGCATTAACAAGGCAAAAAGAGGGGCCTGCGCACATGGGCTGTCTGTAATTCCCACCAGGATGAATTTAGTCTGGGTGTGATTTCCTCCCATGATCAGGTTTAGCTGCTGAGGCAAAAGGAAGGAAAACATCAAACTCATTAAAAACAGAGATTCACTTTTGGACCATTTTTTACTGCAGTCATTGACCACTAGAACTGCCACATTTCAGTATGTTCTACTATATTTTCTAACCAAAATTATATATGTTTTATGATTTTTGGTTCTGGTTCTTAGGAAAGAACAGGGAGCACTTTGAAACAACACAAACGTCTTCTTTGGTTTTCTATGCTGGGACACTTAAAACTATGGAATTATTAAAGCACATGTGTTTTCAGATTAAAGAATCAGATCTTTATCCACTTTCAGTTTGAAGACAAGGTGTGTCAGAAGGCACCTCAGAGGATCCTCACAGGAACGTGTGTAAGCCTGGAGCAAGAGAAAGCCCCAGTCCCAGTGAAATCCCAGCTCACACATTAATATCCTCTAGACATTTTCCTTTGGATTTTAATTATCATTTCAGTCTTCAAAACACATTTATCAAAATATTTGAAATTATTCACAACAGATAAAATTCACTTTGGTAAATTCACGCTTTATACATTTTTGAGTACGCTAAAACATTCTAAACCCATGGACATTAAGCTGCTTACTTGAAAAGAAAGTTGATGTTAAAACGTGCTGATTCCAAAGGCTGATTTGTGAGTGACAACGTTCTGCTGACAATCTCAAATGTTGCATTTCTTTATAAGAAAACAAGATTCATCCTCATTTAACTCTTGAAGAAGTCGGTGCATCTTGCTTTAGCTGCCTACGTAAAAGAGAAACAACCTGCATAGGCCACTGCTCGCTCTTATTATAAAGAAAACCCACTTTGGTAAGGCTGTTTTCTGACACAGCTTTCCCAAAGAGGACACGAGGACATAAAGAAGATGAAAGCCCACTGCCTAAAAGCAAGTGAGGCTCTGCTTTGTCTTGGTGTTACCTCCTGTGCCTTCCCTCTGCCACCGAGTGATGGGAGCCAAGGGCTTATCCCCAACGCAACAGAGAACATCTACATGCGGGCATCACCTCTGTTAAGCATCTGATGTGAAGGGGGGTGAGCTCCTTCCAGGCTCCAAGAGCTGAGCTTGTGGTGCTGGGGCTGTAAATACAGTTCCATGTGCTCTCCTGGGAGGAAGCCTCCAGGGCTGCTCATGCTTTACCAGAGGAAAACAAAGAGAAGGAAAAGCCAAGGGTGTGAATTCAACTCTGAAAGGCATTGTGGTGCTTGGGCATCTGAATGACAGGGTGTGGATGAGCCACCCCTGAGCACAGCTACACAGCAGCAGTGATGACCATTTCATAAGATGTTTCTGACATACTTGTGGACCACACAAGGGTTTTGGCCTGACCTTGGCAACAGAATGAGAATGGGTTTAGAGACATTTGAGGTGTTGCAGAGAGGGTCCCCAAGTGGTACATGAAGCACAAGTGACTCCACCTGTGGAGCTGCTGATGTCCCTCTATGGACACTTGAGAGCCCAGTTTTCCAGCCCCAGTGGGGTTATGCACATGTAGTGCCTGGATGTGCAGCAGCTGAGCTGGTGACTCTGGGCTTCCACTGTCTTCAAGAGTGAGAAATGGGTATTTTCAAGCAGTGATTGTTTGTCCAGGGTAAACTTAGAGGCCTTTATCCCCCTGAGCAGGCTCAGCTGGGGCTTCATCCCCACCCTCTGCCTATTTGCCCCCATCTCTACTTAAGCTCAGACCAGGGAGCTTGAGCTTTGTTATAGAAGTTCTGGTTTTCAGTTTAGCATGAGGTTTGCACATATCTGGAATCCTGTGATGATGACCTAGGCTTGCTCATGGACCCTCTTAGCAATTGCTGGACCTGACCCTGATCCAGGGATTGACTTGATCTGACTCCGTCTGGTCTTGGACCTGTCTTATCATCACCAACGTTCCTGATGTTTTGGAGTCTTGGCTGAACTTGGCCCAGGTCTCTCTTCCTGACCTACTTCTCTTGCTCAGGTACTGTGGGATGGTCCCTGCACACTATTGTGTTCCCATTAGGTTCTGTTTAAAGAGATGAAAGAGACAAACCCCTGTGGCACTGCCCAGGCTCCTGCAGAGTAGAACCCATCACCCTCTGCACCCAACAGTCCAGCCAGTGCTCACTGCTCTGGCAGTCCCTCGCCATCTAGACCATGTCCCTGCACTGATAAAGTAGGAGATATTGTTCTCAGTGAGGGAAATAGAGTAATAAGTTGAACATTACATTAATGTATTATTCTCTGGTCGTTAATAACTTCTCTTTTACCAAGTATGATGTTAGTCTTTTATGAGGGGGACCTCTGTTATGTATCTGATGTGGGAAGTTTGTTTCTATAGTCAGGGATTGGTGCATTTTATAGATCCCTTCTCTGCAAAGATTGAAGCAGAATCATGCAACGGTGCTCTCATTATAAAACGTGTTTCCGGACCCCAAGCCTGTTTCTTGTATTGCTGGACTTCACAATTCTGCCTCCCCTGCACGTTAGACTGAAGTTCCTCTTGGACATTCACGAAGTTGAATCTACCACATACAAGACAATGGCAATCCAGACCTCTCTTGGGAACGTAGCACCAACTCTGGGTAAACCTTTGAGTATTTCAGTTCTCTCTGTTTTGGAAACTTTATTAAACCCAAGAGGAAATAAGGACATGAAGGGTGGGGTAATTCATCAAGCAGCGATGAGCCCTACACATGACACTGCTCATCTAGGCTCCCTTTCCCACTGAAGCTCACATCAGATGATCTTTTTAGGTCCTACTTGGGCTTTCTGTGGCTCTAAGATTCTATATGTATAGTCTAAGCAAAGATATCCAACAAACTAGAAGGAAGAAAAGCAGGTGTGGTGAAGGTTTTCAAGGAAGCTCTCTGATATCAAAGGTCTCTGTCCTGTCAAGCTCTTCAGCATTTAGTTACATCGACTTTGGCTCCTTCATTGACCACAGGTAGAAGTAACTTTCCCACACACCTGAGACATCATTCCTGCCTCATAGCTGTTTTCCAGAGCACACAAAAGAGACCGTTTGCCATCCACATACTTTATAAATGCAAGTTAATTCCCAATCACAACAGCTACAGGAAAGCTATTACCCCACACCAGTGTGTTTTGACTTCTTTGAAACCCAGACAGCTCTCAGTTAACATCGATTCTGTGTTCAGGATTGTCTTTCACCTATGGAAACGAGCCACAGGCTTCATTTCTAAGTGCAAGACACCATTTGGTTTTCCTGGTGTGCTTTGGCATGAGCTGGGCATGGAACTGGGGTGTGATGCTTATCTCCAGGTGCAATTCCATTTATCACACCATTGAAGTAAACTGCACTCCTGTCCTGGGTTCAGCTATAGCAGTCATTTTTCTCCTGCTTAGTAGCTGGTGCAGTGCTGTGTTTTTTAACTTTCAGCCTGGGAACAACGCTGATAACACCGATGTTTTTAGTTGTTGCTAAGTAATGTTTATTCCAACCAAGGACTTTCTCAGTCTCATGCTTTGCCAGGGAGGAGGGGAAGCCGGGAGGAAGCAGAGACAGGACACCTGACCCAAACTAGCCAAAGGGGTATTCCATACCACAGCACGTCATGCCCAGTATATAAACCGGGGGGAGTTACCCGGAAGGCCAAGATCACTGCTCGGGTCGGGCTGGGTATCGGTCGGCGGGTGGTGAGCAATTGTATCCTCTCCCCTTGTTATTTCACTAATCGTTATTATCATTGGTGGTAGCAGTAGTGGTTTTGTGTTATACCTTAGTTGCATGACTGCTCTTATCTCAACCCGTGGGAGTTACACTCTTCCCATTCTCCTCCCCATCCCTCCGGGAGCGGGGGGAGGAAGAAGGGGGTGGGGGGGAGTGAGCGAGCGGCTGTGTGGTTCTGAGTTACCGGCTGGGCTCAAACCACGACAACTCCAGATGAATGTAAAACACCACTTAAAAGGAGTAGGAGGAAGCCTGGATGGGCCCAAATTGTGCTTAACACTGGGTGGTCTCAGCCCATTTCATCATCCTGTATTATGAATTATACTGTCTACAATTCCTTCCTTTAAGTGAAATCTGTTTGCAGCTGTAGCCTGGGGAGGGATTCCCCTTGATATTCCAAGGTGCAGCTTGAGATCTTGATTCCCACCAGCTTCTTCTCTTTGAAAGGCACAAAGAAATGCAAGGAATGTTTTGAAACCTTTTTCTTGCTCTTTTTCAGGAAGCAAATGTAAAACTACACTTAGTCTTCCCTCCCACCCCAGCAGCTTTACTAAAGAACTCACAGGTAACGGGGAAGAATTTTATTGGAGCTGAGGGACAAGTTCAAGAATCTTGCAAGAAAAATACATATTTGTCAGTGAGAAAAGTGATAAATGAATAAAACTGATTGGTGTTTCCTGTGAGGAAAAGAGGCCTGGGATAATTCAGGGTCATTTCTTCCTACAGACTGGTGACTGCAAAGTGAAATGAAGTTTGAGGTTCCTGCTCCTTGTGGTTTCCTTGCAAGGCAGATGTGATGGTGGGGTCTATTCCTCATTAAATACTGTCATTGACTTTTGTGCAGGAACCGTGGAAGAGCCTACATCAAATCATGAGGATTAGGGGAAAATCCCATTGGTTTAGTGCCCCATAGGCTTTCTCACTTGACATTAAACTGTTCAGATCCTAGATGATACAATTCTTTTATGTTGACAGCAGTTGAACAACCTCCTTCTGCACTTGACCAGAGCTCCCTTCACCTCCTTGTTCCTCAGGCTGTAGATGAATGGGTTGAGCATGGGGGTGACCACAATGTAGATGATGGATGCCAGCTTATCCAGGCTCCTGTGGCTAGATTTAGGTTGTAGGTACATGAAGAATGCTGACCCATATAACAAGGCAACAGCTGTCAAATGGGAGGCACAAGTTTGGAAGGCTCTGGCCCTGCTCTGTGCTGAGCACATCCTCAGCACTGTGTGGAGGATAGAGATGTAGGAGAGCAAAATGATCACGCTCGTACCCACCACATTGATGGTGACGAAGGCAAAAATGACCATCTCACTGGTGTGGGTGTCAGAGCACACGAGCTTTAGCACAGGAACTTCATCACAGAAGAAGTGGTCGATGCGGTTGGGACCACAGAAGGAACCTCCAAACGTGCACCATGTGCAGATGATGGCACTGAGGAAGGCGAATAGGTAGGATGATGCTACCAGCTGCCAGCAGACGCGGCTGGAGATGATGGTCACATAAAGCAGGGGATGGCAGATAGCAACGTGCCGGTCGTAGGCCATCATGGCCAGCAGGTGACTCTCAATAACACCAAAGAAAGCAAAGGAGAGGAACTGCATCATGCAGGCAGAGAAAGAAATGGTTTTCTCCTCTGACAACAGGTCTGCCAGCATCCTGGGGGAGATGACTGTGGAATAGCAGATGTCAGTGAAGGCAAAATGGGTGAGGAAGAAGTACATGGGGGTGTGGAGGCTGGGAGACACCCGCACCAAGAAGATAATGCCAACATTCCCCACCAAAGTGACAATGTAAATCAATAGAAACAAGACAAAAGAGTGGTTTTCCTGGTGTGCTTTAGCATGAGCTGGGCATGGACATGGGATGTGGGTGCTTATCTCCAGGTGCAATTCCATTTATCACACCATTGAAGTAAACTGCACTTCAGATGAATGTAAAACACCACTTAAAAGGAGTAGGAGGAAGCCTGGATGGGCCCAAATTGTCCTTAACACTAGGTGGTCTCTAGCCCACTTCATCATTCTGTATTATGAATTATATTGTCTACAATTCCTTCCTCTAAGTGAAATCTGTTTGCAGCTGCAGCCTGGGGAGGGATTCCCCTTGATATTCCAAGGTGCAGCTTGAGATCTTGATTCCCACCAGCTGCTTCTCTTTGAAAGGCACAAAGAAATGCAAGGAATGTTTTGAAACCTTTTTCTTGCTCTTTTTCAGGAAGCAAATGTAAAACTACACTTAATCTTCCCTCCCACCCCAGCAGCTTTTCTAAAGAACTCGCAGGTAACAGGGAGGAATTTTGTTAGAGCTGAGGGACAAGGTCAAGAACCTTGCAAGAAAAATACATCTCCATCAGTGACAAAAGTGATTGATAAGTGAATAAAGCTGATTGGTGTTTCCTGTGAGGAAAAGAGGCCTGGGATAATTCAGGGTCATTTCTTCCTACAGGCTGGTGACTGCAAAGTGAAATGAAGTTTGAGGTTCCTTCCTCTCTTGGTTTCCTTGCAAGGCAGATGTGATGGTGGGGTCTAGTTCTCATTAAATACTGTCATTGACTTTTGTGCAGGAACTGTGGAAGAACCTACATCAAATCATGAGGATTAGGGAAGTCCCATTTTTTTAGTGCCCCATAGGCTTTCTCTCTTGACATCAGCTGTGCATGTCCTAGATGCTAGAACTCTTTTATGTAGCAAGTGGTTGAACAACCTCCTTCTACAGTTAACCAGAGCTCCCTTCACCTCCTTGTTCCTCAGGCTGTAGATGAATGGGTTGAGCATAGGGGTGACTATGGTGTAGAAGATGGAGGCCACCTTATCCAGGCTCCTGTGGCTAGATGAAGGTTGTAGGTACATGAAGAACGTTGCACCATAGAATAAGGCAACAGCTGTCAAATGGGAGCTGCAGGTCTGGAAGGCTCTGGCCCTGCTCTGTGCTGAGCACATCCTCAGCACTGTGCGGAGGATAGAGATGTAGGAGAGCAAAATGACCACGCTTGTACTCACCTTGTTGACAGTGACGAAGGCAAAAATGACCATCTCGCTGGTGTGGGTGTCAGAGCACACGAGCTTCAGCACAGGGAAGATGTCGCAGAAGAAGTGGTCGATGCGGTTGGGACCACAGAAGGAACCTCCAAATGTGCACCATGTGTAGGTGATGGCACTGAGAATGGTGAATAGGTAGGATGATGCTACCAGCTGCCAGCAGACGCGGCTGGAGATGATGGTCACGTAAAGCAGGGGGTGGCAGATAGCAAAGTGCCGGTCATAGGCCATCATGGCCAGCAGGTGACACTCAATAGTAACAAAGGTGGCAAAGGAGATGAACTGCATCATGCAGCCAAAGAAAGAAATGGTTTTCTCCTCTGATAACAGGTCTGCCAGCATCCTGGGGGAGATGACTGTGGAATAGCAGATGTCAGTGAAGGCAAAATGGGTGAGGAAGAAGTACATGGGGGTGTGGAGGCTGGGAGATACTCGCACCAAGACGATAATGCCAACATTCCCCACCAAAGTGACAGTGTAAATCAGTATTAACAAGACAAAAAGAGGGGTCTGCACACATGGGCTGTCTGTAATTCCCACCAGGATGAATTTAGTCTGGGTGTGATTTCCTCCCATGATCAGGTTTAGCTGCTGAGGCAAAAGGAAAGAAAACATCAAACTCATTAGAAACAGAGATTCACTTTTGGATCATTTTTTACTGCAAACATTGACCACTAGAACTGCCACATTTTAGTATTTTCTACTATATTTTCTAACCAAAATTATATATGTTTTATGATTTTTCCTTCTGGTTCCTAGAAATGAACAGGGAGCGCTTTGAAAAAACACAAATGTCTTATTTGGTTTTCTATGCTGGGACACTTAAAACTATGGAATTATTAAAGCACGTGTGCTTTCAGATTAAAGAAAAGAACCATATATTTATCCACTTTCGGTTTGAAGACACGGTGTGTTAGAAGGCACCTCAGAGGATCCTCACAGGTACGTATGTAAACCTGGAGCAAGAGAAAGTCCCAGTCCCAGTGAAATCCCAACTCACACATTAATATCCTCTAGACATTTTCCTTTGGATTTTAATTATCATTTCAGTCTTCAAATCACATTTATCAAAATATTTGAAATTATTCACAAGAGATAAAATTCACTTTGGTAAATTCATGATTTATGCATTTTTGAGTACGCTAAAACATTCTAAACCCATGGACATTAAGTTGCTTACTTGAAAACTCAGATGATCTTAAAACGTGGTGATTCCAAAGGCTGATTTGTTAGTGACTACGTTCTGCTGACAATCTCAAATGTTGCATTTCTTTATAAGAAAACAAGATTCATCCTCATTTAGCTCTTGAATAAACCAGGGCAACTTGCTTTAGCTGCCTATGTGAAAGAAAAACAACCTGCATAAGCAACTACTCTCTCTTATTGTAAAGATAACCACTTTGGTAAGGCTATTTTCTGACACAGCTTTCCCAAAGAGGACACAAGGACATAAAGAAGAAGAAAGCCCACTGCCTAAATGCAGGTGAGGCTCTGCTTTGTCTTGGTGTTACCTCCTGTGCTTTCCCTCTGCCACTGAGTGATGGGAGCCAAGGGTTTGTCCCCAACGCAGCAGAGAACATCTACACGCCAGCATCACCTCTGTTAAGCATCTGATGTGAAGAGGGGTGAGCTTCTACCAGGCTCCAAGAGCTGAGCTTGTGGTGCTGGGGCTGTAAATATAGTTCCATGTGCTCTCCTGGGAGGAAGCCTCCAGGGCTGCTCATGCTTTACCAGAGGAAAACAAAGAGAAGGAAAAGCCAAGAGTGTGAAATCAACTCTGAAAGGAATTGTGGTGCTTGGGCATCTGAATGACAGGGTATGGATGAGCCATCCCTGAGCACAGCTACACAGCAGCAGTGATGACCAGCTCATAGGATGCTTCTGACATGCTTGTGGACCATACAAGGGTTTCGGCCTGACCTTGGCAACAGAATGAGAATGGGTTTAGAGACATTTCAGATCTTGCAGAGGGTCCCCAAGTGGTACATGAAGCACAAGTGACTCCACCTGTGGAGCTGCTGATGTCCCTCTGTGGACACTTGAGAGCCCAGTTTTCCAGCCCCAGTGGGGTTATGCACATGTAGTGCCTGGATGTGCAACAGGTGAGCTGGTGACTCTGGGCTTCCACTGTCTTCAAGGGTGAGAAATGGGCATTTTCAAGCAGTGATTGTTTGTCCAGGGTAAACCAAGAGGCCTTTATCTCCCTGAGCAGGCTCAGCTGGGGCTTCATCCCCACCCTCTGCCTATTTGACCCCCATCTCTATTTAAGCTCAGACCAGGGAGCTTGAGCTTTGTTATAGAAGTTCTGGTTTTCAGTTTAGCATGAGGTTTGCACGTATCTGGAATCCTTTGATGATGACGTAGGCTTGCTCATGGACCTTCCTAGGAATTGCTGGACCTGACCCTGATCCAGGGATTGACTTGATCTGACTCAGTCCGGTCTTAGATATGTCTTGTCATCACCAACGTTCCTGATGTTTTGGAGTCTTGGCTGAACTTGGCCCAGGTCTCTCTTCCTGACCTACTTCTCTTGCTCAGGTACTGTGGGATGGTCCCTGCACACTATTGTGTTCCCATTAGGTTCTGTTTAAAGAGATGAAAGAGACAAACCCCTGTGGCACTGCCCAGGCTCCTGCAGAGTAGAAACCATCACCCTCTGCACCCAACAGCCCAGCCAGTGCTCACTGCTCTGGCAGTCCCTCGCCATCCAGACCATGTCCCTGCATGGGTAAAGTAGGAGATATTGTTCTCAGTGAGGGAAATAGAGTAATAAGTTGAACATTACATTAATGTATTATTCTCTGGTCATTAATGACTTCTCCTTTACCAGGTATGATGTTAGTCTTTTATGATGGGGACCTCATGTAAGTATTTGGTATTTGATGCCAGAAGTTTGTGTTTACAGTCAGGGGTTGGTGCATTTTGTAGATCCCTTCTCTGCAAAGATTGAAGCAGAATCATGCAACGGTGCTCTCATTATAAAACGTATTTCTGGAACGTCAAGCCTGTTACTTCTATTGCTGGAATTCACAAATCTGCCTCCCCTGCACATTAGACTGAGGTTCCTCTTGGACGTTCATGAAGTTGAATCCACCACATACAAGACAACGGGAATCCAGACATCTCTTGGGAACGTAGCACCAACTCTAGGTAAACCTTTGAGTATTTCAGTTCTCTCTGTTTTGGAAACTTTATTAAACCCAAGAGGAAATAAGGACATGAAGAGTGGGGTAATTCATCAAGCAGTGATGAGCCCTTCACATGACACTGCTCATCTAGGCTCCCTTTCCCACTGAAGCTCACATCAGATGATCTTTTTAGGTCCTACTTGGGCTTTCTGTGGCTCTAAGATTCTATATGTATAGTCTAAGCAAAGATATCCAACAAACTAGAAGGAAGAAAAGAAGGTGTGGTGAAGGTTTTCAAGGAAGCTCTCTGATATCAAAGGTCTCTGTCCTGTCAAGCTCTTCAGCATTTAGTTACATAGACTCTGGCTCCTTCATTGACCACAGGTAGAAGTAACTTTCCCACACACCTGAGACATCATTCCTGCCTCATAGCTGTTTTCCAGAGCACACAAAAGAGACTGTTCGCCATCCATATACTTTATAAATGCAAGTTAATTCCCAATCACAACAGCTACAGGAAAGATATTACCCCACACCAGTGTGTTTTGCCTTCTTTCAGACCCAGACAGCTCTCAGTTAACATCGATTCTGTGTTCAGGATTGTCTTTCACCTATGGAAACGAGCCACAGGCTTCATTTGTAAGTGCAAGACACCATTTGGTTTTCCTGGTGTGCTTTAGCCTGAGCTGGGCATGGACATGGGATGTGGGTGCTTATCTCCAGGTGCAATTCCATTTATCACACCATTGAAGTAAACTGCACTTCAGATGAATGTAAAACACCACTTAAAATGAATGGGAGGAGCCCTGGATGTGCCCACATTGTCCTTAACACTGGGTGGTCTCAGCCCACTTCATCATCCTGTATAATGAATTATACTGTCTACAATTCCTTCCTTTAAGTGAAATCTGTTTGCAGCTGCAGCCTGGGGAGGGATTCCCCTTGATATTCCAAGGTGCAGCTTGAGATCTTGATTCCCACCAGCTGCTTCTCTTTGAAAGGCACAAAGAAATGCAAGGAATGTTTTGAAACCTTTTCCTTGCTCTTTTTCAGGAAGCAAATGTAAAACTACACTTCCTCTTCCCACCCACCCCAGCAGCTTTACTAAAGAACTCGCAGGTAACAGGGAGGAATTTTATTGGAGCTGATGGACAAGGTCAAGAACCTTGCAAGAAAAATACATCTCCATCAGTGACAAAAGTGATTGATAAGTGAATAAAGCTGATTGGTGTTTCCTGTGAGGAACAGATGCCTGGGATAATTCAGGGTCATTTCTTCCTACAGACTGGTGACTGCAAAGTGAAATGAAGTTTGAGGTTCCTTCCTCTCTTGGTTTCCTTGCAAGGCAGATGTGATGGTGAGGTGTATTTCTCATTAAATACTGTCATTGACTTTTGTGCAGGAACCGTGGAAGAGCCTACATCAAATCATGAGGATTAGGGGAAAATCCCATTGGTTTAGTGCCCCCATAGGCTTTCTCACTTGACATTGAACTGTTCAGATCCTAGATGAAACAATTCTTTTATGTTGACAGTAGTTGAACAGCCTCCTTCCGCACTTGACCAGAGCTCCCTTCACCTCCTTGTTCCTCAGGCTGTAGATGAATGGATTGAGCATGGGGGTGACCACAATGTAGATGATGGAGACCACCTTATCCAGGCTCCTGTGGCTAGATGGGGGTTGTAGGTACATGAAGAATGCTGACCCATATAACAAGGCAACAGCTGTCAAATGGGAGGCACAAGTCTGGAAGGCTCTGGCCCTGCTCTGTGCTGAGCACATCCTCAGCACTGTGTGGAGGATAGAGATGTAGGAGAGCAAAATGACCACACTTGTACCCACCACATTGATGGTGACAAAGGCAAAAATGACCATCTCGCTGGTGTGGGTGTCAGAGCACATGAGCTTTAGAACAGGGACTGTGTCACAGAAGAAGTGGTCGATGCGGTTGGGACCACAGAAGGAACCTCCAAATGTGCACCATGTGTAGATGATGGCACTGAGGAAGGCAAATAGGTAGGATGATGCTACCAGCTGCCAGCAGACACGGCTGGAGATGACGGTCATGTAAAGCAGGGGATGGCAGATAGCAACGTGCCGGTCGTAGGCCATCATGGCCAGCAGGTGACACTCAGCAGTAGCAAAGAAAGCAAAGGAGAGGAACTGCATCATGCAGGCAGAGAAAGAAATGGTTTTCTCCTCTGATAACAGGTCTGCCAGCATCCTGGGGGAGACGACTGTGGAATAGCAGACATCAATGAAGGCAAAATGTGTGAGGAAGAAGTACATGGGGGTGTGGAGGCTGGGAGACACCTGCACCAAGACGATAATGCCAATGTTCCCCACCAAAGTGACAATGTAAATTGATACAAACAAGACAAAAAGAGGGGTCTGTGCACATGGGCTGTCTGTAATTCCCACCAGGATGAATTTAGTCTGGGTGTGATTTCCTGCCATGACCAGGCGTTACCTGCTGAGGCAAACAGAAAAGAAACATCACAGTGGTTTAAAAACAGAGATTCACTTTTGGACCATTTTTTACTGCAGTCATTGACCACTTGTACTGCCACATATTAGTATATTCTTCTATATTTTCTAATCAAATTATATATGTTTAATGGTTTTTTGGTTCTGGTTCTTAGAAAAATACGAGTGCACTGAAGCAACACAAATGTCTTATTTGGTTTTCTATGCTAGGACACTTAAAACTAATGATTTATTCATACACGTGTGTTTTCAGATTTGAGAAAAGAACCAGATCTTTATCCACTTTCAGTTTGAAGGCAATTTCTGTCAGAAGACACCTCAGAAGAACCTCACAGGAGCACACGTAAACCTGGAACAAGAGAAAGTCCCAGTTGCAGTGAAATCCCAGCTCACACATTAATATCCTCTAGACATTTTCCTTTGGATTTTAATTATCATTTCAGTCTTCAAATCACATTTATCAAACTCTTTGAGATCATTCATAAAAGATAACATTCACATTGGTAAATTCATGATTTATAGCTTTCTGAGCTCCAGCACACTGAAGCATCCTAAACCCATGGGCATTAAGATGCTTACTTGGAAACTCAGATGATGTTAAAACGTGGTGATTCCAAAGGCTGATTTGTTAGTGACTATATACTGCTGATAATCTGAGATGTTGCATTTCTTTATAACAAAATAAGCTTCATCCTCTTTTAACTCTTGAAGAAATCAGTGCTTCTTGCTTTAGCTGCCCATGTAAAAGAAAAACAACCTGCATAAGCCATTGCTCCCTTTTATTATAAAGAAAACCCACTTTGGTAAGGCTGTTTTCTGACACAGCTTTCCCAAAGAGGACACGAGGACATAAAGAAGAAGAAAGCCCACTGCCTAAATGCAGGTGAGGCTCTGCTTTGTCTTGGTGTTACCTCCTGTGCCTTCCCTCTGCCACCGAGTGATGGGAGCCAAAGGTTCATCCCCAATGCAACAGAGAACATCTACGTGCCGGCATCATCTCTGTTAAGCACCTGATGTGAAGGGGGGTGAGCTCCTTCCAAGCTCCAAGAGCTGAGCTTGTGGTGCTGGGGCTGTAAATACAGTTCCATGTGCTCTCCTGGGAGGAAGCCTCCAGGGCTGCTCATGCTTTACCAGAGGAAAACAAAGAGAAGGAAAAGCCAAGGGTGTGAAATCAACTCTGAAAGGCATTGTGGTGCTTGGGCATCTGAAAGACACGGCATGGATGAGCCATCCCTGAACACAGCTATACAGCAGCAGTGATGACCAGCTCATGGGATGCTTCTGACATACTTGTGGACCATGCAAAGGTTTTGGTGTGACCTTGGCAACAGAATGAGAATGTGTTTAGAGACATTTGAGATCTTGCAGAGGGTCCCCTAGTGGTACATGAAGCAGCAGTGACTCCATCTGTGGAGCTCCTAATGTCCCTCTGTGGACACTTGAGAGCCCAGTTTTCCAGCCCCAGTGGGATTATGCACATGTAGTGCCTGGATGTGCATCAGCTGAGCTGGTGACTCTGGGCTTCCACTGTCTTCAAGGGTGAGAAATGGGCATTTTCAAGCAGTGATTGTTTGTCCAGGGTAAACTAAGAGGCCTTTAACCCCCTCAGCAGCCTCAGCTGGGGCTTCATCCCCACCCTCCGCCTATTTCTCCCCCATCTCTACTTAAGCTCAGCCCGGGGAGGTTGAGGTTTATTGGGGGACTCCTGGTTTCTAGTTTAGCATGAGGTGTGCACAACTTTGGATTCCTTTGATCTTGACTTAGGTTTGCTCATGGACCTCACTTGCAATTGCTGGAACTTACCCTGAGCAGCGCAGTGACTTCACCTGACTTGTCTTGGTCTTGGACCTGCCTCATCATCGCCATCTTGCCTGATACTCTGGAGTCGTGGCTGAACTTGGCCCAGGTCTCTCTTCCTTGCTCAGGTACTGTGGGAAGATTCCCTGTATAAAATATTGTCCTCATTGGCTCTATTTAGATAGATTAAAGAGATAAACCCCTCTGGCACTCTCCAGGCTCTTGTAGAGTAGAACTCTTCACCCTCTGCCCCCAACAGCCCAGCCAGTGCTCACTGCTCTGGCAGTCTCTCTCCAGACATGGTCTCCAGACCATGTCCCTGCATGGGTAAAGTAGGAGATAGTCTTCTCAGTGAGAGAAAGAGAGTAACAAATACAAGAATATATATGAGTTTTATTTTCTGGTCCTTAGTGCTTTTTCCATTTCTATATATGATATTAGGTTTATGGTGTTCAGATGATAGTTAATACTTTGTTTTTGAAATGGGTATTCAGGTATTAGTGTTCAGGTCTTAGTAAAGTCTAGTAAATCTTTCCAGCTTCGATATTTCTGGAGTTACAAGATGCTGAGATGCCATCTCTAAGAGATGCTCTTTCTCAATAACCTCTCAGCAGTTTCTGATCTTGGTGTATTCTGCCTCCCAGAAGAAAACCCATCTCAAGGGTTGAGGAAGTGATAGTTCCAGATGCGTAACTTGTGAAATCACTAAAGGAATTCTCCAATTACATCTGAAGGGGAGAGAAACCAAGATTGACATGGGGTGATGTGCCCAATGAGGCTTCTGGCAGCATATCCTAACCATCTAAGATAGAAAGTAATACATGGGAAAGACAGGAGCAACTGGGAGATACAGCCATAAATGGATACACAACACCATGTAGAATCGAACAGAGAAGAAAAGGAGACTTGGAGGATTTACTTCTCTGAAACTCTGATTTATAAAACAAGCCAGGAATTGGGAAAATATTTTTTTTTCTCAAGATAGAGATGATTCTGTGCAGTACAGTCATGCAGATCCACAGACTCTGTCCAAGTCTGTGTGTCACTCTACTTATAAGACCAGTTTTATATATTTTATTTGTATTCCTCTGTCACACATATATGTAATTACAGACATACACATTACAGATATTGGAGCTGAGGGACAAGGTCAAGAATCTTGGAAGAAAAATACATCTTTATCAGTGAAAAAAGTGATAAATAAAATAAAGCCGATTGGTGTTTCCTGTGAGGAAAAGAGGCCTAGGATAATTCAGGGTCGTTTCTTCCTACAGGCTGGTGACGGCAAAGAGAAATGAAGTTTGAGGTTCCTGCTCCTTTTGGTTTCGTGCAAGGCAGATGTGATGGCGGGGTCTATCTCTCATTAAACAGTGTCATTGACTTTTGTGCAGGAACCGTGGAAGAACCTACATCAAATCATGAGGATTAGGGGAAAATCCCATTGGTTTAGTGCCCCCATAGGCTTTCTCACTTGATGTAAACTGTTCATGTCCTGGATGACACAACTCTTTTATGTTGACAGCTGATGAACAACTTCCTTCCGCCCTTGACCAGAGCTCCCTTCACCTCCTTGTTCCTCAGGCTGTAGATGAATGGGTTGAGCATAGGGATGACCACCGCGTAGAAGATGGATGCCACCTTATCCAGGCTCCTGTGGCTAGATGGAGGTTGTAGGTACATGAAGAATGCTGACCCAAAGAATAAGGCAACAGCTATCAAATGGGAGGCACAAGTCTGGAAGGCTCTGGCCCTGCTCTGTGCTGAGCACATCCTCAGCACTGTGTGGAGGATAGAGATGTAGGAGAGCAAAATGACCATGATCGTGCCCACCTGGTTGATGGTGACAAAGGCAAAAATGACCATCTCACTGCTGTGGGTGTCAGAGCACACGAGCTTTAGAACAGGAACTTCATCACAGAAGAAGTGGTCGATGCGGTTGGGACCACAGAAGGAACCTCCAAACGTGCACCATGTATAGATGATGGCACTGAGGAAGGCGAATAGGTAGGATGATGCTACCAGCTGCCAGCAGACACGGCTGGAGATGATGGTGATGTAAAGCAGGGGGTGGCAGATAGCAACATGCCGGTCGTAGGCCATCATGGCCAGGAGGTGACACTCATTAGTAGCAAAGAAAGCAAAGGAGAGGAACTGCATCATGCAGGCAGAGAAAGAAATGGTTTTCTCCTCTGATAACAGGTCTGCCAGCATCCTGGGGGAGACGACTGTGGAATAGCAGATGTCAGTGAAGGCAAAATGTGTGAGGAAGAAGTACATGGGGGTGTGGAGGCTGGGAGACACCCACACCAAGACGATAATGCCAACATTCCCCACCAAAGTGACAATGTAAATCAATAGAAACAAGACAAAAAGAGGGGTCTGTGCAAATGGGCTGTCTGTAATTCCCAACAGGATGAATTTAGTCTGGGTGTGATTTCCTGCCATGACCAGGTGTTACCTGCTGAGGCAAAAGGAAGGAAAACATCAAACTGATTAAAAAACAGAGATTCACTTTTGGATCATATCTAAGTCCAATCAATAAGAAATTTAACTGCCAAATTTGGCTAGAATTAATATATTCTACTACATTTTGTAACCACAAATTGTTTTTTGGTTTTTTTTTTATTTGCAGTTGAGATATTTAGAAAAGAACAAGGAGCGAGCTGAAGCAACAATAGCATTTTTGTTTTTCTGTCCTGTGATACTTAAGACTATCAATTTCTTCAAGCACATGTGTTTTCAGCTTTGAGAAAAGAAGCAGATCTTTATTCACTTTTGGTTTGGAGGCAATTTTTTCAGAATACACCTCACAGTAACCTCATAGGAGTGCACGTAAACCTGCCCATAAACAACTTACAGGAGCAAGAGAAAGTCCCAGTCCCAGTGATATGCCAGCTTAAACATTAATGACCTCCAGACATTTTCACTTGGCTTTGAATTATCATTTCAGTCTTCCAATAACATTTATCAAACTCTTTGAGATCATTCACAACAGATCAAATTCGCATTGGTAAATTCATGATTTATACCTTTCTGAGCTCCAGCATGCTGAAGCATCCTAAACCCATGGGCATTAAGTTGCTTACTTGAAAACTCAGATGATGTTAAAACGTGGTGATTCCAAAGGCTGATTTGTTAGTGACTATATTCTGCTGACAATCTGAAATGTTGCATTTCTTTATAACAAAATAAGCTTCATCCTCTTTTAACTCTTGAAGAAATCAGTGCTTCTTGCTTTAGCTGCCCATGTAAAAGAGAAACAACCTGCATAAGCCATTGCTCTCTCTTATTATAAAGAAAACTCACTTTGGTAAGGCTGTTTTCTGACACAGCTTTCCCAAAGAGGACACGAGGACGTAAAGAAGAAGAAAGCCCACTGCGTAAATGCAGGTGAGGCTCTGCTTTGTCTTGGTGTTACCTCCTGTGCCTTCCCTCTGCCACCGAGTGATGGGAGCCAAGGGTTTATCCTCAATGCAACAGAGAACATCTATGCACCGGCATCACCTCTGTTAAGCACCTGATGTGAAGAGGGGTGAGCTCCTTTCAGGCTCCAAGAGCTGAGCTTGTGGTGCTGGGGCTGTAAATACAGTTCCATGTGCTCTCCTGGGAGGAAGCCTCCAGGGCTGCTCATGCTTTACCAGAGGAAAACAAAGAGAAGGAAAAGCCAAGGGTGTGAAATCAACTCTGAAAGGCATTGTGGTGCTTGGGCATCTGAATGACACAGCGTGGATGAGCCACCCCTGAGCACACCTACACAGCAGCAGTGATGACCGGCTCATAGGATGCTTCTGACATACTTGTGGACCATGCAACAGTTTTGGTGTGACCTTGGCAACAGAATGAGAATGTGTTTAGAGACATTTCAGATCTTGCAGAGGGTCCCGAAGTGGTACATGAAGCACAAGTGACTCCTTCTGTGGAGCTGCTGATGTCCCTCTGTGGACTCTGGAGAGCCCAGTTTTCCAGCCCCAGTGGGGTTGTGCACATGTAGTGCTTGGATGTGCAACACCTGAGCTTCCATTGTCTTTACTGTGGACCCACTGACTCTGGGCTTCCACTGTTTTCAAGTGTGAGAAATGGGCATTTTCAAGCAGTGATGAATTGTACCAAAGTGAACTAATAGGCCTTTATCCCCCTGTGCAGCCTCAGCTGGGGCTTCATCCCCACCCTCTGCCTGTTTGCCCCGCATCTCTATTTAAGCTAAGCCCACAGAGGTTGAGCTTTATTAGAAGAGTGCTGGTTTCCAGTTTAGCAGGATTTGTGCACACCTTTGGAATCCTTTGATGGTAAGCTGGGCTTGATCATCGACCTGCCCGGCAATAGCTGGACCTGATCCTAACCGGGGGATTGACCTGAATTGGCTAGACTTGACCTGACTTTTCTTGATCTTGGACCTGCCTCATCATCACCAACTTGCGTGATGCTCTGGAGTCTTGGCTGAACTTGGCCCAGGTCTCTGTGTTTGCCCTACTTCCTTTGCTCAGGTATCACAGAATCATAGAATCGTAAGGGTTGGAAAGGACCTTAAGATCATCTAGTTCCAACCCCCCTGCCATGGGCAGGGACACCTTGCCCTAAACCACGTCGTTCAAGGCTCTGTCCAACCGGGCCTTGAACACCGCCAGGGATGGAGCATCCACAACCTCCCTGGGCAACCCATTCCAGTGCTTCACCACCCTCACTGTAAAGAACTTCTTCCTTATATCTAATCTAAACTTCCCCTGTTTCAGTTTGAACCCATTACCCCTTGTCCTACCACTACAGTCCCTAAGGAAAGTCCCTCCCCAGCATCCTTGTAGACCCCCTTCAGGTACTGGAAGGCTGCTATGAGGTCACCATGCAGCCTTCTCTTCTCCAGGCTGAACAGCCCCAACTTTCTCAGCCTGTCTTCATACGGGAGGTGCTCCAGCCCTCTTATCATCCTCGTGGCCCTCTTCTGGACTTGCTCCAACAGCTCCATGTCCTTTTTATGTTGAGGACACCAGAACTGTACACAGTACTCCAAGTGAGGTCTCACGAGAGCAGAGTAGAGGGGCAGGATCACCTCCTTTGACCTGCTGGTCACGCTTCTTTTGATGCAGCCCAGGATACAGTTGGCTTTCTGGGCTGCAAGTGCACACTGCCGGCTCATGTTAAGCTTTTCGTCAACCAACACCCCCAAGTCCTTTTCTGCAGGGCTGCAGGTACTACGAGATGGTCCCTGCACACCATGGTGTTCCCCTTTGGCTCTGTTGAAAGAGATGAAAGAGACAAAGTCCTGTGGCACTGCCCAGGTTCCTGCAAAGTAGAACCCATCGCCCTCTGCAACTAAAAGTCCAGCCAGCGCTCACTGCTCTGGCAGTCCCTCTGTATCCCAACCATGCTCTTGCATGGGCTAAATAGGAGATAGTCTTTTCAGTGAGGGAAATAAAATAATAAATTTAACATTATATTCAAGTGTTATTCTCTGGTCCTTAGTATCTCCTTCATTTCCAAATATAATATTAGAATTATGGTTTTGAGTAGATGGGTAACACTTTAGTTTGGAAATGGGTTTCAAGTCTTAGTAAAGACTCATAAAGCTGCCCAGGTTGAGTGTTTCTGTAGTTACAAGATGCTGAGATGTCATTTTGAAGAGATGCTCTTTCTCAATAACCTCCCAGCCATTTCTGATCTTGGTGTGTTCTGGCTCCCAGAAGACATCCTCTCTCAAGGGCTGAGGAAGTAATAGTTCCAGGTGTCTAACTTGTGAAATCACTATGGGATCTCTCCAATTATATCTGAAGAGGAGAGAAAACAATATTGGCATGGGGCGATGTGCCCAATGAGGTTGTTGGCAGCTTATCTCTACCGTCTAAGCTGGAAAGCAATAAGTAGTGAAGATCGGAGCCTCTGGGAGACACAGCCATACATGGACACCCAACACCATGTAGAACTGAAGAGAGAAGGAAAGGAGATTTGGAGGATTTCATGGAATGGTGAACCGCAGCATCCTGGAATCATGACATTTCTTCTCTGAAACTCTGATTTATAAAGCAAGCTAGAAGGTTGAAAAATAAGGTTTTTCTCTGAAGATAGAGATGCTTCTGTGTAATAGTCACGCAAATGGGCAAGGAAGATCTGCTTAGAGACAATGCCAAAGGAATGTAGCAGTGATTGTCACAGGAGCTTAAATTGCCATTTCTTTTTGCAAACATCTCCTTGCCTACTGGTAACAAATATACTGGGACAAATATAAACATGTACAGAAGAAATCTTTAATGTGTCTTACATATTTACCCTCTCCCCTGGCACAGTCCTTTCTGGGGATGTGTTTTATTCTGTTTATGAGATGAGAATACACAATTTCAAGTGAATGTAATAGGATACAGTATATTTGTCTGTATTGTTGCCTTTCTAGTTTCCTGCAGCAATAAAAAGATGCAGGTTCTGTCTGTCTTTGAATGATCTCCTTGGAGAAAGGAATAAGATGCAGACGCAAAAGTAGTTCAGCCTGAAAGAGGCTGGTTCTTCAACAGGAAACCAAAAGTGGCATCTCAGGTACTATTTGGGAGATGGTGGTGGAACTAGGTTTAAACTCCTCTCAAATGTCTGTGTTTGAGACATGTGGTTATGTTATAAATCCTTTCTAAAAGGAAGTTTTCCTTCCTAACCTTTATCTGGCATGAAATCGGTTGTTTGAAGGTACTTGCTGTGTGCTTAAAATGTAAGTTAAATGGTAGAAATTAAAGGGAAAAGCACAGTTTTGACAAGTCACCAGCTAAGCTGGAAGGTATTGGAGAAGGAAAGATAAATACATATGCACTTCTGTTCATTCTATGTATTTATTCTTAAAGGATGAGAGCAGTTATTGAAATGCAGTTTAGCCCCCAAAGTAGCCACTAACCTTGTTATCAATCGGTTGTTTTTAATGAAAACCCAACATGTTGCTTTTGTTTCTGAGCACTTAGACTAAGAAGCAATAAATTCAGACCCTGAGCTACCTGGGATAATGGAGAGTCTCTGGGACATCATCAACCTGAAAGCAGCGTGAAAGCTAATGTTCCTCTAGCTTGTGTGTTATCAGAGCAGCCAATACGAGCTGCTCTTCCCTTAGTGTGGAGAAAACTGCAGGCAGATGGAAACATAGTGAAGACCATGGAGATGTCCAAGGGAAAACTTGCTTTGTTGGCTTCAGACTTCCTTTGAAATCAGTAAGTGAGGGTAGAAGATATGTTCAAAGCTTGGTTTAAGAGCTTGAGTGGTAGATGTAGTCACTGAGTCCTTGCATGGGCAGGTGGTTGTGGACCATCTAAGCATCCTGCCAAGGTGCCTGGCAGTGTTTCATTAGAGAATGTCTTCATTATCTACAGAGCACAGGATTCAACCCCACTAATAATTAAGTGAAGGATTAAGCCATCCTAACTGATCTCACAGAAATCACTCCCCTGACTGGGAACTGGGAGTCTCTTGCACACCGATGGCTTGGGAAAACTGGACTACAGTGACAGAGTTTGTTTTCAAGGGGTTCACGGATAGCCTCGACCTCCAGTTTACTCTCTTTGTGTTTTTCCTGCTCATCTATGTCACCACCGTGGTGGGAAACCTAGGCGTCATTGCTGCAGTCTGGCTCAATTCCCAGCTTCAAACCCCCATGTACTTCTTCCTCGGCCACTTGTCCTTCTTGGATCTGTGCTGCTCCTCTGTGGTGACACCCAAAATGCTGCTGAACTTCTTGTCTGAAAGGAAGACTATTTCTTTTGCTGGCTGCTTCCTACAGCTCTATTTCTATGCTGCTTTTGTAATCACAGAGTGTTACCTCCTGGCTGTGATGGCGTACGACCGCTACGTTGCGATATGCAACCCCTTGCGCTACCCCATCCTCATGTCCAAGAAGGTCTGTGTTTCTCTCTTAGCAGGGTCCTATGCAATTGGGCTTTTTAATTCAGTGGTCTTCATAGGCTTTGCATTGAGGGTGTCCTTCTGCGGTCCCAATGTCATTGACCACTTCTTCTGTGATGGGCCACCACTCTCAAAACTGGCTTGCTCTGATACTTCCCTCAACCAAATGTTGTTACTTGCTTTTGGGGGTTTCAACGAGATAACCACCATATCAGTCATCCTCATCTCCTATGGCCACATCCTCTTCACCATACTGAGGACGGGCTCTACGCCAAGCAAGCGTAAAGCTTTTGGTACATGTGCATCCCACCTAGTGGTTGTTACGATCTTCTATGGGACCCTTATCTTCATGTACCTGCGGCCCAACTCCAGCTACAACCTGGGCAGGGACAAAATAGTTTCTATCTTTTACACTGTGGTGACCCCAATGTTGAACCCTTTCATCTACAGCCTGAGGAACAAGGAGGTGAAGAGTGCTCTGAAGAGAGCAGTGGGGAGAATGATTATTTCCCTGCTAAAGTGGTAAATGGTTTGACATTTAGGCAATGATGGGAACAGTGTCGGTGTTTTGGGGTCTTTTTGAGGTTGTAGAGAGGCTGTGATAATACTTCTATATATTACAGTCCATTTTGTAGACCACCTCTATTGATGTGGGATTAATTTGTTATACATTTGCCTCTTGATAGTGTATTTCATGACAGGAGAAATAAACACTCATTGAAGAACAACCAAAGGTTGATTTGTGATGAAACATGCTAAAATGTCCCACTTGTTTCTGAATATTTGGAGGCAAGAATGTGTTGGGTTTTCTCATGGACCTGCCATCCCTTAGGCAACCCCAACTTGCCTCTTTCTTGATAGGAAATATGATGACAAAGCTCAGTCCTGTTAAAATAACCCATTTGTTAGATTTCTGCTGAGGGTTTGGACCATTTTCTTCTCAGCTGTCCTTGGCCAGAGCCTACTCATGGTCTGCTACAGCACGGACATCATTCATCAATGTGATGGACTATATTCCTACCAAGTGTTGTATCTCTTCCAGCCATGAGATAGGATCTATGGATTTAAGGAGAATTTTAGTGCTTCCAGGTAATCCCCATGACAGATGGGA
The DNA here is from genome assembly GCF_004027225.2 of Strigops habroptila. Taxonomy (NCBI): domain Eukaryota; kingdom Metazoa; phylum Chordata; class Aves; order Psittaciformes; family Psittacidae; genus Strigops; species Strigops habroptila. Next base: position 1,658,562 of record NC_046358.1, read on the forward strand.
GCATGCAGAACACACGGAGCAGACCAAGGAGGCTTGGGTGAGAGAGGAGGAAAAGTTCCCTAAAGCTGCAGGAAATGGGAAAATTTGAGAGGAGTTTCTTGGAATCTTCTTCCACAATCACAGACCAATCAATTACCTATCAAAGAATGTTCAAAGGTTGTTTAAGGAATGTTTCAAACGAATGTTTAAGATTTTCCTTCTGTGCTTTATTCCTTCAAAGTGCTTTTTATAGGGAATAAATACTTCAAACGATTTTGTTAATATACAACATCAAGTATTGGACACATAACCTGATAACTATTTGTGTACCTGCTTTCTACAAGTTGTTTTTCCCTCTTGTCATGCTGTTACAAGAAGCAAAAGAAGTTTATATTGGCAAGAACTGGAATGTATGTTTTTATTCACCTTTTCAAGGAAGGGGAGAGTGTTTTGAGCTGTACCTGGGGGATTGGTAATAAAGTGGGAGCAAATGCAAATCAGGCGTGAAAGTGTTGGCACAGAAACTGCACAAATCCAAACCCTGTTGTTAAAATATTGCCATTTGTAGAAGCTAAACCCAACCAAAACACTTGTCTGGGGTCATCACAGCTGTCTGTGTTGTTCTCCTCCATCCATATTTGGGTTTGCTGGTGCAGATACTGCTCTGTTGCTGGTTGTGCTGATGCCGTTGAAGGTTTCCTGCTGGGCTCCAGCTGTTCCTGCAGAAGCTCATGGGTTCCTGTGAGTCCTGCAGTGTTTCTGAGCCATTCCTTTGGCCAACTGCATGGCACCATTGGAGTTCACAGACTGGAAGAGAAGCTGGGACACCTATAGCTCATGTGGAGGTCCGTATGTCACGCTGACCTGGAGCAAGGTGAGCCCAAACCCATCCCATGTGTCCATCTCTCAGCCAGTCCTCTAGACTCTCAGTGATACAAATCAGTAACTCAGTGACAGTCTCCCAAGGAAGTGGTGGATTCCTCAATGTTGAACACTTAAGATTTGGCTGGAAAGGGTGCTGGAACATCTAGTCTAGGTCATGCTTTTCCTAGAAAGGTTGGACCAGATGATCCTTGAGGTTCTTTCCAACCTGGTCTTCTCTGGTTCTGATGGAGAACTTGTCTGTTCATGTGACTATGTGTGGGTCTTTGGACATGGCAAATCTTCCTTTGGGCTACACAGAGTCTATTGATCCATCCAGTTCCACCTGAGTTACAGGATGTATGGACACAAGTCTGGCAGGTACGGCACAAGATTTGGGAGGCTTGTGCCCTTTAGGGAAGCAGGAGGGAATGATGGTGGCTCTCAGTCCTGGACAGCTGAACTACCACCTTCATTTCTACTGACTGCAAAGAGAGTCTTAGCAGTTGGCTCATATACTAAGCTTAATGCTGTTGACAAATGATGGATGAATAAATCCCACCTATGGATCAAATCTGATCCAAATGTGAATTGCTATTTACATGGTGACTCTCTCCATGCTGTCAGTTTAATCTCGAAGCACTATCAGTTCAAAGCTTCTATTATTTAATGGAAAAAATCATCTAACTGAAAGCATGTGAAGTGTAAACTGCCCAAATATTCCAGACACTTGAAGAACCTGGTGTCTATTGAGTGGGTTGAGCAGAGACAAATGACACTGAAGTTACCATGAATATACTATCAATTTCCTGCTACACTCCCCCAAAATGTTTGTAGAAAGAACTGGATTAGCACCATCCCTTTTCAAAACAGGCTGTGATGAGATGGGTTTGGTCTTGCAATAGAGGTGGAGCAGTGGAATGACCTGGCTCTCTGCAAAAAGAAGTCAAAAATGGGCAGCTGACATACTCCTGGAAGTACCTGGAGCATAGCAAAAAGGTTTAATGGACCATCAGTCATGTTCTGACAGGTTGGTCCTGGGTAGACCTCCCTGTTCTTAACCATCAGGTTCATTTACTGCTTGGAGACTTGAGTCAGCCTTCATCTCCTATAATCCCAGCCATCTGCTCCAGGCATCCATCCAGAGGTAATTACCTAAGCTGCTTGCAGTAGGTGTTTAAGATACTTGGAATAAACTGCCCTTTGGCTGCACCTTCTTACCTCCCCCTTGATTCTTCACAAGAGCTTGTGAAGAATAACTTGTGCTTGTTTGGATCTCTACTTGTTTTGATCTCTACTTTTCCTGTCCCTGGAGGCTGCTGAGTGTTGTAACAGGTTATAGACCTTTGTGACAATAATTAGCCGAGATTTTGCATCATCCTGTGTGCATAGCTAAGCCTTTATTAGTAGTTTAGGCTGTTGTGACTCATGGGTTTTCATTCAGGAGCCAGCAATATACAATCCAGATTCACTCATCTGAGAGACCTGAACTGTAGCCAAAGCCATGAAAAATACTTGTTCCCTGAGTGTTGTGTCAGCTGCCTGCAAAGACCTGCAGAGAGAGATATAAAAGCAACACGTTGCTGCAAGTGAAGTACTTCATCTGATGAAAATAGGCTGGAAGCTCCAAAAGGTTCAGGAGAGCCATTCTTGTTTGGAAGCTAGGAGAATGGCTTCAAGGGTTAATCTCTTCGATTAACTGCAGATATCCAGTGCCATCCAACGTGGAAAAGACCTTGCAGCTGTAAGAGGTGATCCCATCCACAGGTATGTGAGGACATTCCCTGAAAGGTCCAGGTGAGCTCTGCTCTGGTAGAAATCACTGCAGCAAGTGAGGAGGCTGCTCTGATTTATGCCAGGTAAAGGTTTGCTCCTCTATGTTGGTTAAAGAAGATTAAATATTCCTGCTGGGATGCACTCATAGAATCCCTGACTGATTTGGGTTGGAAGGGGCCTTTAAGGCTCATCCAGTTCCAACTTCCTTCCAGGGACACCTTCCACTAGAGCAGGTTGCTCCAAGCCCCTGTGTCCAACCTGGCCTTGAACACTGCCAGGGATGGGGCAGCCACAGCTTCTCTGGGCACCCTGTGCCAGCGCCTCAGCACCCTCACAGGGAAGAGCTTCTGCCTCAGAGCTCATCTCAATCTCCCCTCTGGCAGGTTAAAGCCATTCCCCTTGGCCTGTCCCTACAGCCCCTTGTCCAAAGCCCCTCTCCAGGTTTCCTGGAGCCCCTTTAGGCACTGGTCAGAAATCACAGTGCTTATGATATGTTTAAGGAGCCTGGGACAAGAAGAGAGGAGAAAATTCTCAAGGAAAGATTAACCCACCCACTGACCATGAAATAAAGTGACATTCACTTTAAAAAGCAAAGAATATTTCTATAAAGAAATGTTCTGCTGGTGGAGAATGGATCTTCACTGAGTCTTCTGGTCCTGGCACTCATCTGCTGGGGTAAGACTTTGATTCTCATCTTTAATCCTGTAAAGATTTACTTGTTTTATTCTGAACCTTCATGTTATCAGGGACAGAAGCCTGTAATTCACACTTTCATGAGGGTGAGCAGCTTAATTTAGTGCCTAAACTTAGACAACCAGAGTTTAGTGAGTTTGGCTCAGCACAGCTCCATGGTCTCATCCGTGGTGTTGACTCCCCTTAATTGTATATTTTCTATATTGTACTAAGGAAAGAACATCTTCAGCCTCAAATTTTGCTCATGGCCTCCCTGGTTTCACCTCCCCAAGGTTTCCAAGACTGTAATGTTTAACTCTTCATGTTCTGAATGGGTTTTAGGGTCAGGCAGCACCTCCTTCCTTTCTCCTTCCTTAATTTCCAACAAATTTAAGACTCTCTTTCCTTCACCTCTCTGTCCTTTCCAAAACCACCAACGGAAAGCTACAGTATTTTTAGGCTCATATTAGTTGTAGATAGAAGCTGCTGCTTTTTTATTCTGGGCACCTTATATTGATTGGCTTGATATGGGGAGCGAGGAAACAAACGTGGAGAACAACTTAATCGTAGGAGGTCAAGGGCAGAACTGAAGACTCGGTCTGTGTCACTTTAATCCCTCTCTGCTGCTGTATCCATTGATCTCATCAAACTGTAGGTACCAAAATGGGATTCTGTGATACAAACGAACCTGTCCAAAGTTGTTCAGGAAAGCTGGGATGCTCTCCCTTCAGAAGGAGCCTCCTCTTTCCGTGGGCTGTATAGGAGGGCAAGCTTGGAGCAGATGGCCACAGAGCAGTCCATCCCACTGTAGCTCCCTGGAAATGAATGGTCCGGGTGCCCTGGATGCACACAGTGTAATTGTCAATTTATCCCATTCCAGTTCAAATAAAGGCATGGTTTCTACTGTCCTGTGTTTTCTAGGCTCTCTCCTTCCTCAGCAGACACAAAGCCCTGAATGGCAGAGCAGAATCACAGCTCTGCAGCAGAGTTCGTCTTCAAGGGCCTCAGTGACCAAGCGGAGATGAAGGCAGCTCTCTTTGTGCTGTTGCTGCTCATCTACACCATCACCCTTCTGGGCAATGCAGGGATAATCGTAGCCATCCGAGGTCACCCACGGCTCCACACATCCATGTACTTCTTCCTGGGCAGCCTCTCCATTGTTGACATCTGCTTCTCCTCTGTGACTGCCCCCAGGACCTTGGTGAACTTCCTATCAGAAAGGAAGACCATTTCCTTTGCTGGGTGCATGGGTCAAGCCTTCTTCTACATCATCTTTGTGACGACTGAGTGTTTCCTTCTGGCTGTCATGGCATATGACCGGTATGTGGCCATCTGCAACCCCTTACTCTACTCCTCTGTCATGACTCGGAGGTTGTGCGTGGGGCTGGTGGTGGGGTGCTACATTGGGGGTGTCCTGAACTCCATCATTCAGATGACTTTCATCATCAGACTGCCCTTCTGCAGCTCCAATGTCATCAATCACTTCTTCTGTGATGTTCCTCCCCTCCTGGCTCTGTCCTGTGCCAGCACATACATCAGTGAGATGATCCTCTTCTCCTTGGCCGGCATCATTGAGCTCAGCACCATCTCTGCCATTCTGGTTTCCTACATCTTCATCTTCTTTGCCATCCTGAGAATCCGTTCAGCTGAGGGCAGGCAAAAAGCCTTCTCCACCTGTGTGTCCCACCTGACCGTGGTGACCATGTTGTATGGGACAACCATCTTCATGTATTTACGCCCCAGCTCTAGTTACTCCCTGAACACTGACAAAGTGGTCTCTGTCTTCTACACAGTGGTGATCCCCATGCTCAACCCCCTCATCTACAGCCTGAGGAACAAGGAGATGAAGGATGCTCTGAGGAGAACAGCAGAAAGAATCACAGTCAGGCTCTGAACCTTCTGCATGAAAACTCTGATCCAGGGATGTGGGTAACATGGGATTTGTCCCAGAAAATGTGGAGCTTCCACCCACGGACATATTCAGAAGTTGCCTAGATGAGGCCAGGAGCAATCTGATGTGGCCATGAAATCAGCAGGACACAGTTATTGTTCAGAAAGGACATCTAGGAGGTCGCTGTTCCTATGGATGGCAAGATACACATGCATACATATGTATTTATGTGTATAAATATATAAAAATACAATATCAAATGCATCTTATACTATATATTTATATATAATACAATATATTATTGTGTTAAATGTGAACACCAACACACACAGTACTGATTTTCCTTGTCACTCCCTCGCCTCAGTTCAGTTGGTTCTCAGTGATTTAGGGGCTGGGTCGGGGAGGCAGCTCCTATGAAAAGCTTTTTATAGGAAGGATGGACTCTTCGTTAGGGACTGTAGTGGTAGGACAAGGGGTAATGGGTTCAAACTTAAACAGGGAAGTTTAGGTTAGGTATAAGGAAGGAGTTCTTTACTGTGGGGGTGCTGAGGCATTGGAATGGGTTTCCCAAGGAAGTTGTGAATGCTCCATCCCTGGCAGTGTTCAAGGCCAGGTTGGACAGAGCCTTGGGCCAGATGGTTTAGTGCGAGGTGTCCCTGCCCATGGCAGGGGGTTGGAACTAGATGATCTTAAGGTCCTTTCTAACCCTAGCTATTCTATGATTCTATGAAACCCAAGAACTAAATGGCTGAACTGATGTTTTAATGCAGTTATGGAGCAATGGGATATTGTGCATAAGCCAAGTGAGTGAAATACAATTCTTCAACAGATCTGTGTTTGGAACCAGGCTGCTGAGTTAAATCCCAGACAGACTGGGCTTTATCACTTCTTTTCAGGCAACTGTAGAACTTCACCCTTTCACTTTTCCTTCTCAAGTTCTGCTTTTCTCAAAGCCTTGAAGCAAAGCTCTAATGAGTTTTCTAATTTATACCCACAGTGGTTTGTTAAAAACAAAGGCAAGAATATTATCAGTAGAGTTTGCAGCAGGAGATTTGCACTTTGGTTTGAGGCAATGGGGAAAAGGAATTAAAGAAACCCAAAGCAAACATGGAAACACCCAAACACCCTGAAACAACAACAGGAAAAGGAAGGGTAATGAAAAAACCCAACCAAAAGTCTTTATTTCTAATGCAAGAAGTAATTGAAGTAATTCCTGGCACAAATTGCAGCTCCCCATGTCCTGGTTGCTATAAAAACGCAATGCCACCAGGGGGAACAGTCACCACAGGGTTTCCTCACACCCCCAAAACTTCGCTCTTTAGCAGCTCATCACTCAAAGGTGAGAGATGTCCCTGATCCAATTGTCTTAACAAGCTCCTCCGGGAAGGGATTTGGATATGATGGGCTGATGGGATGGAGAAGGCTTGGCTGGGTCCTGGGCGGGGATTTTCCACCTGTGGTCACTTGAGCTATGGCATCACCAGTGGGAAAAACACTCTTTAATACAGGGAAAAATAACCCAAACAGGGATGTGACCCTGGCCAGCACCAAGAAATTAGTCTTTATTCTTTATCTATTCTTTACTTTTTTATTTATTCTTTATTCTTTATTCTTTACTAAAGTTAGCAGCCTGAAGCTGACTCTTACTGTTGCCGGCAAAGCACAACAGTATCCACATATCCCCATTCTTTAGGTGCCCCTTTCCCTCCCCAAAGCTGCATTTCATTTAATTCTGAACAAAATCTATTCCTCTTTATATGTGATTTTTGTTCCTTCTTGGTACCACTGCTCTCTGTGGTCACCTCCAAGAGGTGCAAAATGGTCACAAGGAGTCTCTTTAGGTATCAAATGCAGATCTGGAGGGAGTAAATTTGAAAGAAGTGGCTGGAAAAACATGGATCAGGATTTCTTATACATCACCACCATCTATTGGACATTGTTGGGAATATCCACTCCTCTTTATTTAAGATAAAACCTTCTTTTTCTTATGTGCCTATAAGCTTTGGATAGCCAGTGGCTTGTTCTTGTCCAGGAAACTGAGAAATAGTGGATAAATAAACCAAGACCATGGTGCTACCTCTACACTTGGCTGATTCTAGGTAGATAGTTTATTTTCTGAGCCTGCTAAAACAACGTCAGATGGTTGAACAAGCTTCAGACCAAGTCCCCTCACATTTAGAAATGATGCTTTAAACTCCACTCTTCTTTTCCCAATGCAATTCTTGGCTGAGACTTCAGGTTGTATGAAATGTGGATTATCACAGAATCATAGAATAGTTAGGGTTGCAAAGGACCTTAAGATCATCCAGTTCCAACCCTCCTGCCATGGGCAGGCACACCACACACTAGACCATGTCACCCATGTCCAGCCTGGCCTTGAACACTGCCAGGCTTGGGGTATTTACCACTTCTCTGGGCAACCTGTGCCAGCGCCTCAGCACCCTCACAGAGAAGAACTTCTACCTTATATCTAACCTGAACTTCCGCTGTTTCAGTTTGAACCCATCACCCCTTGTCCTGTCGCTACAGTCCCTGATGAAGAGTCCTCTCTCCAGCATCCTTGTAGCCCCCTTCAGACACTGGAAGCTGCTCTGAGGTCTCCACGCAGCTTCTCTTCTCCAGGCTGACCAGCCCTAATGTTCTCAGCCTGTCTCCATATGGGAGGTACTCCACCCCTTGATCATTGTCATGGCCTCCTCTGGACTTGCTCCAACAGCTCCATTCCTTCTTATGTCGAGGACATCACATTCACTCTACATTTAAAATTATTTTTCTCCTAAATAGTCTGGGCTATCCATACACGAATTGACGTGCTAATTCCTGGTGTTTTAAATGATTCCCTCCTCCATTAGTTGTTTCCTATAGATCTACGGATCCCTCTCAGAGAGGGTGCCCACAGCACATCTTTACTCCTGACAAAGCTATCTCAGATTTTATAATGAAGGCAAATGAAAACACATCAGATTTGAACATAGGGAAGATCTCAACTTTTATCACATGTAGGTGAGGGATTTAACTCCTTGTTGTTGATGTGTGTAAATCACACCCATCACCACCTAAGTAATCCCAGGGGAGCAGCTGGGATTATTTAGGTGCTCTCAGATGCTGAATTAAATGGATGAGGCTGCCTATATAATAACTGTGGTGACCTTCATTGGGAAGAAACCCACCTTTTATTAGGGACCATTAAGTGCTAGGCAGGTAAAACCAGGGTCAATCCCTACTAGGGTTTTTTGGCAGCAAAGACTTCTGTCCCTTCCTGGAAGGCTCTGCAGCCCCTTCTCATCTTTGGGAGCATAGTAAAGGAAGAGTTTCTGATTGAAAAATGAAGGCAGATATATCAAAATGAAAAAAAAGTTGGGCTTTTATATTTTCATTCTAAATATCAGCATAAACTGAGATGAAGGAGAGCTGGATTTCTCATCGTTTGAGGGTTGAATGCTTCCAAGAGTGCTTCCCAAGAGGTAATCCTGGTTTTGAATATGGATATGACACACTACATACTGATATGTAATAAACCACCTTTGGGGATTTTTAAGGGTGTATACAACTCTTAAAGGCAATGATTTTGGGGTGGTATTGTTCAAATAACACCTTCCAGTGCCATTGATTTTAAAATCTATTGGGTGTATCTTGATGTGGCTCTTGGGACCCCTTTGGGCTGACCCCCGCCTTGTCTAACAGCTCCTTGGAGGTTAATATGTTATTCCCTGAGTTGTTTTAGCCCTGGCTCTGTGAATACCACAAAGGACAAAGCTCTGGAAGGATGGGTAGATGTCGTATGGGAGAAGACAGAGCAGCATTACCCTTCTAGATGGAGCCTGGAGCATTTCAACAGGATCTGAGAGCGAAGAGGAAGAAATCCCTGATACAAAAATCCTGCTTTGTCCCGTGGCATCCATAGGATCCCCAGGACTTGTAGCAGACCTTACCCCCCTGCTCTGCTTCAGGGCAGCAGAAATCATCACCCTGAGGAACCAGAGGGATGCTGATGGCATGAGCATGCGGTGCTTTTGCTTCATATTTTAAACCATCCTTTTTTGCATTCACGAGATAGTCTGGGATGTAAGACTCTTAAAACAGCAGCTAGCCAAACAGTGTACCATAGCTCTGTAGACCTGGCACCTTCCTCTTGTTCCTATCATGAGATCTTGAGGATAACATCCACTATGACAGCTTTGAGCTGCCGGAGGGGAGAGCTCTTAGGCAGAAGCTCTTCCCTGTGAGGGTGCTGACGTGCTGGCACAGGGTGCCCAGAGAAGCTGTGGCTGCCCCATCCCTGGCAGTGTTCAAGGCCAGGTTGGACACAGGGGCTTGGAGCAACCTGCTCTAGTGGAAGGAGTCCCTGCCTGTGGCAGGGGGTTGGAACTGAATGAGCTTTAAGGTCCCTTTCAACATAAACCAGGCTGGGATTTTGTGAGAGCAAGCTAACTGCTATCTAACCAGGAAGACACGCTGCAAGGCTTTGCTCAGCTCTAGGATCTCAACAGCAGCTGGACTTTCTCCTATCCACAATGTCATGAGTTACATCTTAGATAGCACTAATGCCAGGCTGCTTGGTGAGTCCTAGGGCAGCTTGTTGAAAGCTTGGTAAAAAGAAATTTCTTACTAAATTTGGGTAGAAAATCCACAAATGGAGGTCCTTTCCCCAGGGGGACAGGGGTAAATATTCAGTTAGCTCTTCATCACAGCATGGATCAACCACCTGCCTGTCAGAATTCATAATTAGATATTATGGATAATATCTAATCCAAGGCAGCAAGGTATGGGCTTTTAGTTTAATTTATCTCCATTTCAGTGAGTGTGTTCAAGCTACAGGGAGATGTGCTTCCTGGCGGGCAGCTCTCTTGTATGGCACGAGCTGCAGCCTTACAAACATCCCAGGTTTCATATCTACACCTTGGATCACTTCACACCAAGCCGTTGGTTTGTCAAACAAGAAGAAGGTGAGGGTGAGCCTTGCTTAATTGTGAGCTTCAGGTCAATTCTCCAAAGGCAGTAGATGTGTGTGTCTGGGCAGGTGGATGCTGCCTCGGGGGGAGGATTGAGCCCCAGACCCAAAGAGCTCAATTTCTCATTACTTGGGCCACATCTTCCAGCTCTGTGTTGATGTCTCAGGAGCTATTTTGCCTCCGGCATCTCTGTGTGAGCAGTGAAAAGCAGCTCTAAATCCCCATTAATAACACCAGGAGATCAGACACGCTGCTCACAGGATATCTGAAATGAGGGGTCTGGCTCTGGAGGTGGAACCTCATCCTTTCAGCAAAGGGTCATCAAATAATGATGACTCTTAAGTGTGGCTCTGCTTGTCAGATGCTGGGCAGCGTGCACTCCTGCTTTTCTCTCTGGTGTAGGTCTGTCAAGTGATGATTAATGTTAGCCAGGGAAAATCAATGCGTATTTATTCTACCTGTCGTAGGCTGTGATTTTAAGAGCCGCTGATTACTCCCAGGGAGAATTTATCTTTGATCAAGCCTGAATTTATCTTTTATCTCCAAGTTAGGCATCGTATCTAAAGCAAAGTGAGGTGAGAAATCCTGGCTCTGCACCATCCTACCCTAAGGAAAGTTGTATTTTCCCTAGAAGAGCTCCTCCTGGGACATGGGGAACAGCTATTTATTACTCGCTGGACTGGCAGCACCTGAAAGGTGAGAAATAATTCTCTTTTCCCTTTTCTCAGCAGTTACTGAGGAATTCAAGGACTTCCATGTGCCGGTGGCTTGAGAGGAGCTATGAGAAACCCTGCAGTTTATTTCTGCTTTATTCTGGTGTTGCCCTCCCTCCTAGCTTTATAATATCCACTTGCTTCCAAGTGTGTTGGTGGTGGTTGTATGTGTTTAGCCAAGACTGGCCTTGTGAAATTGGTGTTTTCCTCTCTCAAAGGGAATTTACCTTATATTGACTTTTATATATATATATCGATAATTGATATATGTATCTCGATAGTCAAAAGTTGACATTTTAACATTATTGAAGGATTTGGGCCTATTCAACATTTCAATTTAAAGACATAAAGCAGGCAAACTGCTTATAGATTCACTATGGTTGAAGGTAATTACACATCCTCATCCGAGTTTATTCTCCTGGGTTTCACAAACCGAGAAGACCTGCGGGTGATGTGCTTTGTCTTATTCCTTGCCATCTATGTGGCCACCCTCGTAGGAAATCTGGGAGTCATTGCATTGATCAGAATGGATTCGTGCCTACACACCCCTATGTACTTCTTCCTAAGCCACTTGTCTCTCCTGGATGTCTGCTACTCCTCTACCATCATCCCTCAAGCCTTGATGAATGTTCTAGTGGAGAAGAAGGTGATTTCCTTCGTTAGGTGTGCCACTCAGCTCTTCTCCTTCGCAACCTGTGCCACCACGGAATGCTACATGCTGGCTGCTATGGCTTATGATCGCTACATGGCCATTTGTAAACCCCTGCTCTACTCCGTGGTCATGTCCCAGAGGCTTTTCATTGGGATGTTGGCTGGTGCCTACTTAGCTGGGGTGATCAGCTCCACCATACACACGGTTTCCATATTTCGTCTCCCGTTCTGTCGGTCCAAGACGATCAATCACTTCTTCTGTGATGGACCACCACTGCTAGCCCTCTCCTGCTCTGACACCCATGCCATCGAGGTGATGGTATCTGCTGTGGTGGGGTTCAATGTACTGAGCACCACAGTCTTCATCCTGGTCTCTTACTTGTCGGTCCTCTTCACTGTCATGCGGATGCGCTCCGTGGCTGGTCGGCGTAAAGCCTTCTCCACTTGTGCCTCTCACTTTGTCTCCATCACTTTGTACTATGGCAGCTCCCTCTTCATGTACATGCGCCCTGGCTCCAGACAGTCCTCAGAGCATGATGAGGTGATATCCATGCTGTACTCTGTGGTTGTCCCCATGCTGAACCCACTCATCTACAGCCTAAGAAACGCGGATATGAAGAATGCCATGAGGAAAGCAAAAAATAGAGTCCTCTCCTCTTTGTCCATCCGTGGTTCCTAGTCAGCGGAAAGGAGAGGGCTACCCTGCCATGGTGAGGAGGGTTAGATATAGCACCTTCAAAAAGGATGGTTGGGTATTGCACCTTCCAGAAGGATGGTTGGGTATTGCACCTTCCAGAAGGATGGTTGGGTATTGCACCTTCAAGAAGGATGGTTGAGCATTACACCTTCAAGGGTGGTTGGATATAGCACCTTCAAGAAGCAGGGACTGAATACACTTGGAAGCAGGACACTGAAAAACATGCTTCTCCTTAAATCAAGGCTACATGCTGTGCTGGGATGGACAGGACTTTGCCCAGTTGCAGCCTGAGACCGGACAGTGACTGTGTATTGGGCAGAAAATTGTTGTCCAAAGTGATTGTTATTTAAATATGACTTGAAATAAATATTTTTTATGATTTAAATCTCATTAAAAATAAAAACTTTATTTCAGGCTTCAGAAAGCAAAAGGAAGAATGCAGTGGTGGCATTAAATCTGCTGGTGTCTGATCTGTAATGTTTTATATTAACATATTTTAAATGACCTCTGGTATTAAGGGGATATTAACTGATATTTCCAGGAGTTTCAGCTCCAGACCACAAAGTTGGGTCATGTGAAATGGCAGAGGGGAGATTGAGATGAGCTCTGAGGCAGAAGCTCTTCCCTGTGAGGGTGCTGAGGCGCTGGCACAGGGTGCCCAGAGAAGCTGTGGCTGCCCCATCCCTGGTAGTGTTCAAGGCCAGGTTGGACACAGGGGCTTGGAGCAACCTGCTCTAGTGGAAGGTGTCTCTGCCTGTGGCAGGGGGTTGGAGCTGGAGGAGCTTTAAGCTCCCTTCCAAATCAAAGCACTCCGGAATTCTATGAAATAAAGATGTGACAGTCTGATGGTCATCAAAGCCCTTGTGGTAAATGGGGACAAGTCATATCTGAGCCTCTGCTCTGCTGTGAATTTAAGTACGGGTGTAAAGAGCCTGAGTGCTGGTGGGAGGGAGGATTTGGGCTCTTCCTCTCCCCTCAACAGCCAAGGTGCTGGTGGCCTGGGTCGCCTGGTGAAGGTGCTGGAGGAACTGCAGCACCAAACTGTCTGCATCTGGAACTTCAAGCTGAGCTGCATTATTCATCCTGCAGATGCACACCCAGGTATTCTTAATAGCTCATTTTGCATTCTTATAGTTCCTCTAAACAATCTTTGAATTATATATTTTTCTTTTCTCCCAAATTTGAATGAGGGTTCCCTTCCTCCCCCCCACCCCCGTTATGTTGCTTTTCCCACCTCAAAAGCCTTAGTTTTAGCTCAGTACCCAATAGAGAAGAAAGACATTCAAAACCACAGGGAAATCCTTTTCTACCCTCCTCCACTTCATTTCCATGACTAACAGTCTGGTGCCTTCCAGTAGAAAACCAGGGTTACATTAAAAACATCTAAAGCCACCTATATACTTCTTCTCCTTGCTTCGTCACACTTTCATAGATTGGTCTGCTCTTCCATTTGACCTATCCTTTGTGTTTTCTAAATGGCTGGAACAAGGTTATCATTTAATATTGGTCCTAAGGGTTTTCTAATGTCTCTTCACCCAGGAGAAGCTTTCAGGGCACACTGACACTCAGGATTCATCAGAATAACACTGGTAAATCTGACTTCATCCTGTTATATCCTCAAAGAGCAGTGTAGAATGATGCTTTTGAGTAAACTGTTGTGGAATCACTAGTGAAGTGTATGGAAATCAACCTTTCTGCTGGAAAGGACTCACTGTGGCCACCTCAAACCATTCACACAGAATGCTTGTGTTTCAGCTCCATTATGTTTGTTTTCAGCTCCCTTCAATGCAATGTTCGATGATCCCTGTGGTAGTAAATGGCTTCCTCAGGGAAAGACTGAAAGAAAGAGGTGTGTGATGGATGGATAAATACAAAGCAAACTGTCCTGGATCTGTCTCCCTGAGTTGGTCTCTGCAGGAGAACTGGTCTTGGAGGTTTGGGGCAGCCAGAAGGGGTTTGGGGGGAGGAACTGAAAGGTTATTTTGCTGATCAAGTCAAAATAATTATCAGATGGAGGAGAGTCCTTTGGGAGCACAGTTTGCACAACACAAACCTCTGAGGTAAATGCCTCATCTAGGATAAAACCCCTCCACCAGCCACCCTGGAGCATCCTGCTCCTGAGCATCTCCCCTTCAACCCGCTGGATGGGCTTCAAAGGGAGCCGCAGGCACCGCATCCACCAGCGCCTTCCCTTTGAATCAAGCAGGTACAAAAGGGTTTGATAGGTCCAGTTTGACCCTGGTGCTGCTGCCTTTTACATGCTTGATGGTGTTTTTAATTTCAGTCTTCATCAGGGACTGTAGAGATAGGACAAGGCGTGATGATTTTAAACTGAAACAGGGGAAAAGTTCAGGTTGGATATAAGCAAGTTCTTCCCTGTGAGAGTGGTGAGGCACTGGAACAGGGTGCCCAGAGAAGCTGTGGCTGCCCCAGCCCTGGCAGTGTTCAAGGCCATATTGGACACAGGGGCTTGGAGCAACCTGCTCTAGTGCAAGGTGTCCCTGCCCGTGGCAGGGGGTTGGAGCTGGAGGAGCTTTAAGGTTCCTTCCAACACAAACCATTCTGTGACAACCCATGGTGTGAAAAAAAGGGCCCTAGCAGGGGGTAGGAGGTTTGCTTCAAAAAACCCCCTCATACCTGGTCCCATCTACAACTGATTTAGAGATATTTCATCAGCGATGTAGCCATCTGTAGCTCAATCTTCTGTCAGATAATTCATCTGCAGAGAGACTGAATGGGGGAGATAAGAATCTCCAAGCTAAAGCCTTAAAATTTTGCTTTATACATGGTATAATTTGTATTTTAACACCCTTTGGTGGATATTTGCGTTGGTCAGAGGAAACTCACTGCAATCACAGCAATGCTCTGCTGGAGTCAAGACCACTGCTCCGCCCTAACCTTATGCAGGGGGGGTTTCTTCAAAATGCAGATAAACTTAGAAATTAAACCAAAACCAAAACCCATTTCAAGTGCTTGGCTCTGTTGTGAAGAAAAGGCTGCACCAGAACTAATGAAGCTACAGAAGAGCACTGATTCAGTCTAGAAATTACAAGAAGAGAGAAAAAATCCTTAAAATTCCCAGAAAACACTGGTGAGAATACAAAATCTTCTCTGTTTTCCACATTTTGGAATGTATTTATTTGATTTCATTGTCTTTTACACTTGGATAGACAATATGTTTCTCAGAGTATCATTAGTGCAATGTATATGAATCATGGTAGAATTATTCTCTTTTAGTTTCAGGCTGTGTAATGAGCTCCTTCACCTCTTTGACTTCAGAGCTTGGGCTAAAGACAGAAATACACCATTAAATAAATACACCATTTTCTATTGCATCTACTTTATGGATTAAACTCCACCTAAACTTCCACATTATTTCTCTCTCAGGGACATATTTCACTGATTCGTTTGGTTTCAATCCAAATCCATCGACTTGTAGAAATGACGGATGGAGGAAACCTCACTGTTCTGTCCAGCTTCATCCTCTTGGGCTTCTCTAGTGCCCCACAGCTACAAACCACCATCTGCACAATCTTTTTATCCCTGTATGTCTTAATGGTGCTGGGGAACCTGATGATGATCCTGCTGATCAACACCGACCCCCAGCTCCACATCCCCATGTACTTCTTCCTGACTCACTTATCTTTCATGGATTTTTGCCTTTCCTCTGCTATCATCCCAAAAGCTCTGGAGACTTTCCTGCTGGGGAGAAGCCACATCTCCTTTTGGGGTTGCTTTGCCCAGATGTATATTTTCCTGGCTCTGGTTGTCTGTGAGTGCTTCCTCCTGGGGGTGATGGCTTACGACCGATACACGGCTGTGTGCAAGCCCCTGCTCTACACCACCACCATGTCCAGGGTGCGTTGCTATGGCATGATGGTGCTGGTGTACACCATCGGGTTCCTCACCTCCCTGGTGCACATAGTGCTGGTGGGGAGGTTGTCCTTCTGCCAGGCCAGGAGCATCGACCACTTCTTCTGCGAGCTGCCCACCCTCCTGCAGCTCTCCTGCTCAGACACCCACAGAAACAAGGTCATGTTGGTGTACAGCGCTGGGTTTAACATCATGGGCTCTGTGCTGATGATCCTGGTGTCCTACACCTACATCCTCCACACTGTCCTGCAGATCCCTTTGGCCAGGAAGAGGCTGAAGGTCTTCTCTACCTGCGCCTCCCACTTGGCTGCCATCACCATCTTCTATGTACCCGGGATCCTCACCTATGTCCAGCCTCATGAGGCATCCTCATGGCATCAGGCGAAGCTGGTGTCGGTGTGCTACTCCATCCTGACCCCCACCCTCAATCCCCTCATCTACAGCCTGAGGAACGAGGAGGTGAAGGGGGCCCTCAGGAGGCTGTGGGAGAGAAAGCTGGTGCCGTATCTATCCAGGTTTTAAAAGCCCATTTGGAGCTCTTCAGTACTTTGGAGGTAAGGAAGGAATATGTGGAATATGTGGTCATGGAACTGATCATTACTGGTCATTTTTGGTCGTTATTGGTAACTATTGGTCATGAATACAGCTAAGGAGATCACACAGCATGTGCAGGGTATGGAGAAGCAGCACAATGAATGGTTGTCTTCAAACAGCTTCAGGTGGTTTTAATTGTGGCTTCAAAAATTCATCCACATAAGTATCAGCTCTTTCCTGGCAAGACTCAGACACCACCATGGTGGTTTGTGTCTGAATTGTGTTAAATGAAAGCATTGCCCACAAAAGGAAGCTCAGCCTGGAGGTAAAGCAGTGACCACTGTTTCCATTGCCTGCTAGAGAAGCTTTTTCTCAATGAAGAACTGAGGGAGGCAGAAGAGGGTTTGATACAGCTCTGGTGTCCCAAACATAAGGACATGGAGCTGCTGGAGCAAGTCCAGAGGAGGTCAGGAGGATGATCAGCGGCTGGAGCAGCTCCCATATGGAGACAGGCTGAGAACATTGGGGCTGTTCAGCCTGGAGAAGAGAAGCTGCATGGAGACCTCAGAGCAGCTCCCAGTGTCTGAAGGGGGCTGCAAGGATGCTGGAGAGGGACTCTTCATGAGGGGTTGGAGCGATAATACAGGGGGTGATGGGTTCAAGCTGAAACAGAGGAAGTTCAGGTTAGATATAAGGCAGAAGCTCTTCCCTGTGAGGGTGCTGAGGCGCTGGCACAGGGTGCCCAGAGAAGCTGTGGCTGCCCCATTCCTGGCAGTGTTCAAGGCCAGGTTGGACACAGGGGCTTGGAGCAACCTGCTCTAGTGGAAGGTGTCCCTGCCCATGGCAGGGGATTGGAACTGGAGGAGCTTTAAGGCCCCTTCCCACCCAAACCAGTCTGTGATTCTATGATACTGCCAGAGGCGATCCTGACATGAGGATCCAGTACATTTATCCAGTGTAAGTGAGCTGGAGCTGTGCTAAGGGCTTGTGATGGGAACACAAAGGTCAGCACGGTGTCAGAAGTGTGTCCCCACCAAAAATCTTCCTGGGATGTGTGGTCTTCACATCTATTCATCTTTTCCTTTTTGGACGCTCAGTAACAGGTCCATGCTTGATTTGACCATGTCACATCTCTTCTGTATGTCATCACATTTTTGAAGTAGAAGATGCTTTAAATGAAACAGTAGATGGAGGGTTTTTAACATTTAATCGAAACACACCATTTCTGTCTAATGAACTATCCAATTGCTGGAAGAACATGTACTTGTATAATGACAAACTGAATAAATTTATGTTTAAAAATAAGCATCTTTGGAAACTGTGGTCTTCTGCAAAGAGCTGTGATGAATAATGAATGAATGCAATGGCAACCAGTCAAAACCTAATTCAAGCCGGTGTGAAGTGAAATGCGTCTAACTTTATAAGCTTTATAAGCTTTTAATCAAAGTTTCTGATGGGGTTTTAATGAAAAATAGAGGCATTTGGACAATTTCCTCCAGAAAAGAGAACACAACATCTGAAGCACCTTATTCAGATAGAATTAGAGAGGGACTCTTCATCAGGGATTGTAGCGATAGGACAAAGGGTGATGGATTCAAACTGGCACAGGGGAAGTTCAGATTAGATACAAGGCAGAAGTTCTTCCCTGTGAGGGTGCTGAGGCGCTGGCACAGGGTGCCCAGAGAAGCTGTGGCTGCCCCATCCCTGGCAGTGTTCAAGGCCAGGTTGGACACAGGGGCTTGGAGCAACCTGCTCTAGTGGAAGGTGTCCCTGCCCGTGGAACTGGATGAGCTTTAAGGTCCCTTCCAACCCAAACCAGTCTGATTCTGCATAACTGGGGAGGGATGAGAATCATTAACTCACAGTAAAGGAGCTCTTTGCTCCTTTCTGCTCCATTCTTCCAGCCTCTGTGCACAGGCATATATCAGAGGGGGCTGGATATGATGCTGCCACTTTGTTTAGGTCACTGGGTGGTGAAAAACCAGTTCTCCTCTCCCTGAGACATCAGGGCTTGCAGCCACAGTAATTGCCATGGTCAGCATCACCTGGGACCTTCACACACACCCTCTGCCCCAGGCTCTATTTAAGCTCAGCCCTGGAGCTTGGACCATTTTCAGAGCTGTGCTATAACTGTGTTTAGTCCTAGTCTATAGCAATCGTGGCTTGAACTTGGCTCTTAGCTTCCCCTGGGCTATTGATGGAAGCTGCTGCTGTGCTCAGGCACAGGGGGACGATGCTCTGCTTTGAAGCCACCTTCATCTCCCAGCTCACCTTCCCATTGGGAGTAACTGGTCTTGGCTGCTCCCTGAGCCACCTTGCATCATGCAAACAGCACAAACAACTCTTAATATTAGGCAAGACCCTCTAGTGTCCAAACTAGGGATAACGCAAGCTCTAATGGAAGGTAAGTGTTATAAAGATCTCCTCCTCGTTGTCTGTGTCTGCCTCTTAGGGAAAATGACTTCTGCTCAGCTGTGTGCTCCAGATAGGTTTTGTTTTACTCTACATCAGGCATCCACAATTCAGACTCCTACATCTCAGAGGAAAAAAGAAGTTTAAATTACAGGTATAACATACAGTGGGTGTGCTTAGTCATGATTTCTATGGCCACCTACAAGAAATGATGCTGGGAGTCCTTACCTTTTATTTTTAGCTATGAAAAACAAAATATCTGGACTAACTCGGGTACAGCCAAGTGCAAAGTAACATGAAGTAACAGATGATCCTCCCTCTCGTTTAAAGCATCCAGGTCTCTATTTGTGGAATAGAGACCTTATTGCTAAAGGTCTCTAACAGGTTGCAGTTGGTTGTTTCTGCTTTAGAGAGCATGAAGTTCTGCAGCATCCCTCAGTGGTACCTTCTCAGCAACAGGTTGTGTTGAGGAAGAGTTGGGTGGGAGGAAATATCACTTACAGCAGCCCCACGACAAGAAAATAGGGGGGAAAACATACTTCTCCCTAAGTCATTACAGTCAATCACACTAAAATCCTTGGCAATAAGGAAAAATCCTACTCCCAGCTGCTGCTTCTCCTCTTAAAACAGACATAAGATGAAGCCCATGGCAGGGAGATTAGAAATAGATAGTCTTTAAGGTCCCTCCAACCCGAACTGTGTTGTGATTCTATGAACTCGGCCTTTTCGGCTGAGCTGGGTGTTTGCAATGATAGGAAGGAAGGTGCAGGATAACAGACACAGCTCTGCTGCCTCCATGCTGGGATATTCCAGTCACACAATGATTTACCTTCTTCCTGATGCTCAATCACAGCACGTACCACACTTATCCCCTGACAGATCAGAGATCTCTGCTTCTCCTCCCTTTCCTTACATTCCACTCCACAACACCCTGAAAGCAAATGGGATTGTATGTATTTCCCTGCATTAGCCCAAAGTAAAGTGATGATTTTTGGATGTACCTCCCCAAAACCCTTCATCCCTCCTTGAACTTGCCTCTGGATAAATCACTGCTTGAATCAGTGCAACTTCAGAAGCTAAACTAAAGAGGGAAATTCCTCATGGGCTTATTTTTATCACCTCCTACGATATCACATCATTTTCCCCCCAAAAAAACCCCAAGAGATGACAAGGAAATATTTATCAGAGACCTATACTGAGAGGATGTTTAACATCATTGAGTCTCTGCAGACTTTAAAGCATGGTTAGAATGTGCTGTACCTGCTCCTGTGAATACATTCAGTTCCTTCCTCCTCCAGACAGCTGACATAAAACTAGTTAAAAAGGGAAAGAGTAGGAGTTCTATCAACTGATTTGGACCAGTTTGGTCAGCGAGCAACTCACAACGAGGTTATTTTGCTGTTGCTTTTCTAAGGGCATCTTTAACGTCCTTGTTCCTCAAGCTGTAGATCAGAGGGTTGAGCATAGGGACGATGAGGGTGTAAAACACGGCGGTGACTTTCTCCATCTCCAGGGAGTACTTGGAGGCTGGTTGCATGTGGCTGAGCCCCGCAGGGACATAGAACAAGGTAACAGTCAGGAGGTGGGAGGCACAAGTGGAGAAGGCTTTATGCCTTCCTGCAGCAGACCTAATCCTCAGGATGGATAAGAGGATGTACACATAGGAGGTGATGATGAGGAAGAGCACAGACATGGAAATGGTCCCATTAAGGGTTACAAGCAAAAGCTCATTGAGGTGGCTGTTGGAGCAGGAGAGCTTCAGCAGAGGGTTAGTGTCACAGAAGTAATGGTTGATGGTGTTGGGACCACAAAAAGGCAACAGCAGCAAAGAACAGGTTTGGATTAGTGAGTTCAAAATCCCCCCCATGTATGATGCAGCCACCAGCTGAACACAGACACCCTTGGGCATGGAAACCGTGTAGAGCAGCGGGTTGCAGATGGCTACGTAGCGGTCATAAGCCATCACAGCCAGCAAGAACACCTCTGTGGTCACAAACATGAGGAAAAAGAAATGTTGCAGGAAGCAGGCAGGGTAAGAAATGGTTTTCTTTTCCAGCAAGAAGCCAAGAAGCAGCTTTGGAGCAAAGACAGAGGAGTAGCAAAGATCAACAACAGAGAGATTGCAGAGGAAGAAGTACATGGGGGTGTGCAGCTGGGGGCTTGTCTTGATCAGTGCCATCAGCACCAGATTGCCCATGAGGGTGATGAGATAAATCATGAAGAAGATTACAAAGAGAGGTGTCTGCAGCTTGGGATCACTGGTGAGTCCAAGGAGGATGAACTGGGTCACTGTGGTGTGGTTGCCTTGAGCCCTGTTACTGTATTGCATAGCAGCATCCCTGTGGGAAGGAGGAGAAATGGAGTGAAACAGGGAAGAGCAATGCTGTGGCTTGCATGTGGTGCTGCTATCAGCCTGTATTCTGTTAGGCTGGGCATTAAAACAACAAAGATTTGATAGTTGAGGCAACATCTAAGTGCGGTTATTGGTGAATCCTCACGGGCAGAGAAACTCATCCAAAACCTTTCAGAAATGGCATTTTGTCCCTCAATCATGAGGCTGCATCAGACTTTTTCGTTTTAAAAACCCAACCCCAATCTTGAACAGTTTGGAGAAGGGGTGAAGCATTTGCAAACCTGTTATCTTGTTTCATTAAGAAAGCAGAAAAAGGGACTGTGTTTCGTTTGCCCCATGAGAAAGACTAGACCCACCTCAGTATGATGTCCCAGGAGCCCTGAATCCACCACCCCAGCTCTGATACAGGTTTGCTGGATCCCCAGCTCCCCACAACAACTCATTGAGTGAGATACTGAAGACTCAGAAGGGTTCCTTGGCAGCATGGGACAGAAAGTCCTGTCCTAGACAGCTAAAATAGGCTGAGCTGCCATTTCTGTCAGTAGTTTTGGCCTATTCCCCCAAGAATGGCAAATCACATTCAGACAGGAGGTTAGTGCACTTATCTTTTGTTATCTGCTCCAGCTCAAGTATTATTTTCTTGGTTTTCCCCACTCAAGGTCAGGAAGGCATTGGCAGGCTGCTTCTCACAACTGTGAGACTAAGAAATGAACTGTACATAATGTTATATAGATAACAGAATGCTGTTAGCTTTATTTGTGGGAATTCATAGAACCTCGGAGTGATTTGGTCTGGAAGGGAGCTTAAAGCTCCTCCAGCTCTAACCCCCTGCCATGGGCAGGGACATCATCCACTAGAGCAGGTTGCTCCAAGCCCCTGTGTCCAACCTGGCCTTGAACACTGCCAGGGATGGGGCAGCCACAGCTTCTCTGGGCACCCTGTGCCAGCGCCTCAGCACCCTCACAGGGAAGAGCTTCTGCCTCAGAGCTCATCTCAATCTTCCCTCTGGCAGGTTAAAGCCATTCCCCTTGGCCTGTCCCTACAGGCCCTTGTCCAAAGCCCCTCTCCAGGTTTCCTGGAGCCCCTTTAGGCACTGGAGCTGCTCTAAGGGCTCCCCTTCAGGAGCCTTCTCTTCTCCAGGCTGCCCCAGCCCAGCTCTCTCAGCCTGGCTCCAGAGCAGAGCTGCTCCAGAGCAGAGCTGCTCCAGCCCTCCCAGCATCTCCGTGGCCTCCTCTGGCCTCGCTCCAACAGCTCCACATCCCTCTTGTGTTGTTGCCTCAGAGCTAGAAGCAGGACTGCAAGGGGGGGTCTCCCCAGAGCAGAGTAGAAGGAGGAAAACAGGTGAGGAGGCAAAACCCAAAATAAATGATGAATGGATAATCCCAGCACTTCAGGTTTGGGTTTAGTGGTTCCCATTGGGGTGGCTGCTCTCCACTTTTCTGGTGCAACCCCACATTCTTACTTGTATCTCTGTAAGAGTTTGCACTTTATACATAACACAAATAGCCAGAAATGTTTTATATATATTTTAATTTCTAGGTTTTGGCTGCAGCTGCTTTTCCCTTCCACTAAAATAACATCTTTTGAGAACACACCAGCACCTGTACACAGAAATCTTTAACAGATCATCCAACTCTACGGCTAGGACCAAGTTCCCACCTTCTGCCATTGAGGAATAACCACTTCCTCATGGAATGAGCCCTGTGTGACACTCAAAGTCTTTCTGTACTGCACGGTGTGGTGCAGCTCTTGTCCTCTTCAGTTTATGGTTGGGGCAGAAAAGCAGCTTTTAAAATGCTTTCCCTAAGGTTTTATCATCATTAGATGGTGACACACACTTAGACAGCCTGAAGATAATGCCTAGAAATTCAGATCTACGGAAAATACATAGCTCAGGTATGTTCTTGTTGAGCTTTTTGCCCCAAATCAGTAAACTTACAAGCTTGAATGCTACGGGGTTTAATCTGGGTCTACATTTGAACCCTAAGCCTATGATCCTGCTTCCCCGCACACCACCAGATCCTTACCCAGCATCCTTATGCATCTTTCTGGGATCTACATACGAGGTGTGTGCATTATCCTAAGGCAGAAGGAAGAGCCATGACCTGTTTTCCTTCATTCTTCAGGTGGCTCCAATGCTACAGAAGGAATCAGCAGCTCATGGATGAGGTGAGACCAAGTAATGCAGCAGCTCTGTCAGGAAGCTTTTTGACCAGAGCAGGTGATGACGCTGTCCCAAAGGGCTTGTGCAAGGGGACAGCATCTGGGTTTATTTACTTCTTTGGTCCCGATGGATAAAATCCCTGAAGTAAACCTCAGCTGAGCAAAGAGGGGATCATTAGAGACTCCCAGCAGAGCCCAGAAGAGGCTTGGACCTGGGTCCTGCCCCCCATCTAATGGTGCAACACTCATTAACCTCAGTGCTGTTGTGGAGGGGGGAAGTTTTCATCTTTGCTGAGCCAGAAGTGGGAAAGACGCTGTATGAGTGGGCTAAGTAATGTTTAATGGGATGCCAGGGTTGGAATTTATTGTGCTGTTTGAACTGCGCAAGTCTAGAGCTTCACTTAAACCATAGTTTAAGGTACCTGAAAGCACCAAGTGCTGTAACCAAAGTCAAATGTGGACATAAATCCCTTTATCTCCCTTTGCATGTCCAATGGTTTTTACAGCTTAAAACCCCCCTGATCTCTCACATTGATCACTCTGTGCCCGGAGATCACCACTGCAACTGCACCCAGAGAGCCATGGAGGCAGAGGAGATGCACTTCCACCCCAAATGTATGAAGCACAATGTATACTTTAGCACGAGCCAAGTGTATGAACACCAAACCTTATTTCTGTGATCATACTTATGATTTTACTTAAGGTTCTTTGGAGAAATTATATTCATTTCAAGGGGTTTTTGTGGGCATCAATTGACAAAATGGCAGCAAACTTTAATGTTCCTGTAAGTCAATTAAAGGTACATGAAAGGGCAGTTCAATGTTGTTAAAATGTTTTGTGATCTGCCTCATTCCTTGAGCTATTTGTGGCATTATGACATCATAATGTACTACTGCTACTACTACAATGATGCTCAGGCCAGGAAGAAGCGGGCAGAGTCCAAGACTGTGTTTGCAGCTTCTATTTCCTGCTGCTGACTTCATTTACTTCCCTGCTATAAGCATTTTCCCACCTCCTACTTCCACCTATGATTACTTCTTTAATCATTCATCCCTCATCAAAACCCCATTTCACTGTTACCTTTCCACGTGGTCACAATGAAGGTGTTCAGAGATAAACCAGGAATATTGAATTAAGAAGCTCCTGTTAGGGCAAATTATGGATTGAAACATTTAAGGGAATACAAATCAGGAAAACCAATCCCAGTTTTTTGTCTTTAATATATTTTGAAATGAAATAACACAAGTAATGAAATCTGAGTAGATAAAATGCCTGAACCACTGTGACTATCAGGTGAGTATCAGTTAAGGATGACAGATCATGGCAACACCATAGGAAAATGTATTTAAATCCATTTTCACTGGTAGCTTTGTACATGTAATAAACATGTATCAAAAGACAAGTATCTTCATCATTTGAAACTCATAGTAGAGTTTATAAGTGTTTAGCCTACTATATAACATAGACTATTGCCTACTATATATCATATATATCATACCATATCAGTAGTACAACCTACTATGTGTTGTAGTAGCTTAGGGATAACTTACCCTGGTGATCAAGTGAATCTGGATGGAAGGAATTGGGTGCATGGAGGGGGAAGGTGGGAGGGAGAGGAAGTGGGATATGGTAGACAGTAAAACACCCCAGAAAAGCCAGGCTTTCACCTTAAAACCTCCTGGGAAAACTGCACTGAGGGCTTAGTCCAGGCTCCACTTCTGCATTAGAAAAGACAAACCAGCAACAGGACAAGTAGAAGTTCCTCAGAGCATCTAAGCAGGTTTTTCCAGCTGAAGGAAAAAAGTTTGTGGTTTGATGACAAGGATTCAGGGCTGAAAACTCACAGACAGAAGTCTTCTTAAATACTTAAATACACAGAACAAGTGATAAAACATCAACCCTCATGTTGATTTTAAGTTTTGATTTTCCCCCCCAGTGCTTTCCTGGCTGCAGATTCCACAAGTAACATGATGGGATAACACACGACACCACACCAGCTACCTGCCCTTGTTTGAAACATTGAGGCTTCCTCTTGCCAAAACATCTTAATTTTAAGGCTTGGAATTAAGATTAAGCCAAAACCTTGTGAAAACCCACCAGAACAGAGAAGCAGGTTTAAATTTTGGGTGCTCTGCTCCAGGTGCCCTTTTCCAGGCAGGATCCAACTCTACAGCTCCATGCACGGTGCCTGCTGCCACACTTGACTTTACATCTAAGAATCTGAAGTGGCTTAAAAATCCAGATGATTTTAGCAATGTTGATGGAATTCCCCTGGGAAACAAGCCCATCTTATAGAACCATAGATTAGTTAGGGTTGGAAAGGCCCTTAAGATCATCTACTTCCAACCCCCCATCATGGGCAGGGACGCCTCACCCTTGACAATGTCACCCAAGACTCTGTCCAAGCTGGCCTTGAACACTGCCAGGGATGGAGCATTTACCACTTCTTTGAGCAACCTGTAAAGAACTTCCTTATCTCCAAGCTGAACTTCCCCTGTTTCAATTTGAACCCATCACCCCTTGTCCTATCACTACAATCCCTGAGCTTTTTACTTTACAACTTGGCAGAGTTGCCCCACAGATTTTTGATGCCTACACAGCATCCAAAAGCTTAAAACTGGGATTTCCTGTATTCAGGCTTGTGCTTTATCTGTTTGCTCTTGGTTTTCCCTCTAAAAGTGGGATTTGTCTTTACCTGTACAACCTTCAGCAACAATGTTTAAGCCACATCCCCAGAGAATGAGAAACATGGTGTTTATGTATAAATTTTATTCCGAAAACAAACCCCAGCACATTGCTTGGACAAGGAACAGCCTATGCAAAACAGAGAATAAAATAAAACAAGAGGAGAAAGGAGCATTTTTTCTTAGCCTGAGACCTGTCTCTGTGTGTACAACAGGAAGGATGCATCATAGAATCAGGAAGGAAACAAGTTTCTATTCTAGGTTAATTGACATTTTTCTTCCTAAATATAAACCAGAAACTGGCAGCAAAATTCAGGTTGGGAGAGATGCAGCCTCAGCTCGTCCTCAGTTTACACACGAAGAGGGGGGCAGAATGTTGCTGGAATTGGGATTCCAACCTTATTTTAAACAAAGGAGGGAACCTGTACCCAGTCCTCATTAAAGTGAGAAGTTCACTTTGTTATTTCCAAGTTACTTTCCCAACCCCAACCTGTCTTCATTCACATCTAAGGTTTCTCCTTCAGCCTCTGCTGCTTTCACCTACCTCCTTCTGATGGATTGTGTCAGAAAACCTCCATCATTCGGACCCAGTTTGCTCTCTAAATGTTTAACTCTTTACCTCTTATACCACAAAGGGTGTTTATCACCATCACCTCCCTTTACCTCCACAGCCTGGGTATCACTTCCAGTCCTGGTGGCCTTATTAGAAGTCCCCGAATGATGAATGCTGTTGCTGAACTGCCATGTTCCTCACCCCTCCACTGCAGTTGTTTCAGCTCTCGTGCATTACTGCTGCTGCAGTGTCTGATTCACTAATCTAGCCTTGTCAGGAAGTGCTTTGCAGCATCCATCTTAGCACTAACACACAGGACAGAGAAATGACAGTTTGTTATTAGCCTACAATTCCTGGTTGAAGATAAAAACCAATCTCGGGGCGGGGGGTGTGATCAGCCACTCTGGCTATTTCCCCTTTTTGGTCTTTGAGGCCGTGGCGTTGTTGGTCTTGGCTTTCTTCTTTGCTGACCCCTTGGTCTCTGGTTCTTTGCGTTTGGCTGATGTGATGGAGCCTGTCACCTTGAAGAAGTCATCCAACCTGCCCTGCGTGCTGCCCTGACGGCTCTTGCTCAGCCTCTTCACCCCGTTACGGATACGTTCCTCATTGAACTGCTTCTCCCCACACATGAACTGAACAATCTGCTCCTCATCCGGCTCGGTCCACTTCAGCTCAACAGCGTCAGGGTTGACCACATCAGGCTCTAAAAAGAGCTTCTGGGCCTCTTTGTGCAACCAGTTCTCAGGCAGAGGGTACTTCTTGGTGTCTATCTGCTGAATGATCTTCTCGATGGTTTTGTGCTCCTTGATGAGCTCAACAGCACGCTTGGGCCCGATGCCGCGGATGCTCGCGCAGTAGTCACAGCCCAGGAGGATACACAGATCCACAAACTGCTCCCAGGTCAGCTCCATGTCCTGCAGAATACGGTTCAGGTGGAACTCCTGGATGGGCAGCTTCTTTGTCTCACTGGCAGTGAGATGCCTCATCAGCACAGGACTGCCAAAGGTCAGACAATCCATATCTTCTGTGGCAGCCGCATAGACCTTCCCAGCCTTCACCAAGGTAGCACAACTGGCTTCAGCCTCCCCTGGTGCCTCCACATAGGGGATACCCATCAGGGTTAGCAATTTCTTGCACTCATCATTGTGCTGCTGGGTCACCTTGACCAACCTCTTGCTGTACTTCTCAATGTTGTTCTCTTCTCCAGCCTCCTGAGCCTCCTGCAGGTGTTTCTCAGCCTCAGCCCGGCGCTCGGTTCTCTTTGCCAGCTCCCCCGACTTCAGCTGGGGGGGTTTGCCATCGAAAACATAAACTGGCTTGATGCCATTCTCCACCATGCGGATGGTCCTGTAGAACATGCCCATCAGGTGGCTCGTGGTCTCACCCTCCTCATTCTGAAGGACATCAGCTCCCTGCCGCACAGCGATCAGGAACTGGTAGATGCTCATGGAGGCATCTATAGCCACCTTCCGGCCGAAGTAAGACTTGATGTCATTCTCCCGGATGGCAGCAGGTGCCACGTCTGCAATAAGCTTGGCCAGGCCATGGATTCCCATCCTAGTAACAGGAAAAGAGACGCTGGGGTCAGGCTCTGCACACACATGGTGCCAGGGGGGAAACTGGGAGGTGGTGTGACACCCAGCAAGGGGGACCAAAGGGCTGTGGCTGCTTCCCCTGCAAACCACTACCCCACAGACTGGGACCTCCCGCCTCAGCTCATTACACCCCCTACCCACCATTACACCCCACCTCGGCCTCCCCAGCACACTATTACCCCCCTGCCTAGGACCGTCATCACCCCACCACCTACCTTAGCCTCTCCCAGCCCAGCCCCTCTCCCATCACACTTCAACCCCACCATTATAATGGTCTAAACCCCATTATCCACCTCGTTCCCACTTCCACCATTACCACCCTACTACTTCTCCTAGCCGCAGCCTCCCCATGCCTGCCATTAACCCCGTTCCCCCTCTTCACCACGCCATTATCTGCCTCCCTTCCATTATCCCCCTTGGCCTCTCTTAGCCCACCCTTCCCACCCCTCCTCCTCAGGGCTCGCCCTTATCCTCCTCTTCTGACCAAAGCCTCCCGCAGCCTCCCCATTAACCCCCCTTTCCACGGGGCCTCTCCCGGCCCAACCCGGACCCGCCTCAGCCTGCCCCAGCCACCACTGACCCCCTATTCCCTGCTCGGCCCCCCTCAGCCGCCATCACCCCCCTGTCCCCTCCTCACCCTGCCCCAGCCGCCATCACCCCCCGTCCCCTCCTCACCCTGCCCCAGCCGCCATCACCCCCCTGTCCCCTCCTCACCCTGCCCCAGCCGCCATCACCCCCCTGTCCCCTCCTCACCCTGCCCCAGCCGCCATTACCCCCCCGTCCCCTTCTCAGCCTCCCTCAGCCGCCATTACCCCCCGTCCCCCCTCAGCCTCCCTCAGCCGCCATTACTCCCCCGTCCCCCCTCAGCCTGCCCTAGCCGCCATTACCCCCCTGCCCCTCCTCAGCCTCCCTCAGCCGCCATTACTCCCCCGTCCCCCTCAGCCTGCCCTAGCCGCCATTACCCCCCTGCCCCTCCTCAGCCTCCCTCAGCCGCCATTACCCCCCTGCCCCTCCTCAGCCTCCCTCAGCCGCCATTACCCCCCCGTCCCCCCTCAGCCGCCATTACCCCCCGTCCCCTTCTCAGCCTGCCCCAGCCGCCATTACCCCCGCTCCCTCCTCAGCCTGCCCCAGCCGCCATTACCCCGCAGCTCTCTCCCGCCGCCACTCCCGCGCTCCGCCGCAAAGCCCGCCGGGGGCTGGCGGAGCCAATAACGAGCGGCTCCCGCCGTGCCCGCCCGCTGCCCCGGCATGCCCCGCTCCGCCTTCCGCTTCCTGTGGGTAGCGGCGGGGCTGGAGGCGACGTGTCCGTAACGGAGCGGAGCGGGGAGCGGGCCTGAGACCATGGTGAGGGCCGGGGCCGCGGTCGGGGGCCCGGGGTCGCGGTGAGGGACCGGGAGCCGCCTGCATGACCCCCTTTCCTAGGCCCATCATCACCGCCTTCCTCCCTCAGCCTCTCCCAGCTCAGCCCGTCTCCCCATCACCCCTCGCTCCCACTGTTATAACCATTTAAGCCCCATTAGCCCCATTCCCTGGTTCCCATTTGTCGTGGTTTAAGCCTAGCCGGTAGCTCACTCTTCTTCTTCTTCCTCCCTCCGCTCCCGGAGGAATGGGGACGAGAATCGAAAGAATGTAAATCCCACGGGTTGAGATAAGAGCAGTCCCGTAACTAAGGTATAATACAAAACCACTACTGCTACCACCAATAATAATAATGATAAGGGGAATAACAAGGGGAGAGGATACAATTGCTCACTACCTGCCGACTGATACGCAGCCCGACCCGAGCAGCGATCTGGACCTTCTGGGTAACTCCCCCCAGTTTATATACTGGGCATGATGTGCCATGGGGTGGAATACCCCTTTGGCCAGTTTGGGTCAGGGGTCCTGTCTCTGCTTCCTCCTGGCTTCCCCTCCTCTTTGGCAGAGCATGAGACTAAGAAAGTCCTTGATCGGAGTAAGCATTACTTAGCAACAACTAAAAACATCAGTATGTTACCAGCGTTGTTCTCAGGCTAAAGTCAAAACCACAGCACTGCACCAGCTACTAACAAGGAGAAAAATAACTGCCATAGCTGAACCCAGGACACCATTTCCACCATTGCCCCCAGCCTCTTACTTCTCCCCACTCACCTTTTGTCCCTGCAGGAGCTGGAGGCGATGAGCAGATACACCAGCCCGGTGAACCCCGCCGTGTTCCCGCACCTCACCGTGGTGCTGCTGGCCATTGGCATGTTCTTCACTGCCTGGTTCTTCGTGTATCCCCTAGCTGAGGGTGTGGTTATGGGTTGGGGGGGGTCAGGGAATGGACAGGGGGTCCTTTCACCCCACCTCTGTTATCACCTTAACCTCTGGACTGCAGCTACGAGGTGACTTCTACCAAGTACACACGGGATATCTACAAGGAACTGTTGATCTCGCTGGTGGCCTCGCTCTTCATGGGCTTTGGGGTCCTTTTCCTGCTGCTGTGGGTCGGTATCTACGTCTGAGGCACACACAGCAGAGCACTGGGACCACCTTGTGAACCCCTGCAGCTGTAAGCTCCTGAGGGCTTGGGTGGGGGGTGTCCAGAAACGTGGCTGATCTCTACAACAGCCTCAGGGACAGAGCTGGGATGTGCAAAGGGCTATGCCCTCCTTGCAGCAGCAGCCTCTGTCCCACCAACCTCCTTCATCTCCTCTTTGGTTCTAGGTGGGATGCTCCACAGAAGCTCTTTTTGTATTTCTTTTCTACTTCAACACCACATCCCATAGCAGACACGGGCTGTGCTCCCCTCGAGTGACTTGTACCAGTCCAACAAACCACCCCTGAATAAAACTGGCTCTGTGATGCCTCTGCCTTTGTACTCATGGTTTGTCTTTTAAATGATTGTGTGGTTTTCCAAACCACTTTGATCCTGGCACAAGATCCAGTTACCTTGGGATGGGCCTGATGGTTATTTGTGGATTTCCAAAGCTGTGTGTGCCCAGAAGTGTTTCAGTGCAGCAAGACTCTAGAAAATCAGTGTTTTCTGCTCTTTCCTACGCCTGTTTTTATATCCCTCATCCATCCCACCATCGTGTCCCCTCACCTTCTCTCTGTGGCTGTGCCCCTTCTCATCCTGAGCCAGTAGCTTTGTGGTCCCCACTCTTTAGCCAGGCTCCATAGGAGTGAGTTTATGGCCTATAACTATATTTTTATAGGTAGTTTTGAAACAGTTTTCAGAGCATTTAGGTCTGGAAAATCCCACCGATGAATGGCATGGGGGTTCCTCCATCTTGTGGGAAGCAGTTTTCCAGCTACTGAACCAAAACCCAGTTATTTCCCAGCAAGGGAGGATGTGCCAGGAGCCATCCTTGGATACAAAGCAGTATTTATATATTTATTTATATGGGCATATTTACCTCCAGCATAAAACAAAGTCTAAATAAGCCAAACAACAACAACAAAAAAAAGTGGGGAATCCAGAGATTCAGCACTCAAATTCAGCAAAATATAAATATAAATCAGAAAGAAAGGAGGGAAACCACCTTTGTTCCCCACAAATAAAAACTGAGCATGATAATACCTGCTAAAGAATGCAATTCTACAAACTTGCTGGCAATATACAGTGATTAAAGCTGTGACAGCAACATTTAAAACCAAACAAATTAGTGCTTTACTTGTTTTCTTCCTTAATTCTTGCAGTGGTGGCAGAGTCTCTATTTACAGGCTTTTAAGCTCCATCAGTAGGACAGAATGTTTGTGAATTTGCTTTTGAAACAAACTCCGAAACAGCCAAACTTTGGCAAGTGGCCTCATTTCCACCTTGTTTTCCTTCCTGCTGAGGATGGCTGGAGGGATGAAGCGTTTCCAGCGGGAAGAGGGGTTTTCCCTAAGCTGTAGGGCTGGAGGCAGCAGCTCAGAGCTCCCTCCTCTTGTGCAGGGCAAGGCCTGATTGTTAACTCTCTTGTTACTGATTGGGGATGGGGAACACATCTTCTGTTAGGGCACAGACACCTTTGGGGGGACTCTATACAACTGTTTCCTTGGGCTTTGAAGCAATCCTGTGACCTTTAGTAATTACAAACCCCTTTGGAGCTCATTTCTGCTCTGCGGCAGCTGCCATACACTTTATGATACACTTGGAGCTGAGATACTAGATCTAAGACACTAAAACCTGCATTCTGGATCCCTCTCCTGACACCATGGATTGCTTCAGCCCAGTGCTGCTCTGCTGTGACACAGCTGTATGTGGGTAGGACCAGCCTTGGCACTTCAGGTGTTGCCTTAGTCTCAGTTTTTAAGCTATTTACTCCTGGGTTTGAGGCACTCAGTGTTTTATGTACGTGTGGGAAACCTCTGTTCCCTCGTGCTGTCCTAGCAGCAGAAAAAGGCACTAGAGATGTTTCTGTAGCCCTTAGGCACTTGGGTTGCTTGGGGCCCTCATAAACCCCATCGCTTATGCATCCTGGAGAGACTCCTCCTCCTCTTGGGCCACTGCTGGTAGCACGGTTCTAGTGATTGATTCCTCCCTTCCAGGAGTGGCTTTGGAGATGCACTCGTGGTTCTTGGCTGTCCTCATCCAGGAACACCAGTGAGGGGGTGATGATTGCAGGCAGTGCTTTCAGCCCTGGCCCTCACACCACCACCCATCACCTCTTCAGGGCCCGAATGAGCACATGGGCATCTAACCCAGCTTGATAATACAAGGGGAAACAGCAAGTCTGAGATGGTTACCTCTAAGATAGGCAGAATTCAAAGAGCATGTGGTGTCACCCACCACTAAGGACATGTCAGACTGGGCCACTGATTGCCAAGTGGAGAATAAAAGCTGCCAAGAAAGTAACTTCCCAGTTTAAGGCCAAGCAAAGAAAAGGTGGAGGGAGGGAAGAGCTCTGTGTGGCTTCTCCAGAGCTACACCATGGGGTGTCCTTCCTGCTCACAAGGAGAAACACAGAATCCTGCTGAGCGTGGCACAGGGTGCCCAGAGAAGCTGTGGCTGCCCCATCCCTGGCAGTGTTCAAGGCCAGGTTGGACACAGGGGCTTGGAGCAACCTGCTCTAGTGGAAGGTGTCCCTGCCCGTGGCAGGGGGTTGGAACTGGATGAGCTTTAAGCTCCCATCCAACCTAAACCAGGCTGGGATTCTATGGAGCTGAGCTGCTTGTGCGTAGGTTCTCCCACCCTTGAAGCCTCTTGTGTTCCCACTAGCTTCCCAAAATTGGGTAGGCCCTTGGCTCTCCTCCTGCTTGGCTGCCCAGCATTCCCTGCTCACCTACTGGATCCAGCCTGCCTGGTTTTCCATGGATTTTAGTAACTGGAGAGCATCACCAGTGTATAATTGTGTTTGGTGCCTGTGGGAATGCAGCAGGAGTGCAGCCCTGAGCTTGAAACCTTCCAAATAAAGAGCCTTTGGTGGCAGAGACACCAACTCCTGGTGATGTCACATGGAATTGCAGGGCTATGGCTACTTTCCTGGGACATGCTTGGAAAGAAGCTCCAAGATGGGTTGACAGGTGAAAACTGCTCCTCGACTGGGAAGAGGAGGATGTGCAGCTTGTTTCTCTGGAGCAGCAGAGCCATTCATGTACTCCTCAATGCTGGTGAAGGGAAGGAGGGATTGCTGTGTCCATCTCCACTGAAGGCAACAAAATACAGCAGCCAGACCCTGATGGTGATTCCCAAAACCAGTTTGGTTCAAGTGATGTCCACTGGCAGGGCTCCAAGGGGCACAATGTGCTCTTCTCTGAACCCAGCTTACAGTGTGCTTCAGGATGGGTGAGTGGCATCACCCCCTTACGCCCGTCCCCAGCAATGGCTGAGCTTTCCTTAGGGAAATACAGCTCATCCTCCAGGAACTCAGATGCCTCCTTGGCAAGAGGTGCTGGAGCAGGATGAGGGGAGGACACAGGCACTGGTTGGTTGGTCTCATACCTCCCAGCACTGCTGTAGCTTTAACATGGAGCTTTGCAGTGGCCCCCTTTGGTTTCCTATGCAGAACACACATAGCTCAACAGGGACAGAAGTAATAGACCCATTTTTATACAGTTTAAACCCAAACTAATTCAGTAGTTTAGCAAGTTAAGAACTTGTAACAGTAAAATACCCAAAATACACTTGTCTGCTTTCAGCCAACAGTGACAGCGAGGACACACAGTCACTGCCATTGCCCCTTTGGGGGTGATAATCAGCCTCTTCGGTGCCTGGCAGGGAGCTGGTAGCCAGTGAAACCACATCACACGGCCCCAGGGACTCAGCCTTGCTCTGCAGGGTGCCACCAGGCTTTGCCAGGGGTCTCTAACGTACATTTGGGTGGCTGGGTTGACCTGACAGCTCCACACACTGCAAGAGGCCACACACTGCTGCCAAATGACAATTAAAAAGGGGTCCCACCACATTTAATGCAGGTGACTCAGGGTCATTTGTCTTCTGTGGGTTGATGGGAAGTGTCCTCACGCGTGGTTTGGCCTGGGCACAGCCTCAGCAGCAGCTTTAGTGGGGTTCATCCAGCCAGACCTGGGTATGGTGAAAGAGTCCAGCAAGGAGGGGGACAGAAGGGGCTAAAGATGAAGCTGCACCTTCTTTTGTTGTCCATAGAGAGTCCATTCCAGGTCCAGGGGTCTTGGGGGCACTATGGAGGGGTGGCCCTGGGCCAACCAGAAGGAACAGCAACTCCAGTGTATGACTTCCAGTACGTCCAGGCACAGCCTGCCTTTCCAAGCCAAACTCCAGAGTTGTGCTCTTGGAAAGGGCTCCAGTGTTGAGCAATTCCAGTGTTGTGAAGAAGTGATGTGGTACATCAGGGCCAGCACAGGATGGAGCTCCCATCCATGGGCAGACCCATCCAGTGTAATGCTTTCAAATCCAGTGTTGCAAGGGGGAAGTAGAAGTGATGGAGGACACAAGCATCCCCATAAGGGATGGAGACACAGGTTTGGGATGGTGGGAATCAGGGTGAGGTGAGCCCAGGAGATACCAAGGGGCTGGTTGTGTTTCTGCGGCTTAGGTCCCATGTTCTGCATGTGCTTCAGTGCCTGTGGCACCAGCCACAGCCAAACCAGCCCCACATAGGGGCTGGGGGTGATGTGGGGCTGGGGGCTAGCAGAGGAGGGCATACAGGAGTCTTCCCCAGTGTCACCAGTCCCCCTTGGCTCTCTCCAAGCAGAGGGCACTGGTGCTGCCAGGACTCACTCACAGAGCCAGTAAAACTGAAGGTAATAGTCAGTGAAAAGGTGGCCCATCTGCTCAGAAGCAGTGCTGCAGTTGGCTTGGCCCTGTGACAGAGCAAGAAAAAGAGCTGGTAAGAGTAGGATACATGATCTAAGGGAGGAATGGTGCCTGAATTATGTGCTGGGGCAGAGAAAAGTCATCCCACCACCACCCAGGTAACTGTGGAAGGCAACAGCCATGATGGAGAGGGCTGTGGAAGGCTCTCAGTGCTAAACCTGATTCAAAGAAGCATTGGAACAGGCTTCCCAGGAAAGTGGTGGAATCACCATCCCTGGAGTGTTCCCAAACCGTGTAGACAAGACCCTTAGTGACATGGGTTAGCGGTGGCCTTGGCAGTGCTGGGGTAATGGTTGGACTTGATGATCTTAAAGGTCTTTTCCAACCTTCATTCTAAGGTTGACTCTATGATTCTAAGGCTCTCGGTGCAATGTGGCTGCTAAACCTGCCATGGTCCCATTGCTCTCCATCTGCTCAGCCCTGGACAAAGCAGCTGCTGGTACTCACAGGCTGTGCTACTCTGAAGTGGTAGGTGAACTCCCGGAAAGACATCATCACGAGAGGCCAATGGTGCGTGGTCTCCTGGGGAAGAAAGGAGAATAGCTGGGATGAGATTGGGGCTGAGCATCTGAGAACGTCCTCCTGGGCCAGACTGGCAAGGAAACACAACCCTTTGCTGTCGTGCTGCCTCTGGAGGAGCAACATCTCCAAGGTCAGCAATTGAGCTGGACTGAGAGGGGCAAAGAGGGTAAGAAGGGTTTGCTGCAGCTCTGCACATCCAGCCCTGCAAAATCCCCCTGGAGGGATTTCATTAGGATGTGTTACAGCCTGGACTCTTGCCACAGTCCTGGGGCTCATGCAGAGGGGTTGGATGGGATGATTCCATGAGTGAGCACATGTATCAGGTATCCAGCCACCTCCTGTGGATGTTAGCCAGTGCAGCGTACAGCTTTATGTGAGCATGGATTCCCTCTTGCGCTGCCCTAGCCAGGCTGCTGGCATGCCTCTGCAGGGATCAGTGCTGTGCTGGGGTGGCATGTATGGATTTTGACCTGTTCCCTCCCTACCTTTGTGTCTGTGGCATCAGTGGAGCTATTCCTGCTCGCAGCATCCTGGCAGGGGTCACTGGAGGCAAGGCCACAAAGGGAGATGGACACAGCTGAGGAGGAGCTGAGGAGACAAGACATGGTAAGACCCTGAAAAGAGCAGCACCTGCCACCTCTTCCCCAACTTCAGAGGGACCAAAACACCAAAGAGATGAGCCCTGTGCACTCACTTCATCTCCAAGGTCAGGTTGGTGTTCACTGCTGTGAGCTGGCTGATAGGGATGCGGTAGGTGAAGTTTCCAGTCCTAGGGACACAGAGAGGATTAGATCTCACCATGGTGGCTGTGGACAGGACCCAAAGTCTCTGTTGGGTGAAGGTCTAGAGGGGAGCTCCCACACTGCTGCTGCCACCACGGTGATGCCACCAGCCTGGCCTCACTCACCTGCACGTGTCAATGGCTGCACAGTGCTGGGACTCGATGACCATATTGATCTCCACGATCCGGATGGAGAGCAGCACTGGGCTGGACCCTGCAGGATGGAGAACAGACTATTGAGGAACACCAAAAGGATGGTGTTGGGGTACCCTGAAGGATGCCTGGCACCCAGACTGTCTTCTCTTATCACTGTGTAATCAGAGAGGGGCATCAGGCTGCTGCAGGGCTGTGCTAACACCACATCCAGCCATGGAGAGCCAGGAGAAGGGGTGCCCCAGACTACACCAATGGCTGGTCATCAACACTCCTTTCTCTTTACTGCCAGCATCACTGAATCTCTGTGTTTCTTCTTCTAGATCTGATTTACCTATAGCTGAGCACACTGAGATGGGGTTTGGAATGCAGATGCTGCTATGACAGCCTCCA
This sequence comes from Strigops habroptila, assembly GCF_004027225.2. Lineage (NCBI taxonomy): Eukaryota > Metazoa > Chordata > Aves > Psittaciformes > Psittacidae > Strigops > Strigops habroptila. Next base: position 1,696,013 of record NC_046358.1, read on the forward strand.
AAGGGAACTAGCAACAGGGTAACACGGCCAGAAAGTGCAGGGCAGCACAAGGAAGGAAGGGCTCCAAGCAGGGCTGAAGGTTGAATCTGGCTGCATCGGGGGCAAACAAGCTGCAGGATGGAGAGACACAGTGAAAGCTGTGCGGGAGAATCATAGCATCATTTAGGTTGGAAAGGACCTTTAAGATCATCGAGTCCAACCATTAACCCATCTCTATAGTTTCCCTTCCACAGCAGGTCAGATTATACCACTTGTTTTGCTTATCAAGATACACAGTATGTATAAAACATTAACATTCAAAAGATGAGCCTCAGTTGCTTGAGGATACCCCAAGAGAGAGCCCAGGACCATGGTGTCAATGCAGGGAGAGAAGATAGAATCCACCTACCACCCGTGCTGGGCTCCTCCGTGCGGGGCCACTGGCTCAGCGGCTGCTTGATGCTGCGCTGCTGCCGGGGCTGCCCCAGGGAGAGGTTGGAGATGTCCTTGGCTTTGCTGTGGGTGAAGGGGGAAGAGGGGCTGGCATTGGGGCTGCCAAAGCTCTGAGACCTGTCCGGCGTCTTTGGCCACTTGGCGTAGGAAGTCGCTTTCCCTGGGATGCCCCTGGATTTGCCTTTGATGTTTGTCACCGGCAGGAGGGAGGGTTGGCTTTGGTCTGGAAAAGGGAGAGAAAGGGTGTGGGGAGAGGTAGGCAGAGGCTGGAAGCCTGTTCCCGGTGGGATCCTTGCAGCAAAGGGAAGCTAGAGAGGGGCAAAGCAGGGACACAGCCCTGTGCTCGGTAGGACAAGGTGCTTAAAGCATGACTCCAGGGGTGTTTTGGCTCTGCAGCGACTGTCCAAGATGCTGTTCCTCCAGTAACAGTGATAATGGTGGAGCACATGAGCTTGCAAAAGGCCTGCTTGGGCAGCCAAGAGGCATCACAGCCCTGGAATGCCAGAAGCCTGCTCAAAGCCAACAGAGGAATAAGATCAGACTCAAGATTCGGCTGCCTCTTGTGACTTGGTGCTGGCAAAGCAGCAGCTCCAGAGACCTTCCAGCCCTCACTTAGCTCTGGCAACATGATCATGGATGTCTGAACCATGCCGCATGGGTTCAGCCTCACAGTGCTGCTTTGTCCCACTGCTGCCTGCCAGGACTCAGTGGGTCCTGGTTGGTCCCAACCCAGGCAGTGGTGTGATAGGAACCAGGCATGTCCTTTCATAACGTAAGACACAAGGCAAGACAGGGCTGGGGACATGAGGTGATGCAATGGTGAGACAGACCTTGGTGTTGCCCCAGCTTCTCCTGGGTGCCTGGGCTAGTTCTTACCTGTCCGGTTAGTGGCATGAGTGGGGCTGGTCTCAGAGAGGGTAACAGAAGAGGCATTGGTGGGAGCAGCAGAGCAGCACATGGAGAAACAGGGCGGGCTGAAGCAGGCTAACACGCTGGGACCAGGTGAGCCAAGGAGCAGGTCATGAGCATCCTCTGTGGCTGCAGGACAAACAGCAGGGACATGAGGAGTAAGTCAAATGGAGAGGTATCCAACAGGAGCAGCACCAAGTGCCCCCAGCATCCCTTCCACAGAACCAGAGCCCCAGGACCCTGCAGTCCAGAACTCCCCTGTGTGCTGGGCTGCACCCCCAGAGTGTGAGCAGCAGGTCATTGAGGGGATTCTCCCCCTCTGTGCTCTGGGGAGACCCCCCCTGCAGTCCTGATCCAGCTCTGGGGCAACAGCACAAGAGGGACGTGGAGCTGCTGCAGCGAGGCCAGAGGAGGCCCCGGAGCTGCTGCGAGGGCTGGAGCAGCTCTGCTCTGGAGCCAGGCTGAGAGAGCTGGGCTGGGGCAGCCTGGAGAAGAGAAGGCTCCTGAAGGGGAGACCTTAGAGCAGCTCCAGTGCCTAAAGGGGCTCCAGGAAACCTGGAGAGGGGCTTTGGACAAGGGCCTGGAGGGACAGGCCAAGGGGAATGGCTTTAACCTGCCAGAGGGGAGACTGAGATGAGCTCTTAGGCAGAAGTTCTTCCCTGTGAGGGTGCTGAGGCGCTGGCACAGGGTGCCCAGAGAAGCTGTGGCTGCCCCATCCCTGGCAGTGTTCAAGGCCAGGTTGGACACAGGGGCTTGGAGCAACCTGCTCTAGTGGAAGGTGTCCCTGCCCGGGGCAGGGGGTGGAACTGGGTGAGCTTTAAGGTCACTTCGACCCAAACCAGGCTGGGATTCTATGACCTCCCACTGCCAGCCTCTGGCATGGAGGACCAGCCACATTCATCACCCTGCCCCACAACCCACCATCATGTGCATCCACCAAACCCTCTGCCCCACTGTTACCTACCATGATGTGTGGGGATCCTGCTGCTGGCTCCATTCGATGCAGCTGTGGATCGCACTATCTGTGTTTTACCAGAGTTCTGGCCTGACCTGAAATGGGGAAAACATGGTGAAAACCTTCACCTCAGGACAACAGTGTCACTGTATGTAAGAGAGAAGCGGCTGTAGCAGCGGGTGGGGTGATGGGACCAGGTACATGGAGCAAGAGCCGATGCAGAGAGCGCAAGGGTGAGGAGAAGCACAGACTGGAGCCATCTGGGAAAGGAAAGGCAGGAGAGAAGTATGCAAGCCATGGAGACAGCAAGGAGAGCTTGGAAATGCCACAGCAGATTCAGTGGCAGTCCTATGTCTGGCAAGAAGTCCCAGCTGGTTCAGAGGACACCAGTGATGCTCCCTTCATGCTCACTATGGAACAGGGTGTACTCAGTGGACTTGATTTCCAACAGTGTTCTCCTAGGTGGATTTATGTGCTCAGGTCTCAACACATTAGGCCATAACAGGTACCAAGCTCTCACCATTCCTTAAGGGAATTGGCCCTTCTCTCTTGGAGACAGACTGTTCCTCACCTTGTTTATTATGAACACATACAATCCCACCCAGATTCATCCCAGGTAATTTTGGGTGTTCCACTGAAGCTACCAAGACCTGAGCTGAGGACACCACAGGCACCTCCTGGGGGTAAGGCAGATGTGAAAGGGGAGGAACCACTGCCTCATGCTGCTCTTCTCCAATGTCTATACAAGGAGCCCAGAGCAACACCACTTCTGGGCACCAGTTACATGGGCACACCACCTATGGAGATATGGGATAACCCAAGCTCTTGCCTTCACACACTGTAGCTGTCCACTGAGCAGGAAGTTTTAATGAGCTCCTAATAAAGACATTCAAGATTTTACCTGTCCAGACCCTTCCCAGGAGCAGTTCAGTTCTACCTGTCCCACACTGTACTCATGTCTTGCCTGTCCCCTTTGCATTGCTCAAGGTTTCTCAAAGATAAATGGAGCTTTCACTCATTTACAGACATCAAAATACCAGTTTGTCTCCTGAAAGACTTAGCTTATTGCCTGTAGTACTTTTCCTGGTGAAAGGAGATGCCATAATAGTCTCCTGGAGGGCATGTGGGCATGAGCCTCTGGAGTTAACCTTCCTCCAAGCCAAAGATGCATCCCTCATCTTCCTCCACTTCCTCATCAACACTTCCCATGCATGGCTTTGTCTTGCATCCCACAAGCAGATACTTTTTTAACAGCTTCCTATGAAACACCCTGATGTGGAGTTCCTAAAGAATTGTCTCTTCCACTGCTCTTCATGTAGTGCTTTGTCCAAAAGGACCTGATGGACAGGTAGGACCCGCATTTCATTTAACCAAAGTGTTTTCCAGCAGCCCTGCAGATCCCATTAACCAAGGTGCTTTACAGGGCCTAATGAGTAACTCAGCACCATTCCCTCTGTCAGCACCTTTCCAAACTCTCCCAGAGGTGATGGTTCATACAAAGAAATCACATAGGTTTTATTTCTATCCTTTCACACAGTAACATGGATTATACTTGAGAGTGAACCTCCATAATAAAGCTACTCCCTTATGAAGAGAGGATAGGAACAGCTTTAGGGCTAATCCTTCTAAGTCTTCATCCTTTCACATACTCTCTTTACTCGTTTCAAACTGCTCCTGCTCTACCTGTAGTACATAATGTCTTTATTTCACCTTTGATGAATTGGTTCTTCAATCTCCTACTCATTTCCCTTCCTCACAGGGTCCATAATCCTTCCTTTTGGAATCCCACTTGCTGATGTATACTCATCTCCCTTCCTTTGCTTTCAATGTTTCTTGGTCTTCTGTGGTGGAGATGGAAGAAAGAAGAGGACTTGAGGGATGAAGCAATTCAATAAGAGTATAATGAAAGAGTAACATACCGTGGACACAGAGCGACCGGGACCCCAGGACCCCTGTACCGAAAGAGGGCCAGGAGACAGGCAGTGGGCACAGCAAAGGAGCTACAGGACAGTGAGGGGAGATGGGAAAGGAAGGATGAGGAGGATATGGAAGATGATGGAAATTAAAAAATACAAGAATGGGAAAATGAAAGGCAAAGTGGGAAGAAAATGGGTGGGATGAGGTGGAACCGGGACAGGAGGGAGAGGAATAGGACAGGGAGGAGGAAAGAGAGAGAAAAAGAGACTCATTATCTGGAAATGTGAGGTTCCAAAGGAGGGAAGTGAGACAAAACACTGCTCAGCACAGGCTGCTCGTGCTTGCAGGGCTGGGGCTGTTCCCTTGATGCTCTCTCCACACAACGGACAGTGTTTGCAGAGAAACAGCTCTGGGACAACACCACAAGAGGACGTGGAGCTGTTGGAGCGAGGCCAGAGGAGGCCCCGGAGATGCTGCGAGGGCTGGAGCAGCTCTGCTCTGGAGCCAGGCTGAGAGAGCTGGGCTGGGGCAGCCTGGAGAAGAGAAGGCTCCTGAAGGGGAGGCCTTAGAGCAGCTCCAGTGCCTAAAGGGGCTCCAGGAAACTTGGAGAGGGGCTTTGGACAAGGGCCTGTAGGGACAGGCCAAGGGGAATGGCTTTAACCTGCCAGAGGGGAGACTGAGATGAGCTCTGAGGCAGAAGCTCTTCCCTGTGAGGGTGCTGAGGCGCTGGCACAGGGTGCCCAGAGAAGCTGTGGCTGCCCCATCCCTGGCAGTGTTCAAGGCCAGGTTGGACACAGGGGCTTGGAGCAACCTGCTCTAGTGGAAGGCGTCCCTGCCTGTGGCAGGGGGTTGGAATTAGATGAGCTTTAAAGGGCCCTTCCAACACAAATCATTCTATGGTTCTGTGATACGACCAAAACTCCTGCTTGGTCCAGCCCCACTGCAATAGATGGGACGATGCTCTTTTAGTCCAGCTGAAGAGGCATCCAAAGAACATTCACACCAGCCACAAGTGGATATATGAGCAGTCAATCAACAGGGTATTTCCTTTTTCTTCTCTCTTCCTCACTTCTTGCTCCAGATAATTTAACTGACACCAGACTGGGATGTGTGGATGTGTTTGGTTGGCTTTACAGCTTGACCCACTGGAACTGTCCTCAGTAACCCCACAGTGGCTGCTTTTTGTGCTTCAGTCTCCCCTGGTCACCACCTCCCTCCCATTGAGCAAGAAGTACCTACCCATCAATATCCACAAGGTCCTCTTCACTGCGCAAGCTCAGCACATAGAGCGTCGACATGGACACCACACTGGAAAGAAAGAGGACGAGCATGGAGCAAGGGACATGTCGTGGTACTGATCTTCCAAGGGATTCCAGCCCAGGGAAGAAGCTGTAGGACCAAAGCCCCTTGCTGATGAGCTGGAGAAGTGGGTCTCACCTGAATGCCATGATGATGACCAGGGCGATGATGGTGCCCTGCAGGAAGCGCTGGCTGATGCATGCCTGCTCCGGGACAACCGATGGTGACTGCAAGAGATAGACCCCAAGATGAGCTCAGGGCTCCTTATTGCTCTTGTTCTTTCATAGATCTCACCCAGCCCAGCCCAAGCTTTCTTCCTGCTCCCCTGCAAGCCCCAAACACCCTCAACACATAAGCCAAATAACATCTTCATTAGGCATGGACAAAAATGAAGGAGAGATCATGGAAATGCAAACAGAGAGAGTCTCTCCCTCCGCAGCATATGTAAGAGAACATACAAGGAACATGCAGATGACTGTTCTTAGACAGGCAATCTTCCCCTGCTCCTTTGGGAGCAGTTCCTTACCTTGCTGGCCACTTTGTGGGGCCTCTTTTTGTGGGGCACACTTCCTGCACGGCTGAACTGGCTTCCAGTTTGGCTGCAAGGAGAAAGGAGGAACAGAACTGAGCTGTGCAGGGCCAGCACTCAAAGGCGAAAATGTGATTCTCATGTGTGGCATGACCGGGGGCAGCAGCACAAGAGGGACGTGGAGCTGTTGGAGTGAGGCCAGAGGAGGCCACGGAGCTGCTGCAAGGGCTGGAGCAGCTCTGCTCTGGAGCCAGGCTGAGAGAGCTGGGCTGGGGCAGCCTGGAGAAGAGAAGGCTCCTGAAGGGGAGACCTTAGAGCAGCTCCAGTGCCTAAAGGGGCTCCAGGAAACCTGGAGAGGGGCTTTGGACAAGGGCCTGTAGGGACAGGCCAAGGGGAATGGCTTTAACCTGCCAGAGGGGAGACTGAGATGAGCTCTGAGGCAGAAGCTCTTCCCTGTGAGGGTGCTGAGGCGCTGGCACAGGGTGCCCAGAGAAGCTGTGGCTGCCCCATCCCTGGCAGTGTTCAAGGCCAGGTTGGACACAGGGGCTTGGAGCAACCTGCTCTAGTGGAAGGTGTCCCTGCCCGTGGCAGGGGATTGGAACTGGAGGAGCTTTAAAGGGTCCTTCCAACACAAACCACTCTGGGATTCTATGACTAGGCTTTGATGAGGATGCTGGGGCAACCACTCCTCTTTATGCCACACTACAGCACTAATACTATAAGCACAGTCAAATAGGAACCATTACAGGTTACCACCTCCTTTCTGAATGCTGTTCAGCCCTGGCTCAACACACACTGGATACCCGACCTCCACAGCCTGCCCAAAATAGTCTGGGATGCTATGATGATTCTGTGACAGTCCAAACCCTTGTCACTTCATCTGCTCAGGGGCTGGTGCAGTGCTGTCCCACTGCCCAGAAAGCCTGAATTCTGACCCAAAACCCACATAAGCTCACCAGGGTCAGTATGATGATTTTGGAAGATGAGAAACTCTTTGTCCTGAGAAAGCCACTCACTCACTCTAAGGCAAGGTGGAGACAATGTCATACCAAGGTTTTGGGGCTGGTCTAAGAGCAGGCTGTTGATATGTGTTTGCCAGACCTGTCTGATCAATCTCAACAGCTTCAATCTACCCCAGGCTAAATGACAACTACCAACACCCTACCACTCCTCCCCTTTCCCAATCCAAGCTGTTACTTAGGGCTCCCTGGGCTCAAAAGGAGCCTGTACCCTCAGGATGCCCATACCTGAATGCCCCAGAGCTCACAGTTGACTTCATGCTGTCTAAGCGCTTCAGCTTGGCCAGCTTGTGGCTCCACCTCTCCAGCTCATCGATGCGGGTCTCCAGGTTGTCTGTCAGCTTGCACAGCTCCTTCACAGCTCCCACGTTCTCCATGAAGATGCGCTCCTGCAGGGAACAGGTCACAGTCTGAGTGGCCTGGAATGTGGAGACACTTCTGCTCCCATGGTTCTGGCTGCCCTGACTGCTCTGCTGCGCCCTGTCCCAAGGGAAGGGGTACACAACACCACCATATCTAGATCTCTACAGCCCCTGGATGCAAGAAGAAGTGGTAAATGCTCCATCCCTGGCAGTGTTCAAGGCCAGGCTGGACAGGGCTTAGAGCAACCTGCTCTAATGGAAGGTGTCCCTGCTCATGGCAGCGGGTTAGAACTGTATGATCTTAAGGTCCTTTCCAACCCAAACCATTCTATGACTCTATATTATCTTCAAACCAAAGTAAAACAATGAATGTTAGTGCAGGATCCTTGACAACTCTCCTACTGGTGCTAATTCAGAGTCCTTCTCACTCACAAAAGACATACACAGAGTCTCCAAGGAGGCCCTGGTCAAACCAAGTGAGCAATGCTCCCCATCTACCCTTTCTCTGCTCCTCCCCAGCCCTCTAAGTCTGTCTCTTGCTCTACAGCACAAGCTGTCGGAGCTATTCTGCAGCATTATCCAACAGAGAGTTGATCCAGATCAATGGAAAGCCCAAATCAGAAGCCCCTGGAGAGCATCCTTCCTCTTCACGTGCAGATGCGACACGAAAGGTCAGGTTCACATCTACTAGCTGCTGATGTAACTGCAGGGATCTAGGCTTCCACCAAGAGAAAACAAGGCACTAAGGTCAGTCCTGGCCATTCCTACTCTGGACAGTGATGCAGGAGAGAGCTGGCAGCTTTGGGAAGCTCTCCCCTTGCTGCCCAGAGCAGCAAACAGGTTACAGAGAGGTCAGGCAGCCAGGTGCTCTGGGTTATCTTGACATAAGCACCTTATCTTATCTAGAAAGGAGAGATTATGACTAAGAGCCTCCCTACAGGAGGCTGCCAACAAGGAGATGCTCCCTTCCTGAGGGAGATGCTGCCAACTTTCACCAGCATCAGGCTAATTCCTCCTTACTGATGTCTGCAATCCACTATCTGGAAGACCAGCCAGGTCTCAAACTCATCTGGGTGGTGTCGGCTTAGAAGCATTTCCCAGCCATCACAGTTTCCCTCTTCCATTTCCAGCTCCACAGGTTCAACAGTCTCCTTGTCACCAACCTTGTTCACCACCAAGAAGTTCTCAAGGGTCTTCCCATTGGAAAAGACCAGGTCCCCAGTGTCCTTCACAGCTTCAGGGAGGATCTCCTTCACCTCCTGAGCAATGACACCTGCATGGAAACAGCATAGTGGAGAGTCAAGGTGGTCTGGGCAGGGTTCCTCTTGCCACAGCTCTTTCTCTGGCCCATGTAGTCGCTATCACAGAAGCCCTATAAGCCACTGTGGGAAGTGCCATCCTCTTTCCCACCCATTAAAGAGGGAATTTCATTAGATGCCTAAACTTGAAGTGGTGAGAAGCCCCCTCTCAACTACCCCATGCTTGGGTAGAGCTGCAGGGAAAGGCAGGGCTTGGCACCATGTATAAAAGGTGGGTTGTGGAACATGAGGTCCAGCACTAGAGACACAAGCAGGCCACTGTGGTGTGACATGGGGCCTGTACCTGTCTCAGAGGTGTTCTCAATGCCCACTGTGGCTGCAAACTCAGGCTTGTAGTTGTAGTGCACCAGCCGCATCCGGGAGATCCTTTTCAGCTGTTCTGTGGTGTCCACCTGGATAAGACAGACACATGCACCTCCTAAATGGGATGTTGCTCCTTCAGTTCCCATCATTCTGGTTCCAAGTAGCAAATCCCACTACAGCCCATGGTAATACCTCTGTGAGACAGCTCTGGACCTACTCAGACCAACATTAGGACAAAAAACATCTGCACTGGAGTTCAGCTCTTGGGATTGCCCAGGTAAAGCTGGTCCAGTGGTCCAGCGAGCCCAGTGACCTCCCTGCCTACAGCAGCCCTGAGATAGGCTAGAGATGACATTTGCTCTGTGCTGTCTCTTGGATGGAGCACCCACCAAGGAAGCAGAAGGGAGGAAGAGGGTGCAAAGCTGACGTTCAACAACTGAAAGTGGACAACCTGGGCTAGTGGAAGGTGTCCCTGCCCATGGCAGGGGGTTGGAACTGGATGAGCTTTAAGGTCCCTTCCAACACAAACCAGTTTGGGATTCTATGAATATGGGGTGAATCACAGAATGGTTGAGGTTGGAAGGGACCATCAAAGAAGCAGGGTCGCCTAAAGCCCGTTGCTCAGAGTTGTGTCCAGATGGGTCTTGAATATCTCCAGGGAAGGAAACTCCACAACCTCTCTGGGCAACCTATTCCAATGCTCAGTCACCCGCACAGTGAAGAAGTTCTTCCTCATGTTCAGGTGGAACTTCCTGTGGTTTAGTTTATGCTCATTGCCTCTTGTCCTATCTCCTGGCACCACTGAGAAGAGTCTGGCCCCATCCTCCTGACACCCTCCCTTCAGATACTTATACACACGGATCAGATACCCCTGAGCCTTCTCTTCTCCGGGCCCAGCTCCCTCAGCCTTTCCTCATAGGAGAGATGCTCCAGACCTAGAATCATTCTAGAAGCCCTTTGCTGGACTTGCTCCAGGAGCTCCATGTCTCTCTTGTACTGAGAAACCCAGAACTGGACACAGTCCTCCAGATGAGACATCCACATCAGAGGACTTCAGAGCAGAGCTGAGCCTCTCACCAAGGCAAAGCCCTAGTGTACAACCTGATATACTCAGGTTTGTAACTTCTGCATTTACTAGTTCTGGCTAACAGTGGAAGAGTCAATATTCCTTAAGACACAGTGGGCAGGCTGTGTTTGGGACAGACACGGACAGAATCCTAAGGCACTTTCCATCTGGTCAACAGGAGCTCAGGTTGCCTGTAAGGACTATGTCAAAACCTGGTCAATAGCAGCTCAGGTTGCCCATAAGACCATGTCAAAATCTGGCCCATAGGAACTGAGGTTGCCCATAAGGACCTTGTCAAAATCTGGTCAACAGGAGATCAGGTTACCCATAAGGACCATGTCAAATCAGCAGCTGAAAGAGGCTCACAAGGACACTTACGTGTTCTGTGGTGCCTCCTCAGGTCTCTGATCACCCCAAGCCTGCTTTGGCTGACTCTTACCTCCTGGATGTCCTCCTTCACTCGGGCATCTGAAGGGTGCATCAGTGACCCCATAACCTTCACATTGCCATGGACCACGAGGGCTTCATCGGGGCGGTCCGTGTTGATGCCGACCCGGCCATGGTGGAAAACAGTGTCAGGGAGCTGTGCCCGTTGCCAGAGCACATCACTGTCACTCTCAAACTGGCCGGGGTTGGAGGCCTGTGGAGAGACAGGGAGGTGGGGACTGAGAAGTAGCAGGTCCAGGGAGAGGAATGCTGCAGCAGTGCTGGGCAGAGGCACTTGGAGATGTAGACAGAGTGAGGAGGCCAGGAGAGCCCTACAGACACATCCCTCCATGCACGTTGCAGAACTGTATAGCAGGAGAGGATGTGAGCAACAGATGGACATCAGAGAGCCCCAAGCTGCTGTGGTGGCCTGGACGGTGCTGTCCCCATTAGTATGGGTGGGAAACAGCTCCAAAACAAAGCTTGGCATAAGCAGAAACACCCAGCAAGGATGTCCTTGCTCCATAGAAGGAAGAGATGGGGAAGATCTTGGGTGAAACCGGTGCGTGTTCATTCAGGTACCCCGACAAGTAGGAAGGGCCTGTTGGGATGAACAGGATGTTGGGATGAACATCTCTAGGTCATGAGATCCTGGCACGGGTGCCCTCTCCAGCCTGCAGTGCACTGAATTACAGCCCTAGGAGGACATCGAGACTGAGCTGTGGCAGTCCCAGCCTCACAGGGACAGCAAGGAGCTGGATAGACAGCCAGGGCAGAGCCAGCAAAGGACAAGCAAGGCTGTGGAGGTCTGAGACAGAGCTTTGCAAGGCAAAGTGGCAGAGATAGGGATCTGCTGCCAGCCCTGGGAACAGATATCAGCCTGCCCTGACAGCAGAGGCAACTTGACATTCATCTGCTGGCCCTGTCCAAGCCTCCCTCTGCAGGAGCCCTAAAGGCTAAGCCTCCTCTGCTCCTCTCCCTGCTTTCTTGAGCTGTCTGTTACCTCAGCTATCAAAGCTGTTCCAACAACCCAATCAGAACTACAAAGGACAGCAGGAGACCAAGTGACATGGCTGCTGCTCCTGGGTCCCAAACCCTGGGGTTCTGCCCTGCTGCTGTGGTTCTGTGACCCACATGAGATGGGACAGTCCAGGCTGCCTGCAGTTCTGTTTGGTTCTGTGGCGGGCACCAAGGAGGCTGCAGGTTCTTGCACGCAGTGAGGCTGCTCTAATGAAGCACATGTGGAAAGGCAGGAGCCAGAATGCAGGCATGGACAGGGAGAAGCAAAGCTAAGAGTTTGGAGAAGATGGGAAAGAGATAGGTGGGGAAAGCACTGAAAAGCCAGAGGAAGGAAGGAGGATCACCACCCAGGACATCCAGCAAAGGACGATTGGGTACGTGCAGAGGCTGAGGGAGGAGAAAGAGACTTACCCTGACAATGATGCGCTCAGAGATGTGAGCTGCCAGCGTGTAGTTCTGGTTCTGTGCATGTGCCTGCAAGGCTACCACGAGCATGAAATACCTGCCAAGAGGGAGAAGAGGTCAGGGTGCTATCCCGCACTGGGAACTGCTTCCTCTGGAGGCTGAGGTTGGCTTGGAACATCCCCTCTCAGTGTGCTGTGGGGCACAGGCACTGTCCCAAACCTCTCATGAATCACAGAATCCCAGCCTGGTTTGTGTTGGAAGAGACCTTAACGCTCCTCACAGGGTAGAACTTCTGCCTTATATCTAACCTGAACTTCCCCTGTTTCAGTGTGAACCCATCACCCCTTGTCCTATCACTCCAGTCCCTGATGAAGGTCCCTCTCCAGCATCCTTGTAGCCCCCTTCAGACACTGGAAGCTGCTCTGAGGTCTCCACGCAGCTTCTCATCTCCAGGCTGAACAGCCCCAATGTTCTCAGCCTGTCTCCATACAGGACGTGCTCCAGCCCCTGATGATCCTTGTGGCCTCCTCTGGACTTGCTCCAACAGCTCTATGTCCTCCTTATGCTGAGGACACCAGAATTGCACACTCCTTGTGCTGTGGGCCACATGCACTGTCCCCAACCCCTCATAGAGTGGGGGACTCTTCTTGTGGCCACAGCAGACACCTCCTCTCCTCCACACGAACAAGGATGGCCAATTCAGGACCTGTTCCCCATGTCTCCCTCCCTCCAGCTACACTCCCCAACCCAGGGACTGGCACATCCACAGGCCCTGGGTGCTCAGAATGGCTTGGAGAAGGTATCTGTGCTCCTCACCTCTGGTCTGGGTTGGGTTTGCCTTTCTTCCGCATGTTGTTGGCTGTGGTCTCACTGAAGTGCAGCCGCCCCACGGTGACTTTGGTGACCTGCTCTGGAGGCAGGTTGACCCTGAGGAAAGGAAAAGAGAGGAGTGAGTGAGGACTCTGCTGGAGAGGAGGTGCTTTGGGGAAAGGCTGCATGGAGATCTCAGAGCAGCTTCCAGTGTCTGAAGGGGGCTACAAGGGTGCTGGAGAAGGGCTCTTCATCAGGGACTGCAGTGATAGGACAAGGGGTGATGGGTTCAAACTGAAACAGGGGAAGTTCAGGTTAGATATAAGGCAGAAGCTCTTCCCTGTGAGGGTGCTGAGGCGCTGGCACAGGGTGCCCAGAGAAGCTGTGGCTGCCCCATCCCTGGCAGTGTTCAAAGCCAGGTTGGACAGAGTCTTGGGTGACATGTTTTAGTGTGAGGTGCCCCTGACCATGGCAGGGGGGTTAGAACTAGATGACCTTAAGGTCCTTTCCAACCCAAAGCATTCTATGATTCTATGGCCATCTCCTGACCTGCTCCATCAAGGCAGGTCTATGAACTGGGCATGTAAAGGGAATGTAAAGAGAAGGAAATTTGATGTGGGAAACAGGAGCAAACTGGAGACTGTGACACCCACAGCACAATCCTGAGACCTCCAGCTCAGCCCATTTCCCCACCTTCTTCTGCTGTTGCTTATGGCCCAGCATCACTCTCCCCAGCATGAACAATACTCACGTCACAGGGTTGAAGGGCCGTTTGCTGCGGTCAGACTGTGACTGCTCTATGTTGATCGACTGGTTCAAGGCCTCTAGCTGGAAACAAAGATTGGGGCATGTGACAAATAGCAGAGAGTTGAGACCTTCCCCTTCCCACCTCCTTCATCCCAGCACAGGGTAGGCGTCTGCCCAGCTCTCCTATCACTCAGTACAACCGACTTGCAACACCCAACTTGAGCATGGTCATTGGCCAAGCATGGGTGCCTCACTTGGGAAGGGGGTGGTTGAGGGTGAAAGGATCTTCCCAAAGTCCTTATATACCTCCAGAGTCAAAGGTGAGTGAGAGGTAGCCCTGAAGACACCCAGCCATGGTGTGTCCATGGACCTGAGTCCATCTTAGCACTCATTAATCAAGATCTGCCTTGTTCTGGCCATCAGCACTCTCCCTACACGCTCCCCTATGAGTTAGGACATGAAGATGAGCTGTTGCCTGATCCCAGCCTGCCAAGCACCCCTTCTCCCTGCTGGATTTGCTACTGGCCCCTAGCTCCCGCTTGCCTTCACTCCGTGCAGCTTCAGGTAGAAGCACTCTAAGGGTTTCAGGCCCTCGGGGGTCTTCACATACTTCGGATCTCCAAGCATGCCGATGTAGACCGTGACCTGGAAGTGATTCTTCTTCTGGCACACAAAGGCATCATCACCCACAGAGAAGTTGAACCCTTTGTCAGCATCTACGCGGTACGTGAGCATTGGGCTGTGGAGAAGACAACGGGAGTTAGAGCAGAGCCCTGTGCACCCCACAGAGGGTAATGCTGATGGGGGGAAGGATAAGCCACGCACCCAAAACAGAGGCAAGGAGGTGTCCATAAGGCATGGTACATGGCCACATCCTGAGGTATGGATGTGCATGGGAAGGGCTGGGGGACCAGCTCACCTCTGTGTTCTACCATACATGAACAGTCCCACCACACCACAGATGGTGAAGACCACATCTACTCACACATAGAGACACAGAATAATCCTGAGGCACAGCAGGCACATGGGAGGGGAAGGAGGGCTGTGTTGGGGCAAATGAGATGGCTTCTGATGCCATCCCTCCTGTCTTGCACTGATGCTGCTCTTGGGGCTGACAGGCACAGGCAGGCCCTGCCCAACATGAACCCACCACCTTGCCTAAGCCCACACAGCAACCCACCCTGCTATGTGAGGGTGAGAGCTCAGAGAAGGTCCATAGCTCCTTGAAGCTGCAAGCTTTGCTTTAGGTGGGTCTTCAACTGGAAAGGAAAATGGATCCTGTGATTGTGGCAGTATGAGCCTGCAGCACAGAACCCCCCATGTGCTGGGCTGCACCCCCAAAGCATAAGCAGCAGGTCAAGGGAGGGGATTCTCCCCCTCTGCTGTGCTCTGGGGAGACCCCCCCTGCAGCCCTGATCCAGCTCTGGGGCCAGGTAGTGACAGGCCAAGAGGGAATGGCTTTAACCTGCCAGAAGGGAGATTGAGATGAGCTCTGAGGCAGAAGCTCTTCCCTGTGAGGGTGCTGAGGCGCTGGCACAGGGTGCCCAGAGAAGCTGTGGCTGCCCCATCCCTGGCAGTGTTCAAGGCCAGGTTGGACACAGGGGCTTGGAGCAACCTGCTCTAGTGGAAGGTGTCCCTGCCCGTGGCAGGGGGCTGGAACTGGATCAGCTTTAAGCTCCCTTCCAACCCAAACCAGTCTGATTCTATGACTAGGGTTTGATGCGAATGCTGGGGCAACCACCCCTCTATATGCCACACTATAGCCCTAATACTATAAATATAGCATAATATAAACCACTACATGTTACCATCTCCTTTCTGAGTGCTGCTCAGCCCTAGCTCAACATACACCAAGCTTCACTGCCTGCCCAAAGCCTGGAGCAGACCTTTTAGTGCTGCTTGGTGGGAGAAGCAGTTCAGGCTGACCTGGGGTGTGCGGTCCCACACCTCTTCCTGCTTCACCCATTGCATTCCCAGCGTTGCCTGTTCTATCCCTGCTACTGCCTGCATGCTGGATTCCCAGAATCACACCACCTGCTCCAGCTGCTGCCAAAAGCTTCCAGCTCCAGCAAGTCTGGAGGAAAAAGAGAAGGAGAAGGAGGAGGAGGAGGGGGCCATGGCTGCGCAGTGAACACACACCAGCTGGGGAGGTTTAATCTACACCTCTTTAATGGGCTGGTTCCTATGGGAACGAGGGAAATACGTGGCCTTTGCAGCAAGTCCCTTTTCTCTTACCATCCAAAACCCCAGCCCTGGGCTGGTGGGCCCCTGGGGCACCACTTGCCCTTGGTGGTGGGAAAGGAGATGCCTCTTCTCCCACCTCCCCATCAAGCAGCTCTAGCAGCACACCCAAATCTCATTGTAATTAGAGCTATGGATGAGGTAAAGGGGAGCTCAGCCTTGACATCAGGCTTAAAAACTCTGGAATGCTCGTCCACAAAAGCAAACCACTTGTGGCTTCCACCTTATTACAGACAGATAGTGTCAAGAGCAATGGGAGGGGAGGGGGCCAGGCTGGGAAGCAGGAGATAGGGAAAGGTCACTCTCGCTCCCCTGTTATCCCTTCCTTTCTTCTGGGAATAAAGCCATCCTCCCCCCACACATGCTTGAGGGGTTAATGTGGATGAAACCTGGAATAATGCTGGGATGGCCACAAGCAACTACTCATTACTTGCACCCCAGGGACCTGGGGCTGTCGTGCCGTGTCCCAAACACAAACCAGACGGTGGGAGCAGAGCACTACCTTAGCCCAGAAGCACGAGAGGAATTCCCCTCTATGCTCTCACTCTCCTCCTAACCTCAGCCCTCAATTCTCCATCTGGCTCTCCGTGATGGGGAGCTGGGGCTGGGGCTGGTCTGAGCACCCCCTGTGCTCCCCCCAGGGGTGGTGGAGCCATTCCCAACTGCTTTCCCTGCCTCTGCCTATGTCTTTCCAGGACCCTGAGTGTTCACCACTCGCCCTGCTGTATTTTAACAGAGGAAGATGAGGAGAGGGAGGGTCTGGTTGAAATTCCAAACCATGGATGCTTCCAAAACATGCTCTGGTTAACATCAAACTGATGGCTGCAAAACATGTGCCAACAGAGGGGAGAGTCAGGCTCCCTCTCCTCTGTCTTCTAGAAATGCCTGATCCCTCCAGAGTCTTCCCATAGGCTTCTTTCCCCTGAGTTTTCCCAATGGCTGCTGCTGGGGCATTCCTCAAAGTGGGATCCTGCACTAGGGTAGATGGGGAGATCCTGGACTGGGGTAGATGGGGGACAAGAAGCTGCTTTCCAGGTATCAAAGAGCCCAGGGATCCCCCTAGCCCTCTGCCTTCAGCCCAAGGAGCTGCTCCCAGCTCAGCCCCACTGCAGGATGGGGTTATCCCTTAAATCTATTCCAGTGGTTTTCCACTCTCACATTGTAAATCCCACCTGGAAGCAGCAAATCCACTCCCTCACCACCATGTGCTGCCTGTGGCACTGTTAGGACTCTGGTGACCCTTATAAAACCCATCCTCCCCTCCATGTCAACCCACAGGGACCTCAGAGTGACCATCACCCTGCCCTGGACCCAGTCCTTTGGCAGCAGTGCCCCTCTCCGATGGGTGGCTGCAGTAAATGGAGTGGTACGAGAAGGAAGGGAACATGACCTCTAGGCAGAAGTGGTTCCTGGGATTTAGGGATAACCCCAGCTGCTGACAAGGCAACATCCCAGGGGCAGCCAAAGCCCTGCCGGCTTTTCCCAGGGAGAGTCAGAGGGCAAAGTGTCAGGAATAAAGGGCTGGGGTCAAATGGATTGTTTTAGCCAAAATGCCCCCAACTAACAAAGGCAGATTAAGGCCAGGAGCAGAAGAGAGGAGGTTTTTCCCAATCTGAAGGTGAGAGGTTGCAAACTCCCCACAACCATGTCTGGCATCATACTTAGAGGAGCAGGGAGCAACCTCACCCACCACATTGAAGTGCAAAGGGAAAGATGCTGCAAGGAGAAATGTCTCATGTTAAAGGGAACTCTACTGGGATCTGTGGTCGAAAGCAGGATGTCAGAGGGATGCTCACATGCCTCAACTGGTTCCTCTCTGGAAGAAAAATCTCCCTCATTTCTCTCCTCCTTCCTTCCAGGTTCCACAGTATCTCAACTGCTCCTAAGACACAATGTCTGGAGAATCCCTAACTCAAGGAGCACTCACTAATTCCATGCACTGATAGAATCAGACTGGTTTGGGTTAGAAGGGAGCTTAAAGCTCATCCAGTTCCAACCCCCTGCCACGGGCAGGGACACCTTCCACTAGAGCAGGTTGCTCCAAGCCCCTGTGTCCAACCTGGCCTTGAACGCTGCCAGGGATGGGGCAGCCACAGCTTCTCTGGGCACCCTGTGCCAGCGCCTCAGCACCCTCACAGGGAAGAGCTTCTGCCTCAGAGCTCATCTCAGTCTCCCCTCTGGCAGGTTAAAGCCATTTCCCTTGACCTGTCCCGCAGGCCCTTGTCCAAAGCCCCTCTCCAGGTTTCCTGTGCCTTTAGGCACTGGAGCTGCTCTAAGGTCTCCCCAGCGCCTTCCTTTCTCCAGGCTCAGCACCCTACATGATCCCTTCAGCTACCTCAGATACACTCACAGCATGAGAGTGAGACATCAGCGATCCATCACTACGGGACTAGCCAAGCTGGCCAAGACAGCCAAAAGACCATGCCACTAACCCAAAAGACATCCAGCAGGACTGGACCACATCACACTGGTCTCCATTCCCTTGTCGAGATGCAGGATCTGCACCAAGGTTTGGTGCTGGTTATAAGGACACTTCTTCTACCCAAGAAGCGCAAGGTCAGGTTTAGCCTGCACATGGGGAACACCAATTTGCTTGATGGGAAGAGGACCAAACCAGTTCCCAGGGTCAGAGCTCTGGGCTCTGCATAGAACGTTTCTGTTGAGAGCTGCTCTACCCTTCCCCAGCTGCCTTCCCTCAAACTAAACAAAGGTGGGGAGGGAGGAGGGAGCCTGCTGGCATTTATCAGAGCACGCTGTCAGGGAGATGAATTACTCCTGCTCCCAGGAGTAAATTACTCAACTGCCTGGTTCCAGGCCTCTCTGGCACCGCTGCTGGAGACCAGTGAATCCTTTTGGTGGTTCAGCGAGCCTCAAACCACAAAACCAGCACAAAAAGCCAAGGAGAACTATATTATCAATAACACTAATCCAAGACTTTGGGCTCCTTCACCCAACACTGAGATTCCTCTCCCAAACATAAGCAAAAGACTGAGACATAAGCCCAGCAAGCCAAGGCACAGATTTCCAGGCACCTCTAGTTGAATCCATGCAGCAATCCTTCCTTCTTTCCCTCCGTTTCCTTAATCCAGCCTCATTCTAGGAAGTATGTGTCAAACCTAAATCCAGGTAGTTCATATGATTCCCTTTGCTCTTCTCCTGGCAGAGGGCTGCTGCTCCATGGGGATTCCTGGGGACGGGGAATCAGTTGTCAGTCACACAACTGTATTCACATTCACTATACAGGTCTCTTAGAAGGCAGGAAAAGCTACTTAGGAACTGCAGAATTAGTTCAGACCCCCACCATGCTGTCCTCATCTCACTGAGCCATGGCAATAGCTGAGAAGCTACAGCTCCAAGATATAGTCCAGAACAGAAGGAAAAGAGAACTGGTTGATGGACCACTTCTCTGTAGCTTTCTGCCATGAAGATGACTGAACAGAAATGAAATTGTCCACTTATTCACAGGTGTAAGATACAGATATGATCTGATGTGACAGCTAAACTCACTGCATAGGAAGAGAGAGCTGTTAAATGGGCTCAAATGGTGCTGTACAAGCTGGAAAGAAGTCTCACAGAGCTCCTGATCATCACAAACCCTAGAGGAAAGTCTTCTGAGGAACAAAAAACTTGCAGTGATGGTTACTCAATGATCTTAAGGGTCTTTTCCAAGCTAAATGATTCTATACGAAGGGACCTAATCTTGTGTGGGTAAGAGGAGGAGAACAGGGCCATGAAGATGCTGCGAGGGCTGGAGCAGCTCTGCTCTGGAGCCAGGCTGAGAGAGCTGGGCTGGGGCAGCCTGGAGAAGAGAAGGCTCCTGAAGGGGAGACCTTAGAGCAGCTCCAGTGCCTAAAGGGGCTCCAGGAAACCTGGAGAGGGGCTTTGGACAAGGGCCTGGAGGGACAGGCCAAGGGGAATGGCTTTAACCTGCCAGAGGGGAGACTGAGATGAGCTCTGAGGCAGAAGCTCTTCCCTGGGAGGGTGCTGAGGCGCTGGCACAGGGTGCCCAGAGAAGCTGTGGCTCCCCCATCCCTGGCAGTGTTCAAGGCCAGGTTGGACACAGGGGCTTGGAGCAACCTGCTCTAGTGGAAGGTGTCCCTGCCCGTGGCAGGGGGTTGGAAATGGATGAGCTTTAAGCTCCCTTTAACCCAAACCATTCTATGGTATATTCTGGTGCAGTGCTTTACCAGGAGAACTAAGAGATCTCCCATGTAGGAGCAGATGTAGGTTCAGCTTGCACAGGCTCTCCTAGAGCCACCTGGTCTCAAACCCACCACGAAGGACGAAAAGTCCACTGAGGCAGTGTGTAAACTGAAAATTATCAATCAACCTTGACCTTAACGCTTAATTCTGGTCAAATCCAGCACCACAACAAAGTGCACGTGGGTTTCTCCAAACTACATGAAGTCAGGTAAAAGGAATTTACTCATTACACAACGGGATGATGACCTAAATGCCACTGAAGTGGGTTTGCTCTGGCTAAATCCTAAAAGCAGGTATTAGGCAAGTGAGCCCAAATGGTCCAAAGAGCATGGGCTGGGTTTGCAGAAGTTAAAGCTGGGGTTTGCAGCACTTCAGCAACTTCTCTGTTGCCAATACAGTGTAGTTTGCTCTGTCAATCTGCCTGTATGATGCTGAGGTCCACGGAAAATCTCTGGAACAAGGAATATAACAGGGACTGGAACACTTGCAGAGGGTCTGTGATAAACTGAAAGGGTTGTGGCGTGTTTCACATGAGAAACCATTTACCCAGCGCAGGTAAATAGTGAGATGGAAGGAAAAGGGGGCTCATTATGTCCAAGACAAAAGCAAGGCCATGCAAAAGGTCTGCTCCAGGATGCACAGAGTTCTTTGGACCCTGCTGACTGCACAACGTGCTTCTGTAGTAGTGAAAGCCCTGTGGAGATTGATGGTGGAAGAGAAGCCACTCCAGGGAGTGACAGGTTGTGACCAAGCATGGCCTGAGTCAGAAAAGGGGGTTTTGTTCCTCCTGGGACCTCCACTTCTCAGGAGCACTTGGACACAGGGCAAAGACAGTGAGGCTTAAGGCAATATTGGCACAAAAAGAGAGTCTGGGAGAAGCAGGAACAGCAGCAAAAGGCAAAGGTAGCTTTGTCAGGGAGGAAAACAGTGTCACAACTGCCCAGAAGCAGCTGATATTCCTTCTGAAGGTGGGAGATGCTGCCTTTATGGAAACAGGTTAATAAATCAGGAGTAACCCCCTCTGCAAATCAACCCTCTCCTGCTGTGGTTGGGGAACAGCCACAAACAGTGTCCCCAGTGAAGTAACCAACTCCAACAGCCCCTTCTCCACAGGGAACAACCCCCAGCATGGCCCAGTCACTTCAGGTCTGTGATACAGACTGGTGCAAGGACTGGGGCTGGGGGTGCAGGAGGGCTGGGGCTTACAGCAGCACATCCCTGCACATCCCAGGTCCTGCTCTGCCTCCATGACTCAGGTCCTGGCTCCCATCCTCAGCACCATCCAAGCAAGGTGTAATAACAGCTTTGGGTTATCTCGTGTCACAGACAACAGAGCACCCTCTCCTGTGTGTCCCCTAACAGGACCCCTACCAGCCCCTGGCTGGGCACAAAGAGGAGGAGGGGAAACAGGGGAGGTTCATTTGCTCCCAGAGAGGTTCCTGGAAGCCAGCCTGCTGCTTGCCAGCTCTCTGTCACCTCCAAGGAATGCAGGGAGGATCCAGAGTGGTTTCCTCCTGAGCACTCCTCTTTCCCTATGCAGCCTGTCCTTGCACTGCCTCCACCCTTCACAACCTCCCCCTCCAGCTCCCAGCCCCTCACTGCTCTCTGCTCCCCACCTACCTCTGCCACCCCTTTCCTCTCCACCCTCTCCCCTTGCCCCTCTGCAACCCTCCTGGCTTCCTAGTTTTCCTCACCTCTTCCCTCTGCTTTTCTTTCTCTCCTCTGCCCACCAACCACTCCCACTCCTCCTCAGGCTCCTCTCCATGCTGCTCTCAAGCTGTGCTGAAGTGGCTCTAGATTACCTCCAGCCATCCGTGCTATGTATTGTCTAGGAAATCCTAACACTTAACTTCAACTCCAGGTCCTTGCTAAGCCTGAGCACGAGGAAAGGGAGCTGCTGGTCCAAACCATGCTCAGAGCAAGGTGTATTTGCCAATACAACCCTCCATGGCAGACCAAGGTCTGAGTAGCTGCTGAACTACCACCAAACGTGCTCCTACAGCACTAGCCCCATGTCTTAATCCTCCATCAGCCCTGTGGAAGTGCACAGAGTAACTTTCCCAATGGCAAAGGTACTGTGGGGAGAGTATCGCCATCACAGCACAGGCAAGCAGAGATCAGGAGGTGACAGGAGAGGACAATGGGGTGCCCAGGTTGATCCTTGTCCCATCTTGTAAGTATGATGCCCCCAAACCCTTGGCCATCAATACACAAAAGGTGAAGTGACTTCCTCCAAAGGTGGATGAATTACTTACAGCTCTTTGTAGTTGGCATCATACAGAGTTGCCCACTTGTTCTGTTGATGTGGCTGCCACTTTATAGACTGGTAGTTGGGATCCAAGTAGGAGCCATTCAAGCTGTCGTTATCTTGGATCAGGCCTGGAATGAGAGGAAAACACTTATTCCAATCCCTCTGACAGAGTGTCCAGCTGGGAAGAGCACAAGGAAGCCACATACCTGGTGAGAGTGCTCCTGGCTGGTGCCAGGGAGGTGTTTGGACTCTATCAGGGTTCAGTGGCACCGACCCCATCCCTGGCTCCTGCTTTATCAGCCCATTGAGCATCTGGGCATTGAGGGTGTTGGAGGGGGACTCGGAGTGTTTCCTCTTCTTGGCGGGGTGTACCGGGAGGCTGCAGAGACCATGGGACAGCAAAGGCTGAGCAAGGAAGCAAGAGGTGGGCAGGAAACAGCCCCTGACCAGGCACACAGCTGGGATCTCACATAGAAACCTTCATGCAGGGAGCCCACAGGCTCTTTCAGCACTATCAGCATCTTCTCCCATTGTCTAGGAAATCCTAACACTTAATTCAAACTCTAGGACCTTGCTAAGCCTGGGCAGGAGGAAAGGGAGCTGCTGGTCCAAACCATGCTCAGGGCATGTATTTGCCAATACAACCCTCCATGGCAGACCAAGGTCTGAGTAGCTGCTGAACTACCACCAAAGCTGCTCCTACAGCACTACAAGCTCGGTGGCTCTGCCAACCCCCAAGCTCAGTGCCAGCCATGCACTGAGCCACATCTTTGCTCTCTTCTTGTCCCCACCACCCACATCCAAGCCATGCCCATGCCCGACACTTTAGGTCATCTTCACCTCGATGCCTCCCCAGAACCAGGGCAAGCTCCTTAACTTGGAGTTAAACCCAGTCATTCTGCTCATACATCTCCAAGCCTCCAACAGCTCCTTCATCCTCCCCATTCCCCAAACCACACCAATAGCTCTGATAAGTCCCAGGGCCCAAAGTTCTTACTCTGCTCCGTGTTGCTGGAGAAGCTGGTGCAGCATCTGCGACTGCTGGGCATGGTGGAGGTCAGGAGGGGCCATACCCTGCCCGATGGCATATGGTGGCAGCAGGGGCTCAGCCTTCATGTACATGTCCCGCTGCAGGCTGGGGTAGTGTGGGGTGTGCTGCTGCTGGTGTGGGTGAGGAGGAGGAGGTGGAGGACCTGGGAGGTGGGGGGGTGGTGGGGGTGGTGGTGGAGGAGGAGGAGGATGCTCCAGGCGAGAAGGGGGAGTCATGTGGCACATGTTTTCGGGGGTCATGGTCCGGAGGAGGTGAGGATCTTGAAAGAGAGAAAGAGTCAAAGGTGTTAGAGAAGCAGGTAGGGACATGCACTGAGTCCTAAGCCCAGGTCCAGCACAGACACAGCACTCCTCTGCCCCTGAACCATCCTGGTTATCTTCAAGAACAGGTTGGATGGGGCTTGGAGCAACCTGCTCTAGTGGAAGGTGTCCCTGTCCATGGCAGGGGGTTGGAACTGGATGAGCTTTAAGGTCCCTTGCAACACAAACCATTCCATGATCTTCATGAATCCATATCTCCCTGTCTCTTCTGCCTAGCCTCAGCATGGCCATGTGCCCTCATCCACCCCATCCCCTGCAGGGATTCCCTTCTCATGTCATCAACCTTGGCTGTCAGCTTCAGACACAGGCTGTCCCAGTGGTATCTACAGAGCAAGGACACAGCAGGGTCCTGGCTGGCTGATAAAGGGATATCAACACTATGAAACCAGTTGTACCATACATCTTCTCAGGAGAGGTGAGACTGGAAGGGGTCAGCACAAGGAAGCAGGCAAGGCCCAGCATCTCAAAGCTCGAAGGACCAAAACTCAAAGGGCAACAGGGAAGATGCCCACAAACATTCCTGATATTTGCTAAACCCAGGTATCTGGTGTGGATGCTCTGCAGTGGAAGCATGTCTTTAGGGAGCTTTTGTGTTAGCTTTGTATTTCCCTTCAAGCAGAAAGTCCATCAACCACAATATTCTTGTAGCACCAAGGAACTACACGGACCATTAAAGCACAACTGGGGGCAAACGATCCAAGAGACAGGAACAGGGTCTGAAGCCTGTGCCTGGAAACACAGAGTTGCTGAGAAAGCACCTGAACATGGCCTAATTTTACTGATTCTGGGCATGGCAAAGACAACCCACTTCATGGTGCCAGAGCTCCTCAGAACTGTGGACCACAGCACCCTGCCAAGAAACCAGACTGTCACCCATTGACAGAGCCTTGAGAAGCCAAACGTGGGCTTCATCCCCCCCAGCACTGCTCAGCTCAGAGCTTGGGGTCCCAGCTCAGTGCATTGCCTGGTGTCATCTATAGTCATAGAACCACAGAATGGTTTGTGTTGGAAGGAACCTTAAAGCTCATCCAGCTCCAACCCCCTGCCACGGGCAGGGACACCTTCCACTAGAGCAGGTTGCTCCAAGCCCCTGTGTCCAACCTGGCCTTGAACACTGCCAGGGATGGGGCAGCCACAGCTTCTCTGGGCACCCTGTGCCAGCACCTCAGCACCCTCACAGGGAAGATCTCAATACCACTCCCAAAGCTTGAGCTTGGTGAGGAGATTGACAGCATGGACCTTTTAACAACAGCAAAAACATCAGCTAACCTCAGTTACCCACCTGAGACCTCCTCAGAATCCAGTGCACCACAAAGCATGCTCAGGTTGGGTCAAAACCTGGTGGAAACCCATCACCTAAGAGGAACTGGAATTAAAAGGCCCAAGGAGTGACAAAAGTGCAGCCCCAGGCTCAGAACAGGAGCTCTCTGATGGGTTTTCTGCTACGAGAAACACACAACCTGGTCCCCAGCCCCACAGAACAAACCTTCACCCACCTTCTCTTCAGCAGGACAAAGCTCATCTGTTTCCGCAGCCTTTACCTAAGGGCTGGAGGACCAGTACATCCAGGGACCTGCCAAGGCTGTTACAGAGACATGGAGGGGGATGGCAGGGGAGATATCTACTGGGGTTTGCCAGGCTGCATCTCTAAGGGGGTGCCACCAGCCAGCCCTGAGCCAGACACTGGCCTGGGTGGACTTTGGCCTCAGAACAACCAGTCACTGGTTGACTAATGAGGCCAAAGCATTTGACCAGGAACCAGAAAACTCCTCCCGTTGTAAGGGCTGGAGAAGTGACATGTATTTATGCCACTGAGTGCTCCTACCACTGGGACAGGGCTGCTTCCACCCATCCACCTATTCTGCTCCCTCCCAAGCTCTCTCAGTGCCCTTTTGCAGCACACATGGAATGGATTCCTCTGCCTTCTGGAGCTGTCCCATGGACCAGCACTAGGGCTTCAAGGAGGAGAGGAGTTTGGAGATGAGGACCAAGGCTGAAAGATGATATCTTTGGGATAGAGTATTTCTGTTCTTTTCAGTGGTGAAAAGTGACGGTACAGGGCATAACATCACCTTATCCAGCTCTGCTCCTGCCATCCTGACAAACACTCAACTTCCACCTCAGAGCACAGACTAGCACAGCTCAACAATACAACCAGAAAGGCAGCTTTGGCATTGCTCACCCCAGCTGATGGGTACACGTTCCAACAGCCCCAGAACAACCTTTGGAGACCCAGCCTGTGCAGAGGGACAGTGGCTTGAGGGCTGGGAGAGGAGCGTCATGTCCTCCCCTGCAGAACACTCCAAGAAAGAGTCTTTATAACATCTTAAGTGAACATCCTGACTCTGAGCATGGCCAGCCTTGGCACTGGTGGCTCAGGTACAACTGGGAGACCTTGTACAGCTTCCAAAGGACAACCCATGCATTCGTGTCCGAGAACATGCATATCCTCACAGCAGACGCTTTATCTTCACCATGTCCATCTCCACACCACCACAGCACATCACCATTTCCACAGGCTTCTAACCAGAATGGGGATGCATTTACCAAATGGAAGACCCATGCTCTGCGCTTCCCAGCTCTGGGAATCCAACCCTTCCCTCCTGAGGAAGGAGCTGCTCTACGGGTGCTTTCCGGAGCCTCCTCTCCTCCTCAGTCTGTCAGAGCAGCTCTCCACGTGGAGAGCAATCTGGCCTCTTTGTTATATTTAAGGAAGGGCCAGGAGGAATTCCAGGGATTTTTTTTAGCAAGATAAACAGAACTCTTGACCTCTTCCATCAAAAACCAGAAGGAGAGCAGGCGCTGTTCCTGCTGGGGAATGGGCTGGAGCCTGGCGAAGAGGGTGCTGCTGCCGAGGGGGAAGGGAGACCAAAGCAACCTTCCTTCCACCAAAGAGCACTGAAGGTCACCACGGGAACCAAAGAGCACTCGGTGGCTTCCCCAAGGAGAGCCTGGCAATGACCCTGCCTCTGACACCAGCCCTCTGTGCCCTTTGCATTGGGAGCAGAAGCCATCCCCCCCCCCCCAGGATCAAGCTGGTTCCACTGGAGCGGAGGGAAAGGCTGGGAAGGAACTTACTGCTCAACGGCGGGTTCATTCCTGCCTCCCGGAGCCGGGCTCCATGTCAGGGACGCACTCACATTCCTTCCCTTTGGCTCACCCGAGGTGGAGGGATAAGGCAGGACAAGGAGGTTTGTGGGCTCCACATCCCACCCTGCCCAGGGATAAGCTCTCCGCAGGTGAGGGGGTTCCCACCTTCCCTCCTGCTCTCCCGTTCCTTCCCTTGTTCCCTGGCAAAGCCCAGGAGCAGAACAATAGGGAAAGTGGAGGGATATTTACTAACTGATAATCTCCCCACGTACTGCAGCCGCCTGTTTTCTCCCGTCTGATAAAGGTTGCAGAGCCAACCACTTTCCCAGAACAAAGAGGGGGAGGATGTTGGGATTGGGGTTTGGATTTCCCCCTCCTTTGCTCTCTCTTTGAAGCACTTACCATTCACCTGCTGAGGGGAGTAAGCTTCTGATCCAGAATCCGGGGGAGAGTCAGGCAAAGTGCTGCAGAGCAATGGGGAAAGAGAAGGGAAAGTCATTGAAAGCAGCTTCCAGCACATCTGAGAGGGCCACTTGGATCAAAGCACCCTCCAGGCTCTGGGTGGAATTCCCAGCTGCTCCCACAGCAGATCCCATCACCCCAAGTGTGTCCCGGTGACTGTCACTGCCACCCCACAGTGGCTCCCTGGACCTCAGGAGCAGGGATAGACACATTGACCTGCCAATGAGACCTCCAGGTAGAAGCCAAACAGGAATCTAGCCATTTCTAAGAGAAAGATGGGAGAGTGGGGGGGGAAGCTGGGATCTGGGATCTGATGCTGGGAAGCCCATGGGATGGATTCTGCCTTGTGACCTGTACGGACCTGAGCACCACCACAGCTGCTGGCTGTAGCACCCTGGCTCTACTCCATTGTCACAAGGAGCAGGATGGGGCTCTGATGGCCCAATCCTTCTCCAGCACAACCCATGGCTGGGGGGTTGAGGACCAGCCCCAATGTATAGAATCATAGAATGGTTTGGGTTGGAAAGGACCTTCAAAGCTCATCTAGTTCAACCCCCTGCAATAAGCAGGGACATCTTCCACTAGATCAGGTTGCCCAGAAGCACATCCAGCCTGGCCTTAGAAGTCTCCAGGGATGGAACATCCACCACCTCCCAGGGCAACCTGTTTGTGGTGGCAGCACCGATGTACTGCAGGGAGCTGGTTAGTTCCTGCATCCTTCCTTATTCCACTTCAAGCCAGCACAGATTCCAGGTATCTGGGCTCTTCAGCCACTTCCAAAGCAAATTTCCTTGGAAATTCATTTGAACCTATGTCTCTTTTCCTTTTTTGCAGCTCCTCCTCAACACACATCGCACTGCAGCAGAAGCTTGAGCTTCACACATCTTCAGGCCAGGGTAACATTTCCACCTCCCTGGTGCACAAGTAAAGGATGTGCCTGTCTTAGACGCTGCTTCTTCTCTAGCAACAGTCTGGAAATCAAGTAGATGGAAAGAGTTGAGGTCCTGCTGCTACCCAGGCCAAGCCACGGGCACTGCAGAGATGGGCAGGGAGATGGTGGCTCTGGTGGCTGGAGCAGCCATGGTCTATGCTCTAGAGAAAGGCTCACTTCACCTTAGCATTCACAGTATGCTCTGTCTGGTGGAGATCCTTGGCAAGGAGATATCTTCTCAGCGCACTGACACCCTCTCCATCACCTCAGCAAAGCCCCAGCAGGTTCCAGCAGCCCTGAACCTCAAGCCAAAGCTGCTCCATCTGAGACAAACATGCTGTTTTCCTCCCCATCTCCTGACTCCTCATTCCTCATCACAAGTGGATTTTCAATGGGGATCCTTTTCTGTTCCCCCATCTTACACCATCAGCTTTGTGGCTGCAAAATAAGCCCAGACAAACCAGTGTTTCTTGGATGGAAGCTGGCCAAAAGCAAGGAGGTGCTTGGGGCTATGGGGAAGGAATGGACAGTACATCACACACACCTCAAACTCTGCTCCCACCAGGGCCTTCCTGCACCAAAGCAGCCCAAGATCCAGTAAATAGGTTCATAGTAAGTGATAGTTGGGGTTGGCCTCCAACCCCAGCAGTAGTTGGAGAGTGATGAGGTAGGGTAACCCCAACAAAAAACCATAGTTCCCTCATCCTCCACCTTCACTTGAGGTACCTTCCCACCACTCCCCTCCAATACTTGTTCTGGAGCATCTATCTCCAGCCTTATTTCCAGGCTCCCTGCTGTGCTGGCCATGACATCAGACTGTATTTCCTATGGATTTATCATGATTTGTGCCCTGCAAGCCAAGTTCTGGCCAATAACAAAAGGATCTGGGACAATTTAGGGAATTCTGGAGGCTGTAAAAGGTTTTGCAGCAGAAAGGTGGATACTGCAGAATTCACACAGGGAGGTAGCATGGATGTGCCCAGTCCAAGGAACGGTTTGTTGGTATCCAACACGTGAGACATTATTCCTCCAGGAAAAGCCTAATATAACAGGGAAGAGTCATTCTCGGATGCTGAAGAAATGCTGCCATCAGAAGAATGCTGACTCAGTTCATCTACATCCAAACCAAGGTTTCCATCCTGGAGAATGCAGAAGAAAGGGACGTGACATGGGCATGATTTTCCCTAAGCTGCTGCTGGGCACACAGCAAGGAAGAATTACCCAGTTTGGGAATAAAATAAGAGCAGGTTTTGTTGAGCTTGTTTCTTTCTGGAAGATCCATCCATGTTCATTCAAAGGGCCAAAGTCATCCCAATGGAGCTACTGAATCCCTGGCGTGCTAGATGGAGGCTTCTAAACCTGGGAATCACCACGTTGTACTTGCTGGCAACACTAGAGGGCACAAGGCAGAGGGAGAAGAGCCAGGCAGGGGCTTGCAGGGATGAGCAGCCCTGAAGCCATCCTGTCTCCTTGGTCCCTACATCCACTGCAGAAGGCACAGAGATGGGCTGTGCAGAGAGCGCATCAGGACCACCCATCACCTGTACTACAGAAGCAGGTTGGACCATGGCACAGCTCCTCATTGTATGACTATCGCCAACCACCAAGGCCTCCTGCTGATGAACATGCTGCTGCACACTTTAGTTCATCTGTCCAGCTTCAGTCATCTTCTTGTTTCACTCCCCTATGACTGGAGGAGAGTAGCATGGACCACTTCTTCCCTTTGTGTGCCCAAGCTTCATGCCTTCCAGCTCCTCTCCCAGACACCACTGCAAGGCCATACCCTCTCACCATGCCATGCCTGCCTGACCTGTCTCTACTGACATGGTCTTTGTCTGGCCCCTTTTGCCACTCCAGATGATGCTGGGCCATGATGATAGGCTTTCCCAGCCTGCCAGGATCATTCCCTTCCTGCCTGCTCCAAGCAAGGCCACCCCAGAGAGCAGGAAGCATGTGTTTTCTCCCAGATTGATTGTCCAGCAATGCTAAATCCCCGTCATCTTCCTCTGCACCAGGTCTGCATCTAGGACTCATTGCAAAGGAACACAAATCCAGCTCAGATGCCACCTTTTTCTTCTCTTGAGTGGAATATCTACAACATCAGGCCACAAGAGGTACATCTCTCTTCCCAGTTTAGTTCACATCTTCCCCATGGACGGTTATGGCAACACCCTGGAGACTGAATTTTGTCTTGTTCCATGTCTCTTCCTTCTTAAAAATCCCACAATGCTACAACATTCTCCATCACACACTTGTAGATGTGCAATACAGATCTCCTGGTCACCCAGAGTTGGCAGCTCTACCACCACCTGGGAGACATCACTGAACCTCTCTAACTCAATGCATAGAGATAAGATCCACCAAACAACCTTTCAGGACCTACCCTTGCCGTAAAGCATCTCTCTGTGAAGCCAGGACTGATGCTGTAGCAGTGGGACCAACCACCACCAACCCTCCAGGCCCCGCCAGCCTGGAGGAACACTTGTCCCACCATTTGCCCTTGTCCTACCACCCCAACCCTACTTACCCAGGTGCGTAGGAGGCCTTGGGCTCTGATTTGATTGGAGGGACCACGTTGTTCAGGCAGTGGCCACCAAGGTAACCCTTAGGTACCACCATGCCATTGTTGTTATTGCAGTTGAGGTGAGCACCGTAGCCCGGTCCACAAGGATTGGGCAGAAGAGGACCATGCCGCATTGGGATCTGGCTGCCCGGGGCTGGAAGGTGGAGGGAACCACTGGAAGTGGGGTTGGTCACATTGGCGATGGAGCTGGGAAGAGGCGCGTTGATGGTGGTTGAGCTGGAGGGCTGGGGGTGTGCATAGCTGGCTGAAGCAGGGATGTCAGGGAAGCAGCTGAGAGAGAGAAGGGGACAACCTCAGCAGAGGGACAGCTAGATGGTACTTCCTGCTCAGCCCACCCCTCCCCAGCCATGCAGCAATGGGGATGGAGCTTTTCATGGTGCTCTGAGACACCCAAAACCAGGCAGCGTTGTGGTGGCACCAGCAGGAGCGTACAGGGAGGCAGGTCAGCCACCTGGGTTGGTGGGACTGATGCAACCCAGGGGTGCAAAATCCACTTGTGGAGCTGTTAAAGGCCAGAAGTGCCCAGTACACAAACCTCAAAGCTTGAGAAGACAGAGGGAGACAGCAGGATCTGCTCACCGTGCTGCAGCTTACACAGGGAAGGTGCTTTGTCACATCAGCCCCAATGATCCTGCTCCCACCCTGTGGCCCAGATCACCTTGGTGGCTATACAGGTCTGCTCCCCTCCTCTTTGCCAGCCATAGAATCAGACTGGTTTGGGTTGGAAGGGACCTAAAAGCTCAGCCAGTTCCAACCCCCTGCCATGGGCAGGGACACCTTCCACTGGAGCAGGTTGCTCCAAGCCGTATCCAACCCCGCCTTGATGTTGGCACACATCCCTGCTCCACACTCATGGAGCTGCACACTTCCTACTGAGCTCCCAGTGCTTGTTTTCCCATTGCTCAAACTAAGGAAAGGTCTTTTGTGGTGCCCTCAACGAGGGGAAGGAGAAAGGCCAGAAGAGACTGAGGACATACAAGAGCAAGAAGCCAGGAAGAGACAAGAGGAAGAACTGGAAATGAAAGCAAAGAGCAATAAAGGAGGGCTCCAGGAGGGACAGAGGTGCTCAGTGATTCCTCAAGTTGCAGGGCTGGACATTGCTCAACATCTGTCCACTGAAAACAACAGAGAACAGTGTTCCTGCTGCAGAGCAAAGGAAGCACTTACATATCTGGTGAGTCCTCCTTGCTGATGTACTCTTCCAGGATGCTGGTGTCAATGTTCGATGGTTCCAGAGCTCCATTAATGTCGTGGCCTGTGAAGGGAGAGGAAGTGGAAGCATGAGCCATGAGAAGGACATAGAATCATAGAATGGTTTGGGTTGGAAAGGACCTTAAGATCATCTAGTTCCAAACCCCTCCCATGGGCAGAGATGGAAGGTCCTTGCTTCAGAAACACCACCAGACCTTTGCAGAGTCAAGAAACTCATCTGAGAAGATCAGTTTGAGGACAGCCATCTGGTCATACCCATCTGCACCCCAGTGTAAAACCAGACAGGGATGGGGCGCATAGGACAAGCCAAGGTGGTGACACTACCTGGGATGTTGGTCACAAGTGGGGCTTGACTACAGCAATTTACAAGCCACGTTCTGGCTGTGGGACACATGCACTTGCCAGGACCAGGCTGAGGACACGCAGGAGAAGGGAGATCTTGGGGTCAGGCATAAGCCACGCAAGACACATGGCTCCATAGTGCATGAGAGCCAGGTCTTGCCCAACCACTACAGCTTTGTCAGCAAAGCTGCAGGAGCTGCTGGCCTCACCAGGGGTGATAGAAGGGCTCCCCTTGGCAGCCCAAAGGAGAAGGCAATCCCTGCAGAGGCTCAGGAAGTGCTGGGAAAGCTGGTTTCCATCCCTTTGGACCTCTGAGCTGGAATTTCTCTGCTGCTGCTGCCATGACAGCTCTGGATCAGGTCCCGACCCCACAGGAGCCCTCCCCTCCATCCTCTCCTCTCCTCCATGGACAAGCTGTGGACTTCCCTCTCCTTTCTCCTGCAGGACTCCTCCTCCCTCCTCTGTTCTGGGGAAGCAGGGCTGGGGTTTGTTGACAGAAAGTGCTTTCTTTATCTGTGGCTCTCAAGTGGGAGGCTGCAGCCCTCTGGGGCCGGTGCCAAAACCACTGCCAAGAGAGTGGAAGAGAAGGTCCAGCTCCCCCCACCTCAGATAACAGAGACGGCCCCTTCCTGAAAGACCCCACAGCACCACGTTAAAGCACATCCCTTGCCCAGGAGAAGACCCTGACCCCCACCTCCCCCCATGGACCACGCATTGGGAAAGGTCAACCGCTGAACCACAAAGCCCCGGCTGGGGGGTTTCATCCCAGCCCTGGCCAATGGCAGCTCTCCCCTCTGCAAATCCCTTTCATACCAAGACAAGCAAATGGGCAGAAATAAATCCAGCTAGGAATTCTGCCAACGGACAGGGTGTGTGTGCGGATGGAGGGATCTCTGCCTTAGAAACCCTGGCTAGAGGGGGAAAACCTCGGTTGCTGTTCGCTTGTGAGGCACCTAACCCTTTGTGCATTATGTGCCTCCACAGCAGAGCCCAGGGACATGGGGAGAAGGTAGGAATGCTCTCCCATGTGAGCTCTTGATGTGGAAGGGTGTATAGTGTGAGGTGTCCCTGCCCATGGCAGGGGGTTGGAACTGGATGATCTTAAGGTCCTTTCCAATCCAAACCAGTCTGTGATTCTATGATCTGTGATGCTGCTGCTAGGGTAGCACCATGGTGAGAAGAAGATGGGGCAGGCAGAGTCTGTAAGGTCCCAAGCTGTGTCAGCACGTTGCTGATCACAGGCCTTTGTGACAGCCACATCCTCTCCTGAAGTTGCAGTGATGTGGCAGCAACCATCCCGTTGTCCTGCTTCATAGAATCCCAGCCTGATTTGGGTTGAAGAGACCTTAAAGCTCCTCCAGCTCCAACCCCCTGCCCCGGGCAGGGACACCTTCCACTAGAGCAGGTTGCTCCAAGCCCCTGTGTCCAACCTGGCCTTGAACACTGCCAGGGATGGGGCAGCCACAGCTTCTCTGGGCATCCTGTGCCAGCGCCTCAGCACCCTCACAGGGATGAACTTCTTCATATCTAACCTGAACTTCCCCTGTTTCAGTTTGAACCCATCACCACTTGTCCTATCACTGCAGTTCCTGATGAAGAGTCCCTCTCCAGCATCCTGGAGGCCACAAAAGCTGTGAGAAAACATCTTCATCCCAAGTTCCAGGGTTGGGATCCAGGTTCAAAGAAGCAAAACAAGGCACTTTACCAGTTTTGTTGCCTTTCCACAAGCTACTGAGCTACTACCTGACCTCAGTGGGTTTCCCTGACACCTCCAAACTCCATCATATCATCTCCATCATAGAAGAGGAGTCCAGGACCTACCCAGAAAGGACAAGAGACCCTCAACAGACACCAGTGTGCTGGGCTTTCCTATTTCTTTGCCACCTTGTCTTAAAAGTCACCTTCAGGAGCCCTCAGGTGAGACCCAGACGAAGGGTGAGATAAGCACCATGACGTGAGAGGTGGGTCGGTTGTGCTGCTGCAGAGCTGAGATGTGATAACAGCCGTGGTGGTGTCTGGCTGCACACGTGGGATGGGACGGGGGTTTCCCATTAGGAATAAAGGACTTTCCATGTGCCAGATGGGGTGAAACAGGGGTGTGAGGGCATGAGGAATGTCCCACCACCCATAGCTTCCATGCAGGCCGGGCTCTTACCTAAAGCCAGCTTTAGGTGATTAATTACAGGCTAATACTTCTCCATAGAGTCACGAGCTCCCAACGACAGGAACAACACTCCCTCCCCCTCCAAAGCAGGGATTAGGAGGAAGCAGGAAGCCACCTTGGGAAGTTCAACACCCACAGCCAGACCCCACATCTCCCCGCCCCAGCAAGAGATGGAGGAGCCTCTGGTCTTAGTCCTCTTACCATAGGAAGAACAGCAGCAACCCACACACAGCATCTCATCTACAGCCCTACCTGCTCCAAAGAGGACACAAAGGCTCTTGTCACCCATAACCCTTGTATGTCCCCAAAGCATTCTGCCTTCCATCCCAGAGCAGCAAGCTGGGAGATGCCATAGGCACCCATAGAGATGCCCAAATGTTCTTGCGCACAATGAACATCCCAGGGCAGGGACCAAGTAATTCAGCCCCTTTTAACACATTGACTCCCCTGTACTGACATGGAGGCTCTTCCAGGCCAACCTTCTATTTCCCAGCTCCTTCAGCCAATGCTGCTGCAAAGCACCTCCCAAACCTTCCATGTCCTTTTGTCCTGTCTTCCTCTTGGCCACCCTGCTCTCACACCACGTCCCCCCTCTCCCTGCTCTGCTTTCCAACCCCTCCATTGCTAAAGGATGGAAGAGATCCACAAACTCAGCCTGAAGAGCAAGAAGCTGTTAAACCCGCAGCAGCCTCCTGGCGAGCAGAGGCCCCCGTACGTGTGAGAATGTCAGGAATCCCAATGTTTGGACTGGTTTTCTCTGCCTTCCCCAAAGCTCCAAACACATCCAAACAGAGGTGCTTCCCGCTGGCTCCTCCCTGCTCCGATGGCAGCTGGTGGCATCCTCTTGGCTGTTTTCAGGTGCTCCAGCGCATCCTGCATCCCATCAGAGATGGGCTCTGAAAGAGTTAATGCTGTCTGGCCCCCATGAGTTGTCATATTTACAGGTCTGAGAGATTAAACCCAGAATGTACCTCGAGTGATAGGCTGAGAAGTTTATGGTATTTCTATTTATAACAGGCCCTCCCCCATCTATTCCTGCTCTGTTGCTTGTCTTCTAATCACCCCTAATCCTGCCTGGGTCACCTGGGGGTGGGAGAAAGGGAGAGGGCTGAGGAACTTCATCCCGGGATCTGCTAACATGAACCAGATGTGGGAACCTGGAGATGACAATGAGGGCAACTGGGGAGCATCAGCGAAGGGTGGGGGGACACCAGTGATGAGGTGGAAGAGAAGAAGCTGTGCCAAGCGTGGAGCCTCCCCATAGCACTGAAGCCATGTACAAGAGGGTAGGTTTTACTTCTGGGTTTCAGAGACCTACTGAGGGTATTAAAGCACCATACTCTGACCTGAGCACTTGAAAGGCAGCAAGAAGAGGACATCTCCGTTGCCAGCAATGCCCAACGTGCAGCAGAGCCAGGAGAAGGAGTAACCTGCAGGTGACAGCAGCAGCAGAGCTTTGCTTTGAAGACCTTGACCTACAGACAGGCCAGGTCCATTATCTGCTGCACGCCAACCTTCACCTGAAACCTGGTGCAAAGGGCAGGGAGCTCACTCATGTCTGTGGCAGGCTGTGGAGCCATCAGACAAAGCACAGAGGATGTGGTGCTGGTGGTACAGTGGGTGGCTGGAGCACGATGGAGAGCCTGTAGCTTTGGGATGGTTCATAGCATCACAGAATGGTTTGTGTTGGAAGGGACCTTAAAGCTCCTCCAGTTCCAACCCCCTGCCACGGGCAGGGACACCTTCCACTAGAGCAGGTTGCTCCAAGCCCCTGTGTCCAACCTGGCCTTGAACACTGCCAGGGATGGGGCAGCCACAACTTCCAGCAAAGCATCTCTCTGCCCAAGGACCTCCCTACAAGAAGCACATTAAAGCAGGGTGCTTATGGGGAAACTGAGGCACAGAGCATCCTGGTGACAAAACCACTGCTGAACAGGGAGGCAATAACAAAATACCCAGCGGGTGTATGGTGGAACGGGACCAGGAGCTCCTGGCTGCTATTTTCACATGGGAAGATGCAGCATTCCCTCTCCAGCAGTGGCTGGAATGGGTGCTGGTCCCACAGCGAGGTGCAGACACATAAGTCTGAGCACGTTCCTGTGGCCGTGAGTGAGGAGTTGTGCAACCCTGAGGCCGGGCTGCCGCATCGGCACATTCCCGGGGCCTCCTGCTGCTCAGCACCCACCTTCTCCTTCCTTCCCTGTTTATCCTTTGGTCCTGGCAGATTGGCTGCCGGCCTGGCCGCGAGCAGGAGGAATCCATGCCGGGGCTGGTTAACCAAACACCACCTAAGCCCAGGGTGCTGGGGGCCAGAGCTTGGCTTCAGACCTTCTTCTCTATCAGCAGGAGCCCTTCTGGCTCTGCCATGCAGGGTGAAGCTTGAAGAGCATCCAGTGCGACAGCCCTGCTCTACTTAGGTGGGGATTGCATCCTTCCATTCCCAGGGATGGAGTGGGATACAGTGAGGAATCACAACAAACCCTGCCCAGAGACCTGGGCTACACATCTGCCAGCAGTGGGGACATGCTGCTTGCATAAGGGACAGTGGGATGATGTCCCCATCGCTCCATGCACCCAACCCTGGGCTGCCCACAGGGTATGGAGGAACGGAAACATTCCCTCCGGATGCGGCCCCTGCCTCCTCCTGGATACCAGCCCAGCATTCCTCCTTAATTAATGCTCTTTATTACCTGACTGTAACGATAACCAGTCGCTCCCAGCAAAGGGGCTGCTGTAACCTGAGTGGGACACCAGTCACTCCCCCAGCTCCCCCACAAGTGCTCTCAGGACCACCCCAGATTGAAGCCCTGATTGTCCAAGGCACCCAAAGGGGCCCCCAGGCCCCCTCTCTGAACCACAGTGTGGTGTCTCCATGGGGTGAGAAGGGGCTCACCCCAAGCCCTCTATCATCTTCCTTCAGCCCCTCCAGGACAGTCTGCTGGTGGGGGAAACCTCTACATGGTGTCAATACGTGCAACTTCAGGGGCCTTGGCTTGATCTGATGCTGATGGAGCTATCCTGAGCTACACCGGCTGGTTACTCACTCCTAAAACTACTAGTAGCTTCAGTTGTATTAGAACAACCTGGTCCCACTCTCACACAAACACATTTCCCATCACAGAAGGTAGGATTGTCCCAGTTGATGCAGAGTACTGCCACCACCCTGTGTCCCACCTCTGTCCCATCACCAAGGACAGCCCTGCCCCTCCGAAGCAATGGGGCCACTCGTGCATCCCTTGTTCATGCTGGAGCAGAAAACCCAAGGTCCAAGTCACACCACAACCATGGCCAAGGCTGAGCTCGGGGAGCCCATGGGACAAAATCCTGGGGGAAACACCACACAGGGCTAAGGACATTCATGAGAACTCAAGCGAAAAGCATTCCAGGGTCTCTAGGGCCAGGAAAACCCTGGAGCAACAACCTGGCTGAGCAGCCAGTGGCAAAACAGAGTCATGAACCACACCACACCAGCATGATGTACAACCAAACCATCACCATCCCACAGCCCAGTGCTCACACTGGGTACCACCATCTACGGCAGCATCTCCGTGTCTCCTGGAAAGCTCCCTCCTGCTCTCATACAGGTCCACAATTCCTCAGCTACGTGCACAGGAGAATATATGTGACAAAACGCCTTTGGTTAAGCTAGGAAGTGTCCTTAACCATGTAACACATCCTGGCTCCAGCCCACAGCCACCCTCACTCCTGTACCTGCTGTGCAGTGTTGCTGTTCCTGATGTACGAGCAGAAGGGGATATGAATCAGTACATATGCCCTGTGTAGGTGTATATATAGAGGGATAATGCCCTCTCTCCATCTCCTAGGCCTCGGGGAGGACAAGACGTGTGGCGGAGACATCCCAAAACAGAATAGACATGAGGAGCAAGAGGAAATTATCCCACTGTGTCCCAGCAGGGCATGGGCACGTCCCTCATGGCGAGCCCTGCAGGAAAAGGCAGAGAGCTCCATGCAGAAGAGATGAGTGAGCATCATCCTCCCTCCCAAAACTTCCTGAGCTCTTTCTACTCCCTCCTTCCTCCTTGCCTCTCCACCAACCTCTCAGCATCTTCTCCCCTGTCGTAGCACCTCCTGAATCTCCCCATCTCCCTTCATCCCTTCCCTCCCTGAGCCGTTATCCCTCCAGACCCTCCTGAGTCCCTTCTCCATCCAGCTCTCCACCCTTGTCCTGGCCTTTCCTCCGCCCTTGCCAGCTGTGAACCTTGGCATGGATACAGCCATTGTCCTCGGGGCACTGGGGCCGAGGAGGAGGAGGGGAAGGTGTGAGAGGGGACACAGTGGAGCATTTGTGCCTGTCCCCGCAGCCGTCAATGCCCTGCTTGTCCATTCATGCACTAGGATGGCAGGAACAGCAGCACCCACACAAGCCTTGCCATTTGGCGGGGTCCAAGGTGCCTGCCCAGGGGGGCACATTGCCCTGTTTGTTTGGAGTCCCACAGAGGCAGAAGACAACGCCTTTATCTGCCTCTCTGGAGGGTGCCGGAGGGATGGCAGTGGGGATAACAGCACCAGAGAAGTTCACTTCAGCTGGCATCTCCCATGTTGGAGGTACCACTGGCTCTGTGATACTCCTATCTCCATTCCCTGGCTGAAGAGGAAGATTGGAATCATAGAATAGGTTGGGTTGGAAGGGACCTTAAAGCTCATCCAGTTCCAATCCCCTGCCACGGGCAGGGACACCTTCCACTAGAGCAGGTTGCTCCAAGCCCCTGTGTCCAACCTGGCCTTGAACACTGCCAGGGATGGGGCAGCTTCTCTGGGCATCGTGTGCCAGCGCCTCAGCACCCTCACAGGGAAGAACTTCTGCCTTGTATCTAACCTGAACTTCCCCTGTTTGAGGTTGAACCCACCACCCCTTGTCCTATCACTCCAGTCCCTGATGAAGAGTCCCTCTCCAGCATCCTTGTAGCCTCCTTCAGATACTGGAATGCTGCTATGAGGAATGGGGAAAGGCTTTTCAGCACAGCCTCACCTGATCACAGCACACCAGACACCCCATTTCACCACGCTTAGTGAGCTGCACTTAAAGGACTGGACAGTAAATAAGGAGACATAAGCCTGCTCTTGTGTGCTCCTCTCTGCAGTCCACTAACTCAACCTAGATTGCAAGTTTTGGGGGACAGGAGTGGCCCTCTTCTACTGGGGGACAATGAAGACTGAGAGAGGAACAGGGATGTGACAAGGCTGATGGCAGATGCCTGAGCAATGCCAGTGCTGCTCTGCTACTGCCAGGGAAAGAGCCCAGGGGCACAGTCCCCAGACAGTGAACTCACGGCAATGCCACCAACACCATCAGACTGTGGCTCCTGGAATGGCTCTTGGGATATATGGAGATTCAGAAGCTGCTTTGGAGACCACTTTCATCCCAGTTCTGAAGAGTCAACTCCATATACATATTGGGGAATCAGGATTTGGAGCTGAGCTGCCACTCCTGGAACCCCCCCAGCACAGAACAATCCTTAGGCAGAAAGATTAATAATCAAACAGCACCAGAACACAAGCCCAAGCAGCCAAGCAACGCCTGGAACACCACGTCCAGGTCGGGTGCTCCGTTCCTCCCTTCTAACTGGGAGGCAACAAGGTCTCTCCTGTCCAGTCTGGAAGGCCTCCAGAGGAGACTGAGTGGAAGAAAGCAGAGGGATTTATCTAGATGGGGCTTATGCCAGTGCTTGGGC
Source organism: Strigops habroptila (assembly GCF_004027225.2). Taxonomy (NCBI): domain Eukaryota; kingdom Metazoa; phylum Chordata; class Aves; order Psittaciformes; family Psittacidae; genus Strigops; species Strigops habroptila. The sequence goes on from NC_046358.1 coordinate 1,736,075, forward strand.
AGGGCGAGCACCACGTTTGTTGCAACCAACACTGAGCTTTTACAAGCAGGAGGTCAGGTCATCAGGCTTTTCCTTCTTCTCACACAGCTGGGATGTGCATCCGCACAGCTCTTGCTCTCAGTGCTACACTGCAACAGAGTTTACTCCAGAATTAGCTCCTTAGAAGATCACAAAGGGCTCCAAAAGCTTCTTATACCATTGGGTTTCCGCTACCATCACTGCAGTAAGTCCTTATCTACCTCTAATGGCACAAACCTCCCAAGACCCAAGCCCACTTCCCGCGAGCTAAAAGCAGAATGCAACCAAGAAGTGGATCAGCCAGGGACACAGGTACAAGGCAATCATATAATCCCAGCCTGGTTTGGGTTGAAGGGACCTTAAAGCTCATCCAGTCCCAACCCCCTGCCACAGCCAGCAACACCTTCCACTAGAGCAGGTTGCTCCAAGCCCCTGTGTCCAACCTGGCCTTGAACACTGCCAGGGATGGGGCAGCCACAGCTTCTCTGGGCACCCTGTGCCAGCGCCTCAGCACCCTCACAGGGAAGAGCTTCTGCCTCAGAGCTCATCTCAACCTCCCCTCTGGCAGGTTAAAGCCATTCCCCTTGTCCTGTCCCTACATCCCTTGGCCAAAGCCCCTCTCCAGGTTTCCTGGAGCCCCTTTAGGCACTGGAGCTGCTCTAAGGTCTCCCCTTCAGGAGCCTTCTCTTCTCCAGGCTGCCCCAGCCCAGCTCTCTCAGCCTGGCTCCAGAGCAGAGCTGCTCCAGCCCTCGCAGCATCTCTGTGGCCTCCTCCAGACTCGCTCCAACAGCTCCACATCCCTCTTCTGTTGTTGCCCCAGAGCTGGACTCAGGTCTCCATCTTAAGCCAATACCAACAGTTACACCCCTGAATCACACCAACCACAGAATTTTACTCAGTGTTCCCCACCAAACCATCCTTTGGACAGGTGCAATTGGGAATTAGGCTTCAGCCTAACTCCTGAGGAAGGGGCACACTAATCCATTCCCATCCTTTAGTTCCTCACCTTGGCCTGCACCATGTGTCTCCATACCCTTAACAACCAGACTAAAGAACCCTCTGCTCTAAGGAAGCTACTTCTGCACAAGGTGTTTGTGGACTTGCTCCATCACCTTCATGCTCTGCCTTTTCCCAAGCTAAGCAAAGCTTCTCTAGTCCCCACAAGTAATGATGTCATTAAAATAAGTATTAAAATAAGATATCCCATGAGATTACTGCCATCCTGGCTATACCTGTCTAGGTTTCAGAGTGATACTGAGCTTTGTTTCATAAAGACAACCCTGGTGTTTGCATTGTCTGACTAAGTGTGAGCTGTCTCCTGCCCTGGAACATAGCTCCTGCACCAGGGATTTAGCAAACACTTACCAGACAATACAAATCAGATACCAACCGTGCTGCTTGGATCCCATCCACCCTGTGAGCTCTCTGTGTGTTCTGGGTCTCACTTCAAAGCAATGAGCACAAACCAAGGGGGAAGGAGCCTGGCACGCTGCTCAAGGATGCTGTTGGGGAGGGAAAGCACATGGAGGAAAGGATGAAGAGGTCGCTCCAGGCACAGGGAGGTGGGAGGCACTGGCTGCACACATTCCTGCAGGCAGAACAGCTCCTCTTGATGAGCAGAATGAGGTGTCTCCATATGTTAGACAAGTAGAGGCAAACGGGACTCAAATAAGGGTGAGATGTGCCTGAAGCAAGATAAACCTCATGGCAGCACTGCCTGAGCTGTGGTTGCAGAAGCACAAAGGATGGAGGATGATGGTAAGACCTTCATAAAGGACTGAGAAGAGAAGGCTCTGGGAAGACCTTAGAGCAGTTCCCAGTGCCTGAAGGGGCTACAAGAAACCTGGAGAGGGGCTTTGGACAAGGGTCTGTAAGGACAGGCCAAGGGGAATGGCTTTAACCTGCCAGAGGGGAGATTGAGATGAGCTCTTAGGCAGAAGCTCTTCCCTGTGAGGGTGCTGAGGCGCTGGCACAGGGTGCCCAGAGAAGCTGTGGCTGCCCCATCCCTGGCAGTGTTCAAGGCCAGGTTGGACACAGGGGCTTGGAGCAACCTGCTCTAGTGGAAGGTGTCCCATGGCAGGGGGGTGAAACTGGGTGAGCTTCAAGGTCCCTTCCAATGCAAATCAGTCTGGGATTCCATGACTGAGCTCAGAAGAGATGCATGAGGGTCAGGACCGAGAGCCCTCTCCTGGTCCCTGGCCTGAGCAGAGCTCTGGTACCCATCCCTCTTCCACTCCCATCATCACAGAAGACCACAGGCAGGAGCTGCTGCTGCTTCCCAACACTTCTCACCCAGCTCCTTCCACCAGCTCACACATTGCTGCTGCTGCTGTTGTAAAGCACCTGCTGGGAGAGCAGTGTGTGTGTCCTGGGTGAACAAGTCTGTCCTGCTGCCAGCCAGCACTGTGACAAAGAGCCAAGTGATGAGGGAAGAGTGGAAATTACACCAATTGCATGAGTCATTAGATCAATAGATTAAAAGACCTCTTAGAGCCTTCTGTCCAGGCCAGCATAAGGTCATTCATTCCCAGCTCACTCCTTGGGGCTCTGCCTTGTGTGTCTGGACTTCCAGCACTTCCCTTTGGGAGATGATGCTGCAGCCCCACACTCCTCCGAACCCGACCTGAATGCTGCCTTTCTTATCTCCACTCAGCACCAGTATCCCATGTGCTAAACACAGCAAAGATTTCACAGCTGGGCCATTCACCATCTTCTAACCACAGGCAAACTCCTCCAGTCCTGGCTGACATTATCTGTCTCTTGTGACTGTCCTGGGCACAGCAATCCTTATGCTTTTCCTTCCCATTGCTGCCCCAGCACCCATCACAGCCAGGAGCAGGGAGGGTGTCTCTCTCCCTTTGAATATTCTATGTATCTTCCTGCAATATTCACTTTTCATCTTCTCACTCAATGCTCGTGGTACCAGCAGCATCTTTAGGTTGCTAAATACGCTCATTGAGGTGCCTCTGTCACAACTCACCCTGAGGTCTGCTGGGCTGCATGGTACCAATTCAAATACCAACCAGGCAGCCCCTGAGTTGCAGCATTTACAGCCTTGAGGTTCTCCAATGCCAAATGACATCCTGATTAGAAACCTCCCCTGTAGGGAGAACATGAGAGAGATCAAACACAGCATCACCAATGGAGCTGAAATATAGATGTTTATATAGAGACATCAAAGAGGGGTTACAAGCAGAAACCCCAGGGACTGGTACCTGGGGCAAAGCCATTCAGGGGCTTTTACTGCGCTTCTCCACTGTTTGTCTGGAAGAGAGCATGGAAATACTGGAAAGACCATGGAAAAGGTCAAAATAACACTGCTTGGTGTGCACAAGAAGCTCTACAGAAGTCCCCATCTGGCCTGTTTCTTACCAGGAGGCTGAGCAATGGTTAAATCCTCATGTATATGAACTCACACTGGAATAAGCAGCCTGCTGGGAGGGAGTTTCAGCCTTGTGAAGGGGATATGGCAGTTGGAGTGGAAGATTTGACAGCACCAGCACGAAATAAGACATTGCTCCTAGTAGGGAGCAACAGCTTTCCCAGGGAGGTAAACCATGCAGGTCATGGAGAACCATCTGCTCCTCGTGCTTGCAAAGCACAGCCCCAGCAGGCCCATGGCCCTCATGTCTGACAGCAATAAATATGAATATTAATATGACTGGTCACCAGCTTTTAGAAGCTATAAAAGAAAATAACTCTCAGAGATGCTGTAGGAGCAATTCCACCTCTTGGGTATCTTGGAGGCCCCTCTGTAGAGCCCACAGTGCTCTGACACTACACCAAGGCAGCAAACAGGGTCTCAACAGATAGAAGCAGCTCAAAGAGACAAACCAACGTTCTCAGCACAGAAAACCACAACCACAGCCCAGTCACTGTCCCACTGTGCTTCAGGTTCTCCACATCACCAGTTATGGACAGAGGTTTCAGAGGCAACTCAGGGATTAGAAGCTGATTTTGGATTTTCAGTAGTTCAGGAACACTTTTGACAATATATTCCTATTTCCTTATCCCCACCAAACCTCCCAAGAGGGTTCTATTGGCAAAATTCATCCATAGCACATGTTACCATATTACTGCAGCTCCATAAATCATGAGCTGACCATAGATGGGGAACAGGGAGAGCCCTGACCTAATCCCACTCTCACCAGATATCTCCCTCCAGCACAGCACGTTGGGTCCATCCCTTGCCCCAAGTCCTCCAGCCAGTCTCCAGCTGAAAGGGAGCTTGTCTGGACACACAAGTGACAAACAATTCCTTAACCTCAGCAGAGAAGCACTAACATTTATTCCGGAGCTAATCTCCCTCCAAAGGCTGTAGGACGATTCCTCATTACCTATGAGCAATGTTGGAATCTACAACTGAAAGGTCACCCAAAAGGCTGTGGTGGTGACTCTGACCAGTTTTGGTTGGGAAAGCTCAGCCAAGAAGATACACAATAAGAGTTTCAGCCACCCAAAGCTCCCCCAAGACAGCACAGATCACTGGTGAGGCACCGGCACAGGGTGCCCAGAGAAGCTGTGGCTGCCCCATCCCTGGCAGTGTTCAAGGCCAGGTTGGACACAGGGGCTTGGAGCAACCTGCTCTAGTGAAAGGTGTCCCTGCCCATGGCAGGGGATTGGAACTGAAGGAGCTTTAAGGTCCCTTCAACACAAACCACTCTGAGATTCATTCACTGATCTTATGCCCAGTGAAGTTTCTGGAGCTCTTCCACCCAACTGCACCTGCAAATGGCAAACTGGCTGCAACTCCCATCCTGCCAAGGCTGACCATCCTTCCATCCCCACATCCCGATGGGTTCTCCATGAGGCTGGAGCTGACCTCCTGACAGAGAAGGGTGGTGGGAAGGCCCAGCCAGGACAGCATTGCTGTCCAAGGTACCACCACTCCACTGCTCCCATCGCCTCTTGCCAACACACACACCCCACTGGCATACACCAGATGGAATTGCTGAGCAGTCTCTTTCCCAGAAGGAAAATCCACACTTACTGAACGACCATAGCAGCCTCCATCAGTTATGTGTCCAGTGTCTGTCCCTAGAGCTCCAATCCCTGGGATCTCTAGGGATCCTCTGCCAACGTGGGACAAAAGAAGTTCCCAACATTACTGGCCTCTTGTTTCCATGTAGTTGCAAGGATACAAGAAAGGAAAAGATGGATCTTGCCCTTTAGAACAGAGCACACAGACGTGAAGATCTGCTGGAAGAGGGTGGGGGATCTAGGATCTCCCTCTGACAGGACCTTTCTTTTATAGAGACCAGCATTGAGAACAGGCAGCAAGTCAGCCCCATGACCCGTGCATGGCCCTCTGGTCATGGAAACCCATATTGTTCTATTTCATAGAATCATAGAATGATTCGGGTCAGAAGGAAGCTTAAAGCTCATCCAGTTTCAACCCCCTGCCATAGGCAGAGACACCTTCCAGTAGAGCAGGTTGCTCCAAGCTCCATCCATTTGTTTCTGTGTTACTTCAGAAGCAAATGAATTACTGACAGTTTCTGACACACTGTACCAAATCTCTTTGACTTCTCCAGTCCCTCAGAGAAGTCCTCAGCCCTTATAGACACTCAGTGCTAAGGCAAAGGCAAAGACCGACCCGTTCCTCACAGTTCAGGACACATTCTTTCCTATCAAAGCCCCAAACCAGAGCAATGGGGTTTGGGTTGATTAGTTGGTTGGGTTTGTGTTGGTTTTGTGTTGTTCTTTTACAGATGAAACACAAACCCACAACCACACATGATGAGAAGCCCCACAGTTGTGGCAAAGCACGGATGTTAACCTTAATCTCAGAGACAGATTCTCTGTGGCAGTAAAAAACCCTGTCATTCTTCCACAGTTTCAGCCGGAGGGTGCATTGCTCAAAGCTGTTCTATGGGTCAGGCTAGAAGATCTGACAGTTCCTTCTAACCTGAAACTCAGTTAAGCATCTTTACTGCCACTGCCTGGGCCTCATGAGAAAGCAAATGAAGAGGAGCAGACAGGGATGAGAACAGACAGGATAGGTCACTTTACCCCAGGAGGTCCTTAGCTACCCCAGTAAGTGTGGAGGCTCATTTCCATTCTTCCACCCTTTACCTGAAACATAAAGACTTCAGGGCAAGGCCTCCACCAGCCCAAGATCAGTCCAAAGAGGTTTGGAGCTCATCCCTGCTGCAATGCAAGCAGCAATGAGGACAAACACCATAGTGATGTGAGAGTGCCCAACTACTACCTGGGACAAAGCTTCTGGATTTATTGAGCGCTCTCAGGTTTGGAAAACACCAAAAAAGGTTTAACATGGTTCTCCACCACTAACAAAGGCCTTAAACCAACAACCACCACCCTGAGCCATTTAAACACCAGGCTGATTGAAGAAGAAACAACTTGGGGTTTAGTTCTGCCAAACCAGAGACCTCCACAAGGCTCCTTGCGGCAGTGCCTACCCCCAGGGAGCAACCCACATCTTAAAGCACAAAACAAGGACACATCACACCAACATTCTCCATCCCATTCCCACTATTGAGTCCTCAAAGCTCACTCTCGGTATGGTTTGGTTCCCAAAACTGCAGAGAAGAGGGTTTAAGCAATAAAGCCCAGTAAATCCCACTACTTCTCTCCTTCAGAGAGCCAATGGAAAGTGCTCCAGCCTATGTGTGATGTCCTCCCCAATAAGACCTTGCTCTGCACCACTGGTGGTAAATATCTGTGGTGTCTGGTATCAGCTTTACTACACATCACAGCTCTCCATCCCTGGTAAAGTTGTCATCTCTTTCAAAGCCAAACAGCCCAATGTCATGATCACCCATTGATTTGTGCCTTGACTAAACCAAGAAACTTGTGCTGAAAATGGTAAGAATTCAGTAAGAATCTCTATCAGTGATCACCCAGAAGAGGCCATGGGGATGCTGCGAGGGCTGGAGCAGCTCTGCTCTGGAGCCAGGCTGAGAGAGCTGGGCTGGGGCAGCCTGGAGAACAGAAGGCTCCTGAAGGGGACACCTTAGAGCAGCTCCAGTGCCTAAAGGGGCTCCAGGAAACCTGGAGAGGGGGTTTGGACAAGGGCCTGGAGGGACAGGTCAAGGGGAATGGCTTTAACCTGCCAGAGGGGAGATTGAGATGAGCTCTGAGGCAGAAGCTCTTCCCTGTGAGGGTGCCGAGGCGCTGGCACAGGGTGCCCAGAGAAGCTGTGGCTGCCCCATCCCTGGCAGTGTTCAAGGCCAGGTTGGACACAGGGGCTTGGAGCAACCTGCTCTAGTGGAAGGTGTCCCTGCCCGTGGCAGGGGGTTGGAACTGGATGAGCTTTAAGGTCTCTTCCAACACAAACCGTTCCATGATCCTATGACCTATGGAATGACTGGGTTGACTGTCGACAAGTTCCTCTTCCCAAGCCCATGGACACCAGCAAAATCCAGCACCCAAACTTCTCATTCTGGGCTGTAAAGTCTATCCCTACTCTGTGTGTCCCCACATTGCTGTTTCCTGTGCCCCTTCAGCCCACCAACACCAGTGAGATGAGTTCTGAAACATCATTTATCACCCCTGTCTCTTCACCTACACATTCCCCTACACTGCATGTGAAAACTCATCACCATCCACCTCTCCATTCCCACACCCCTTTCCAAAGACTGCATTAAACTAGGCAGAGGGAGAGGAGATAGACACAAGCCCTCTTACTTCCGCTACCCAGAACTTCTCACTGACCTCAGATATTGATTTGGATGGGACCTCATCAGGGAAAAGCCCATTATCAGCAAGCAGCCAACAATGAAATGGCTTGATAGCTCTTATAACCCACAGTTTTTAAGCTGTGTTTCATTCCCAACGAAGCCAAAGCACACTTTTTAGTGCTCTAATGAATCGATGTCCATAACCATTACTTGTCATAACATCAGAGATAAGCCAAGATCAAGCAGGCTGGTAAGACGTCTGGTTTCCTCTTTATCTCCATTTCTAGCTGCAATCAGCACATGGGATTAAAAGTCATAAATGCCAGCTGTGGATTCATAAGTATTGTCAGACACAAACTAAGTGAATTCCATATTCCAAATGAAGTTGAATCTACTCTTTATACTACATTCACTTCCCAAGGCTGCAAGCAAGAGTGACTCCATGGTCCTTGCCATAAAAGCAGATGGACAGTTTGCAGGACTTGGGCCTCCAAACCTCCTGGCAAACCTACCCGTGCTTTCCACAAACCTTGTCCCATGTCCACCCCCATGTCCTCTGCATTGTCTCCTCCCCACCAACCACTGTCTTCTCCTTGGGTAAGAGAACCAGTTCAATTTGGTGCTCTGAGTCTACTGAGATAATACACGGCTGCAATTTGAAGTGAGGACAAAGGAAAGGAAAAGATGAGTCCCAGGTAAAATGGTTTTAATTCCTGTGATCTAAAATAAGCAGAGATGTCCCCAAAGCCAGACCACGGCTGTTGGCATTGCACATGCCCATCAGCTCCTGAGGCACTTCTGGTCCCATCCCACCCCACTTCAGCAAGTCCATTCAGTCTACACACTGCTCTGCAATCCCAGCTCCACTTCTGCTCTTCCTACTCATGCAACTTGCAACCACTCAGGGCATAATCTCCTTCAACACACCACAAACAAACAATGAGATGAAGGTAAGATGACTGGATAGAAAAAAGGGATGAGGAATGGAAGGGATGAGGGATGGGGAAAAGCTGAGGGGGAAAGAAAATGAGAGGCTAAGAAGACTTTAACCACTGCAGTGGCTGACGGCAGCTTTCCTATGGCCACGCTGGTCTGTCACAGCAACTGGGATGTGAAGGAGAAGCACTGGTGCTGTGTTGCAGCAGAGGAAATGATTCCCACCTCTGCTGCAGCCCCTGGCCATGCCATGGGATGCTGACCACAGCCACATGGCATTCCCTGGTCCACCCTTTCCTCTGCCCTCAAATCCTGGATCTGAGCACATCGAGGCTGTTAAAAACTCCAGACTTTGCCTTTCCGACCCACCCTCCTCCCCATCAACCCAAAAGGCAGCAAAATCCACAAGAATTGGCTCTCATTCCATACGAAATCCATCATCCTGGGTCTGCAGCCAGGGCTGGCCACCCTCCCCAGCCCCACTCCCACATCTCCCTTTCCAACAGCACCAAAACAGACAAAGTTCAGTGAGATAAGTGGTGGATCCTGAGCATCGTGTTACATTTTCCCTCGGGAAGGAAGCCTTTCATTCAAACATGCCTTGAACACGCTCCAGGGTGTGCTGGAAGAAGGTGGGAGAACATGGTCCTAAGGTGACCAGACCATCCACCTCCACTGAATCATGCTGAAGATGTTCTCTGTCACTGCTCTGCAGGGCAAAGGGGACAATGAAGGGCTGGAGCAGCTCTGCTCTGGAGCCAGGCTGAGAGAGCTGGGCTGGGGCAGCCTGGAGAAGAGAAGGCTCCTGAAGGGGAGACCTTAGAGCAGCTCCAGTGCCTAAAGGGGCTCCAGGAAACCTGAAGAGAGGCTTTGGACAAGGGCCTGTAGGGACAGGACAAGGGGAATGGCTTTAACCTGCCAGAGGGGAGATTGAGATGAGCTCTGAGGCAGAAGCTCTTCCCTGTGAGGGTGCTGAGGCGCTGGCACAGGGTGCCCAGAGAAGCTGTGGCTGCCCCATCCCTGGCAGTGTTCAAGGCCAGGTTGGACAGAGGGGCTTGGAGCAACCTGCTCTAGTGGAAGGTGTCCCTGCCCGTGGCAGGGGGTTGGAACTGAAGGAACTTTAAGGTCCCTTCCAACACAAACCAGGCTGGGATTCTATGAAACCATAAGTAGGAGCCACCAGATAGCCAAATGTGCTGTCCAATTCAATCCAACCTCAACTTCCAAGAGGGCCCATCTCCTCTACGCAGCAGCCAAATCCTCCCTTGGACTCCGCACCTTCCCTGCTGATTTAACACACCCCCATTCCTCTCCGTCCTTCCCTAATTGTGCCTGGAAAGCACCAAGGAGTCCATGGCATAGATTCTCTCTCCCATATGATGCTGCCCTATGAGGTGGCGCAAAGGAGGGGCATCCAGCAAGCACCAGCTCGGGCCCAAAGCCACAAGCCTGTTGCTGTTTGTGTCTCCAGTCCCAGCTGCTCTCCTGTCCTCTGGCAAGGCACATGCTGGTTAATCATTCCTCAGACACATTTAGCTTGGTGAGGTTCTTATCAGAGGGTGCAAAGTCCAAGTCCAATCAGCAGCACTACTGGAAAGAGGCAAAGGGGTTCCCAACAAGCTCTGCCAGAGCAACGCCATCCCCAGGCAAGGAACTCCCCATGGAGAGAGGCACTGGAGGGATGGAAGCCATAGTCTGGGACCCTGTCCGAGCAGCACAGAGGCAGGACAGACACCTGCAGTGCTGCTATGGGACAGGGGTTCACTGGCCATAGGCTGGCATCCTCCTAGCACAGCTCCCAGCTCCACATCATTTGGCTTTGGTCCCCGGAGGGAGGACGAATCTATGAGGTCCCTAAACTAAAGTGGTCCAGGACAGCAGAGCCCCATCTCTTTGAAAGGCCTCCTCTGGTTCTCACTAAATGACAATAGGCAGAGAACAAGAGTAGGGGTAAAGCAGAAAGCAGACCACAGAACTATGACAGGAAGCAGAAAGTCCATGGGGAGAACTTCCCTACACAGCACTCATGTGGGGGCCTGGCACAGAGAAGCTGTGGCTGTCCCATCCCTGGCAGTGTTCAAGGCCAGGTTGGACACAGGGACTTGGAGCAATCTGCTCTAGTGGAAGGTGTCCCTGCCCGTGGCAGGGGGTTGGAACTGGAGGAGCTTTAAGCTTCCTTCCAACATAAACCATTCCACGATTCTCCAGGCAATGCCCAGCTCTCTCCCAGGATCCATTTTATTCCATGTTTACGCAGCCAGTGACATGCAGTTGGGATGACTCCGGCTCCAGAAGCCGTTCCTAGTGAATGCTAGAGAAGGGTAAGGGTGCAGAGGGGAATCCTGCCTACCCAGCACCCCAATAAGGCTCCTCCTTGCCCAGCATCTCCTTCCCATGCCCTGGCACGCAGCAGCCCTTGCGCAAGCCCTGCACAGGGAGCAGCGCGGGTCACCCGGATCTCTGAGTCACCACCATGCCTGTCTCCATCAGCCTGGTCACACCTCCAGAACCATTCCCTTCTATTCCAGCCCAACTGCCACCTCTTCCTGCTACCTCCTCCCAGACCCCATCCTGGTCGACGTCCAGGACATCAACCTGTGGAAGATACATTAACCAGAACACGGGCAAAGTACCTCCGTCCACCCGCGGAGCCTCTGTGGGTGTTGTGCTCACGTTGCTCCTTCTGAATCACAACCCACCCCTTATCAGACACCTTGAGGATCCACCCTCCTATGAGCAGCTCTCTGGCCTGACTCCATCTGGATAGCTCCTGTGCTTTTCCCAGCAAAAAGGAGTTTTGGGGAAAACAGGGAGAAAGGGAAGATGCCAGAGAAGTACCACACCACCACGCTGGAAGCGGAAGATTGTTCTATTCTGAGGAGCAGACGAGGACAAGCACTTTGGCTGAAGACTTTAGGACCCTCCTGCTGCTGGTCCTGCTGGGATGGAGGTGGCAGCTTCCCCCATGCCCAGGAATACCCCTGCGCCTCAGCAAAGCACTGCAGACCACTGGTGATGAGCTCAAGGCCACATTTTAACCTCTTGCTTCCTCTCCTTAAGCCCTAGGATGGAGCTGGGCTCACCAGCATCCTCACTTTACCTGCTCTGGTTGATGGCATGTGCTGACCAGAGGCACACACCACACTGGGTGGGCAGGGGAAGCTTGAAATAGAGGGGGAAGAGAGTGGGACCAGGAAGCAATCACATTGGAAAGAGATGGAGAAGGGAAAGCAAGCAGAGCTATGGAAGGGTGGGAAGATCCATGCTGTTACCTGCTCGGATCCAGCGCATCCTGAGCATGGTGAGAGCAGACATCAAGATCCTTCTGCGTCCCTGCTCTTTCCCTCTGTCATCATGCTGCCTAGCTCAGCATGTCCAGGTCCCAGTGCTGCTGCCTGTGGGCTTCCCTATTCCCTTAGGGAATAGTGGGAGGGCCCGGGAGGAGGCTGGGAGGCTGCTGCTGTGAGCTGGGGTTTGGCTCTGTGGGGGGATTACCAGGAGGGATAGTCATGTGTTTGTGCTGTACCAGGTTCCCCAGGACCACTCTGTCACGGGCTGGCTCCGTGCAAAGCACTGCACACAAAGCCTCTTACCTTCCCCACCGCGCCAGCCGGGCCCTGGAGACACTGTCACCCTGCAAAGCCACCTCCCCAGAGTGGGGTCTAGGCACAGAGCACCCAGTGATGTGCAGCATGGATCACGTTGTGTTTCTCACATTGATCCCAAGGTTCTCCGGTGTTTCCCCGCTGCCTTCCCTTACTCATACAGCTCCATGCAAGTGGTGCAGGAAAGCGTCTCTCCAGCACAGCATCAGAGCTTGAAGATGCATTTTGAGGATGCAGAGGGCTAAGGGGCAGCCACGCACTGGCCAGGCAGGGGGCTGGGTCAGCCTGGAGAAGAGAAGGCTCCTTAAGGAGAGACCTTAGAGCAGCTCCAGTGCCTAAAGGGGCTCCTGGAAACCTGGAGAGGGGCTTTGGACAAGGGCCTGTAGGGACAGGGCAACGGGAATGGCTTTAACCTGCCAGAGGGGAGATTGAGATGAGCTCTGAGGCAGAAGCTCTTCCCTGTGAGGGTGCTGAGGCGCTGGCACAGGGTGCCCAGAGAAGCTGTGGCTGCCCCATCCCTGGCAGTGTTCAAGGCCAGGTTGGACACAGGGGCTTGGAGCAACCTGCTCTAGTGGAAGGTGTCCCTGCCCGGGGCAGGGGGTTGGAACTGGGTGAGCTTCAAGCTCCCTTCCAACACAAACCAGTCTGGGATTCTATGATTCTCCTTCCAATGTCTTCAGCCTCAAGAAACCACCGCTCTCCCCTCCACACTCCAAAGCAGTGAAACCCTTCTCTGCTCATTCCCATCCACCACCAAACCCTCCTGCAGACACACAGCATGTGGGGACCCATCCTGTGCAATACAGCACAGTGGAGAGGGTGCAGACCTGGCAGTCCTGGGTTTAGTTCTTTACTTCAGCCCCATCCTTTCCTACTTCTTCATCCAAGGAACATGAGGCAATGGTGCAGACCTCTCCCTGCAGGGCTGCAAGGCAGCATTTCCCACTCACATAAAGTAATACACAATAAAACCCATTACAAGAAAGTAACTCATACCATTAACACACACACTCCTACGGGCAAACCCAGTCAGTAACACAAACGTGCTGCCTTGCTGATAAATGGCCTGATGCTCCCTCCCAGCTCCTGTGACCCCTCCAGCACCACACACGGACCCATGGTCACTCCATAAACATGCTTCTGAATGCTCCAGCCACTTGCGCTCAGTGCAATGCTGTAAAGAGCTGCTCCATTCCCCAAGGTTTCCATTCCCCTGCTGCAATCCAGCCCTTTCTATTTATCCAACTATCTTTTCCACCTACAATTCACCCCCAAACTCTTCACATTCGCTATTCTTTCCCTGTTTCTTGCCCTAACCCCGCTCAGCCATCTGCTAAACCACCCCCTCCCTGCTCCCCCAGCCCTGCTCTGCACATCCTTCCCCATATACATTCTTTACCAACCTCTTATCTCATAAATTAGCCATGAGAGAGAGCGGGATCCCGAATAGCTGAGCTCTGGCGTAACTGTTTCCCTGACGCGAGGGGTAGGCAGGGAGGAAGGTGAGGTTTCTAGCAGGGTGCCAGCCAAGGGTCAGACGCTTTCAACTCCCTTCTTTTCCTTTGATACGGAATACAAATGCTCTGGGTAAACACTCCCAGTGCTATGGAAGAGACCAAACTCCTTTCGTTTTGCTGCCAGAACCATCAGCATCCCACGCTCTCTGCCTTCAAGCTTCCCGAGCTCTCCTTGGCAGGATGGTCCTGGGCACTATCGAATATATTTAACAGTGGTCCTAATGCAAACTAGGACAGTGATGGTTTTCCTAACACAGGACAAGCCCATCTCAAGGATGCTCAGAGGCCATGCTGCTGACCAGGCTCACACTCACAGTATCTTCATAACAGGAGGGTGTGAAGTGATGCTCAATCCATCTCTTTCCCAGCCCCTTCCCAAATCATAGACTCACAGAATCAACCAGGTTGGAAAAGACCTTTAAGATCATCAAGTCCAACCATTGCCCAGCACTGCCAAGGCCACCACTAACCCATGTCCCCAAGAGCCACGTCCACACGTCTTCTAAACACCCCCAGGGTGTCACCCCCAGGTGACTCTAGCACTGCCCAGGCAGTGTTCCAATGCCTGAGCACCCTTTGGGGAAGGAATTGTTCCTCAGCTCCATCTAAACCTCCCCTGGTGCAGCTTGAGGCCATTTCCTCTTGTTCCATCCCTTGTTCCTTGAGAGCAGAGACCAGCCCCCTCCTGGTTCCATCCTCCTGTCAGGCAGTTGTAGAGAGGGATAAGATCAGAGCAAAGCCTTGGCCTTTTCACATCATTTTGCCATTCCATTCTTGCACATCCCAGATCCCGCTCTCTAGGAGCAGACAGCTACATTCCAGGGAAAGAAGCACATACTGAGAGTCCTCTTTATGAAACTGGAGACAGGGAACTGGACCTGAGATCATGGGAACACTCACTCACCCAAACAAGCCTTGCGCTGCAGATGGGACCTGCTGCTGGAGCCAGGCAAATGCCAGGCTTTGGAATGAGCACAGCCCCCAGCCCTCTTCCACACCTCATCCAGCACAGCCCCCACTGCCCAAACGCCTGTCAGGAGAGACCAGTTAATCCTTGTCTGACACTGTGAAATACTGAGTGCTACCCGAGCACTAAAGGATTGCTATTATATATGGTGGGATTGCTTCCAGCAGGCTCAGATCCTGGGCAAAGTCGAGCAAAGGAAAGGGAACTCCCAAATTAATTCAATGTACAGGGAGAAATCCCTTTAGTATAAGATCTCTGCTTGGAGAAGAGATGATCTGTGAGGAGGAAAAACACTTCACTATAGGAGAAGAGATGGTTTGAAGATGTGTTCCCCATAGGAAGGGAGTCGAACACCTAAAGAGGTGGTGGGTAGTGAGGGATTGGTTCTACTCCTGGATTTACGCCTGTAAATGAATAAACTCTGACAGGGCTTGTTCCTCACTAGGTGACACATCCGGAAGCCATTAATTCTGCAGGACAGCGAGATTCCAGGGCAAATCCCACTCTGTGCTCCAGTTTAAGACACTGACCTGCCCTTCCAAATCACAGAGGCTCAGTTCGGCCACGTGCTCCTTCTGAGCACCACGAACAGAGCGTGCACAAAAGGGAAGAACCTTGTTCCTTCATGTGCTGCACGAACTGAACTGAGCAGGAATCCTTCATGTAAATATTCCTCCTCTTCTCCTCTCACCCTCAAACACTGTGTTGTAATAGATGCTCTTTAATAACAACACCGAAAGGATCTAGTGCCCAAACACAACAACCAGACACAACACAACAACCAGACACACTGGGCTCCATAAGAAAATTGAGCTCTGAGAGGTTCTAAAAAGGATGTTATACAAGCGAGCAACTAGAAATATCCTTCAGGTTCCCTCACTTAGAGATGAGATGGGTTTGGTTCAAAAAAGAGAGAAAGGCAGAAAGAAAGAAGGAGAAAGAGACAAAGAGACAAAGATAAATGGAGAAAGAAGGAAAGAGAAAGAAGGAAAAGGAGAGAAAGAATCCCATGATGGTCAAGGTTGGCAAGCACCTCTTGAGGTCATCTTGCCTGACCTCCTGCTCCAGCAGGATCACCCACAGCATCCAGAAAGCAGGAACAAGACAGACAGGAGAAGAAAGTAACCTTCCACCCTGTCAAATGATGCTCTGGGGAGGGAGAAGGATGAAATGGAATGAAAGGAAGAGACAGGCAGTGAGGAATGTTGGGTGCTGAGCGAGGGCTGTGCAGGTGCTGGGTGGGTGCTCAGGGCCCAGTGGACAAGAGCTGGGCGGGCAGGAGTTAGGAGATGGGTCCAAGTGGAACCCTAAAAGTAAAACAAAGCCCCTGAAGGCTGAAGACAGGCTGAGAGCATGGGATAAGAGCCTGCATGGTCTTCCCATCGTCAGTGAGGCTTCCCATCCTCACTAATCCTGGCACTCCTGGGAATCCCAAATCATGGCTGCGACAAACAGGGAATGCTTTTCCCCTTGAAGAAGAGGAGATGCATTACTGATGCATCACACAGATGCCAGAAGAAAGGAAAGTGAGAAGTGAGCAGCATGAGCCTCTGTTTGCTCCTGAGAGCATCTCCTGTTTGTGGCACTTCTTCACCTTCCTCCTCAGGTTAAGCCCTTCCACCAGCCAAAGAAACAGGAGGGACACAAAGCACAGCACAAGGACTCCAGAGGGGACCCAAGCTCCAGGGATGCCCCATGCACACAATCTGCTCTCCATGGACAAGGCTCCACCCCAGCAGACCCCAAACCACCAGCAACAGGACCTGTTGACACAACAGAGCCTCACGAGGATGGGTGTGTTGTCTCTCACTCAACTGGTTGTGTGCAAGGGGCTCACACCAAGGTGCACAACCCACAGCAACAAAAACCTCTGCCTGGCAAACATCCCACCAGAGAACAAGGGGCACACGGTGTGGGCACAGCACCAGAGAGGAGAAACAAAGACAACAGCGCGAGGGAGAAGCAACAACACAGTCAACAAGGAAGAGCAGAGCCAACAAAGCCAGACTGGGGAGAAGAAACACGGACCAAGGGAGGCACAACAAAGGGAATCAAGGTCCCAAAGCCACGCACTGCAGCCCCACCAACCCCACAGGTGCCAGGAGCAACCAGGCTTCACTTCTGCTTGAGACAGAGGCCAAACTCTCTCTACAACCACTTTTCCACCCTTGGTTTAGGTAAAAGCTGCTGTTGGTTTGATGTGAAGGAGGCTGATTCGCAGCCCAAAGGGGTTTGGGCTGTGGCTGGACACTGATGGTGTGGGGTTTGCTGCCGGAGGAGCTATCTTCTCCACCAGAGTGAATTCCCCAGCGAAGCACACAGTGGAGAACCCACTTCCAGCACCCTGAACCCCAGCCCATAGCTGGGGACAAGTCATGAGGCTGTAGCAAGGGGAGAGGGTGGCAGGAGTTTGACCCCATGGGGATGCCCACTATCCACACACCCCAGCTCCTATGAGGACCAGTGAGGGCCACTCCGAGGTCCTCACTGGGGTGGTGGTGGTGTGCATCTAACACAACACAACGCACCCAGCAGCCCCCGGAGCACCATGTGCACCGCAGGGCGCACCCCGGCACCGGGACCTGCCCCAGCCCCAGGCTCAGCCCTTACCTTCAAAGAAGCGCTGCAGAGCCTCCGTCTCGTCCACCACCTCCATGGCTGTGCCATGCACCGGGCGGCCGCCTCAGTGTCCGCGCCCGCAACGGGGCATCCCCCGGCTCCCTGCGCTCCGTGCTCCGCTCCCCGCCGCCGTCCTCAGCCCCCGCGGCGGGGTCCCGGTGCCGCTGCCGGCACCGAGCGCGGCCGCCCGCAGCCCATCGGCCTCCGCCGCTGCCCGCCCAGCGCTGCCCCCAAACTTGGGCTGCTGCGGGCGCTCCTCCCCTCCGCTCCTCCTCCTCTTCCTCCTCCTTCGCTTCCTCCTCCTGCCGGCAGGGAGAGCTCGTCCGGCCCTGGGGCTCCCCCGAGGGACGGTTCCCCCTGAAACCGGGTCCTTGTGTCCCCCCCCAAAAGTGCCTTTTCCCACTATAAAAGCCCCAGTTCTCAAACCCGAACCCGGGTCCTTGCCCCCCCAAAAGTGCCTTTTCCCACCAGTTCTCAAACCCAACCACAACCCACCCCCCTAAACCCAAATCCCACCCTCAATCCCCACACCCCGGCACTGGGGGAAGGGCCACTTGTGTTTTCTTGCCCAGATGTGGCCACAATCACTCCTAATACCCCCCGAAATCAAATAAATAACAGTACAGTATCTAAATGAAGTTACAGTGATGTGACCACAGTTCACCAAACGCGGAGCCCCTGCCAGGCCAACACTGTGGGGCCATTCTCTTCGGGGCAGATAAAGCACACAATGAGGTTTTGTCCAGCCCCACAACCCAATTCAGAAGGGCAGATTCTCTTAGATATATAAATATATTTTCCCAGCCCTCACAGCTGTGCAGTGACCAATTCTTCTCTAGGGAGGGGAGAGGGACCGAGGTTTGGGGATAGTAATAGGTCTATTATGTCGGGGATGGAGAGAAAGAGCTCAACAGCCCTTTTTTCTTCTCTTTCTCCCTGTCTCTTTCCATTAAGACAATTGTTATTCTCTGTTCCCCCACACCCCTTGTTCCTGGGCACACAAACCCACCTCCCCCATCTCTGGGAACAAGCTGCGTGGGAAGGAAGTAGATTTGTTCTTGCTGGCCCCAAATCCAGTCAGTTCCAAGTCAGACATTAGGCCTGAGATCAGATGAGACCCCAGAGCTAAATGCTCCTGCTACAGTTCAAGCCCTGACCTTCGGTCCCCCATCCTCACAACAACATGTTATCCCTGCTCAGCATAAGCATCCTGGGTGAAGATGGTGGAAACAGAGTTCCCAGCGACACACAGCCCTGGACACCCACATTACACCTGAGAACGCAATAGACTGTGTTCACAGTGGATTCTGCCCCTTTACTCCACCCTGGGGAGACCACCCCTGCAGACCTGTACCAGGGGCAACAGCACAAGAGGGACGTGGAGCTGCTGGAGCGAGGCCAGAGGAGGCCCCGGAGCTGCTGCGAGGGCTGGAGCAGCTCTGCTCTGGAGCCAGGCTGAGAGAGCTGGGCTGGGGCAGCCTGGAGAAGAGAAGGCTCCTGAAGGGGAGACCTTAGAGCAGCTCCAGTGCCTAAAGGGGCTCCGGGAAACCTGGAGAGGGGGTTTGGACAAGGGCCTGTAGGGACAGGCCAAGGGGAATGGCTTGAACCTGCCAGAGGGGAGATTGAGATGAGCTCTGAGGCAGAAGCTCTTCCCTGTGAGGGTGCTGAGGCGCTGGCACAGGGTGCCCAGAGAAGCTGTGGCTGCCCCATCCCTGGCAGTGTTCAAGGCCAGGTTGGACACAGGGGCTTGGAGCAACCTGCTCTAGTGGAAGGTGCCCCTGCCCATGGCAGGGGTTGGAGCTGGGTGAGCTTTAAGGTCCCTTCAACACAAACTATCTGTGAGTCTGTGATTCCATGTAGCATCTGAGCACATAGCTTAGTGCTACTGGCATTCAGAAAAGGCCCCCCCCCCCAGTTGCTCCTCGCTAGGTCTTGCTTACACAACCTCTGTCCTCCCTGATGGGTCACTGCGATGTTACCCACCCATAAGCGTTATTCTTGTGCCACCAGCCCTCCAGTGCATCACCTCCACATCCCCCAGAGGCAGCTAATAAATCAGAGGAGCGGCAGGCAGGAGCTGAAGCTTCGGCTGCTCAAGCACAATAAAACAACAAGGGAAGGCCAAGGCTATTCTGGGTCACTTCACTGTGCTCAGCAGAGCCAGCAAAAGAACCTGTGAACAGGCCAAGCTGGCAGAAGAACGAGTTTCTGCCTGTTATGGACCCGAAAGCTGGGTCCAAAGATGACCAAAGGATTTGAAAGGCAAATGACCCTCGGAGTGATCTGCCTCGGATGTGGAACCCTCTGAACCCACTATATTAGTGTTTGCATGGGATTCCCAACCTCCAAGGTGCAAACTCACCCTCCCCACAGCACGGCATGGACCAGTCAGTCCTCCCAGTCACACACCCCACCAAGGAGACATGAAAACCCCTTTGAGAGCCACGCACTAACAAGCCAAACCGTTGCAAAGTGGCTGTAAACCATCCTCCTGAGAAACACCTTAAGGTTTCTTAAGAGCGGGGGGAGGCAGGATAGACACAACTCTCACCTCTATTGTCCGTGCTATAAAGTGAGCATAGGAACAGGCAGGGCAATGGCCCAGAAATGATTCCTGAAATAACTCAGTGCCTTCGGGCAACAGCATTAAAGTGTTTGTAGCCAAAACAGAGCCGTGGTATCCCAGGCTCAACACCATTGCACCTGCACGGTGCCATTAGCACACTCCCCCATACTAAGTTACTATATGAGTAAGGTCTGTCACTGATTAAGATGTCCCACCCCCACTTTGCATGGGGAAGGCAGAAGCCAGAGTGGCCACACTCATCCCAATCCAAGCAAGCAGGGTGTGAAACACAAGCTGTCTCCTAACTCAGCATCCTTGTAGCCCCCTTCAGACACTGGGAGCTGCTCTGAGGTCTCCACGCAGCTTCTCTTCTCCAGGCTGAACAGCCCCAATGTTCTCAGCCTGGCGCCATATGGGAGGTGCTC
The DNA here is from genome assembly GCF_004027225.2 of Strigops habroptila. Lineage (NCBI taxonomy): Eukaryota > Metazoa > Chordata > Aves > Psittaciformes > Psittacidae > Strigops > Strigops habroptila. The sequence goes on from NC_046358.1 coordinate 1,756,371, forward strand.
CAGCCTCTGATCATCCTCGTGGCCTCCTCTGGATATACACAAACGTCCTCATTTCCTCTCTGCCAACACCCCTCTCCCCATCCCAAGTGCTTGGGCGGGAATGTGAGCCAGGGAAGGGGTGGAGGGACATTACTCATGGGAGGTGTGGCTGTTGCTCCCTCCAGTGCTGGATTTCAAAGTCCAGTTTAAAACAACCACAAAAAGAATTCATTCAGCAGTAGTTGTCCCTCACCCCATCCCTCCCCACACCCCGACCCACACCCAGGCTGCTCAGGCACAACAGGAAGGCCTTTTAATTCCATCTTCCCTCCTCAGCACTAAGCATGGATGGACACCTCGGTCCCTGTGCCATGGATCCAGCTAATGTGAAGTTCAGCTGAGCATTTGGGTCAAGAGACGTCAGATGGCTCCTTGTTCCCTGTGAGGGTGCTGAGGCGCTGGCACAGGGTGCCCAGAGAAGCTGTGGCTGCCCCATCCCTGGCAGTGTTCAAGGCCAGGTTGGACACAGGGGCTTGGAGCAACCTGCTCTAGTGGAAGGTGTCCCTGCCCGTGGCAGGGGGTTGGAACTGGATGAACTTTAAGGTCCCTTCAACCCAAACCATTCCATGGTTCTATGGAAAACCAGAGAAACCATGACACCAATCTACTGCCACTCTTGAAGGCTGCAGAAAGAAGACACTATGGTGGCAAATATTTGTAGTAACTGCCTAAAGCACAAACCTTTGCTCTTCACAGATGCCAGAAGGTTTAAAGGAGCCTATGAGTTGTAATTCAGGAGCATATTCCAGCAAGTCCCTCGCTCAGCTCCCACTACTCCCTTCCACAAGCTGGCAAGCCACTCTGGAGTTACTCAGGGGTGATGGTCACTCTGGTATGTTCCACACTGCAGTGAGGGGATTTGGACTTCTCTCGGGGTTAATGCAAGGGGAAAACCTGGCAGCCACCCTGTGACACCATCCTGGCTTCCTGACCTGGGGAAATGTGTCACTGCGTAGGTGACAGGGTCAACAACCCATCTGCTATAGGAGCTGCCAAGGCTTCCACACACGTTACATGTACTCCACAAGGGTTACTGGGTGTTTGAGTGAGAAAGGATCTGCTGCTTAAAGAGTTGATTTGGGGATGGGTCCATGGAGCTTTGTCCTTGCTCTACACAGTGTCTGTCAGGGCTTGATGCAGCTCAGCCTGTGTAGAACCTGTATTCTCCTTAGACAAATATCCCCACCTTAAATACCCTTTCTCCTTACCCTTCATCCTCCTTTGGCCTTACACAGCAAACATCTCTCCAGTGCTCCCTCAGGCAGCCAGCACAGCAACCTGTGAAACCATGGTAGGTTTCATTCTCCCCCACATCTCAGTGGGTCTCTCCTCCAAGCTGCCCCAAAGCTTTCATCTTTGTGCTACAGCATCTCAAACACTGCTGTGATTCTTCCCTCATCACCAAGCGTGGTTGTTCTGGGAGCCCCCAGATGTGCAGAACACAGGAGGTTTAGCATGGAAGTGGTGCAGCCTCCTAAACACAATGCCATTTGCTCGGGCTGCCTCTCAACCTGGGATTCAGGGAATTCCTGGTGGTTTCTAGGCAAACCAGGACTCTTGAGGGGTCTTGCTAGGAGCATCCTCAGCCTGGAGGGTGCAAGACAATGCTCAGTGAAGAGCTGCTGTTCTGAGAAGCTCTGTACCCAAAATGCAGTGAAAAGCCAAGGAGAGGGAACCCTCAGTAGTACCCATCAACAGTTTGGGGGCAAGATGTCTCATAACAACACACATCTGAGCAGGAGACCAGTTTGGCTCTGCTGCAAACACTGCTGTTGCACAGCACAGAATAATAATGTCAGAGTGATGGGCACAGAGGCCTTTGTGGACATGATGGACTTTGAAAGTTGAGGAAAAGAGACCTTAAAGCTCCTCCCGTTCCAACCCCCTGCCACGGGCAGGGACACCTTCCACTAGAGCAGGTTGCTCCAAGCCCCTGTGTCCAACCTGGCCTTGAACACTGCCAGGGATGGGGCAGCCACAGCTTCTCTGGGCACCCTGTGCCAGCGCCTCAGCACCCTCACAGGGAAGAGCTTCTGCCTCAGAGCTCATCTCAGTCTCCCCTCTGGCAGGTTAAAGCCATTCCCCTTGGCCTGTCCCTACAGGCCCTTGTCCAAAGCCCCTCTCCAGGTTTCTTGTAGCCCTGTTAGGCACTGGAGCTCCTCTAAGGTCTCTCCTTAAGGAGCCTTCTCTTCTCCAGACGAACAAGCCCACCTCTCCCACATAACACATCCCACTCACAAGCACCTTGGTCTTTCGGGTGAGACCCAACCACACCACCACAAGTGCCAATACAGACAGATGGAGCAGGTAGAGGTTCATCAGCCCAAGATGTGTCCTCACAGAGCCTCTCTCAGCCATGGCCTGCTTTGACTGTGAGTGTCCTTCAGTATGAGACTATAGAGAGGGAAGACAGCAGAGGATGCAATGCTGCCCTTCTCCAATGTCCTGTACACACCCAAGGGAGCTCCCACACTGTGGAGACGGAAGCAGACGGTTGTGGGCTCAGTCTGTTATCTCCTCTTGGCAGGAGACCTGTACTGTTAAATCTCTCCCTGGTTATTCATTAACGGCAAAAGGTTAGTTCCCAAGATGCAGAGAATACCACCATTGATTTAAAAACTGAATAAAGGATGGCCCTTGGCAAGGGACACCCATACTGGGAGACCTCTGCATCACTAGAGAGCAGCAGAATCACAAGCACAAGGGCTCAAATTAGCACCACTGGGATTGAGAACAAAGGGAGAAGAGAAAACTTCCACAAGAAAAGATTATTCCAAACCTTTCGGGGCAGGTTGGAAAGGAGCACCCCACAGAGCTTGTGCCAGATCACAGTACATAGAATCCCAGCCTGGTTTGTGTTGGAATGGACCTTAAAGCTCCTCCAGTTCCAACCCCTGCCACGGGCAGAGCTGGATCAGGACTGCAGGGGGGGTGTCCCCAGAACGCAGCAGAAGGGAAGAATCCCCTCCCTTGACCTGCTGCTCACGCTCTGGGGATCAGCCCAGCACACAGCGGGGTTCTGGACTGAAAGTGCACATCTGAGCCCTTCCAGCGGTGAGACCCCCCTCCAAAGGCCATTCCCACATATCTATCATCATTATTCCCCAGGCCTGCAATTCCCAGCTGCAGAGGAAACAGAGACCAACACTTCAGTCGCAGGATGCTCAGCTGAGCACTGGGAACTCCACAGATGGAAGCACCCAGAGCAGGCAGCACTGCCAGCACGGGCACAGCACCCTCTGCTGCAAAGTGTCTTGTATCTGCTTCTGCATCTCCCCACAAGGACATCTCAGCTTCATTCAAGGACATCATTGAGCCCCTCTGCTGACTTGGAGAGGAACAAACTAACCCATAAAGTTGATATTGCCTTGCAAGGAAGCTCTGTTAGTAGAAAAACAGCAGCATAAGGAGATATTGCTGAAAAGGCAGTGAAATCCAGATGCTGACAGAAGAGCCCTTGGATCTCACGTGTGGTTTCACAATACACACACTACTACTACATGGGCTTACTCTGCACAAGTTGCATCCTTATAGACACTCCAGCTCCGCCTTTGTGGCCTGTTGTGAGCTCTGACCCACACTCTCCCTCTTCTGTATCACTACATGCCACTCTTCCACCAGTTTTCCAAGTTTTTCCTTACCCTGAGGCAGCCTGACCTGGCTCCTGATCTCTTTGCACTAATCCAACCTTCTTAGACAAGTGAGCATCACCCTGTATTTGCAAGCAGCACCCCTATTTTCTCTCGTGTCCTGTTAACTGAAAGCACCAAGTTAACCTGCATCAAAGCACTTAGAGATAGAGCCACCACCCAGCTAGAAATCATGGAATGGTTTGTGTTGGAAGGGACCTTAAAGCTCCTCCAGTCCCAAACCCCTGCCATGGGCAGGGACACCTTCCACTAGAGCAGGTTGCTCCAAGCCCCTGTGTCCAACCTGGCCTTGAACACTGCCAGGGATGGGGCAGCCACAGCTTCTCTGGGCACCCTGTGCCAGCGCCTCAGCACCCTCACAGGGAAGAGCTTCTGCCTCAGAGCTCATCTCAGTCTCCCCTCTGGCAGGTTAAAGCCATTCCCCTTGTTCTGTCCCTACAGGCCCTTGTCCAAAGCCCCTCTCCAGGTTTCCCGGAGCCCCTTTAGGCACTGGAGCTGCTCTAAGGTCCCCCTTAAGGAGCCTTCTCTTCTCCAGGCTGAACCAACCCAGCTCTCTCAGCCTGGCTCCAGAGCACAGGTTCCACACATATTGCTTTTATTTCCCTTAATCTTAGCACCGTTTCCAGGAAGAATCACTTGGTTAAGTAAGGTTTTGTGTGATGCATCTGGGCAGAACATCGCCTCTTCTGAAAATTACAAGCTAATGAAATAACCTCTCATAGCATGATTTTTAGATATGCCTCTGTACAATCACTTCAGATCACTGTTTCTTTGCTTTTGTCTCTTTTCTAGCTGAAGTACAACCTAACATCCCTGAAAAACGACCAAATATGAGCTGTTTTGGGCCATGCTGGTTTCCATTTACCAGGAATTAACAATTAAATCACAGCTTTACTGACATATTTCCATTAGTTTCCACTCGTTCTTTGCTTGCTTGGGAATGCATCACTTTGGAGCTTAGAAATCACTGGAAACCTTGTTTTCTGGATGCTTTATGGTCAGTGGGTGGAATCCCACTTTCCTCAGTAAGAAATTCCTCCTATGGCCACCAACATACCAAACAGCCAGAGAGTTGTCTTGGAAATAACAACTCCATCCCTAGCTACGTTCAATAGTGAAGGCTTTTAATAGTAAAACAGGGTTTAAAGCAACATCCTCCATGCCTGCTGGGTACACATTCATAGATCTTTCTCCTTAGAAACTGTATTAAAGCAGTTACTCCTAAGCATGGATTACTTCATGTTTATACATGGGTTTTATGCAGGGTTTTTCTTTGCTTTCGCCATGAGAGGAAGTGTTTAGAGAAGAGGCAATAGCCTTTTATGAGGCTGACATAGGTAAGGAAAAAGCCACAAGCTACAATCAAGAGGCAGCACTTACACACACCAGCACTTTTTTTAGGCATTTTTATAGGAACTCAGTAGTTCTGCCACCTTTAAGCTCTTAATTCCCTGATAGTACTTCGTCTCTTCAGGAGCAACCATAAAAACTACTCCATGCAGCCATTAATAGGATTAACTTTCTTCCAGGCATTCCTTTTCCTGCCTGTGTTGCTCATGGCTGGGCAGAAAGCTCCTGTTCCTCTCCTTCGACCCTGTAAGCCACAAGTACCGCTTCCCCTTCCCACAATATGAGTTACTACAGCCTTACTCAGCTGTAAACAGCACCAGCATCGACATCCTGCTTTACAAACCTACAAAGATGCTCTGCAGGGCATCTACTGCCAGGGTGTGAAACTCTTCCTTCTCAGTTTGAACTCACCTTCATGCCAAAGGATCCCAGCACCTTGCTGGTTTTCCGCAGGGCAAACTCCTACACCCTTCTTGCTTCACTCCATCCGTTCCCTGCCACTTTCTCATACCCTTCCAAAGAGCCTCTTGTAACCCACTGCCTCTGTTTGCACTAATGTCATTCTATTTGTATGGCTGTCAAATTCAATACTTGGTAACTTAGAGCCTTAAGCTTCTTCCTTAAGTCTTCACTGAAGAAGAAAGATGACAGAGCTGAGGCTCCTGCAGCTCCACCCTTGGCTGCATGGGGCATGGAAGTGTCAAGCTCATCCCAAGGAACAGATATATACCCTATATATCCATCAAAGGCCAAGCTCCAGAACAAACAGAGGTAGTGAGGTGATGATCAGCCCCAGCAGCACCTGAATTGTCCCCAGGAGCCTTCCAGGAGCTGTGGTGATGCACCAACACCATTGTCCTCATCGCTCTGCCATGAGGGAGCCCAGTGCAGTTCCTTCCAACTCTCAAACTCACACTCAATCCTTGAAGGCATAACTTCAAGCAAATCACAACTAGCATTCTCCAGGTCAGACGTGGGAACAGTCACATACACCAGTCATGCTTCTACATCCATTTTATACACAGTGCCACATAATATACAGAAACTTTTATATACATATATCTTTATAGAATATGCTATATTAATCTGTCTCTTTCTTTACAGCAATATTAGTTTCGATCTTTCATACATAGGTACAAAAAGTCACATGAGAATGGCACGTGAGGAGTGCTTTAGTTTCCTTGTAGTCTTCATGCTGGGGCAGCTCGGAGCAGGGATTTGGAGGGCAGCATTCCCAGGACAGGCAGTAACCTCTTGGTTGAGCATGGGGACACAGGACCCTGTGCTGTCTCCCCTCTGATTGCATATGCAAGCGCTCTAAGCCCTGCAAGAGGCAGTCAGAGCAGCTCTGAGCTCCCTAGAAGGACTGTTTCTCCCATTAACGCAAAAGGCTTTAGCTATAAAGAGGCAATTGGGGTTAATTCATAGCTACCCTACCCTGAGCTGCCCCAGCACATGGTGTGAGACGTGACAGAAGCAGGCAGAAGGGCTTTGCCAGAGGCATTGGTATCCACTGACAGAGAGAGAAGTGGGAGGTGAGTTACTGTGTGCCAGTGCTGCTCCTGTTGCATGAGGCCACCCAATTGGGTTCTACCCAACGCAGCCAGCACTAAAAAGCCCAAAAAGATGAGAAAATGAATAGTTTCCACCAGTTCCTCTGGTCTTGCTGTCTCTGCTTGTTCACAGCTATAAGGGAGGACAGGCCAGACCAGTGGCTGTCCCAGCAGGACACTGGAGCAGAGCATGGAGCCAAAGGAAAGGGTTGTACAGGGCAGAGTGCTCCTCTCCTGCTGCCCCATGCACACAGGCAGGGAGCCCATCACAATAATCCCTGTGCTGACACGAGTAACTAAGTTTATTCATTACAGTAGGAGTTTGAGACTATTCCCTGGCCATCACCTCTTCAGTCTGCTGCAGTACACATGAAGGGAAAGCTGGGAAGCTGTAACCTCAGTAGCCACTTTGCCACCAGACAGGGACCATCAGCAAGTGCTGTGATAAAGGAGTTAAGACCCAAAAAGGTGTGTGGCACTAGGAAACACTTCATGGTGTGATCACCTTGCACAAGCAGCATCCCCAAAGCAGTGCATCAAGAGGACAGACTGTAGAGGTGCCACCAAGCCAGGCTGAGTGATGGATGCGCTGCTTTGGGTTGTTCCTAGCACTGCCATGTGCATCAGGTATCTCCATCTCTGAGCCATCAGGACTGCACAAAGCCCGGGATGGAAAGCAGGGCAGTGGAATCCCAATAAAACCCAAGGCTTGTTCCTGTGCTCTCTGTGTTCAATGAGTTTTGTAGAAGTAAGTAGCCAGATAGAGGTTCTCCCTCATTATATAGCTTGTCCGGGCAGGTAGAGAACTTCAGTATATGAAAAGCAGATCACAGGATGATGTGGTGAGGTCCAAGGTGTCCAACACAACAAAGAAAGCAGCAAAATGCCCAAATCTCTAAGAAGAGAGCTCACCTTTGAGAGATGGATGTTCCAGAGCCAGTGAGAAATGTCACTAAATAACTGCAGTGGACAATTCAGAACATGGGAAGTCCCCTTCTGGTAAAACCAGAGTCAGAACTTGAAGAGTAGAAAGAATTTTACTCATGAAGAGACCTAAGAAGAAGTTTTATTCATGAACAGACCTGTTAAACACTGACTGAGGTCACATACAGCAAAGGTAAGAAGTGGTAGGAAGCCTTCCCTTCCTTCCACATGGATAACACTCACTTCGTACAAGGTTCTAGATTGGAGGGACTGGCCCAATGGTGGTGTGGGCTTGAGGACAGAGCCTGCCTCAGGTCAGGCTTTGCTGTTGGCACTTGGATATGACCTAAGGCAGGAATCTGAGGCAGAAAGGGAGAACCTGGCAGCAAAGGCAACTCTGAACCAGTCCTTGGCCACGCTGCATTCCCTTTCACAGACTCAGAGAAGAAATGACATGCAGAAGAAAGGAAGCTGGCTGATGTCCTGTCCCAAGCCAAAGGAAAGCAAAGGCACAACAGGTATGAACTCAAGAGAACAAGCGAAAAAGAAACCAACAGGAACAGACAGCAAAGTGCTTGGAGACAGATGATGCTTTATAGGACTGCAAGTCCCTATGGCAAAGGGAGGAATTGCTCTCTCCTGGATTGTTATGAATTTCCATGTGTGTGCCCTTAAGCAGACGAAGTTTAGGCTACCAACATCCTCCCATGCCAAGGGTAACAGCTCTCAGGGAGGTGCTGGATGCAGATACAGTTGGGAGATGGGAAAGACAGAAGCACAGCAGAAGTGTAGCTGTTTGCAGAAGTCCTGCCACACATGGAACACGCTGCCCTCCACACAGCAGGGACCTCCTTCCTCAAGTACTTCTCCACTCTAACAACACCGAGTTCACAAACTAATAGGGCTTAGGTTTCAGGCTCTGTCCACCAGAGGTCTTACACCCATCCCTCTTAGCAGTGAAGGCCCTGGCTCTCAGAGCTGGAATATAAACCCTGAAGCACACAAACCCCAGGCTTGTCCCTGCCACATCTCACTCCAAGGGGCAGTGGCTCCTCCTTTGAAGGAACCAGGGCAGACACAGCCCACTCAGGAGCTGGCAAGAGGGAGAAGGACAGCAGTGGATGTGATACGCTATTTTACATATCTCTCACTTCACCCCTACCACCAGTATAAGCATTTGACTGGGGAGCAAGGAATTCCCAGCCCAAGTTGCACTACCTGGCTGCAATCTCTTCTGTCCCAGTCTCCCTGTAGGTGCCAGGAAAGTTTGCCTCCAGCAGGATGCACTCTGCCTGCGACACGGAGCATCAGCTCCTCCGCACAGCAGCACCATGAGAGGGAGCTTTGGCACTAGAGATGCAGCTCTTCCCTAAATCCCAGTTCAGCGCTGCACAGGCTCCAAGGAGAATGTGCAACGAGCCTGATTCAGCCAGTGCTTTCCAGTGCTTCAGAGCCAAATATTCCTTCAGAGCACCAGAGCAGCCTGTGCAAAAGTACTGTGGGATTTCCAACCTTCCCTTTCCTCACAGAGGCTGAAGAGGCACCAGGTTCACTGCAAGCAGGGAAGAACCTGGCATCTTCCCACTACAGCAACCTGCTCTAGTGGAAGGTGTCCCTGCCCATGGCAGGGGGTTGGAACTGGAGGAGCTTTAAGGTCCTTTCCGACCCAAACCATTCTATGATTTCACAGCTAAGAAACAACCATCCGTGTTAAATCTGTCTTGGTTATTACACTGAGCTTTCAGGTTCAGTGTGTTAAATATTCAACCCACTTCCCTTTTACTTTACTTCTGGAACTCATTACTTCTGTTGCTACAGAACCCTAATGAGAGAGCACTTATCCAACAAGAACCACAGTGTGGTTTGTGTTGGAAAGGACCTTAAAGCTCATCCAGCTCCAACCCCCTGCCACGGGCAGGGACACCTTCCACTAGAGCAGGTTGCTCCAAGCCCCTGTGTCCAACCTGGCCTTGAACACTGCCAGGGATGGGGCAGCCACAGCTTCTCTGGGCACCCTGTGCCAGCGCCTCAGCACCCTCACAGGGCAGAAAAATCTACTCACCCAACGCTATTCCAACTAGAAGGAGGATAGCAGAGATTGTCTATAAGCTTCCTAAAGTGCAGAGCAGCTCTGTGAGAGTCTGTTGGCAGCAGCAGAATGAAATAACAGCTCTCCACAGAAATCCAGCTTCAGTGGAGTGAATTTAAAGAGAAGGGATGATGAACATTGACAGCACGGAAGGATTGTCAGCAAAAGCCATCTCAGACTTCAGTTGTCTGAGCAGAAAGGAACAAATATGATGCTATAGATAGGAGGGAAGCAGAAGGAGCTTTTCAGCACACAGCAAAGCTGCTAGCTAGAGAGTTAGAGGTTATTTTAAATGTCTGCCAGTATTTCTGTGTAACATTTAATGAGTTATAAACCACTTTATCAGCAAATGACTGACCTATGTGGCTTAACATGCTCTGCAGGGGGTAGCTGCAACCATCATACCTAAAAACAATGGTAATCAAATGCTACTCTACCTTTCCTACAAAGCCAGAATCCTCCAAGGGAAGAGAATATCCCAGCGGTGGGCAGACATAAGGACAAAGTGAACCCAGTCCCAAGCATTGCTCCAGCCCAGCCAATTCCCAAGGGAAATACAGAAGGGCTCCTGTCAACCATGGAAATCATAGAATCCCAGCCTGGTTTGGGTTGGAAGGGACCTTAAAGCTCATCCAGTCCCAACCCCCTGCCACGGGCAGGGACACCTTCCACTAGAGCAGGTTGCTCCAAGCCCCTGTGTCCAACCTGGCCTTTGAACACAGGATTTGCCTCTCACCCTGCTAAGCTGTGGGATGAAGCTCAACATGCACCTAGTCAAGGGCCTCCCATGTTGCCCTTGAATGCTTCAAGGCTTCAGGATTACATTCCACTACAGTCTGTTGAGAGCATCATGAAGAAGGATGCAATGGCAAGTGCCAGGGAGAGAGTCAGCTGAGATTTGCCACACCAGGAGATCACGGAGGGACAGAGAACCCTGCTAGACTCCAGCAGAGCTGTGCTGGTGGAGCAGGTTTCACTTACTTCACTTTAAGGTGCACAAAGTCCACTCTCTGCTCTCCATGAACACCAAAAAGCTCTTGGAGGAGATTTTAAGGATGTGGCACGGAGCTGATGAACTGCTGCTGCTTAGCTGGGGTGTCAGGCACGATGAACAGCACTTCCAGCACTGCCTCCACGTGGGGTGGAACATTCCATTGAAGTATCATGGGAACATCTAAAGATTAGAAGGCACAAAGCTTAAGAGCAGGAACCAGAAGACAAGAGATTAAGAAGTCTGAAGATAACTTCACGTTTCCAAAGATGCTGCACATCAGAGAGGATTGAGGGCAGAGAAAGCAGCCAACCATGTGCAGTGCAAAGGAGGTAGCTACAGGCTTCATGTTTAACTCTCCAGATACACTCTTCCAGGAGGAAACAGGAGGTCAGCCTGTCCAAATGCTCTTAGAGCAAACGAGTGATGAGAATGAAGACACACAAAGCCATCTGAAGCAGAAATAATGCCAAGAACGTGGACTTGCTTGTGATTGGGAACAGGTCTGTTTGTCAAGAGAGAACAAAGGAAGCCAAGAATTACACATAATGTGATACCTTTTAACTAAAAAGGCTCTTTTGCACCTTTACTGCCTTGATCTATGGCAAGCCCAGGTCACAAGCATTAGGTGTTTCCAGGCTTTTCAGTAGAAGCCTAATAACCACAGAGGAGCACAAATAACGCAGCATGCCAGGCTGTTTCCTGCTGCAGCTGGTCAGGACAAGGTAAGTCCATTCCCTTGGGACACAGTTCCAATGGCACAGAGAAGGAAAGAGTCACACACAAGGATTTGTGTCTTCCAGGACATAGTGGATGTTTGCCCAAGCTCAGAAGTGACTTTCTAGTGCAATATTATAACCCATTAAACATCCTCAGGTCATCACTGAAACACCAGAGGGAGCTAATCCACCTTCCTCACTTGGAGGCATCTCCCCACCATCCTTGGTAGGGCACCAGTAGTTCCAACCTAGTCACAGAGATACCCATCTCCTTCCACCTCACTGCTAGGGCCAGAGATGATCCTTTCCTTAGTGTTCGTAAAGTGCTTTGCAGAGATAAAGCTCTGCCTAAGTGCTAAGTGATTACTACCCATCTTCTGCCAATGATTAAAGGCAGAGATTAACTCCTTTCCCCTACTCTCAGCAACATGTATAAGCAGTCTGCATCAGGAGGAAAGCCAGCCTGCTAGCCTCAGCCTCCCTATGCTACAACATCCCCTTTCCCCCTCAAAACCACTCCAGTTCATTATGTGCATTCCTGGACACCATCTTTATAGCGTGTGTTGGGTGTGTGAAGCAAGTCAGCCTTACCCTGTGCTCTGCAAGAGTGGGTGATGTGATGGCACTTACACAACTGCTCTAGGGGAGCTCCTGAACAAGCTCTCAGCAAGGGGAACAACACTGCTCTTTCCTGAAGGATCTACAAAGAGGAAAAGTAACTTCTTTTTGCTTTTAAAAGCATTTTACTTTTAGAAATTACTTGGAATTCAAAGGGGTTTCTTCCCTCTAGTTCAAGACAGTAGAGAAAAGGTCACCTTTGGAACTTAAAACCCCAGGGACAGTATTTTACTGCCCATTTAACAAAGCCCCTGTGCTTCTGAAGGCCCTGTAATGTGTAAGGAGCAGGAACACAGCATCCCAGGCTAAAGTGTGGGACTTGGACACAAAGTCCAGTTCACTTCCATGCACCTGAGGTTATAACCTCAGTGTGCACTGATGGAAATAAAGTGCTCCAGTCCTGACTTGATGGCATTTGATGCCACTCGTGCTCTGTTTGTGTGGTGCTCAGCACAGAACAGCCCTGACTCATGGCTGGGGCTTCCAGAGACTACTCGGTGATCACAGCTAAAGGCTGTGGGATAACAGGATAGGGATAACAGAAGCCCAGAGGCTTGCTATGAGCCTGGGAAGCACAGCATCCTCCCACAGTGGAAAGATCACAGTAAGGAAGGGAAAAGAGGGCCATAAATACCTCTGTGATTACAAGGAAGCTAAAATGGGAATTTCTCTTCCAGTGAGGGAGGACAGATCTCCAGCGAGATTGATTGGTAACTGCAGAGCTTGGATATGAAGGTTTTGTGTCAATGAAAGGCCTTTTACAGGTCACAGTATGTTTAAACTCTCTCAATAGGTAGTTTCTCTCCTGCTCCCATCAGTGGCAAGTGCCTGCCTGGAAAGGTCTTGGAGGCTCCTCCAGGCCCTGAGGTTCTGCACAGCAGTGCTCAGGGAGTTCTCCTGGTGCCTTGGTCAAGCTTTGCAGTGTGGTGGTGTGCAATGGAGAGGCAGCCAAGGGAGGGTGGCTGAGGGATGCACAATGCTTCCCCCCAGGCTCTGAGCCACTTGAAAAGCAGAGGACTTGCAATCATACCTGCCCATCCTCTCTCCCCTTGGATCCCAGAGGGAACAAGCACAGGAAGGAGAGAATGAACATGCTTTTTGCTGAGGGAAAGCCTCCCTATTTGCTTAATAAATACCTTCCAAGAAGCTTAGCAGCTCTGTAAACATACAAGAGATTTCAATACTTAGTAAAAGTCCATCTTTTCCCTGAACTCCCAATGACAGAGGCTGGCACTGATCTGTGATTATGGCATATGGGTGGTGTGAGGACCCAGCAGAGGCTCCCAGGCTCCACAGGGGCCTGGCACATAACACTGGGTGTTGAGAAGCCTGTTGTTGTTCGGAGTTGATCCATCCATGCAGCTCTGAGATGAGGATCCTGTCAGTCCTGCAGGAATGTGGCCAGCTCAGAGTGGTCCAGGGAGCTGAGAAGTGATGGTGGTGACATCCAGGAGAACTCTTTCTGGCACAGAGGGATGTGGCAGAGGACTTGGGCTCTTCAAGAACAGTGTCCTTCCCTCTCAGCAGCAGCCTGGTGGTCACTGAACACAGAAGGACTCAGGGGAGAGAAAGCACAGTGCCAGCCCTGTTCTTGCTCTGCCTGGCCAGGGAGAGGAGACTGCGTGTGGGGAGAATACAGCCCCAATGGCTTTAAAACAGGAGAGTGTCCTACAAAAGCAATCCCTATGGAAGTGGGATGGATTGGATCTTGGGCCAGATCCAACCTGGTAGTGCAATAGTGCCCAAGTCTCAATCCATTCATTTCCAAACCCTCTGACATAGTACCAAAGGGGGGAATCTGGTCTGACCCCCTCACTTCTATCCAATCCTTGAGCTTCAGAGAATCCACCCCTTCACTCCAGAGGATTCCGTGAAGCAGGATATGTCACTCCCAATCTCAGCAGGTGCCCTGGGGCAAGGAATCTGCCTCAGAAATGCAAAGAGACAGGCTGAGGTAGGGAACTTGCATCTACCTTTAGGGACTCAAACCCTGCAGCAGGCCCTGTGAGGCAATGCTGCTTCTCCCAACCCATCCTCTATAGACACCAACGTGCCATCACTGTGTCACCCCCAGAAGGAACATCTCCAGCTGTCTCCTCTGATCTGAACTGCCCCATGACCACCTCCTCCTCCAAGTACTATCCCAGCACTCAGCCTATGGGATCAGCTCTCAGAGCTGCACCCCTTTTACCCTGCAACTAGAGGGCTGAAATCATGAGGTCGTCCTGCTTGGCAGGGCTGGTTACATGCCCAGAGGGGGTAGAAGTCCGGATTTTCTCAGTGGCCAGGCACTCCTGGCTGCTCACACCTGTAGGAGTGATGTCCATGAGTTCTCCAGATGAACTAAGGGGGAAAGAAGGGGACACAGAGATGCCCGACGAAGGATCTGTTGAGCCTGCAAACAACCTCGGGGGCTTAGGGACTAAGTTGGGTTCATATTGTGCCCTCAACAGGATCTCTTGATCACTGACAGATTTGGGCATCTCTGCAAAGTCACTGGAGCTGTCTGACACCATCATGCAGTAGATGTCCTGGAAGGAGCTGCTTTTGCTATCCAAATTAAAGAGGCTGTCTATGAACTCAGCAAATTCCAACACTTGGGGACTGGGAACATCAGTGAGACGTCCATTCTGGAGAGACAGCTCCTCACGAGGGGGTAAGGAAACACGGTCCCCCTCACTGCTGGCTCCCTCCTCACTGCAGCGTCGCTGTGGGGTAGTGCCACCACTGTTGAGCACGTTGTCAGGGGGCTGAGTCTCTTGGGAGTGCTTGGAGAGGCTGTCAGCAGCCAGCAGCTCTGTCCGGGAGCTGAGGGAAGGGTTTTCCTCAGGGATAACAGGGTCTATATAAAAGCAGTGTGTCTCATCCTTCTCCATGACAGCATGGAGGCTGGGAGAGCCCCGGATGCTCCGGAAACCAGAGGAGCGCCTGGAATCAAAGCTGTAGAGGGATTCATTGTCTGAGAGGCTCTCCATGGTGGCAAGAGGGGCACGGCGGTCCTGCAGCTCCACAGACAGACGTTCCTTTGTGTCCAGGAGAAGCAGCTCCACGGGGTCTTTCTGCACAGGGGAAAGTGGCTTTGTCTCATAAAAGCCCTCCAAGCTGATCTCAGAATGGGATTTGCTCCTGCAATGAGAAACAGACAATGTGAGGTTGCATCACATCATAGAACCAACCATACGTTGCCACAACAGCCAGAGGAACCAGGTCTTGGGCACAGAGGTTCTGGTACACACTGGTTGCTCTAACCAGAGCCCTCCACAACTGCAAGAAACCTCTTATCTCTCCATCCTCCCACTTGAAAGTATTAGGTAGAGTTTCTCAGGTTCTTGCCCTTCTCCCTTGTCTTCTGGCTAAATGTCTTCCCACTCAAGCACCATTTTCACTTAGGACCATGGTTCTGTTCCCAGTGAAACTTGCAGTGCTCCCAACTGAAGTTTCCACACATGCAAACCCCTCTCTCTGTATTAGAAAGGATTGGGACAAGAGAGGTTGAAGGACCAGCCTACAGTTAACCTACTATAATTCTCTTTCTTACACTCTGGAACCATTCCAGTCTCATGCCTTCCCCTCCTGCTCCATGCTGGCAACCCCTACCTTGCTACCACCAATGCCAGGAGGCTGTTAGAGCATTGCCCATGCCCAATTCAGCTCCCATTTCAGGTGGCAGACTTTAAAACAGGTTAAAAAGCAACTTACTTAGCTTAAGACAAGTGAAGATCTTGGAAAAGATTTCAGTTACACTAAGACTTGAAAGGATCAGGCAGGCTCCTCCAGAAAGACACCATGTCAAAGACACAGGGAAGAAGCTCCCCACACCAGGCACACATAAAGCCTGGGATGAGCTGCAGCCAAAGCAACAGCCCTAAAGACAAGAACTTAAGGAAATATCATAGAATCACAGGATAGTTTGGGATGAAGGGAGCTTAAAGCTCCTCCAGCTCCAACCCCTGCCACGGGCAGGGACACCTTCCACTAGAGCAGGTTGCTCCAAGCCCCTGTGTCCAACCTGGCCTTGAACACTGCCAGGGATGGGGCAGCCACAGCTTCTCTGGGCACCCTGTGCCAGCGCCTCAGCACCCTCACAGGGAAGGAATTCTTTCTGGGAAAAGGAAGGAATACCTGGGAAAAGAGCCTGAGCTTGGCAGAGGATTGCTGTCAAAAGGACTTGAAGTATAGAGAAAGGCTTGTAAGTTAGGCCAATATTTGATCTCTTTAACTTGAATAGTGATCTAAGAACAGGTTTCCAGAACCCCAGAAGAGGGCGTGTGACACAGTAAACTGGCTCTAACCTTGGATCAAACACAAGCAGCCTACAACCATTTCCACTCTAGCACCTCCCTTCAGCCTCTCTGCCCTCTCCCTGTCCCTCTTCCCTTTCATATCCTAGAATTCCCCCTCTGTTTTCACTCACCTCAAAGGGAAGCAGCTCCTTGGGTGTGCACAGAAACCACTGCTTCCTCTCCCTGCTGTGTGACCTACTTCATCTCAGGCTTATTGTAGCCTTCACAATGTGGCTGATCCCTGCTCCTGCTGTTTCATCTCAGCTGCAGTTCTGCTTCTAAGTTCTCCTTCACTGTCTCTGACCATTCACTCTCTCTGGGACAAGAACCTCACTCATTTTCATATTATTTGCTGTCTTTTGTTTCTTCTAAGCTTAAACTTCACTCCTGTTATCTCAAGGGTACTCAGCACAGACCATCTCACCCTGCCTCTTCCCACCCACACAGCTTCTTGTTGGGTCTCTACCTGCAATCTCCACAGAAGTGCTTCCCTTGCAAAGAAATAATCTTCTCCCACCCACAATGTTGTCTTTGTTTCCACTCACGACCACCATTTGCTATCTGTGACTACAAACCATCTTCCTTCTCATATCTCCCCTGTTTTGTCTGCAAATTTGGCCTGTGTAATGCAATTCCATGATGGAAATTGTGTGTTCCAACATTGAAAGAAGACTTTGCCCACATTTTTATACTTATTTTCTTTGCTTCTTGCAAGTCCGAGGTCCTGCAATGCCTCAAATGTCATCTGAAAGTCTGCAAGGAGTCTCTTTGCCATTGGCTCCTAGAGGAAAGCTGTTTACATACACCACCAAGAACAAGCTCTTCCCCCTATCACTCCATTATGTACCTTCTAGACGTTCCTCCATCTCTTGTCCTTTGCCAGGACAAGAATGGAAAAGGAGAAAAGGAAGTTTCTTCCATCCCCTCACACTTCCAGGTTCTCCTCACCTTGCAGCACACAAAGGATTTCCCCCCTCCCAACATGACACAGGACATACTGAAGCTAAGTAAAAGCCCCCCAGAAGGCAGCCCTTGGATCCACCCTTCCCACAAACATCAATCACAACATCCCAAGAGAAAGAGGACCCACAAACAGCCAACAACCATTCCAAGAAACCAAAGAGATCTTTACTTAGTACTGCTGTTCCTCCTGTCCGCTGTTATGGCTCCAGTTCCGATCTGCACTGAGGGGCCACTGGGCAAGGGCTGACTCTGGAAGATCAGTTCTGGGGTGAGATCCACTTCTGTAGGACTCACCATCACTTTGGCTGCAGAAAGTAAAGCTGTTTTCCCCTTATTGTAATTCTCCAGGACCTATTTAAGGGAAGCAGAGGAACAGTTAGTGCTTTACTGGAGACTGTTCTCAGCTCAGGGCTTTCAAAGAGCTGGATTTGCTTCTATTTTGTACCAGGGCCTTCTGCAAGCACAGGGTGAGGTCTTGAGAACAAGGGTTAGATCAATACATTCTAATACACCCTATCTTGTCAGAGTGCTCTGCTGGGAATCCAGTGCTGGGGAAGTGCCTTCTGATCAGCAGGGCAGAGGAGACCTGGCTGAACCTCCATGGTAGAGCTGCATGGCTGGGAACTGTAGAGCCTGGGGACAGAGACCCACTCTACAACCATCATACATAAGCCCAGTCACCCCTCAGATTAACAAAGGAGCTGCAGCATGGAAAACTTGTGTCACAGCCTGAACTTCACCTGAACTACAGCCTGTAATGGGCAGGTGTTGAGAGAAGGAACCAAATGCCACCAAACCTCTTCTTATAACATTAAGGGGGCCTAGAGGAAACCTGGAGAGGGGCTTTGGACAAGGGCCTGTAGGGACAGGCCAAGGGGAATGGCTTTAACCTGCCAGAGGGGAGATTGAGATGAGCTCTGAGGCAGAAGCTCTTCCCTGTGAGGGTGCTGAGGCGCTGGCACAGGGTGCCCAGAGAAGCTGTGGCTGCCCCATCCCTGGCAGTGTTCAAGGCCAGGTTGGACACAGGGGCTTGGAGCAACCTGCTCTAGTGGAAGGTGTCCCTGCCCGTGGCAGGGGGTTGGAGCTGGAGGAGCTTTAAGCTCCTTTCCAACACAAACCAGGCTGGGATTCTATCATTATATTTGGAAAGAGGACCTATTCCAGGACTCTGGGTATTGGAATGGAGATATATTCCACTTCCAGACCTCATTACATTCAACTTTAGTGGCCTGTGTGTAACTGGCCCAGAGCACAGTCTTATTTCCTCCTCCTCTCCAAAGTAAATGGTCTTGTGTATTTAAACAGCCAGGATTCCTGGGCAAGGACACTATCCTGTGTAAAGACCCATGCCAAGGCACTCATTTTATTAACTAACTGCCCCTTGACCTGAGGCCCTCAGTGCCATGGGTTAGTGGTGGCCTTGGCAGTGCTGGGGAACAGTTGGACTTGATGAGCTTAAAGGTCTTTTCCAACCTGGTTGAGTCCATGATCCTAATTCTCTGCATTACCTTGTTGAGCCCTTCCATGACCACGTATGGGAGGTGTTCGTGCAACATCGCCGGCGAGATGATCACTTCATTGAATGCCTTATTGTCACCCCAGATTGCAAAGTAAGTGGGATCCTCTTGCTCACAGCAACTGGAAAAGGAGTTGGGATCCAAAGAGAAGGGAAAGCAGAGAGCAGGGGATGAAAGAACAAGCCAGTATTTTGGCATGCAAAAGGAACAGCAGGTTGCAGAGACAGAAAAGCAACAGGAGGGGAAACAGAGGGAGAAGATATTAAAGTACACATGGTACTGCCATTGCTCCAAAACTCTGGCCTAGCCAACAGTGACATGACCATCTTTCAAGGCCAGGTTGGACGGGGCTTGGAGCAACCTGCTCTAGTGGAAGGTGTCCCTGCTCATGGCAGGGGGTTGGAACTGGAGGAGCTTTAAGTTCCTTTCCAACCCAAACCATTCTATGATCTTTTTATTCTGACAGCACAGACACAATCACTATAAGACAGTGTGTGCAGGTAGAAAAATCACCTTCATAGATGGGTTTCTGTTTTGGGGAGTCTTTTCCTAAGGGCAGTTTTCACCCCCACCATGGTCTGGTTGTGCTGCTCTGCAGATACTCACCAGCACTGCTCTGCAGGGTGATTGTGCACCACGTGGATGATGCGGCCTGGTGGGTACAGGGGTGTGCTTGCAGACAGAGCAATAGTCAGGTCACTGGGGTGGGTCCAGAGGCGGTTACTTGTGACTGAGTTTTCTTCTGTCTCTTCAGGGAGCTCTGTCTTGGGGATGCACTTTGTGGCACCCACAATGATGCGCCACTGTCCAACAACAAGAGAAAGGAGGGAGAGTGTTGAGATGAGAAAAGCAACACAGAAAAGCAGAGTCATCTCAAGAGACTACTGGGAGGTTTAATCTGAATACCTGATACCAGAAAAAACAGGTCTTATACCCAATTGCTTAAATAATAGAGCTAGAGAGAATCCTGCCTGGAAGGGCTGTTTCTTCCTTTCCCCATTTTAGAAGTGGCAACATCTCAGCCTTCCAGTACCTAAAGGGGGCTCCAGGAAACCTGGAGAGGGGCTTTGGACAAGGGCCTGGAGGGACAGGCCAAGGGGAATGGCTTTAACCTGCCAGAGGGGAGATTGAGATGAGCTCTGAGGCAGAAGCTCTTCCCTGTGAGGGTGCTGAGGCGCTGGCACAGACTTTTCCCAGAGAAGCTGTGGCTGCCCCATCCCTGGCAGTGTTCAAGGCCAGGTTGGACACAGGGGCTTGGAGCAACCTGCTCTAGTGGAAGGTGTCCCTGCTCGTGGCAGGGGGTGGAACTGGAGCAGCTTTAAGGTCTCTTCCATGATTCTATGATTCCTTCTTTTTGCTGGAGGATTTTGTAGTTAAGGATCTAGAGCAAGCACCAACTTGTCCCCAACTGATAACTTGGTATCTTCCAGGCTAAACAAGGTAGATGAAATCTGAATGTTTAATGTACAAACATAAGCAAAAGATTATACAACATAGACAAAACAATCTGTTTAGGCCTTTATGCACTAAAAGAAATCCTAAACCCCCCAAAATTCACCTAAACCCCAAAAGCCAAAACACAAACCCCATAGAACAATAACAAGAAAATGTAATGTCAGTTTTCTCCCTCTACAGGTCATTTCTATAATATTTTACCCTTAGTAATCTTAATGCTTTATGTTTTTTCCACCTCAGTGTAATGGTAAAGAAGCCTGGGGAGGAACAACTTCCCACGTATCCTATCTCCAAAACATGAACAGACCGCTTATCCTAGAACAGCACCAGCAGTGTCTACACACAGACAACTGTTGTACTTCCTAGCCTGTTACCATTTGTTACTGGCCAAGAACAGCTACAGTTGGAACACAGACTTCAAAACAGGCTCGGAGGAGAAAATATCCTGCTCAGTGTAGACCTGTGATGGTGAACTTGTGATGTGTGAGGCAGAGTCATCAGGGAGCCTGCAAATGGAGCACAGCCCTTTGCCCTGACCCTTCTAGCTGCCTTCAAGCTCTCATCATTACTCCTCTGGTCAGGTAAGTAGTGGTCACAGTGGGCTTTTGGAGAAGAGAAGGCTCAGGGGGGACCTTCTCGCTCTCTGCAACTGCCTGACAGGAGGATGGAGCCAGGAGGGGGCTGGGCTCTGCTCCCAAGGAACAAGGGATGGGACAAGAGGAAGCGGCCTCAAGCTGCCCCAGGGCAGGTTTAGATGGAGCTGAGGAACAATTCCTTCCCCAGAGGGTGCTCAGGCATTGGAACAGGCTGCCCAGGGCAGGGCTGGAGTCACCGTCCCTGCAAGTGTTCACACCCCGTGTAGCCGAGGCCTCAGTGCCATGGGTTAGTGGTGGCCTTGGCAGGGCTGGGGAAGGGTTGGACTGGATGAGCTTAAAGGTCTTTTCCAACCTGGTTGATTCTAATGGTTGTATGACTGAAGGGCAGAAGCAGTCTGCCGTATTGCTGTGTGACACTAAGAGTTCACCATCATTGCTCAGAGACTCACTTCAGGTGTTTGTTAATCTTTACTCTTACCTTTGGTTTGTTACTTCTTTGAAGAACATCCAGCAGCTGCCGGCGAAATCCCTCCAGCTGAGAGAGTCCAATTCTGGAAAAGAGGAAGATATGTCAGGGAACAGGAAGGTAGGAACACACAGCACAGAACAACACGAAACCGCTACAAAAGCTACTACAAGAATACAACAACACAGATCATTTCAGAGGAGGGTTGTGGCATCAGCCAGGACAAGTAACCAGGGTTAAGAGGCTGCAGGAAACCATCATGACAAGAAACAAGTAGGAAACAGAGTGAGATCAATGAACACAGGTATGAGAGAGGTCAATGAACAGATAAGGAAGATGATGCAATCACAGAAACAAGTGAGCAAGGACAAGTATAGGATGACACAGAACAGGTAAGTGAAGGTGTCACAGAGTTATGTGGCACCAGTAATAGATTATAGGATAGAAAAGACTTTGTCATTCAGGTTACCCAAAGGCATGTTCAATATTGTGTAGTACTTTTCCTCCACTGAATTCTATATGTGTACAGACAAATGTCACCATTTATCCAAGGTCACAGAGCAGGGGCAGAAGAAAAAGGAAAACCCAGTTGTCTGGCTCCTAATCCAATGCCCCATTCAGCAGAACATGTCCCAGGAGGAGAGGTGAGAGATGCCAAGACACAAGAAATGAGGGAGCTGATTCAGAGAGGTGAGGTGATATGGAATAAGTATTCAGGGACAAACAGTACAAAATGAGATGACAGGACATTTAGTTCAGGGCAGAGTATAAAGAAGTCCAAGATAACACAGGCAAGATGGCATTGACATGTCAGATACTGCAATTAGAGGCAGGATATTCACCCTTTTCTTTCACAGGCAGCTGAGAGATGGGGAGGGATATGCCTACAGAAAGGTGTGTGAAACACCAATATAGGTGTCCAGGTGAAAGATGCAACAATACAGGAAGACAAGGAAGAAGTAACAAGGACAGATAAATAAGGAAAGTGGAGACAGATATGATCGAGGTGTTTCTGATAGGAGGTGACTTTGGTATAGAACAGATACTCATCAAGACATTGAGACACTTCTCCACTTGCCTGGGCACTAGATCTTTGCCAAGCACGACTGCAGTCACAAACTCTTTTGAATACTCCATGGCATCCTCACTGGAAGAGAAACAGGACCAAGAAGAAGCAAACAGTGTTTCACTAGCAGCAAACTAACTGCACTTCATCCCCAAATTTGACACTGGTGTCAGACTCGTTACCAAACAGTGAACCAGGGTCATAAAAACCACAGCCCAAGATGCCCAAGGCTTTAAGGACTTCCACCTTGATAGAGAAAAGCCTGATCATTCACATCCCATGCCCCAGGCAACATTACTCTGCATATGGCTCTGAATATACTTGGAAAAGTACTTTAACTCGATGCTTCATAGTCATTTTTAAGTTTGGGAATGGCCAGGACAGCAGAAAGGAAGAAGATATCCCATCCTCCTGAGATTACTTTACAAAGATGCTGTAGAACTAAGATGGCCATTTTCTGTAGCAACCTGAGTACCAAGACAAGACAGAATTAAGGCTTCCACTCTATGAGCTGGTTCTGCAATCAGCTGCCTTCTTAGAGATATTCCAAACCAGTTTCCAGAGGCAGAGGCTGCATCATTAACCTAGAGATGATCCTGGGCATGACACACAGCACAACAGAAGTGTGGCAGTTAAAGGCACCTCTGAATCAGTTGAGGTAACACAGCACAGCTTGGCCTGAGGGATCTCAGAGTGGAAGCTCTGAGCAAAAAGCTATCAAATCCTCATAAAACATCATACAGAGCAACTCCTCTGTAGCTGATGAGCAGGGATAACTTATCACAACAAGGCCAGTATCCAGATTCATTAGCAGGATGGTGTAAAACTCTTTATCTGCTCCTGGAACATGAGGAACTATCATAAGAAGCTTCCGATAATCCATATCTGCTTTTAAGTGCCCCCATGAGGTTTGTCACAAGTAGAAAGACTTTATCTCACCTCACAGCAACCAAGTGGGATGGTTTGGTTTGGCTGCCACATAAATAACATGACCAACAGGTCTGGTGTTTGTGTGTCCCAATCTACAGTGGGAGGAATTCACCACACTTCTCTTTAAAGATGTCCAGGGCTGCTACCCTACATCCCCCCTATAGCCAAGGGAGAGAAACAGGCACCCAAGAAGCACAACCCTCCTGACCTATTCTAGGCACCTACTTTAGAATGACAGAAATCACCCTCAAGAACTGCCAAGTTCTTTGTCAGCTGCAAAAGAAGTCCAAATAACTACATCAACTAGTGCAGACACCTACATTTGGTCAAGTATCTCCCTTATTGTACATCTATTCACAGCAGATGGGGAGAGGAAGCACTGGCACTGTGCAGAGAATAAGGAAATCTGAGCAACCTGCTCTAGTGGAAGGTGTCCCTGCCCATGGCAGGGGGTTGGAACTGGATGAGCTTTAAGGTCCCTTCCAACCCAAACCATTCTATGAGCCTATGAAATTGCACCTTGTCCACTCAGTGAGCATTTTCGATTAGTCAGGGTGAAATGAGAGCTATAGCCACAAACAACTAAGTCATAAATCAGGATATTTGGGAGAGTGGCCATCTGCAATCATAACCTAAACTCTAACACAGAGCAAAGGCTGCCCAAGAGCTTTCAGCCTCTCCATTTTCCTGCATGTTTCTCAGGGCAGAGACTTGTCTTTTACTGCTCCTCAGAGCATCACAAACAGGATCTGACCCAGCTATAACTATAACCCGCCCTCCTCTCACCAGTCCATCCCAACACCTACCTCAGCAGCCCACCTGGGGGAGAATAGGCAAAGCACTTGAGTGATGGGTACTGTGGACGCAAGAGGAAGGACAGGATGGCAGCTGTGCCAGCCCCTAGGGAATGACCAACCACAATCAGGCCATAGTGCTTCGTTCCTCTCCCCTGGAAACAAAAGCCACAAAGCAAGAAATTGAGCTCAGAGTCAAAGGCAAGTCCACAACCCCCAAAATCTGTCCCTTTTCCCCTGCTGTGAGTCTTTCCTGTACATGAATACTCCAGACTCCAGCTCCTCCACAAACAGGAACTACTGAGGGTATGTTAGATATGAAATGGAAGCAGAGTTCTGATTTGCACTGTCTAGTTGAAGTCACAGTGGTATAGTTGTGCCCTGTAGTGTTGCTGGAGGGATGCTAGAATTCATTCTCTTGTTATTCTCTCTACATCTCTATCAGGCAGTGTTTGACCTGCTAGGTCTTCCCTAAAACAGAAAAGGTAGGATGAAAAAGGGAATATACACAAGTTATTTAGGATTTGATATGAGCCTTCTGATAATATCTGAGTCCAGGCTCACACATTGAGGTCTCCCAGGTTCTAGAAATGACTTGCTCTCAGTAATGCCAGCACTGAAAACCAGGAATCCAAGTAGCAGTTTGACCACAGTCTTCTGAGATGCTCTTAACAGCAGGATACTGCTCAAGTAATAAAGAGACAAAAGTATTTCTTAATGTTTTGGACTGTTCTTGTTATCCAGCACCTGTGGCTACACTTGGACTTCTGCATTAGATGACAAAGCACACATAGAACATAAGACCAGGTCACAAGAAAGATCTATCTTTGTGTCATTTTCCTTCTCAAGGCCACCTCCAAGCAGCCATCCTGCCTGGTACAGTCAGTGAGGTGAATGCTGGGGGAGATTTAAGACTTTATACACCTCACTTCTACTTTTTTCCCTGAATATCTATTGCTGGCAACTGTGGAACTGCTGGTTTATTGTTAAGAAACAGTGCACTGGGCTAGATGTACCTTTGGTAGCACATGGGATGGCATTTATGTTCTGGCCACAGCACTTTGTCAGGTATCGAGCACAGTTCAGCTTCAGACAGCTCTTAATTTTCCACACAGAAGAGGGTTGCTCCATATTAATCAAACTCTCTCCATCTTTGCAGGTCAGGTCCAGCTCATTACACTATTTTTCCTCAGTTAGAGGTTGGCCCCTCATACATAAAGCCAGCTTCAAACAGGAAAGAATGTGATTGGGCTTGTTCAGCCTGGAGAAGAGAAGGCTCCTGAAGGGGAGACCTTAGAGCAGCTCCAGTGCCTAAAGGGGCTCCAGGAAACCTGGAGAGGGGCTTTGGACAAGGGCCTGGAGGGACAGGACAAGGGGAATGGCTTTAACCTGCCAGAGGGGAGACTGAGATGAGCTCTGAGGCAGAAGCTCTTCCCTGTGAGGGTGCTGAGGCGCTGGCACAGGGTGCCCAGAGAAGCTGTGGCTGCCCCATCCCTGGCAGTGTTCAAGGCCAGGTTGGACACAGGGGCTTGGAGCAACCTGCTCTAGTGGAAGGTGTCCCTGCCCGTGGCAGGGGGTTGGAGCTGGAGGAGCTTTAAGGCCCCTTTCAACACAAACCAGGCTGGGATTCTATGATTCTGACTCAAGTTTAGGGGAACCATTGAGGCTTTTAACCCTCTCTTCATTCTTCCTTCAGCTACTGCTATGTTCCCCATGGGCACTGCTCAGACCAAGCACTTTTTGGGCATGGGAAGAGGACAGCTGTCTGACAGCAGGGAATCAGGCAGTTCAGAAGTTCCCTTCCAAAGAGGGCAACACTTTGCTATTACTGACATATAAGCTAAGGTAAGCTGCTTCCTAACACCTCTCTTGGGTCCTCTGATAGCTCTCTATCCCAAGAAATGTGCACACAGAGGCAGTCAGCATGGCATCCCATTGCTGTCTCCAAAGAGAATCTCCATAGAAATGGGATTTTAGTTCCTGTCGATTTGGTTTTAGTGTTCCCTGTCCTGTATTGCCACCAAATGGGATTTCCTGCCTTAGCTTTGCTTGAGAAAAACAAAAACCATCAGCAGGAGCTTTGCAGTGTTGGTGGTATCACAATAAAAAGCCTTGGGGGAATAATGAACCAGTTCCCTGTGTGGCAATCCAGAGGGATGGAAAGATTTGGGAAATTAGTACAACATTTAGGGACACTGAGGTTTCCCTAAAACCAGTGTTTTAGGGAAATCACTTCTTCTGTATAGCCCACAAGGATAAGAGAAAACTAATACTCACTAAGTCTCTTCCAAAAGCTTGAGAAAGCACCATCTCTTGCTCCAATTTCTTCTTGATGTACTCAGCAGATAGCACCATTCCCTGAGGAAACATGAAGACAGAACAGGATGTAAATGGTCACATATCAGCTCCCAATCTGAACATTTAGCAGACACTACACTGCCCCGAAGGCTGGATAAGCTCCAGAGTGCCACACAGCATGTGTCAGGCTTGAGGAAGAAGACTGAATCCACTCCACAGTTAGGAATAGACTTCATTAGGCAGATGTCCTCCCTCACTGATTACCAGAGCCGCAGACTGCTTGGAAGTCATGACAGTTCTTAAACCAACATAATACTCAAAGGCTGAGTCCTGGGCTTATGGTGCAAAGAAATGAAACAACCACCACAGAACAACCCACTTCTTAAACACAAGGTTGTGTTTAAGTAACTAAATGTTAGTTACAGCTATGGGTTTTGATGCAAAATAGCTCAGACACCTCTGCAAGAAACCTGGAGAGGGGCTTTGGACAAGGGCCTGTAGGGACAGGCCAAGGGGAATGGCTTTAACCTGCCAGAGGGGAGATTGAGATGAGCTCTGAGGCAGAAGCTCTTCCCTGTGAGGGTGCTGAGGCGCTGGCACAGGGTGCCCAGAGAAGCTGTGGCTGCCCCATCCCTGGCAGTGTTCAAGGCCAGGTTGGACACAGGGGCTTGGAGCAACCTGCTCTAGTGGAAGGTGTCCCTGCCCGGGGCAGGGGGTTGGAACTGGAGGAGCTTTAAGCTCCCTTCATCCCAAACCATTCCATGGTTCTATGATTCTCACATATG
Organism: Strigops habroptila; assembly: GCF_004027225.2. Lineage (NCBI taxonomy): Eukaryota > Metazoa > Chordata > Aves > Psittaciformes > Psittacidae > Strigops > Strigops habroptila. The sequence goes on from NC_046358.1 coordinate 1,783,457, forward strand.
ATTAAAGGGGTTTTATTTGCGAGAGGTTAAGAACTGCTGGAAGATATGAAACAAGCCAATAGTCTGGTTCTAAACATTTATCCTCTCTGCTGATGGCTGCAGCTGAGGAGCGTTTCTCCCTTTGTGTAATAATTACAAATGCAGTTGATCTGTTACAAACAAGCAACTACAATTCAGTTTGTTGCATAAATAGAATCCCTGAGTGGTTTGGGATGAAAGGAGCTTAAAGCTGCTCCAGTTCCAACTCCCCCTGCCACAGGGGCAGGGACACCTTCCACTAGAGCAGGTTGCTCCAAGCCCCTGTGTCCAACCTGGCCTTGAACACTGCCAGGGATGGGGCAGCCACAGCTTCTCTGGGCACCCTGTGCCAGCGCCTCAGCACCCTCACAGGGAAGAGCTTCTGCCTCAGAGCTCATCTCAATCTCCCCTCTGGCAGGTTGAAGCCATTGGTTACGCCTTTACTACAGTTTAATTCAGTGCTAGGCAAGCCTGAAGTACAAGGGCTGAAAACCAGTGATATAGTCCAGGGTGAACATGGGTTAATAGAAATGATCTGCTTAAATATGGTGACAGATCTCAAATAATTCACATTGCCTGGGTTGGTGAGAACCCAGGAAGATCATCTCCTTTGATGTCTTCCATTACACCCCTACCTGAAAACAGCTGAAATAGAAAGGGCATGTTATTGAGCACTGTTTAATCTCTGTGACATAGAATCATAGAACGGTTTGAGTTGGAAAGGACCTTAAGATCATCCAGTTCCAACCCCCTGCCATGGGCATAAAATTGATGCCCCTCTCAAAAAGCAAAGCAATGTGGAATATTCAAAGCCCTCAATATCAAACACATCATCAAGCCCAGTGTGAGTGCTGGAGAGAAAGAGCAGAGCATGGTGATTGTGCTGAGCCTGTAAATGGGACACCTGTAACACCACCAGCACCATCAAAAGCAGATGCCACGACATTCCACGCCTGTGTTCCCGTCTCTCTGCAGCAGAGGAGTCTCCAGTTCCTTCTCTAATGAGAAGTGAATGACAAAACTACTTATATAAATTTCTAACATGAATTTGGGATGCTATTTTTGAATTGCATGACCTAAATCTGCGGTGATATTAATAATGGGCTGTTAGTCAGGCTGATAGCGATAGGTTTGATGATGATATTCTAATATAGACAGTGATTTTAATAGTATGGAATGAGTCTTTCATCACTGCAGAGTTAAATGTAGACTAGCCATTAAAATGGACTCTGTTTCCTAAGTTTTCAAGGAATACAACTATCTGGGCTTCATTATCAAAGCTCATGTGTAAATAACCACAGTGAAGATGGAGGGAAAGGGAGATGGTCTGTATTGGTTTGCAGTTTGAAGGCATGAAACTGCTCAGTGATATTTGAATTGGGGGTGAAAACCCATAAAGGGGGTCTATTGGGTAGAATAAAGAGCTTGAATGGAAAGTTCTTGCTGTTACTGAGTGTTCTGTGGAAGTGGGAAGAGCTGTCATCATGGCTGAGCTTCCTTCTGGCAGCTTCTTGTCATCCCAGCTGGCTCAGCACCACAAATCAACCTCTATAACATCATCATTTTAGTAGTTTTGTTCTATATAAGTTCACCAGAATTAAGTGTTCATTGATGTCCTTGCCTTATGATTATTTTAAAATTAATTTTTTTACCAAATCAATGGGTTTTATTTAAATATTGTGAAGCTGGCTTGGTTTTTGTGGTTAATTCCCCTCCAAATTGTAAAAATCCATCTTTTTTCTGGCATGCTAAGCCCCAAATATTAGTTACAGCTATGGGTTTTGATGCAAAATAGCTCAGAGACCTCTGCAAGAAACCTGGAGAGGTGCTTTGGACAAGGCCTGTAGGGACAGGCCAAGGGGAATGGCTTTAACCTGCCAGAGGGGAGATTGAGATGAGCTCTGAGGCAGAAGCTCTTCCCTGTGAGGGTGCTGAGGCGCTGGCACAGGGTGCCCAGAGAAGCTGTGGCTGCCCCATCCCTGGCAGTGTTCAAGGCCAGGTTGGACACAGGGGCTTGGAGCAACCTGCTCTAATGGAAGGTGTCCCTGCCTGGGGCAGGGGGTTGGAACTGGAGGAGCTTTAAGATCCCTTCAATCCAAACCATTCCACGATTCTATGATATATATGCAAACTGTGGCATTCAGATCAACCCAAGCAGTGAAACACTTTGAGCTGGGGTAGCAGTGGAATGATAAGGTGGCTCATGTGAACACCAAGAGGTTTAACTTGTGGGATGTCTGATCGACACCACATGAAGCCCAGCACCAGGAGAGCTCTGCAGGTGCAGCTAAGAGGCCTGTTGGATGTGCAGGACAGAACCAGCAAGAACAAGAACAGATATCAAACAACTTACAGGAAGTTCCCGAATGGCCAAGTCCTTTGCTCCAAATTAAGTGTATTTGCAAAGCACTTCATTTATTTGTATATTCAAGTCGACTTCTGGACATTAAAAATGCATTAGGATGGAGGATTTAAATTCTATTATCTCCATTAGTTTCCCCTCAGGAATCAGCAGTACATTATAGTCTGAAGATTCATACTGATAATAATTTAAGATAAAACTTATAGTTCTGTACTAGCACCAGTCAAAACAGAAATAACATAAAGGCCGAACAAAATCTCAATACAGAACCAAGGGAATGAGCTGATAATGTTTTGTGTAAGTCACTGGCACATGAACGTTTTCACATGGAGATCAAAAGTAAAACCAACTTCTGCAAGGATCCATTAGGAGCTTTTCTGTACATTAAAACCAGAACAACCTCCCCTCGCTGCCCTTTCGTTTCCTTTCACCTTCCTTAGCATGAGCTGTTGATCCCACTGATGTGCAAAGTCATTTTGAGCTAAATGAATTAGCACAAAACGAAGCAACATCATCATCAACAGCAAACACAACACTCCAGCAATGTTAAATACATAATAAAGATTCCCATAGGTAAATAGCAGTTACGTGACAAAATACTACCTCTTTTATCTGCTTCCATAACACGCCCTGTGTAATTGCTGGGTTGATTTCCTCATTCATTTCCTCACAGGTGCTTGTAGCCCAGAACCCCCCCGTGTGCTGGGCTGATCCCCAGAGCGTGAGCAGCAGCTCAGGGAGGGGATCCTGCCCCTCTGCTGTGCTCTGGGGAGACCCCCCCTGCAGTCCTGATCCAGCTCTGGGGCAACAGCACAAGAGGGACGTGGAGCTGCTGGAGCGAGGCCAGAGGAGGCCCCGGAGCTGCTGCGAGGGCTGGAGCAGCTCTGCTCTGGAGCCAGGCTGAGAGAGCTGGGCTGGGGCAGCCTGGAGAAGAGAAGGCTCCTGAAGGGGAGACCTTAGAGCAGCTCCAGTGCCTAAAGGGGCTCCAGGAAACCTGGAGAGGGGCTTTGGACAAGGGCCTGTAGGGACAGGCCAAGGGGAATGGCTTTAACCTGCCAGAGGGGAGATTGAGATGAGCTCTGAGGCAGAAGCTCTTCCCTGTGAGGGTGCTGAGGCGCTGGCACAGGGTGCCCAGAGAAGCTGGGGCTGCCCCATCCCTGGCAGTGTTCAAGGCCAGGTTGGACACAGGGGCTTGGAGCAACCTGCTCTAGTGGAAGGTGTCCCTGCCCATGGCAAGGGGTGGAACTGGATGAGCTTTAAGCTCCCCTCCAATCCAAACCACTCTGATTCTATGAAACAAAAGAAATGCCCATTAGCCAAATGGGAGGTACACAACACTGTTTTCAAGACAACCTACTCTGGGAGACTTGGAGACTGCAGAGTCCAAGCAAGACTTTTTTAGGTGAACACTTCTTTACCAGACCCATACCCAGCTGAGCACTTGAGCAGGTAGTTTTCTATCAGCTACTACCCTCTACTTCCCAAAGCAGAGCATCAGAGCACAGAGAAAAGGTTCAGCTTCCAGGTAGGACATCATGAAGGAAGCGAGAGCTCCCGCCTCCCTGTTCCCATGGAGTTACAACCTCAATGTCCTGCCCTGAAGGGACTCAAGGAGATGATCAGCAGCATCTCATCTCCTTGAGCAGCAGCAGCATTTCCAGCAACCTCCACATTCCCTCCAACACACACAACCTCCAGTTTGGATTTTTCCTTCCCAATCTGGTCCTGCATCTTGAGAAGCTGCCAAATCTCTGATAATCTTAAAACTCAGTGTGCATGTCACTATTTTACTGGACTGGGGTAAAGATCAGCTTTAGAATCAATGGATTTAATCAGCCCAGACCTGATCACTAACACACACCCACAGCATCAGTCTCATTACACAGGTACTAGTCTTGCCAGTTCCCTTGGATGAGGTTCAGTGCCCATCTCCTTGCCAGAGAATTCTAAACACATCCTCAGGGTTTGATTGCAAGTTCTGAAAAGGTCATTGGAAGAAGAAGTCATCTCAACGAATCCAATAATTCTGTTCTAGTTCTCCACAGACATCTTTTACTGCTTGGTTTTCACTAATTGTACGGGGAGGTTTAATTACACACATAGTGATTTTAACAGTTACAACTAAGGATTTTGTATTAACAGCTCCAAACCATTTCACTGCAATCATGTAACTCCCTTAGAAGTATCTCAAGCAATTCAGAACACTTGTTTTCTCCAGCCAAAACATGAGCACTAAGTGTGGGGTTTGGGGTTGGGTTGGTTATTTTGAGGGGATTGGGTTGGGTTTTTGTTTCTTTGGGGGTTTTGGGGAGTTGGGTTTTTGTTTTGGGGTTTCTTTTCTTTTACACACCTTGTGTCCCAGCCATGTACCATGGTGACCCTCAACTGGAAGGCGCTCTGCATCCCCAGTTAGGTCTGTCAAGGCATCCTGGAAGAAAAGCCATTGTTGTCCTTCAGGTAAATCAAGCACCAAGCATGAGTCAGGAAGGTCTGAGACCCTTCTGAAAGTTTGCCAAAGTAGCCAAGGGGATGTGAGGCACTTACTTTTGGAGACAGAGTTCCTCGGATGCTAATGACCACCTTCTTCTTATCATGGTCCACAGCCACATAGAAAGGTGTTTCATAAACCTGGAAAAGACCCAGGACTAACAATGAGGTGAGATATTCCTGTTTAGTTATTCTCAGGGAAGAGGAGGCAATGGTGTGACAGGTCATGCTTTATGTGTAAGCAACTCCTCTGAATGATCTGATTTTTGCCAGTAGCAAATATTTCTATCCAAGTGACAGAATTCCTTAATGGAGAGATAAGATGGGAAGCTCTAGGGTCAGAAAAAAGGCTTCGAGCTTCCTCCTTTGTACCACTACACCTGGAATCCCATAAATCCCATTAGGAAGGGGCTTAGGAGCATGCCCCAAGGGGGTTGCAGGTTCTCCTTACCGCATCATGGCATGATGTGTAGACAATGTCTACTGAGGTCATGTTCTCATCCAAGAAGTGGCGGCGGATGGCAATGGCATTGCAGCCACAGCAGTTGTCCTCCTCGATGGTGACACTAGGTGCGTAGCGGGGACGTGAAGGACACAGACAGCAACATCTGCAGAAGAAGAACAATAGCTTTGAGGAAGAGAGGAAAGTGGAAGAGATTGGCTTTAGAGCAGAATTCCTAGAGATAGGGGAAAGACAGAACCCCGCACGCCACACTGGCCTCGTCTCAGCTGCAGTGATTCCCTTCCCTGGTAGGAGCTCTTGCACCAAGGAGCACACAACTGATGTTGCAGTATCAAAAAGGGGCACTGGGAGCAGATGTAGTTTCCCTTCTGAGCACCAGAGAGAGCTGCAGTGCCACCAGTCCCCAAGGAACCGATGCATGGTGGGGCTGGGATCTCTCCTCAAGGGATACTATGCCTCCCAGTGCAGTCCTATATTGCTTCAACGCACAAAGCAGCTAGCATGTACTGAGCTCTACATCTATTTATAACAAGGAGCAGGTCTAGAATCATACTGAGCTCAAGGTCTATTTATAACAAAACCAGAAAACGGGTCTAGAATCATCATCCCAGGCCAAAAACAGAAGCACAGATCTATTTCTCCTTCTTTCCCTTATGAAACACTTCCTAAATAAAAAGAAGGAGATTCTTCCTTACAGGTTCAGCACAGAAGTCACCTGCTTAAGTGCAAAAAGCTCAACCCCAAAGAGATGCTGATGACAGCATTACAGCAGCTGAAAGCAAACCTTTAAACCCAATATGATCCTGCACTGAACTACAGCCTTGCTACCATGAGGTGAGCACTCCAGAGCACGGCAGGAAGAAAACAATTAGTCACAGAGAACACAGCACAAACCTGCCAAGTCTTGCCAATGCTTTAATAAAGACCCAAATGTCAACTCTCTGCATATCTGGGCTCGCTGATAAATCTGATTTCTGAGCTCCCAGACAGCTGTTTTGACTCAATGTGAAAGCAGCCTTGCACCAGATGGGCTCTCTCCACTGGCTGTTCACACTGCACAGGACTGGCATGATCCTTAGTGCACCAGAGGATACAGCATAGAACAGTCTGGTTTATTTAACAAGGTAAGCAGATAAGCAACTATAAAGGAAGAGATACAGGGGAAAGATATTGGAGTATGAAGGGCCAGAGTTGGAGATGGAAAGAAAAAGCATGAGAAGGGAAAGGAGGAAAAGAGAAAAGGAAGAGGAGGAAATAGAGGGGTGATGGAGAGCAAACTGGTGAAGGAAAGGGTATTTCTAGAACAGAAGGGGAAAGGGAAGAAGGCAGAGTGATAGACAGGATGGCCACTCACGAGCAGGATCTGGCCAGGCGACAGAGTCCACATGTGGGCTTCCTCATCAGGTATATGGGCCAGCCATAGGCAGCCAGGGCAAACAGCATGTAGTAACACACCTCTTTGTACCGCTGCATCTCTTGCTGAAAGAGACAAGAGACTTGCTAAAGGCCTTATTCCCTTAGAGACAGTGAGTTTTCCTACTGGTTCCCTTTTCCTTCATGATTAGACACGTGCACCCTTGTGAGCATCAACCTGCTCTCTCAGCACCAGCAGAGCAGCACTGTCAGCGTTTGCAGGTGACTGCAGGAGAGCACAAGCTGGTGGTGCTGGGTGAGATCCAACCCCTCCCAAGGACAGCTCAGTGCAGCTACTCCTGTTCTCCTGCATGGAGGGTTCAGCCTGGAGAAGAGAAGGCTCCTGAAGGGGACACCTTAGAGCAGCTCCAGGGCCTAAAGGGGCTCCAGGAAACCTGGAGAGGGGCTTTGGACAAGGGCCTGGAAGGACAGGACAAGGGGAATGGCTTTAACCTGCCAGAGGGGAGACTGAGATGAGCTCTGAGGCAGAAGCTCTTCCCTGTGAGGGTGCTGAGGCGCTGGCACAGGGTGCCCAGAGAAGCTGTGGCTGCCCCATCCCTGGCAGTGTTCAAGGCCAGGTTGGACACAGGGGCTTGGAGCAACCTGCTCTAGTGGAAGGTGTCCCTGCCCGGGGCAGGGGGTTGGAGCTGGATGAGCTTTAAGCTCCGTTCCAACACAAACCAGTCTGGGATTCTGTGAAGCCACAAGAAGTTGAGCTCTCCGAATATACTTCTTCTACATAGTCACAGGCCATAGGATGCACAGAGAGGGCCATAAAGCCAGTCTGGGGCCTCATACCTCAGCAGTGTCTCCTATAAGCTCTGCTGCCATCTCTCCCCACACTCCCCTATTCAGAAGGAGAGACAGCCTGAGCACAAGCAGGGTGTGAGTGTTAAACACAGCAGAGCCACAAACAGGTTAATCACAGAACCACTTGATCAGAGGTGCTGGAATTGGGTCAGTCTTGCAGCAGTATCGTCTAATCAAGGGGTTGAATACAGTTTGCCCCATGAAGGGCTGCAATAGCAGCATGCCAGAAGAAAAGCCAGGCTTAATCCACACAGAACAGACAGCAGGCATTCCCATTCTGAGAGCTGCTGACAAGCAGCCCCAGGGAGGAAGGCTCCACCTCACTCCAGGCAGCTCCTGCCCTTTCCAAGGTGGAGCCCTGCCTGGTGGTACTTCCATATGGAGCTCTGCACAAAGCTCCTGGATGCAGCACCCAGCTCATACCTCTGGCGCTGGAGAAACCTCACGCTGCCTTTCCCTATCTGAGTGGGAATCCTACCACTTCCCACCACACAGAGGGCAGAGATAATGGTTTACAAGTGATGCTTTAAAACCCTCCAGAGAGCAAGTGTTGTTATTATTATTATTATTGGATGTGGCTTGGAGCAACCTGGTTTAGTGGGAGGTGTCCCTGCCCATTGCAGGGGGTTGGAACTGGATGAGCTTTAAGGTCCCTTCCAACACAAACCAGTCTGATTCTGTTGTACTAATCTTTCATTTCTTTGATTATTCCAGACAGGGACAGAAAGGAGTAAAGGAAGCCACTGAGAAAGAGAAAACAGGCGACATAGGGAAGCAGGATGGGTTTGCAAGCTCACAGTGCAGCCACTTACCGCGTTTTTCAGATCCAAATACTTTGTGTTCCTGGTCACTGGCATCCCAGACAGAAAAGCTAAAATGTCATTGTTTGCCTGTAAGTCACAAACACACATAAAGATTCTTCTCTGTGACACCAAGACAAAGCTACACCTGAGAAACAGAATGTACTGTGCAAACTGGGACAAGATACTCTCAAGTATCCCAACCAGTCTCCTCTAACTGGTTCCAATTGTGCTGTTTCTATTTCTGCCTGATCTGATCACTGCTGTCTGAACCCACCTTTAGTGAAAAACTAACCCAATTTTCTACTGGCTTGATAATCCAATCACGGCTTGGGAATTCGGGAATTTTGCCCCAAAGTTCCTCCTGCAGCTTTACCCAGATGCTGGAATCTTCTCCACATCACTGTGTACACAGGAGGAGTAATCTTCCCATTCCTTCTCATGTACCTACCAACTTCTTCAAGCCCATTTGGGGTTAGACTCTACACTCAAATCTGTATCACCTGCCTAGAAAAGACGATGGATTTCCCAAGCTTGACTCAGTGTCAGCTGGGCCTTTTGGGAGCCTTGGGAAAAGCTGTTCAAGCAATTTATACCTTTATTTTACAGCTCAGTGACTGGCAATAGCCCATCACACACACTAGAAATGAGGTGGGCAGAGTCATGCAGACTCACAGAGCGAGTCAAGAGCAGCAGGTAAGTCAGAGGTCAAGAGGGATGCCCTCTCCACCCACCTCATCCAGCACAGCGTTGCGCTTCGCCCGCTGCCGTTGGCGCAGAAGAACCAGGCCTGCAATGATGTCAGATGGGACGATGTCAAGGTCTCGGAAGAACTCAGCAAAAAGGTAGGCAATTTCTGAGTAGGCATCCTGCAAAATCCAAGGAGAGAAGAGTTTAGGAGAAAGGAGGAGGAGTTTGGGTATGGGAAGCCTCAAAACAGGCCACGGAATGAGAACCAATGCAGCAGCAATGGCCTCATTTCTATAGCTCGCTCTCCAAAACATCCACGAGATTCCTTTAGGGAACACCATATCTGGTCTGATCAGATGAGGATCCTGTTTATTTTTACATAGTCACACTGAGAGGGCCTTAGCTGAGGCTGAGTTTGTACTACACTTGGTGCTGATGTGTGGGCAAGCAGAGCACCTCCCCATCAAAACAGAGCAGGCAGAAAGGGAGAGAAGTGTTCTCATCTCTACGCTGTAAATAAGCCAGAGGAAGTATGAGAACCAAGCAAATCCCAACCCAGCATCATCTCAGAGTCATCCTTGCTCCTCAAAAGCAATTTTATTTGAGCAAAGGTTCCTCAGGATAAAAACCCCACTGATTTTGTCCATATTTAACCCAGACTTCAGCACCACAAGCAGATCACAGTGTCAGCTTTTGAATCCTGCCACTCCACAGCCTGGAGCTGCTCACTGCTCACCATCATGTTCTTTGAAATGTGATTTCAAAGAGTTCACTGCAACAAGTGTTACAGATGGCAGCTCTTGGTATTGAAGGAGCTGACCAAGTTATGAGGCTTTTCCAGGTTTATCCTGGACTGCATCCAAGCAAAAGGGCCTGAAAGGGAAAACTTGGAGAAAGATCCAAGCCATTAAACGCAGAGTTGCCAGAAGAGAAGGTGACCAAACTCCAAAAAAAGAAGACACCACAGGATGGACAGAGAGTGGAAGTGACCTGAAAGGCTCAAGCAAAGGCTCCAAAACAGAGTGACAAAGGTGTTTTGAGAGTAAAAAATGTTATTTTCCCTTTTGGTCTTTACTACAAAGACAGAACATCTTAAGGGAGAATGGTCTGGGAGGTTGGAGATGGGCTGGACCGTGAGGCAATGCTGACCTGGCCATCTCTGCGACCAACAGGCTTAAAGACAAGGGTGACCACGAGGTTGGTTCACTAAGCAAATGCTGTAGTGCACCAATGGTATTGGTATTCTGACTCCTGCCATCAATAACCTTTCCTACCAGGGTCTGTCACAGCCTTACCCTGAACTTTTAGCCTGTGTTTTCAGAGCATCCATTACTCAGCACCTAAAGCCATGCAATTGCAGTCTTGCCTGTAGAAAACCTGAGCAGTGCACTAACAGAAAGGCTGAATTTTAGGCCAGGATCTCTCTATGTCTCTTGTTTGACTGGGAAGAAAGTAAATCCCATCTCTCCCAAGCAGTCCTGCAGGGAATGACCTACATTCTTTCATCTCTGATAAACTCCTGGAGTGCGAGATTACTTTCTTTCATTTTTCACTTGCCTACAAAAGTAAGTTAAATAACCATTAAGAACAGGGCTGTAGGTGCCAACTGTGCAGGTTTCCACACCAGCTGTGCCTTTTGAAGAGCAAATGGACTGGCAATAACCTCTGTGACATTACAACTGCAGCAGCCTTCAAGTACTGACCCCATAAAGCTTAACAGAGCTCCTATAAGCACACATGAAATGCAGCCTCAAAGTAAAACCACTTATTAACCCAAAGGTGCAGCAACACCCCCTCTACTCTGCTCTTGTGAGACCCCACTTGCAGCACTGGGTGCCGTTCTGGTGTCCTCAACATCAGGAGGACATGGAGCTGTTGAAACAAGTCCAGAGGAGGCCACGAGGATGATCAGGGACTGGAGCAGCTCCTGTATGGAGCCAGGCTGAGAACATTGGGACTGTTCAGCTGGAGAAGAGAAGCTGCGTGGAGACCTCAGAGCAGCTTCCAGTGGCTGAAGGAGGCTACAAGGATGCTGGAGAGGGACCTTCATCAGGGACTGGAGTGATAGGACAAGGGGTGATGGGTTCAAACTAAAACAGGGGAAGTTCAGGTTGGAGATAAGGCAGAAGCTCTTCCCTGTGAGGGTGCTGAGGCGCTGGCACAGGGTGCCCAGAGAAGCTGTGGCTGCCCCATCCCTGGCAGTGCTCAAGGCCAGGTTGGACACAGGGGCTTGGAGCAACCTGCTCTAGTGGAAGGTGTCCCTGCCCGTGGCAGGGGGTTGGAACTAGATGAGCTTTAAGGTCCTTTCCAACCCAAAGTATTCTATGATTGGTTCCAAAGGATGAATTTTTGCTGGAGAATCTCATATTCTATTGTATGGTTGATTGTAGTGTTCTGCTCCAGGGCTGGAGACTTCACACTTCACCCCAGACCCACATTCTTGCCCCAAACACCACGTCCACTCCACAGAACTATTTTCCAGCCCAGAGGATGATGATGATTCTCTGCTAGAACATTTTTTTTCCATGAAGACTGGGAGAGACAGCAATGGATTCATTTCTCATCCATTACACACGCATTCATTCCACACGCTGTCATGCCAGGACACACAATGTCAGAGCTTGTTTCTGTACAGAAAAGAGTCTTGGGAATTGCTCAAGCTGAATGTAAAATGGAAACTCAATAGCACAAAGAATTTGAAGATTGTGGTATCTGCTTTTATCCTGAACTACAGAAAAACATATAAAGTAGAAACAGGCACTGCAGAATGAGAAGCTTGTTTAAAAAAAAAGCTTGATACAGAGAAATATTTCACATTCCTGAATAAAACAGAGTTGTTCAGAAACCAGGACATCCAAGGCTCTGGAGCCAGGCTGCAGCACCCATAGGACACACACTTTTGGGTACCTGGGTAAGGTGACCTGGTTGTGCTCCCAGAGGGAATGGAAGGTGCCTCTGCTGTGGTAGCACAGGAGGAGCTGCAAAGCACCCCCAAGGAAATGCTGCTGTTTGAGCTGCCCTGACACAAAAGCTTGTTTTGTTTCAGCTTTCCAGATGGATTTTCCTCAGCAGCTCCAGCAGATGAGCTGTGAGAGCTGCCAGTCGTGGGCTGTGACATCTCAGTGGGACAGCACGTTGGGAACATGGTGGCATTGCATCCAGTGCCGCTGGGAGGATCCATGTGCCAGGACACACTGCTGGACTTCTGCAAGAGGGTTATGACAATTCCTGCAGCCATCCACACTTTGGGAATGCACCCTGGGGATAATTCCACAGCACTTCCTAACAAACCCTTTTAATCTAATTCATACTGGTTGCCATCTGTGATGAACAAATGTTCAGGTAGCCTTCACCTGACTCCATTACTCTTATACAGCTTCTCAACTTATTCCACCTTTTCCTTTTTGGGGTTCAAATCCCAATCTCATTTCTTCTTTAAGTCCATATCCCCTCCAATATGCTCCTTTCTCTGCTGCACCTTTGAGAAGACCCAACCCCAGGCTATATTTAGTGAGGACATCACTGATGTGGACATTCCCTTGGTGGTTTCCCTGTCATTTTCTATGCCCTTCTACTGATGCTAAATGTTCTTGTGATTTTTTGGCCAGTGCTGTGCACTGATGTCTTTGACAAAGTGTCCTTGATAACTCCAAGCTCTTCTCCTGAGAGGCTGGAACTAATTCAGAGCCAGTGTATGTAAGTAATTTAAACTGTTTCTTCACATGTGCACTCATCACTTGGTCTTTCTTTACAACTATCTTTGATAACACCACCCTGGTTCTGTTTGATCTTTCAGGAGCTCTCAAATACTCCTAATTCTAACTCATTTAAACATTAGGAGTCTTGATCAGCAAAGTTTTCCATGTTCTTGGTCACCTCTTCAGCAGGTCCTCAGGAATCCTGTTGAATACCACCTCAAGACACAAACCTGCTCCCACTGCTAACTTTTGGGGAAGCAATACCAAGCCCCTTACCCTTCCCTGTTGGATAACAAGGGAAAATCCCAACTGTAACACATGAAAACTTCAAACCAATTATCTCCCTGTGAATCTAGGGATTAAGGAGTAGGTTTTGACTGTTAGTAAATCCAGAAGTAGTCTTTTGCTGCTTGGCAGGTTTACATTTTCCTGTTTTCAGAGAGGCCTCTCTCCTCCTCAAGTGCATGCAACTGATGCAAACAACAGGAGAAACTGCCTGAGCAAACGGAAGCTGATCACCAAGTGAAATGCTGAGCTTAAACATAGTGAAGATAGGTATTTCTTCCACTGTTATCTTTACTTATATGTTATTATCCCAGTTCACTGCAACATCAAAGTACAGAACAACTTCAGAGGAGTTTAGTACTGACATTGCTTTTCGGTGCTTACCTTACCTTCAGAGTTCTCCAATATTCAAAACCAGTGGCCTAAGATTAGTCATTTTGTAACTGCCCTACTCAGTGATGTTACATCTGCATCTAGAGGGAAACATCAGCTTCTGCATGGAATACCCAGGTCCCCTCCTGCAGAAATGCAAGGGCTCCTTCAGGCTACTTGGGCTGTAAGGAAGGAAAAGGAATCTGCATGCAGCAAAGCTCCAAGCCTGGTCATCCTGAGGGAATGCTTCTTGGAAGGGTTTTCCAGTCCCTGCATGTACAAAAGGCTCCTTCTGCCTCCAGATCTCTGCAAACACCCACTGTAAAGAGACACACATCACCCAGGCAGGATGCTATCTCCTGCTCTGACATGAGATACTTGGTACCTACCGACTGAGAGTCTTTTGTCCGTGTGCAGCAAAGGAAAACCTTGAGCCTTCGTGTCCAGCTGCTGGCTTGTCCTTCTTCCAGGCGGTGTCTGTGAATGAAGGGTAGAGTATGAGCATGAGGACAGGCAGGAGAACACGTCTGCAAACACATAATAGGATACAAAGTCACCCAGTCTACACTATCACTGCTAAAACACGTGCTAAACTATATTCTTCTATTGATCCTGCTCTAGCAGAGGCAAGGAGAGCACACAGAGATTAATAACTTAGCTCACTTTATAGGCTAAGAAAGTTGGGGCTGTTCAGCCTGGAGAAGAGAAGCTGCGTGGAGACCTCAGAGCAGCTTCCAGTGGCTGAAGGGGGCTACAAGGGTGCTGGAGAGGGACCTTCATCAGGGACTGGAGTGATAGGACAAGGGGTGATGGATTCAGACTGAAACAGGGGACATTCAGGTAGGATATAAGGCAGAAGTTCTCCCCTGTGAGGGTGCTGAGGCGCTGGCACAGGGTGCCCAGAGAAGCTGTGGCTGCCCCATCCCTGGCAGTGCTCAAGGCCAGGTTGGACACAGGGGCTTGGAGCAACCTGCTCTAGTGGAAGGTGTCCCTGCCCGTGGCAGGGGGTTGAAACTGGAGGAGCTTTAAGGTCCTTTTCAACACAAACCAGTCTGGGATTCTATGATAGGAAGGTCAATAAATCTAACTGTCCTCTCTATTTATATACATGGTGTCCCACCTGAATGGGATGGCCATAATGAAACTCCTGTTGTTCTATGCATCTGCTGAAGCAAGATGGACAAGAGCATCCAGTGCTCCAGATGTAAGGAGAATCCACTGGCAACTTGGCAGTTCTATCACATGCCAGCACATCCCACCGCTCAGTAGGAAAACTCTACCTCAGGGCAAGGGCGTGGGAATGGTACAAAAGACCCTGAGCACTTAGTATGAGAGGAGCTGGGCAATTTTTTTCCCCAATAAATAGCTTATTTGGGAAAAATACATTTATTAAACATAGTACAGGCTTAGAACTGAAGCAATTTGCACTCTTTATTCAAACATGGTGCCTAGCTTTCACCAGAAAGAAAAGGAAAGTTAGCTGAAGGGTCTCTTTCTATTTAGACAAGGTTAAAACAAGCTGAATAGAGCAGGTTTAGCTCAACCCACATGTGGTTTATGTGACATTTCAATTTCAGTTTCAAAATGAGCTAATTGGACAACCCTGTTTCAATGCACCAGCGCTGAGTTGCCTCCACTGTTGTCAGCTTGTCCCAGTTACTACATGTGGCAGGGTGACAGTCCCTTCTTTTTGACTGGCATACTTGCTAACAAGCCTGAGCTCAAGCCAGGCTTCGTGGTGTTGAAGTGGGTGACTGTGTGAGTCTGTGCCAGAGTGCAATGCTACCAAAGGCCACAGCTCTCCTGAAGCAGGGTCTTTAATGTGGACACAGACTAACTCAACACAGGTCAGAGCAATCAAAAAAAGACCACTTCTGTTTTTCTGGCAGGCTCTCACATCAGAAAAAGCCAAAGCACAGAAAGTGGATTGTACCTGGAAGAAAAAGATGCTGATAAAGGAGTACTGGCCTGCACAGGAGGAGCCAATCCCACAGGGCAATCCATCAACTCACACCTGAGCATTTGAAAACAACTCTTATAGAATCCCAGAGTGGTTTGGGCTGAAGGGAGCTTAAAGCTCATCCAGTTCCAACCCCCTGCCACGGGCAGGGACACCTTCCACTAGAGCAGGTTGCTCCAAGCCCCTGTGTCCAACCTGGCCTTGAACACTGCCAGGGATGGGGCAGCCACAGCTTCTCTGGGCACCCTGTGCCAGCGCCTCAGCACCCTCACAGGGAAGAGCTTCTGCCTCAGAGCTCATCTCAATCTCCCCTCTGGCAGGTTAAAGCCATTCCCCTTGGCCTGTCCCTACAGGCCCTTGTCCAAAGCCCCTCTCCAGGTTTCCTGGAGCCCCTTTAGGCACTGGAGCTGCTCTAAGGTCTCCCCTTCAGGAGCCTTCTCTTCTCCAGGCTGCCCCAGCCCAGCTCTCTCAGCCTGGCTCCAGAGCAGAGCTGCTCCAGCCCTGGTCATCTTCAGCTACCCATAACATCCAAGGAAGACTCTAGAAGAGGAAGAAGAATACGAGCATCCCAAGACAGAGCTGGCAGTACTCTGTTTGCTCCACCAAATGCCAAAGAACTTGGCCAGCAATGCAAAGAACTTCACAACTTCACGGCGGGGGCTGAACAAGCCAAGTGTGCTCTGAGCTATTTTCACTCCAACTTTTCCCAAATTCTTTCTTCCTAACACTGAACTTCCACATGTTTAGTGGGCTCTGAAGCAAGTAAAGCCTCAGCACAATCAGCTGAGCCTTTTGTTTTGTTGCTTTATTTTCTTAGCTCTGCAAGAACAGAAGTGCCCACACACATCACGATGCCACTGGTGAAGGAAAACCTCTGTGTAAGAGTCCAACACCTACAGCAAAGCACCACCAAAGGGAAGGCAAAGTTATATATCTCCCTAATGCAACAAATCAAGCTTATTCATGAGTGAAGACAGAGGAAATACAGCTCATGTTAAGGATAATACAAAGGTCAAGCTCCTGCTGTACAGCAGAGGCACGTATTGCTGCAGCCTGAGGGATTGCAGTAGCAATTCCTGGCCCTCAGCATCTTTTCCGGATCATGATCCAGAAACAGGCAGAGAATTTCACAATGTGTTCTCTGCAAACAATTGCTTTAGTAGTGAACACGTAGTAACATCTTCTGTTTGCCTTTCACATCAGAGCCCGCAGCGTTTTGCTTGTTCACATCTGTTCACACTCCCTTTGGAAAGCGGGAAGCTGCAAACAGCAGGCACAAGCTATCCAAAACTGGTACAGGCCTGGAGGGAAAACCTGGCCGTGGCCCAAGAGACAAACACCTTCACTGATAGAACACAGAACCAACCACGTTGGAAAAGACCTTCCAGATCATCAAGTCCAACCATTCCCCAGCACTGCCAAGGCCACCACTAACCGTGTCACTGAGCGCCTCGGCTACACGGGGTGTGAGCACCCCCAGGGCCGGTGGCTCCAGCCCTGCCCTGGGCAGCCTGTTCCAATGCCTGAGCACACTTTGGGGAAGGAATTGTTCCTCAGCTCCATCTAAACCTGCCCTGGGGCAGCTTGAGGCCGTTTCCTCTTGTCCCATCCCTTGTTCCTTGGCAGCAGAGACCAGCCCCCTCCTGGCTCCATCCTCCTGTCAGGCACTTATAGAGAGTGATAACGTCCCCCTGAGCCTTCTCTTCTCCAGACTAAACCCCCCCAGGTCCCTCAGCTGTTCCTCATCACACTTGGGCTCCAGGCCCTGCACCAGCTCCGGGGCCCTTCTCTGGCCCCGCTCCAGCCCCTCAATGTCTCTCTTGTAGTGAGGGGCCCAGAACTGAACACTTTTGTCTGTTCTGAGCTGTCTGAGATCTCAAAACTCCTCAGAGGGGAGAGAATTCTGGGGGCTCTGACTTACTTTAAAGTTCTCTGGCAAAAAAAACTTTGCCATCCATGGCACTCAGTTTCCCTTGGGAAAAATAACAGTGAGCCACACAGCTTTGAAGGAGTGTTGAGTACTAGATCCATAGTATCATCAAAGCTTCTTAATGCAATCCCCCTGGGAATGTCCTGACCACAGTGCAGCAGTCACACACATTAGGCTAACAGGGCACTAACTCCAAATAACTGAGGCTAGTGTCACGTATTGGAGAGGTCAGGAAGAATGTCTTGCATTCCACAATGAAATCCAGGCTCCTTCAAACAAAACTTGCTGGCACAGTCCTTGGAAAAGTCTCTTTCTCCCTCAAAAAGACAACTTGAAGGATCCCATTCCAAGCCAGTGGAAGAGCATGTATTCAAAATGCCCTCATGGATATACATTCCTCATGAGAAATGCAAGATTTGCAGAGTAGTCTTTCAAAGCCTCAGTTTTTAGTGTTCAAAACCCAGTGCCCTCGAGTCCTACAAAGCCACATTCCTTGCTGACAGTTGCATATGTCAAGAGCACATAAGAAAACAAAGGCTGTTTGTGTTGTTCCCCCTTCTGAAAAATGCTTTGCTTGGTGAAATAAAAAGCTTTCCTATCCCCATCTGGGCAGCTCCAAGATGTAATCAATTCTTAATTAAAAGATCTGCCTGCCAACATAAAAGAAATTGCTTCTTGGCCACAAGCAAATACAAGAAACCTCAGGGCAAGAGGTAGTATTCTGAAGACATAGAGGAAGAAAGGGGCTTTGGAAGAAGATACTGTCTCAACCTAAGCAGTATCTAAGCACTGCCTCACTGTTACCAGGCAAAAGGCTGCTACAGGATGGACAAAAGAAGCTGTTGTGGTCAGCACTGGCTCAAGAGGCTCGTAAGGCTTCACAGATGCAGTGACTAACACACAACGCAGGCAGCTACCGCATCACTTCGCCTCCTTTGGATGCAGATGCCCACACACAGCACCTGACAATCTGAGCTGCATCCTTCCCTCACCAAAGGGAAGCAATGCCTAAAGCTGGAAGCTTCCCTGAAGCGAGGCAAGGAGGGACGTCAGGAACTGACAAAAGCAGGATATCCTTCCTGGAATGCTGCTTTACCTCAGGTTGTACGTCCTCAGGTTGCGTTGTCTCCGCTTTGTGGCGCGTAGTTTGACAAAGGTCCGGCCTGTGGGGTCGAAGACGCACAGGACAGTGATGCAGACACTCAGGATGACAACCCAGTTGCACACCACCATTCCTGCAAGGAGAGAAGAGGAATCAGGTGCTCTGCCCCTAAGTCATGACAGCAACGCTTCCTGCTTTTCATCACACACATCAGACCCATCGCTCCACTGCTGCAGGGCAGAGAAAGTCACCCCAGTGTCACCCCAAAATACTCTTGCATTCAGCTGCAGCAAAAGAAATCCTCTGGAAAAGCTTCTAAGTTTCTAGCTGGTTTAGGATATTGCCCATGTAAAAAGGCCATTAAGTATCCACTGACTGTCTAGAGGGACTGCAAACATTAGC
This sequence comes from Strigops habroptila, assembly GCF_004027225.2. Classification (NCBI taxonomy): domain Eukaryota; kingdom Metazoa; phylum Chordata; class Aves; order Psittaciformes; family Psittacidae; genus Strigops; species Strigops habroptila. Next base: position 1,802,249 of record NC_046358.1, read on the forward strand.
ATCACCCCTGCCAAGGGACTGGCTAAGATTGAAAAGGAGTTCCAGGAAAACAGCAATGCCATTTGGAACTGAAGAAGGGGAAGCAGGTCTTCCAGACTCCCCGGCCAGACCCTTCCATGGGAACATGAATTCTTGCCTCAGCACAGACAGCACAAACAACTGAATAGAACAACTGTTCTGAGCAATAATGTCTCAGGAAAACAAGCACCACATTTACAGCCACAATCCACTTCCAACAGTCAATCCCCACATGCAGGAATGAATTAGCTCTCTGAGGCGAGATGTCTGCTCATCCACAGGGATGCACCCAAACCACATTCCAAATACATACCCAAAGTGACACTCTTTGCTGTGATATCATTGCAGGAAGTGTAGTACTGCGTTAGCCAAACGATGCCCACGATAGCATACACAAACTCAATCAGCAGGATAGCTGCAACAAAAGGAACACAATGGAGAGTGGCAGCATCTCCCTAAGGATTAACCACTGCTTCTCCCCATCTTCTGGAAAGGAAACACAAAGAGGGGTTCTTTAGCAGGATGGTTGCACACAATTAGTGACTGCAGGATTAGGCCCTGTTGCTTTGGAAGGTGATATTCCAAGGATATGAACCAAAAGCGTAATGTGCCCTTAACTTACTCCTAAATGACACAAGGACTGAGTAACAAGAATCACTATGTAGCAGTACCTAGGACTTAACCACCTCAGCCAGCTGGCCCGATTCAAAGATATTAAGTAAATAGTGTGTATTCTGGATTAATTCTACTTACTACACTTAGTAAATGTTCCCAGCACCTCTGCCCTTTGCAGTCTTTCCAGTAACAGTTCCCAGGACACAATCCTTAAGGCATCATTTACTAGCTCCTCAGTTTTGCATCTTACCCTCTGAGCAACCTGCTCTAGTGGAAGGTGTCCCTGCCCACTGCAGGGGGTTGGAACTGGATCAGCTTTAAGGTCCCTTCCAACACAAACCAGTCTGTGAATAAACAAGAAACTGGGGATTCCGGGTGGTTCCCTGGAACCAAAAAGTTGGGAAACGCTGTTTTTAAGTGCCCATCCTCACATTTTCTCTCCACATTACGAGCCCAAAGTACAGGTGAGCAATCGGATATGGAGAGAGTAAATAGCTTGCTTAGTAATGCCTAGCAAGGCTTTGGTGGAGCTGGGACTAAACCCACATTCCAGCCTAGCCACCCAACCAGCCACCCTCCTTATCTACGTGTTGGCATGGTATCTTTCTACAAGTGGCTTACTACAGGCTCTCACCAGCCTGGAAAAACCAGTTCAAAGAGACACAAAGAGTTTTCATCAGGAGTGGGCAAGAAACAAGGGCTGGAGCTAGTTCCTGCTCAGCCCAAGCTATGTGCTTAATCTTAGCTAGGTTTTGCCTACTGTGGCTTGCCTGTCCTCTGAGATTACCTGCTGTAGGACAGGAGCATGGATGAGACTTTCCTGGGTTCATACTGGAGCTCTTTCCCAGATTCCTATGTACTAAATAGCACATGCTTCAACTGGGACAGTCACATGGACCTTGCCCACATGCTGGTCACACTCCTTATTTCTATCATTAGAACTGATGAAGCCATTAAGACTAAAAAGCTGCACAAAACAACCACATACAAGACCCAAAATACAGTGTAAATACTGATCCATGTATAGTTTAAGGCAGACAAGGAGAAAAGTGGGTGTTTCTTGGGCAGGAAAACAGCTTTTTGGATCTTTCTCTACCTCCCTTGCCCCATTTAGTCTGGTTTTAACACAGTGTAACTCAGTGTCAGGCTCCACGTGCTTCCCTAGGGAGGCTGCAGTGTGTCTGGGAAAGTGGAGAGAAGGATTTGTTTGCTCTTTGTGTTAATGACTTGCACTTAGCACTCAAAAGGTGGAAATGTCTCCCAGACAGAGCTTTCAAGCAAGGCTAGCCCTCTTTTAGTGACTTCTGCAGGGAAAAAATCCAGCAAAAACAGAGATGCAAAACCATGAGGTGTTTTGTTTGGAATGGGGTTGACTCTGCAGCTCCAAAAGGATTTCTTTCCTCTTAAAATCTTCACACAGCACAGAAAAAAATCTGCTCAAGTTTCTGTACCTGGAAGACAACAGAACAGAGGAGGGAAAACAAGCTAAAAGGGAAGCCTTGAGTGAGCCATCAAGGAACCATCTCTCTTTTCTGATCTACTTTTTGGTGGGTGAGAGAGACAGGAAACGTTTTTAGGAAGACAAATATGCACTCAGAGAGAGGATGCAACCAGTGAGCAGGTGGTAAACCTATTTATCTCACTGTGCCTGGAGGTGGAGTACCAAAGTGCAGGCCACTGGATGGAGATGCATCACATCTGAGTCAAGAGGTCCAGTATATGTCTCAAGGTAGGTGGGTGTAGATGCGTCTGCATGACAGGCAAGGACACACACATGCCTCAGGGGCAGAACCACCATGATTTACACAGACACATGCCCGGATCCTAGGAAAACATGTGGAAAAAAGATGGCGGAGAGGTGTAGATGCATCTCACTGTGGCAGAGCTATGTTGTGAGCCAGAAGAGGAGCACATTTGGTTCGAGGGAAAGGATGTACCTGCATTGCAATGAGGATGGCAAGTTAAAAGGTTTGCTAGAAAGATATTTGGGGCATTGCATGAGAGTCTTACAGCAACGACAGGGTGCTGCCTATGTGATGTATTCAGATGCATAGCACATACAAGTGGCCATCTGGATGTCTTTCAGAAGCTGTGTGTTTGTCAGGGTGTGGGGAGAGAAGTCTTCTGCGCTAGCAGATGGCAGTGTGGAGGCTGAGTCATTAGGAGGCCTCAGGCCTCTGCCTCTTACCCAGTCTGACATAGAGCACATACTGCATGGAGTCCCGGGGCTCTGTGTACAGGATACTGCCTCTCATGCTGAGCCAGATGATTGCCACCTCTGCGATCATACAGCTGAGCAGGATGCCCAGGTAGCCTCTGCCGTGGTCCACCAGGTTGAGCGAGCAGGCCTCGTTGGGGTTGTACACCAGCCCAAAGAGCACCACAGAGAGGATCACAAACCTGCCAGTCACAAACCAGCTTGTTACCAGCAGGAAGCTAAAGCAAGCTGCATGTAATAACCCACACCAAGCTCCTGAGGCTCCTCAGTCACCCACAGCTTCTTAATTTGGTCTGGAAATCTCCTCCCCACAAGCCATTCAGAGTCAGAACAATTTGATGACCTGTGTCAAGTCCCATTATCCCACTGGGATCTGCCACTCCAGTCGTTTTTCTTAAGCCCTTGGACACAAACACAGCCCCAAACTCCAGTGGACAACCTTGGGTAGCACAGGAGGATGCAGAGAGTTGGTCAGGCTCCCTCTTTGGAACTGGAACTGGAGCTTAGAACTTATTCAAAGAAGCTGGGAACGTGTTGGTGTCTATGAGAAATGCCCCAAACAAGCCTTCCAGCCACATGGATAAGCACAGGAAGAATTACAGCTGCAAGGAATAGGAATAACAAAAAGAACTGATGGGAGAATTCTGCCCTTCTCACTTACCAGGTGGTGTGCAGGAGGAAGAGGAAGACTGCTGGCAAAACCAGGTCATCGCTGCCTACAGACCAGCGGCGGCGAAACACGACAATCCCTGGCATGGCTAGTGGGTCTGAGGGGGTTCAGCAGGCACAACACTCACCTCCTGGAAAAGAACAGAGCCAAAACATGCTGCTGATCCTCCCCAAGAGAGCCCCACAACCCCACACCAGCAGAAGGATAGAACCTGAGCCCTGTTTTCCACCAAAGATGGCAGAGGTTCTTCCTTCCAGCACCAGGGGGCATGGCACGCTCGGGAAGGAGATGTACAGGAGGGGAATGTGGAGTTGAAAGAGTGGGAAGTATTAGGTGCAGCCGGTGTCTAACTCCCTGAACATAATCACCACTTCCCCAGCTCCAGTCCATAAGGTTACCTGGAATTCTGTTAGGCTTGTGTGGTGGGCAGCAGTCACTGGGGGGTGCTTTGGGCAGGTTATACTGACTTCAGCTCTGAAAAAGACCCTGTTACCATGTTCTTCCAGAGGCACCACTGTGCCAGGCTCTTCTCTTGTTGTCCAACACTTCTCTTCCTCCCTCAGCAAGCCAAAATACCCATTAGCAGTTAGCAGCAGTGTCTGGGGAAGCTATTGACCTGCTCTCCTAGGAGATCTCTCCCTCCACCATCAGAAGCACCCCGCCAGCTCCATGTCTTTGTGTTCACACTGATGGGCACTAACAATTAAAAGGTCAGAGAGTGAGGAGCTGGCTGTTCCTCCCCACATTTTGTTTGTGCTCCTATTTTTAAAGCTTTATAAACCCTTTAAGAACAGCAACAGCAGTGGTGTAAAGTCACGAGACTCCACAGGGCTCCCCAACCACCTCCTCCCAGCGCAGCTCTCCCACATCATTCCAGCTCTGCTGTACACACTCCAGCCTGCTCCAGTCCAAGTCCACTGCATCAGAGCAGCTCAGTCCTTTCCTTTCTTGTACAACATGCTTCAAACACGACCCACAGCCATGACTTCTGTTTGGTTTGGTCAACCTTTGGTTTCTGGGACTGTGTCTATGTGGTCTGCCCACTGCCAGCAGTGATCTCCTGACTGCAGTGGTCAGTCCTGTCCCTCCGTGCTGTACCCTAACCCCTGTCACACATCTTACCTGTAGCCTCATGTGCTACCAGACCAGGGGACACCACACATTGGCCTGTGCCCCTCTGCTCCAAGCCACGATCTCAACAGCATGAAGTTCTGCCACGTTGGACTGGGCTTGGAGCAACCTGCTCTAGTGGAAGGTGTCCCTGCCCATGGCAGGGGGTTGGAACTGGGTGAGCTTCAGGTCCCTTCCAACCCAAACCAGTTTGGGATTCCATGATTCTCCCAACTAATGCATCCCAGCTCAAAATCACAGTACTTCCCCTGTTCTAACCCTACCAACCTCCCAATCTTCATGTTCATGCACTGCTGCTGGAGTTCTCCATCCCTGACCTGCAGTGACCACACCACTCCAAAGCTGCATCTCCAAAGGAACAAAAGCTCTTTGTACTGATCTGGCACCGTGCTGTTATGCTCAGAGGCAAAAATCAAAGTTTGTTACTTACAATATACTCAGGATTTCCAATAGCATTTCAGAGGGAACAACATCTGCCACACCTCATGCACACAACAAAACCCAATCAAACTTGTGTGTGATGTCTCTGATTTAGTGCTCTGGGTGAAAAAGAGGGCAGGGAGGAGCGACACCATCACATTTAAACTCATCTGAACCTTCAGAGTAACACAAGTGTTGGGTTTGCGACAGACCACTGAGTATCTGCTACTGACTTGACAGTACTCAAACCTATTCCCTGGTCAGACGTGGTTACTCCATCACTTACGTACTGCGCAGATCACCCCAAAACAGAGGAGGGACCCTCCTGAACCACCACCCACAGCCACTGAACTAAACCTTCCCACCCATTTCAGTCACCAAGTATTGAAAACCTACACAAACCTTCCACGCTATCCAGGAGATTCCATGGTTAACAGGCTGACACACTCCCAGTGCAGGGAGGGAATGCTCTATTCCACAAACAAAGCAAATGTGAAATTCCACCACCATTTGGATTCACACTTCCTCAGCACATTACAATCAGAGCGCTCAGTACGCTGCAGCTTCAAACTGCTCACTCCTCTGGCCATCTGGTGACTTCTTCTAGCCCTGCCCTGAATAACCCACCCACGTGAAGCATTTATACCTGGAATATCACTATCCCTGCCCAGGATTTGGGGATGCACTTTCCATCACGCTCATTCACGCTGCCTCTGGCCACCACAGCACCTCCCAGCCAAGCTCAGACCTTGATTCCCGTCATCCCTCAGCTTACGGCTGCATCCCACCGACGCATTTCCCACTTTCCCAACAACTCTTCCACCTCTCCATGCACAAGTGGTTGTGCTCTCCCTGCTTTCCCTGCCAGCTGAAGAGGCAGGGAATGGGCAAGAGCAGCAACCATCCAACATGAATTCCTTTATCCACAGCAACAGATGGGGCTGGAGCAGAGCAGCCTGTCATTCACTGAGGGACTGTCACTCCTGGCTCCATGCTCACCACGCTCTCAGTGCACTGCAGAAAGAATCCCAATTCTCAAAGCCCATCTACTGAAAACCCACCCCATGAGGGATGGGGCCAGTTTGGAGAGAAGGAAAGTGACAGAAGGCCTGAGAATAAAGCCCACAAAGGATAAAAAAGCAGTGCTGTCAGTGTGAGGAATCTGGCTTCAACCCAGCAGATCCCAGGAGTTGCTTCAGATGATGAAGATATGATCTAGCAGAGGAATCAGGAGGAAAGTGGAAGGTCAGAGCACAAACAGCCCCAACACCACTGACCCAAGTTTTGCAAAAACCCCTGGAACTACCCCTAAAATTGCTGCAAAGAGTGGAAAAAATTCCCAGGATCTTGAAGCCTGAATCCCAATACAAGCAGCACCAAGCTCCCAACACAGGAATGAGGGGAAGCACATGCAGGCACGAGCTTTGTGCACAACAAGTCCAAAGCCCTTGACCCTCAGCTCAAAGATCTATGGAAGCAGGAATCTTACCCAGCTGCTGCACATTCTTCTCTCCCAGAAGGGTATTGCAGGAATAGTGCATATCCACGGAGACAGGCATCACGAGTGAAGGAAGGAACAGCAAACTCTTCTTGCAGCCATTGAAAATCCCACTCGGCACAGGGAAGGGCGGCGTGGTGACTGCCTGCTGACAGAGCTGGGCATCATCTTCAGAGCAACTCCCTCTTCCCAGGCAGGCAGCAACCTCAGCTCTTCCTCAGGGATGCCAGGGGTCGTGACTCCCCCCTTCCACACCCCCGGCACCCTCTGGAAGGAAGTGACATCATCCCTATTCTGAGGAGCTTGTATGTGGATTGTGGGAAGGAGGACCGGGAGTGATGCTGTCAGAGCCACACAGAGATGGGAGAGAAGGAAAACCCTCCAGCAGCAGCAAGTGCAGCAGCACAAACCTCCTCCCTTCTTGCTGCTGGACCAGGAGCACTGCAGCAGCGGTTTGGGGTCATCCCGGAGTCTGAGCCATACATCCTGGAAGTAGGGCTGGGAAAGGCTCAGGACCACTGGTCTCTCCCTCTGGCATGGACTGAATGGGCAGGGGGAGGGGAATTGGATGGGACACAAAAGGGGCACACAGAGGGGGCCACCCTGGTCATAGAAAGGAGAGACTGTTCCAAGAGGAGCAGCCTCATCCAGGCCTTTCAGCCCTTAATTCCTTGTGACATGCTCTGGGGTATGACAGGATGTGGGGGAAGGGGAGAATTAGCTGTCTGGAAGGGGAAGGCTTAGAGAAAAGAGCAAAGGAGAAAAATGCTCCAGCGAGACAACATTCCAGCTAAACCAAGGAGATTTAGGCTAATCCAACTCCCATCCCGCCTGACATTAGCCTTGGGAGAAGGGATGCAAGTAAATATAAGCTGAACACAGCCAGAGCTGGAGGAAAAGGGCTGTGCATGGATCTTGCACCATAGGAGACCACCCACACCATGCCAACAGCAAGGGAGAGCATCAGCTACTCCCCACCACCCAAAAACCCACGAGCAGCTTTAAGCTCACCCATCACACAGGCACCTGAAGCACAGTCGCACCCACACAGCCCAAAACACTAACCCCCTACAAACCCTCATCCCTGGGGATCTATAAGGGCTTGAAGACTCACTCAGCATCCTGCAAAACCTCCTTCTGGCCCACACAACCTCCTGAAGCTCAGAACATCACTTGTTATTGCCCTCAAGCAAAAGATGGGAGGCCAAGAACACACTGAAATCAGACGTACCAAGCTTCTTCCCACTTTGACAGACCACTGGAGGCACCAGCAGCAGGAAGCCCTGCCAAAACAACTCATCCATCACCCACCTTTCCCCTCAGCCTCAGCTGGTGACCTCCTTGCAACTCCACATGCCCCAGGTATGGCAAATCAATCCCAACGCATCTTTGGTTGCTATCTGGAAGCATGCTTTGAGCCAGTCTCCCTAAATTCTGCCTCGAGCCCTGCTGTATGATTGACCCAAGAGAAACTCCCTCAAAGTAAGTGTTCAAAGCCCAGTGACCAGACATTCATCTTCGCTGCCTTCAGGAAGCCAAAAGAAAGGGGATGTCTAGGTCTTAGCTCTGTAGATGGTTGTGGGAGTCCCTGCAGGACAAAACCCGTTGCTGGAATCCAGCAGCATATCCCAGCAGCACACTCCTGTGGTACTGGATGAAATGCCCCCATGTTCCCAGCTCCAACCTGCTGTCCCACTGAGAAGCCGGAGCCCAGGACTGCCAGGTCTCACTGGTCATCTGTTAGAACTCCTCAGGAAAATCCATCTGGAACAAACTTTGTGTCAGGGGAGCTCCAACAGCAGCATTTCCTTGGGGATTCTTCTCTGCTCCTCCTGTGCCACCACAGCAGAGGCACCCTCCCTTCTTCTTGAGGCCACCTTGCCCAGGTATCCAGAGATGCTGGTCCTATGGACACAGCAGTGGTGCTGCAGACTGCCTCCAGAGTCCCAAGAGGAGAACAGAAAGCCCCAAGAGTCACCCTAGTAGCTCAGGCAGGACCAGGACAGTGTCTGAACACCACCAGATCAACTCTATCCCATTAGCTTCTCTGGAGCTGCCTTCTGCATCCTACCACACAAGATGGCACCTGCAGGTACTCCTGCACAACACAGCCCTCCTCATCTCCATCAACAAAAACAGGTTCTGTCCCTTGCTGGTACATCTGCATTTCCTCTTTATCATAGAATCCCAGACTGGTTTGGGTTGAAGGGACATTAAAGCTCATCCAGTTCCAACCCCTGCCATGGGCAGGGACACCTTCCACTAGAGCAGGTTGCTCCAAGCCCCTGTGTCCAACCTGGCCTTGAACACTGCCAGGGATGGGGCAGCCACAGCTTCTCTGGGAAAAGTCTGTGCCAGCGCCTCAGCACCCTCACAGGGAAGAGCTTCTGCCTCAGAGCTCATCTCAGTCTCCCCTCTGGCAGGTTAAAGCCATTCCCCTTGGCCTGTCCCTACTTGCTCTTGTAACAAGTCCCTCTCCAGCCAGTGTTGGGCCAACAGTCTGCTCTTGTTACTACCAGTATTCTTGTGACCATCACCATGCACCTCAAGGCTGTATTTCTGCCAGCATGTACAATTTAAGCTGGTGGGCCCCATGGGGAAGCTCTTGTCCCCCGGGTTTTGAAGGTCAGCTTCTACTCTGAGATGTATTTTGGGTATGTGTGTCAATGGGCAGTATTATAGCTCCAGATCTAATCATATAGCTCTGCGATGAGGACACTGGAGTGAGATGATTGTGGGGCAGTGGCCTTATCCTGGGGGGAGCTGCATCTGAAATATGCCAAGTCACAAGAGGCTTTTTGAACCTTTCCTTTCTTGAACCTGATGCCTCAGTCCCCAGGCTCTGGCACTGACTCATTTTATCTCCTTCTCCTTGGAAAATGGGATAAATAAAGGAGAATCTTAAAAGCAGGTGTGAAAGTGATAGTCCAGCATTAAAGATCCCATTGATTTTCGCCATCATCCCTCCCCATGCTGAGCCACCTCTGGCTTGGTTGTAAGTAGATACTACACTAATACATACAGTATTCTTTGAAGTACAGATCTGTTCCCTTAATCATAGTCATGCTCGAACTATCCTCACATCCTTCTGGCTGCTGCTGTACCATCTTCCCCCAGGGAAGGAGCTTTCCCTGCAATCCCTGTGGGCATTGCTTGCAGCAGAGATCCTCTGCCACTTGTAAAAGGCAGCTCTGCCTTGGAAGGGCTCATCTTCCTTTGATGCTGTCTCATTTGGCCCCACCTTATATTATATGAGCCTCTGGTCCACATTGTGTTAAGTAGGTATTCCTGGGTCCTGCAAGAGGTGCAAGAGGAGAGCTGGGTTTTTATGTGGGCAGACATAGGGAAGCAAGTGCCTCCTATCAGCTTCAGGACACTTTGTATGGATGTAATGACATCCTCCCTTCTCCCTGCGAGGGAATAACAATTCCCAGATTGTGAGGAATCAGGCTCAAGCAGAAAGAGCTCCATTTAAAGCTCTTAAAAATAGCTGGATGAGGCCTGATGAAGTTGGATCCAAGTTCTAATTGAGGATTTCCGTCAAGGACAGTAAGTGCTTACAGAAAGGCTTATTTAATGGGACAGGGAGGTTCTGTAAGCTGCAGGGACAATGACCCAACAGGGGTATAAAGCCCATGTGGGACACCCTTGTGAGGAGAAGACGGATGGAGGGCTCAGGTAGGGGTGACTTGATGGAGCTGGAACCTTGTCTGTTAGTGAAGTGCTATTTGCACAACCTGGTCTAGTGGAAGGTGTCCCTGCCCACAGCAAGGGGTTGGAACTGGATAAGCTTCTTCATAAGGTCCCTTCCAACCCAAACCAGTCCACGATCTCCATCTCAGCTTATTCCTCCCTAATATTCCTTCACACAGCCCCTTTGCCTAAGGCAGCACAAACATATTGAGATGTTTTCTATGGATATGTGCTCCTCGCTTAAATCCATCCCCTTTGTGCCTTACTCCAAACACCTCTTGCCTTGGCTAGAAATAGGTCTCATGAGTCCCACACTATCTTCAAACACAGGCAACGTCTCCCACTTGTTCCCGTCTTTAACCTTTCAGCCTTACAACTTACACCCTTGAATTTCAAAAGCTTCTTATCAGGTTTTCTTTAAATGGCCTCTTTTCTCTCCTGAGACAGGAAAAAAACATTCAGCTCTCAAAAACCTTCCTACTAACACAGAAGATTTAGTATCACATTTGCTATTCACTCCAAACTGGTTATTTCCCTGCAGAACAATGCTGTGCACACCACAAAGGGCCCAACGCTGACATACTGCCTGCTCCTGAGCAATAGTATTGGTAATCCCAGGCAGTCTAAGGCATTAATTGAGATGTCAAAATCCACAAGTATTTTTACAATGAGATGCTCCCACTGAAATATTTAAATCAGGGGTTTAGGCTCTGCACACAAAAGGTTCAGGTTTTCCAGCATTTTTCTGCAAGTGGAAGGATTAATACATTTCCCCTGTCTAAAAACCACATGAAAGTGATCATTTAAGAGGAAAACAACAAATATGCTGCAAGTTGGCAACATCCCTTTGCCTCCATTCAGTGGAGTCACACACAAGCATAAAATATGCAAAGGGGAACAGCACAAGAGGGACATGGAGCCATTGGAGCGAGGCCAGAGGAGGCCATGGAGCTGCTGCGAGGGCTGGAGCAGCTCTGCTCTGGAGCCAGGCTGAGAGAGCTGGGCTGGGGCAGCCTGGAGAAGAGAAGGCTCCTGAAGGGGAGACCTTAGAGCAGCTCCAGGGCCTAAAGGGGCTCCAGGAAACCTGGAGAGGGGCTTTGGGCAAGGGCCTGTAGGGACAGGACAAGGGGAATGGCTTTAACCTGCCAGAGGGGAGATTGAGATGAGCTCTGAGGCAGAAGCTCTTCCCTGTGAGGGTGCTGAGGCGCTGGCACAGGGTGCCCAGAGAAGCTGTGGCTGCCCCATCCCTGGCAGTGTTCAAGGCCAGGTTGGACACAGGGGCTTGGAGCAACCTGCTTGGTTGCTTCCACACAGTGGAAGATGTCCCTGCCCGTGGCAGGGGGTTGGAGCTGGAGGAGCTTTAAGGTCCCTTCCAACCCAAATCATTCCATGATTCTATAAGATTCTCGCCTTCAGCCTGTGACAGTTATTCTTTTCAAAGTTGAAGCCATTTTTTGAGTGATAACTTTTTATTAGAGACACCAGAAGAACCACTGCATCTGCTTGGCATGGACTTGTCCACAGTGCTGGTGTTTTCAGGGAAGAAAGTATCATCTTGCAAATCTCCTTGGTTTTAGTGTAAGAGTTAACTGAGAGCAAACCGCTACTATTCACAGCACTTGTTCACAACTTCACAACCGCCAGTGTAAAAACAGGAGAAGGGAGCCACTGAATTAAAAAGAAACTCTCTAGTATGGAATATACCTCCTCTAATCAGCTGGTATCAGTTCAGAGCTTCCTGGGTTTTTTCCAGCTGGAATACCCCACAGGCCAGGATTTTTTCATCGGCAAAAATCAGCTCGTAAGGATAAGCACGGTCCTCTTAAAACCACTTTCAGTTGAGGACATCAAGACCATGATCACTGTGAGACATTTCAAGTGCCCAAATTAAAGGAAGAATAATGTCCTGAGGGAGGTGAAGGAGCCTTCTCATCCTACAGCTCCAAGCTTACTAGTACTTTACTCCATGACCTCAGCAGGAGCCCAATTGAACTCCAAGCTTCGTACTTGTCAGATTAGACAATATCCAAAGTCTTCCTGAATAACTGGGCAAGAATCAAGAGGAGTTGACAGATGAACTTACCTTCAAATGAGCCACTGGACTGCAAACCTGCGAGGGGAGCAGGAGCACCCTCCATGTCTGCTGACGCTCAGTTAGTTAAAACCAACCCCCAATCATGGTATCAGTGCAGACATATCTGCAACCACCTACAGCTTGTGCTAGTGAAGCCCACAAGCTGAGCTTTGCTGAAGCCTCCAAGCTTGAGCAAAAATAAATGGCCAAGTTGCTAAGGGGAAAAAAATGGATTCAAAAGTGAAACTAATTCTGGATTTTTAAATAGAACTTGCTGTTCTACTGGGTAATAAGATCTGCTAATGTTTAATAGGCAGTGACAAGAAAAGCTGGGCTTGAATGGGGCAGGGGAAGAGAACGTTTGGATGAGTTGAATTAAGATACAACAAGCACCTTGCTTTAAAAATGCACCCTCAATCTGACTGGCAACAGCACAAACAACCCTGCTCAACCCACACTTACATATGTGGCACAATAGGTAATTCCTCCTGGATGCATCCAAGTTCTTTGGTTTTGTTGTAATATCCCATGGCAATATTTCAGATTAGTTAATTCCTGGTTGGAAACCACACAACCATTCATTTGTCTTGAGTCAAAGGAACAAAAGGCTGGATTAAAGTCAGCCAGGGCAGAATGAAATGGTAAATGGTACTTACGAAAGGAGTATTGCAGCTGTAGCTGAGTGGTGCCAATCTGACAGCCTCATCTCTTTAGGCAAGCTATTTTTCACTATAATCCTGGCAAAGTCAAACCTGTCACTTTTCCTCCACCCTGGAATGCTTATCAGATCAGCCACCTTGAAAGAAAAAGAGGAAAACCATCAGAAGGAGCATGTTGTAAGGTAAAAATCCATCTATTCACTGCTGTATCCCTGCTACAGCTCATCTTGAAGTGACCTGCCTTCAGCAAGGGAGAGGACAACCAGCCACAATGAAAAGTAATCCCCTTTACAACACCACAGGCAGGCTCCCCGGCTTCTTCGTTTACACTAGTGGGCAAACAGTTTTCCCAATAACTTGACTCACTGCTTCAGGAATTCCCTAGAGGATGAGTCACAGAGAGGGAAAGCCACCAGTCATTCTCCGGGAGCTAAAGGGACCACCGCTGCCAATACGAGAGGAGCGAAACAAGTGGGAGAACAGCAAGATCAGTGCCAAACTAGGGAAAACTGTGTGGTCAACACCATTCCTTGGCAGAACTTCCCTGTTTCCCTCCCCAAAAAACATGCTGGAGAGCAGCAGCACACCCGTGCAAGCAGCACAGAGGCAGCCCCAGGCTCCTGAGCAAAGGGAATCGCTGCAGAGTGGTTTCCTTCACGTGCAACTGCCAGGAGAGAAAGAGGAAATGTGCTGGATCTGCTCACATCCAAGGACTGCTTGATACAGGAAGGAGTTTCTGGAAGGGAAGGATGCTCTGGAATTAAAGCAGTGCCTCTCCTCCCTCCTCACTTAGGGATATCACAGAATCCCAGCCTGCTTTGTGTTGGAAGGGAGCTTAAAGCTCATCCAGCTCCAACCTCCTGCCATGGGCAGGGACACCTTCCACTAGAGCAGGTTGCTCCAAGCCCCTGTGTCCAACCTGGCCTTGAACACTGCCAGGGATGGGGCAGCCACAGCTTCTCTGGGCACCCTGTGCCAGCGCCTCAGCACCCTCACAGGGAAGAGCTTCTGCCTTACACCCAGCCTGAACTTCCCCTGTTTAAGTTTAAACCCATCACCCCTTGCCCTATTGCTACAGTCCACACTTCTGCTCCACAACCCACTACACCTCACCCTGTGATTTTTCCTTTCCTCACATCCCATTAATACATGGTTCAGCAGAAACTTGCCCAGTTGCCAGTCAAAAGCACTGAGAACCACAGCTTGGAGGCAAACTCTTTGGCAGACTAAACCCTAATGTACCCTTTCTAATACAATTTATACTCATTAAACCTGGATGCAAACTCCATGAAGCTGCCAGGCTCAACCACACTGGAAATGGGCCTCAAACAGTCTAAAACTTACCTGGATATGATCTATCCTCATCTTACTCGTGCTGCCTGGTTATTTCAGTGCCTTCCCTAATAATGGAACCCTGGACCAAGAGCTCTGTTTCTAATCAAATACCTGGCCCCCACCTCTTTCCTCTGGTATCTGACTTTTCCATGCGCACTAAACCCCATCTGCTGATCTTGGTGGACAGCTTGTGCCTGCACTTGGGTTCAAAGTGCCACTTTGCTTTATATTCTTGACTTTAGGCAAGGACATGCCTGTATCTTATGTTCCTAGAAATCATAATTGAAAAGATGGGGCCATGAAGGTTATATACCCCAAAGACATGCGTGTTCTGTCATGTCCTCAAGTCACCCAGGATGAGAGCTGAAGGTAAAAGCTCTCTCTGGGTTATTGCAAATGACTCAATTCAGCTCTCGCCGTTCTTCCGTGTCATTTACCACTAACGATTGCTTCTTAGAACTTCAAATTACCCATTTCTGAACGTTCTCCACTCCCACAAACAGCCCCATAAATGCAGTCAATGTATTTCATAATTATCTTTCAACAGGTCACTCCAAAACTATGAAGTCCTGGAAGCTCATGACTCCTACCAGAGCCCCCCCTGATTCCCGACCTGTTTTCTTCCAATGTTCACATGAAACACCCAGTAGACAGACTCCAAAACACTATTCCAGGGGCCCACCTCATTCTGTAGCAGTATTTCAAGCGCTGGGCTCGTTCAACCTGGAGAAGAGAAGGCTCCTGAAGGGGAGACCTTAGAGCAGCTCCAGTGCCTAAAGGGGCTCCAGGAAGCCTGGAGAGGGGCTTTGGACAAGGGCCTGGAGGGACAGGACAAGGGGAATGGCTTTAACCTGCCAGAGGGGAGATTGAGATGAGCTCTTGGGCAGAAGCTCTTCCCTGTGAGGGTGCTGAGGCGCTGGCACAGGGTGCCCAGAGAAGCTGTGGCTGCCCCATCCCTGGCAGTGTTCAAGGTCAGGTTGGACACAGGGGCTTGGAGCAACCTGCTCTAGTGGAAGGTGTCCCTGCCCGTGGCAGGGGGTTGGAGCTGGAGGAGCTTTAAGGTCCCTTTCAACACAAACCATTCCATGGTTCTATGATTTCCCTGATAATACCATGTCTGTATGTCATTCCATGTGCACATCTGCCTTCTCCCATTATCCTCCAAACATTCCCAGTTTCCCACTTTCCCCTAGCTTATCCCTCCTGAGAGGATGAGCCTTGCCCCTTATCAAGCAGAATCTGTTCTCTCTCTTGCCCACAACTCTGGATTTCTTGGAGCTTTCACTGAAAATCAATATAACATCAGGATCTACTGCAAGAGAAATATCGGTATTTAATAAAACAGAACCTAAAGCAATATTTATGGCATTCTGCTTAGAAACCTAACTCTATATTGCCATCACTCACTCTACTTGTTACAAACCTGACTACAGAGAAGGAATGTCAATGAAAACCCCTGAATCCTTTTCTTTCCAGCAAGATCTGTGGATCTAATAATCTCCTAACATGCAGAGGGCTGTTGCTTCCAGAGGAGGGCTTCTCCAGGCTCCAATCCAGGCCATGTGTCCATGTCATGGAGCAGATCCACTTTCACTTCAAAGTCTCCCCCTGGGGCATGAACGAAGCAGAGATCAAAGTAATGAGCTCTGGTTACTGGGTGTACATGTGTCACTCAGGACACGTGAACACACACGTGTGTTGTCACCAAGCCAAGTGTCACCGTAGCTGTAACTAACGTACACCCCACATAGCATAAATGCTGCTGAAATCCTGTAGCATTGTGGATTTTAGCTTGGAAGTTTCCTTGACTGGGATAATATCATACATATTATCAAGGAGGTGATCCTGCCCCTCTGCTCTTGTGAGACCCCACTTGCAGCACTGTGTGCCGTTTTGGCGTCCCCAACATCGGAAGGACATGGAGCTGTTGGAGCAAGGCCAGAGGAGGCCACGGGAATAATCAGGGGCTGGAGCAGCTCCCGTATGGAGCCAGGCTGAGAACATTGGGGCTGTTCAGTCTGCAGAAGAGAAGCTGCGTGGAGACCTCAGAGCAGCTCCCTGTGTCTGAATGGGGCTACAAGGATGCTGGAGAGGGACCTTCATCAGGGACTGGAGCGATAAGACAAGGGGTGATGGGTTCAGACTGAAACAGGGGAGATTTAGCTTGGAGATAAGGAAGAAGTTCTTCCCTGTGAGGGTGCTAAGGAGCTGGCACAGGGTGCCCAGAGAAATGGTGAATGTTCCATCCCTGGCAGTGTTCAAGGCCAGGGTTGGAGAGAGCTTTGGGCAACATGATCTAGTGTGAGGCATCCCTGTCATTGGCAGGGGGTTGAAATTGGCTGATCTTACAGTCCTTTCCAACCCAAACCATTCCATGATCCTATGATATACACTGTACAAGGCCTCACAGCATGTGACAGCAGAGCATTGCCACCATCTGTCACAGAGACACAGCTATTACCCAGTTGTAGCTGCACACTGACCCTCTGCTGGTCCCAATCCATCCCTTTGGCTACTCAAAAAGCAGCTTTTCCCATTTGAAAGAAAATAGCTTTTGAAGGTAAGCGACAAGACAACAGCTTTGTATTGACTAACATGCTTTTCTCATCTTAGACAAGCCCAAATTAGTACAGATTAGAATCTGTAGTTGGAGTTTTCTATCCCTCCTCAGCTCAAAGTGAACATTTAAACTCTGTAGTTTCAGATGGTGGCTTCTCGTTGCTGCAACTTCAGAAGCAATGTGGTGTGGTTCCGTCCCTCCCATCTCATGGCTTCCACCTCAGCGCATGAGAACAGCCCTTGAAATAACACAAACCATCAGGGTAAGTATTCCCAGAAGACAAAAAAATCCTGCCTGATTCCTGCCTGGAGAACACAATCTTCTAAAGAAAGCTGCTTGCTCTGACCCTGCTCATGTAAAGCTTGGTAATTACAGTGAAAATGTGAACAAGCAAGAGCAGGAGGGAGGAGGGAGAGTGAGATTCCAGCTCTCTGGCTCACACAAATGACAGCTTGAGCAAACTTTTCCTGCCTCAGTGGTTGCTGCTATAAATAACCCCCCTCAAGGGCCGAGTGCTGCAGGAACCCAAATCTTCATCACCTCATTTACCTGGGGGTGCTGACTGACAGAGCTGAACAGGAGCAGCTTGTGCCCAGACAGCCAAGAAGCCACCAGCAGCCTGGGGCCTGTCCCAGCCCCAGTGTGGCAGCAGGGCCAGGGCAGGGATTGTCCCCCTGTGCTGGGCACTGGTGGGGCTGCCCCTCAAATCCTGGGTCAGTTCTGGGCCCCTCACCCCAAGAGAGACATTGAGGGGCTGGAGTGGGGCCAGAGAAGGGCCCCGGAGCTGGTGCAGGGCCTGGAGCACAAGTGTGATGAGGAACGGCTGAGGGACCTGGGGGGGTTTAGTCTGGAGAAGAGAAGGCTCAGGGGGGACCTTCTCGCTCTCTGCAACTGCCTGACAGGAGGCTGGAGCCAGGAGGGGGCTGGGCTCTGCTCCCAAGGAACAAGGGATGGGACAAGACGAAATGGCCTCAAGCTGCCCCAGGGCAGGTTTAGATGGAGCTGAGGAACAATTCCTTCCCCAAAGCGTGCTCAGGCATTGGAACAGGCTGCCCAGGGCAGGGCTGGAGTCACCAGCCCTGCAAGTGTTCACACACTGTGTAGACGAGGCCCTCAGTGACATGGGTGGCCTTGGCAGTGCTGGGGAATAGTTGGACTTTTCCAACCTAGTTGATTCTATGACTCACTAAGACCCTCTGAAGCCTGCACTGCTCCACACACAGCTCTGCACACACCAATGTGCTTCTCCTATTCACAGCTCTCTCATACCTAGTCCCAGACCTGTAGTAACAGCACTGTCCTGCACTGATGACTTGTGTCCTCACTCAATCCCTTCCCTTTTATGCGTTTTTCCTCTCCTTTACAACCCACTCCCCCATTATTTTGTCATTCTCTTCTGCCCTTCTCATTTTTCTCCACATTTTCTGTGGTTTCCCTTGATTGCTTTGCAGCTCTCCACCTATTCCTCCACTTTTTGTGGCTAAGAGGCTCTGGAGTATCTTGAGACAATCAAAGCTCCTCCTTCCAGCTGCTGGCAGCTGTTCTATAGCCCAAAAGGCTTGTCCATTAGGATCCCAGAGGAGATCACTGAGGAAGAGCACAGCAAGAAGTAAGACTCACCAAGTGCTCAGTGCGTGCAGCAAAAGCTCCCTCCTGGCTTAGGAAATTAAGTCCTAAATTCAGCCCCAGTGGAAATCAAACCGAGGCAGTTCCCTTGTGACTGATCACTTTGGTTTCCCTCGAGCCATGTTCTCCAGCTGGTGCTTCAGATAAAGATGCTGCAACCCCACATGTACAGCACTGCTGCAAGAGGCACAAGTAAGCAAACAGAACAGGTCCCATACCTCTGTGTACAGATCACTGGGACAAGCAGACCATATGCTTCCTCCTCTTCCTAGCAACTCTTGCCTGGCTGGTGTTTCCCTAATGACACAGCAGGAGGAAACTGAAATCCCAGGTTGATCTTGCCAAGCTGAAGGAGCTGGACTCTTCCTGAATCCCAGATTTAGATGCATGCGATAAAAGGCTGGAATCCTATTTTCATTATGCTTATGTAAGCAAGGATGAATCAAGCCCAGGTTTCTCTGCTTTTGTGTCAGATTTAAGCCTTATACATATGTATCTTCCTATAACCCAGAGCTAAAAAGCCCTTCTCTTCAGACAGAGCCTCTAATAGCTGCGCTCCACAACACCAGCACACACATCCCTCCTCTGCAACACCCACACACAGCACCTTCTGCACACACAGACAGCAAATATTGTGCACCTCTACTCTAGTGAAACCACCCTGCATCCTGCACCAGCTCTGGGGCAGCAGCACAAGAGGGACGTGGAGCTGTTGGAGCGAGGCCAGAGGTGGCCCCAGAGCTGCTGCGAGGGCTGGAGCAGCTCTGCTCTGGAGCCAGGCTGAGAGAGCTGGGCTGGGGCAGCCTGGAGAAGAGAAGGCTCCTGAAGGGGAGACCTTAGAGCAGCTCCAGTGCCTAAAGGGGCTCCAGGAAACCTGGAGAGGGGCTTTGGGCAAGGGCCTGTAGGGACAGGCCAAGGGGAATGGCTTTAACCTGCCAGAGGGGAGATTGAGATGAGCTCTGAGGCAGAAGCTCTTCACTGTGAGGGTGCTGAGGCGCTGGCACAGGGTGCCCAGAGAAGCTGTGGCTGCCCCATCCCTGGCAGTGTTCAAGGCCAGGTTGGACACAGGGGCTTGGAGCAACCTGCTCTAGTGGAAGGTGTCCCTGCCCGTGGCAGGGGGTTGGAACTGGATGAGCTTTAAGGTCCCTTCCAACGCAACCAGTCTGGGATTCTATGATTACTACATACTCCTTCATACAAACACATGTGTTATAGCTTGTAGTTGGTTGTATAAGATCTCAATGCAAGCAAAGCGTTTCCAGCCTCTCCCAAGGGTTGCCTTGCTATTTTCATGAAGACACATGTATTTGTCTCCCTGTTGCCACCATTCTCCTTGTTCCCATATACTCCTCCCTTTCTCCCATTAGCTGCCGGCAGGAGCTGGAAGAGCCTGTCACTGCAAGGACAGCATCTCTACCCTCCTGCCCATCCAGCTCTGTACCTAGAATGACTTGAGTAATGGACAGATGGACAAAAAAGATGGACAAAACCGAGGTGAAAGGAGGTGAGACAGAAGCAGACATTCCATGTGACAAGAGCTGCAGCAGTAGAAATACTCTGGAAAAAAACCAAACATTCCTTGGCTTTAAGCAGCTGTACAGACCTGAACCAAAAAGCACAGCCTGCAACTGTCTGTTTCTATGGCTAACAACTGGCTGTACTGACAGAAAATGAGGAGCAATTCTTCCAAGCTGATGGAGTGCAGGAAGCATGAGCTGGCTGCACACAGGAGTCCACCAACTCCAGTGCTGCAGACTGCTAGGGCTATGGCTGGAGGTACATGAAAGCAGCAGGAGACTGTTCAGAACATAAATCACAACCATGGTTAATAAAAAGCAAGAAAAGAATCATGGAAAAAAGATGGAAGGGATCAGAAAACACAGAAGAGGGGTTGGGAAAGGAGCTAGGTATCCTCTCCCTGCCAAAGAGAAGCAGGCAAAACCTATGCACAAGGTCTCAGTGACACCACCTTGGTGCCACTGAGCTGCAAAGGAGTAAGGAAAGAGGGTGGACTGGCATAACTTGCTCCTGAAACCATCACTGGAGTCTGAATGAACATGGAAAAAGTCATCTTTCCTGAAGATCATCAGTAGGGTCATCCTCAGAGTCATACACAGCCTTGTTACCTGCTCCCAAGTCCAATACAAGAGCTCTAGGACGGACCTGGCTGCTGTACATCCAGGACAAAAGCCAGTTCAAATCCCTATTGAATTCCCTTCTGTTGGCAAATTAAGACATCAAGAAGTTAGCAGTGTTTGTAAAGCAAAAAAAAAGCAATTTCACTGTTCCATCAAGAATATAAAGACCAGAAGTTGACTCCAAATCTCATGCAAAGAACCTACTAACAGAGGCAGGCTCCTGTGGAGAGGGTTCCTACTCCAGCCCCTCTTTGAAAAAGGATGGATTTTAAAGTGGTCTCTGTAAGAGAAGCCTCTTTTCCTCTAGCCTAGCAGGAAAGAATTTCAAATGCTGAGTCTTCACACTTGAACTTAGAATCCAAACAGGATTATAAGGAGAGAAAGAAGCTGTTTATTCACATATACTCCAGGACAAGAGATTGGCTCTGGGCAGACACACTTCTAGGCTATTACAAGAGAGAGAGTACTTCTCCTCTTATGCTGTAAGCAATGCATCATTATATCCCTGTAATTACATGTAGTGCCTTTGCAGCAATGTCTTCTGCAGGACTGGCCTTGGTGGAGACTATTTTCCCTTTCCTTTAATTAAATTACAATTAACCATGAGGTGTCCATTTCTTTCAGGCTTTCCAATTGGGCTACAGAAGAAAAACAGTCCTTGGTGAGAATGTTATAATGATAGAACCATAGAATGGTTTGTGCTGGAAGGGACCTTAAAGCTCTCCAGTTCCAACCCCCTGCCACGGGCAGGGACACCTTCCACTAGAGCAGGTTGCTCCAAGCCCCTGTGTCCAACCTGGCCTTGAACACTGCCAGGGATGGGGCAGCCACAGCTTCTCTGGGCACCCTGTGCCAGCGCCTCAGCACCCTCACAGGGAAGAGCTTCTTCCTTATCTCCAACCTGAACTACCCCTGTTTCAGTTTGAACCCATCACCCCTTGTCCTACCGCTCCAGTCCCTGATGAAGAGCTCCTCTCTGCATCCTTGTAGCCCCCTTCAGACACTGGAAGCTGCTCTGAGGTCTCCACACAGCTTCTCATCTCCAGGCTGAACAGCCCCAACTTTCTTACCCTGTCTCCATTCATGAGGTGCTCCAGCCCCCGATCATCTTGAAAGAGATCCCAAGCACAGGATCTGAGGTCTGGTAACCAGTTCATTCACTGGTGTCGCAAGTGAACTTTCACAGCCTGCAAACGAAACATCTTTAGTTCATCTTTTTCACTTATAGTCCTTGATTCAGAGCCTCATCCTTGATTAGAGCTTAAAGGCCTCAGAGCAATATTATGTTGCAATTAATCCACCTGATTAAAGCATAATCAAGCACCCAAGTATCAGACATGAGCCCAGCCCAGGTCTGAGCTCTTCTGCATCCTAATCCTGGGCTGCTTCTTTCCCCCCTGCTCCTCAATTTCTTCCCTCAGTCACCTGAATTCTGAACACAGGCACAAACCGTAGAGCTGAGGTTTCCTACACTTACCTGCAGGCAAGATGGGAAGATGTTCCATGTCCTTTGGAAAAGGAATTCTAGGAGTTATGCCAGCATTGTGGCAGAAAGGTTTTGTTTAGACTGCACGGACCTTGCAGACCACCAAGCACAGCCCACAGGACCAGCAAAGTTACCTTCAAATCACAGCCCGAGATCTGGGTGCACAACAGTTTGCAAGGCCAAAAGCTACAGAGGAGTTGTCAGATGGTTCCAATTCTTTTCCAAACCATGACTAATCTCTCGGAGAAGGGGATTTCCTTGAGTACTCAGTAACAGATCACCAGACAACTGCATTTAAATGCCAGGTAGCTTCTCACATATCTTCATACCAATCCTGCTGACAGCATTTCCCACACCCCACCTTCTCCAGTGAGAAAATCCATGCTTCTAACATTGGACAGTCAAATTCTGGTGACCTCAAGAATCCACGCTTGGCCAAGCACTCACCTCCTCCCTCCAGCCCTCCCCTCTACAGGTGCCCATCATTCAGTTTAGTTCTCTCTGTTCTTTCCTTCAAACTTAGAATCATGGAACGGTTTGGGTTGGAAAGGACCTTAAAGCTCCTCCAGTTCCAACCCCCTGCCACGGGCAGGGACACCTTCCCCTAGAGCAGGTTGCTCCAAGCCCCTGTGTCCAACCTGGCCTTGAACACTGCCAGGGATGGGGCAGCCACAGCTTCTCTGGGCACCCTGTGCCAGCACCTCAGCACCCTCACAGGGAACAACTTCCTTATCTCCAACCTGAATTTCCCCTGTTTCAGTTTGAACCCATCACCCCTTGTCCTATCACTCCAGTCCCTGATGAAGGTCCCTCTCCAGCATCCTTGTATCCCCCTTCAGACACTGGAAGCTGCTCTGAGGTCTCCACGCAGCTTCTCTTCTGCAGACTGAACAGCCCCAATGTTCTCAGCCTGGCTCCATACGGGAGCTGCTCCAGCCCCTGAGCTTCCTTGTGGCCTCCTCTGGACTTGCTCCAACAGCTCCATGTCCTTCTGATGTTGAGGACACCAGAACTGCACCCAGTACTTGCAGCATTGGGTGTATTTGACAGGAGTTGCACAACTAAAAGGTGCCTGATTACAGTCCTGCAGCATTTGCCCTGTCCAGGGAATTCATGATCAGAACCAGTCAGTGATTAGGTTGCTGTTGGTAGCAAGATAATGAAGAACTCTTATTTATGCCTATTAGTGCTGCTATTATTCACATGAACAACTCATCTTCCTGTGTATCTCCAGCTGCCCAGCAGCCAATACATCATGTGGCAGAAGCCACACAGATAATTTATGATCTTCTTTCCACTGCACAGAGAACAGCAGAGCAGACAGACCCAGAAAGCAGAGTATGCTGCAGCATCCCGTTTGAGCAATACCTTGCCCAGCACACGATGAATTCCAGCATTCCTTAAGCTGGAAAAAATGAATGTCCACAGGCTTCTTCCTTCCTCCTCTGCACTCCTCAGTCACACAAGAATGAATGTCCAGCAAACAGTATCCAACTTCAACCGAAGGAATGATACCAACAGGCCAAAGTGACCACTCTGGAGTAAAGAAATACTAATACTGGTGGAACAACACCATGAATAATTCACCATCAGGTCAATGATCTCTCCTGGCACCACTGAAACATTAAAGGTGTTCCAGCTGACAGAGTCAAGTTCATCTGGCAAAGGGAAAAGTACCCAAAGGACACAAGAATGACCCCACAAGTAGGTTTTGAATTGCAAAACCAGCAGCCTTCTTCCCTCTCCCTCTTCCTCCTCCTCTCTCTATGCTTTACCCAAAGAAGTCAGGAAGGAGACAAACAGCAAAATGGAAAAATTATGTGTTTCCATCAGGGATAGGCTTGAGAGAGGCAGAAAGACAGTCTGGTCTCTGAAATACCTTAGGTTATGAGATAAAAAGCTCACCTACACACACAGGAGCACAGAGGCACTACAGCAGGCAGAGGAACCCCATTATTCTAGATGGGGAAGCAGAGCCACTGCTTTGGCTCCTCTCTGGGCTGTCACAGGAAAGAGTATATCATGGAATGGTTTGGTTTGGAAGGGAGCTTAAAGCTCATCCAGCTGCAACCCCCTGCCACGGGCAGGGACACCTTCCACTAGAGCAGGTTGCTCCAAGCCCCTGTGTCCAACCTGGCCTTGAACACTGCCAGGGATGGGGCAGCCACAGCTTCTCTGGGCACCCTGCGCCAGCGCCTCAGCACCCTCACAGGGAAGAGCTTCTGCCTCAGAGCTCATCTCAATCTCCCCTCTGGCAGGTTAAAGCCATTCCCCTCGTCCTGTCCCTGCAGGCCCTTGTCCAAAGCCCCTCTCCAGGTTTCCTGGAGCCCCTTTAGGCCCTGGAGCTGCTCTAAGGTCTCCCCTTCAGGAGCCTTCTGTTCTCCAGGCTGCCCCAGCCCAGCTCTCTCAGCCTGGCTCCAGAGCAGAGCTGCTCCAGCCCTCGCAGCCCCCTCTGGACTCACTCCAACAGCTCCACATCCCTCTTGTGCTGTTGCCCCAGAGCAGGATGCATGACTGCAAGGGGGGGTCTCCCCAGAGCACAGCAGAGAGGGAGAATCCCCTCCCTCGACCCGCTGCTCACACTCCTTTTGATATATACACACATTCATGCATGTGTTGAGTAGGTATGTGTGGGCCTATAGTACTTAACATGCTCAGCCTCACTTTTGGCTGGATCTAGGCCACAGCACTCAAGTGGCCTCACCTCCATTTGGCCACCAGGGCTGGTAACAAAATGTACAACTTACTCTGAGACAGTTGGAAATGGTTTCTAAACCAAAAGCATTACCAGGATGCCAGTCAAAGAATCCAGCAGCAAAACATCAAGTAGACAACCAGGAGGGAAGGTGTTAATGACACTGAAAGAAAACAAGCAGAGCCTGGCACTATAACACCCCTCAGCAGCTGACAGCAGCCAGGCATCCTGTTCCTCCTCCGGGCTGCCAACCAGGGCTGCAGAGTGACCTTTGTGCTCTCCATCTCTGGAGGACACAGAACCACACACCACAACACACAGCTAACAGGCAGTTTGCCTTCAAGCACCTACCTACTGCTTTGCCACAAACCCATTTTAGGGAAATCACATAAAATATTGTGGGTTTTGCAGTGAAGAACAGCAGCTCAACTCCTCATTTCTAAGGTGGGTTCCCCCACCTCTCCGTGAGGAAGCTGAAATCACGTTCTCTAAATAGTTGCAGGTCTTTAGGAAGCACCTCAGTGTAAAGGCTACAAGGAAGGCAGAGCTATTCTTCAACTGAAGCACTTACTTTCCTGCACACCTCATGATCTTAATTCAAATTGCATTCTACAATGTAAAGTAACACAAGTACTACAAAGAAATGGTGTTATTTACACTAAGTTTAAGTATCAGGCACATCATACTAAATGGTCAGCTAGAAACTAACTGAAACCCCATCGATTTGGGGACATACAACTGACAGTTATCCCCCTTATAATACAATAAGAGACTATAACCTCCAGGCAGGACACCCCAGATGTGCTGACCACAACCCAAGATAGAAGCAGCCCTGGAAGCTCCCAAAGGGATAAGCTCCACCATGCACAACTGCTTCAGTCAGGGTCCTAATACCAAACCAGTACTTATCACAGCACTGCCAAAGCATCCCTGCAGTCAAGCACCACATTAATTGCTCAGCTGATCACCAGGCAGGAGCCACAGCCCTGGCTTTACTCACTGGCTGCACTGGGTTGGCTTTATAACAGTCAAAGAACCAGGATGTGCAGTTAAAATATTATGCATATAAAAGAATATTAAAGGGAGCTTTCCTATGAGGTAAGTGCAAGTTTTACTCACCCAACAAGGCCCACTTTAAGCCCATCACCACTTCGTTCCCTGAACCTTCAGCTACTGCGACAAGCTGCAAAAGCCACCAGCTTTCTTCTCTTCTCTTTAAAAAGAACAAAAGCTCTTGCTGGTGGCCAGGAAGTGCACCCATCCAAGCACCACCCCTGGGCAGGTGCCTGCTTTCCACTGTATTTAGCTGGAAAGAACACACTTCTTGTTAGAATCCTCAACTTCTTCATTCATCAAGCTCCTTTTTCCCATTTCCTTTTCAGTTTTCAGACGAAGCAACCTGACTTCGGGAGTACAATCCCTTCTGGGTCAGATCATGTAGCTGTTCTCCTTCCTACACCAGGAATCTTACAATCTTTCTCAACAGGGAGAACCTACTCACAGTGTGCTGGCTGATCTTCCCAGGAAGAGCTTAGACAGGGCTGGGCAAAGTCCCACCTTTGCTGAGAACTGCTTTAAGAACAGGCTGCAGCTCAGAGCAGTGGAAATAAACCCGGATGTCTCTGCCCTCAACATCTTATCTGCTTTAAATGGAGTGGTAAAAGTGGATTCTGAAACAGTTTAGTCTGGAGCATTCACTCAGACTGGGTTACTAACCCTGCTCCACAAGCACCGCTGCTCAGTGGGAGAGAGCTGTGTTTGCATTCTCATCCAGCAGGACATGGAGCTATTGGAGCAAGTCCAGAGGAGGCCACGAGGATAACCAGGGGCGGGAGCACCTCCCGTATGGAGCCAGGCTGAGAACATTGGGGCTGTTCAGCCTGGAGAAGAGAAGCTGCATGGAGACCTCAGAGCAGCTTCCAGTGTCTGAAGGGGGCTACATGGATGCTGGAGAGGGACCTTCATCAGGGACTGGAGCAATAGGACAAGGGGTGATGGGTTCAAACTGAAACAGGGGAAGTTCAGGTTGGACATAAGGAAGAAGCTCTTCCCTGTGAGGGTGCTGAGGCGCTGGCACAGGGTGCCCAGAGAAGCTGTGGCTGCCCCATCCCTGGCAGTGTTCAAGGCCAGGTTGGACACAGGGGCTTGGAGCAACCTGCTCTAGTGGAAGGTGTCCCTGCCCGTGGCAGGGGGTTGGAACTGGATGAGCTTTAAGGTCCTTTCCAACCCAAACCAGTCTATGATTCTAGACATGCAGTCTTTCTGCTGCCCCTCATCATACAAGTCAGCAAACCAGCAGCAGGGTGGCCTCAGGGATCTCATTGTCCAAGTTGGAATTAAGCCTGTGGCCAGGCTCCATGAAGCAGCCTCAAAGACACTGCACAAGATTCTGCCTCCTCCTCAGCAGCCTTGAAGACGCTGCACAAAACTCTGTCTCCTGTTCAGCAGAAAAAGAACTTGCAGCCAGGAGCCAAACAAGGGAAAAATGAATATTAGTTTCCCACTCAAATCAGAAATTAAATCCTTTTCCCACCTTTCTTGACAAATTCCCTGAGAGTTGAGAATTCAAGGCCTTGCAGCTCCTATCTGTTCCCATAGGAACGTAAGAGCCACAACTGCTTCCAACCCCATTGCCTCTTCCAGTAGCAGAAATCTCTGATGAAGCCTTGGTAGCCTTGCTCCTGTGCAGGAGGAACACTCTGCATATTTGAAGAGAAGATAAAGATAACGCTTTCTCATCTCCTACTCCTGCTCCCTACACAAAGGAAGCAGCAGCCACACAGTCCTGAGGGCCACCAAGCTTTGGATAATCCTGTTTTCCTCCCTTTTCCTCTCTCCTCATTGGCATCTGTCACTTTTTCCTCTTCAAAAACCTTGAGTTTAAACAAAAACTCCATTATGAAACACAAACTTCTGGAGAACTCCTACACAGAGGCAGCAGTGAGGTGCAAAGCTGTTGAGCAAACACCAACATGTTCAGCTAAAGTACAAGGAAACAAATGGACTGGCATTTCTGGAACCAGGATCTCCTGCTTCTCCAGGCTTGGACAACCAGGAGTTCCGGTATCCCACCCTCTGGCACCAGTGCAGAGAGGTTTGTGCCTCCAGATGCAAAGGCAGAAGAACAACCTACAGTTCATAGTGTCAACACAAAAGCTGCAAGCCCAGACATACTGGAATGATCAAAGTAGCCCAGAAGAGAACAGGAAGAGAAAAGGGGGTTCACTCACCTCAAGCCAAAGGACTTAGTCAAATATTCACATTAAATGAAGTGTGCTACTGCTGAAAGAACTGAAAGTTCAACTTAGTCTTTCTTCAGAAGCCTTTAGCCCTCGTGGTCTAGACCAGTGGTTCAAGAGCTGGATGTTCACATGCTTGTCAAGAGGGAGTGTTCTGGCATAACACCAGGTAACTTCCAGTCCAATGGTTTGCAAAACAAATCCATGTTAACACTGAGATTTGCGTTTCATAAATCAGGTAATTTGAAGCGAAAAGGTTCTGATGGCTTTAACCACACCCTTTCATGCTTTTGCACTCAAAAAGATTTCATTCCATGGCCATGATTATGCAGAGCAGTGACACTAAATGCCAAAGACCTGCAGCTACAGCAACAGGAAACAGTGTGATTCCTGGGGAGACCTTAGAGCAGCTCCGGTGCCTAAAGCTCTTCCCTGTGAGGGTGCTGAGGTGCTGGCACAGGGTGCCCAGAGAAGCTGTGGCTGCCCCATCCCTGGCAGTGTTCAAGGCCAGGTTGGACACAGGGGCTTGGAGCAACCTGCTCTAGTGGAAGGTGTCCCTGCCCGTGGCAGGGGGTTGGAACTGGATGAGCTTTAAGGTCCCTTCAACCCAAGCCATATCATGATTCTATGATTCCCTTCCAGTTTAACAGCATTAGTTTCCAAAAAGCATTCCTCCTCATCTAGTGCTGTGATCACAGGAACAAAGGTCTTATTTCTTATGGACACATTTATGAAGGAAATAAGACTAGAGCTTTGTTTCTTGCTGTCCTCTGTTCAATCAAAGCCCATCCATTACCCCACTTCCAAGTCTTTTTGTTCATAACAAATTAAAAGAGTTCACTAGATGAGCAGAGCAGTTGGAAAACCAGTTCTTCACAGGATAAATACAACAGCACTGGGGGCATGAAGGACATTGACTGGTCCATTGCAGAACATTGCAATGTTTTAAGAGAATCATCAACTCAGGTGGTTCAGAGAGGGACAGTCCAGAATAATCAGTGCTGGAGAGACTTCCACATTCCCTTGGGCAACTCCATCCTCTTCCTCAGCCTCCCCAGGCAGCTCAAAGGGGGTAACAAAAGCACCCTGTACACCCAGTAGTAGCTGTCACATCAGTTTAAAAAGTAACCCAGCGCTTCATCTTAGCATGCCTGCTCACTTGAGAGAGTGAACACAGGGAATTTCCTTCCACTCTCTTGGCTCAAGAAGTACTTCTGAGAGTTTGGAGGCAGTAAAAGCAGCCTCCACACAGATCTGCTTCACCTCCCCAGCTTTTCTACAGCTCGACTTCAAGCTGCAGAACAGCAGCAAGACCTTATTGGCTTTTCAATCCACACGGTGCCACAAGTTCACCTCCAGCAAAGGCTCATTTCCCTTGCTTGTTGCTTGATACTGGACACTTCCTTCATCGTGTCTCTGTTAACGCCTCCAGTATTGAAAGCTCCTTCTATAGCCTCACCCAGCCACCCCCAGCTCCTCCATCAGCAGGCCCAGACACACACAGGAGGAGAACACGGATGTGTTCTGGGCAAAGAACAGCACAGAGCAGTAGGCTGGGTTCTTCTGCTCTTTACCACTCCCAGCAGAAAATCACTATTTCTGTGGTGATATCATCTCCTTGAGGAGCTGGTGATGCTAACTCATCACAAAATAAGCATTAGATGTCCCAAAGAATGAACGCTGAGTTCAATATGGGGTTCCTAAGCAGAGGGTTTCAAGCCATTCCAGGGAACAAACAGCCAAGAAGGCAGTAAAATTGAGGCTAAAAGTAGGTTCCTCATGCTAGGTAGGGCACAGGTAGAGCTGTTCTTCTCGCCTGTGCATGTCTCACCACTCAGAAGCATGTGGCCTGCACGTATACAAATAGGCGTCCTCCCAACTTGCACACTAGATTATACAGTAATGTCCAAAGCATGCACATCCCTGTTTCTTCTCCCCAAATCTCTGCTCCCCACCTCACAGTGGATTTTCAGGCTTTGTACCCACCCCTCCCTGAACAAACTTATACATATACACACACCCCCCTTCACCAGGGCAAATCAAACACACTTGATGCTTCTGGGCTTGCATCATACAAAACTCATGCACTGCATACTCCAAATTCACACACTCTGTAAATATTAGCAGCAGCCTCCCATGAGGCACTGAGATGGATGCACCACACTTACTCAGCTACCCGTTCACAGCAGAACAACATTTTCTGCAGCATCCTACGTGGTTCCCACCTCCAAACCCGCCTGTACTAATCCCTCCGCCCTCAGGCAAGAGAAAGACAAAGTCAGACCAAGGCCTTGGAGAAATGGATAAATTGTCTTTCATAGAATGGTTTGTGTTGGAAGGGAGCTTAAAGCTCCTCCAGCTCCAACCCCCTGCCACGGGCAGGGACACCTTCCACTAGAGCAGGTTGCTCCAAGCCCCTGTGTCCAACCTGGTCTTGAACACTGCCAGGGATGGGGCAGCCACAGCTTCTCTGGGCACCCTGTGCCAGCGCCTCAGCACCCTCACAGGGAAGAGCTTCTGCCTCAGAGCTCATCTCAATCTCCCCTCTGGCAGATTAAAGCCTTCTCCTGTCCCTACAGGCCCTTGTCCAAAGCCCCTCTCCAGGTTTCCTGGAGTCCCTTTAGGCACTGGAGCTGCTCTAAGGTCTCCCCTTCAGGAGCTTTCTCTTCTTCAGGCTGAACCAGCCCAGCTCTCTCAGCCTGGCACCAGCAGACAGCTGGGGTCCTATAAAAGAAAGTAAACTAATAGCTCTATGCACCCAAAGTTCTTTATCTCAGCCTCTTCCAGGCTAGTAACATTTGGAACAACACAGGACAACACTTCATTTGTGGATGTCCACATTTCCTATTGAATTAAAGTCAACTTAAACTCAATGGCCCCCAAGGTGTTCAAAAGGTCTGGAGGAAAACATGGTCCTTTTTTGTTCAGAAAAAAATCAATGAGGATAAAAGATTTGTTTTCTAAAAGCAAGATATTGAACCAGGAATAGGCTTGAAATTTAGAGGGGAAAGGGCTCCTGGAGAAAAGTGGCTTCCTGGAGAATGAAGTTGAACACAATTCCACATTTTGTCCTCCTCTGTCACTTTAGCTCAAGGAAAGCTTCTACTCCTTCCAGTTTTAGAACACGCACGTAACATCGCAGGAAAGGCATCTCTGGCTTCCTGTGTGCTTCATTATTCATGCACCAAATCATTTTAGCCCCATATTAACCTCGGAAGGAAGACTTGAAAAGAAAGAGCAGCCTCTTTCTCTGCTGGAAAATCGTGAAAATGACAAAGGTGAAGGGAAGAGCAATCCCACAGCACACAGTCTCTCAAAGAAACGTGTTATTACTCTCCATTCTAGTCAGGGAAGAAAAAGAGCATCCACTGCAACAGGAACTTAAGAGACAAATTGCAAATTGCTGCTGCGTCTTTTCCTTTAAGGATGTAACTTATCCACCATTCAGCAGAGCAAAAGGGAACATTTTTACTTCCTCTGACAGGATTCGAGGCACATGTTTCCCCTCCAAGCAAATATACAGAGGTTCCTATCTGAATACTCTCATTTAGTGAAGTGGTTGTCATTGGGTACCATGGAGATGGTGACAAACAACTGAATCAGACACAAAGCCAGTCACAGAAGGGGCACTGTGGTTTAAAAGGTTAAATCTGGCTGAGAGGTGAAGCACTCACAGAGGATTGTTGAAAGGGAAGGACAGAGCCTCTTCACAGGGATATCCTGGAACAAAAGACAGGCCATTGGGCTGGAAAACCTAACAGTTCCAGAGGGTCTGAGGCTGAAGTTCTTGAAGACTGGCTGGTGCCCTTTCAAAAGGGGGCTTGTTTGGATCTCAAGAGCAGACAAGCAGCAAAGTGGTCCAGAACCATTTAGCAATGGAGATCTGCACCGAGTTCACTTCATTTACTACTTATGACAGCTGAATTTCCAAACGCTGAAATCTGAGTTGTGTTCCAAAAGGAAAACACATTTTGGACAGTGACAAAGACAAGCCATGCAAAAAGGGAAGTTATTAGACAGCACTAAGTTGAATTCCCAGGAAGAACACTTTTAAGGGATCCTGATATGACCAAGAACTATTGTATGTGCAAGACAGAGCAAGAGGATAGGACTCAGTTTATTCAGGGCAGCCTTAGGCTGGCTGAGATGCTGCAAACTCACAAGCAGCTTCTGACTCGTCTTTATTTTCTGGGAGCTGAAATGGTTAATTCCCCTTGAGAGAAACCAGGATCACTTGGCAGATCACATGGGGAACAGACAAACCTTCAGAAGCTCAGACTTTTGAGCTGGAGTCTATATTCCAAAAATACATCAAGGCTTTATCTACGGCTGTAAACACCAGCAAGCACATCACAGAGCTCTGTGCTGAGAAGACAAGCCATGACATAACATTCAGTTTCATTCTTCTTTCCAAAAGGTGCAAAGCTGTTTAAATTCCAACTTCTAACAAGGAGCAACACAACAGATCTGAATGGAAACCTTTCAGGGGAGAAAGGAACTGGACGGGTTTTTGTCATACCATTTCTATTGCACTTACTGCAATGAAACTATAATAGCAGGGCCTGAATTTCCCTGTTTCTTCCTATCATTCAGTTAAGGCGGTCTGAGGGATTCACCATTTTATCTGCATATTTGCTGCTCTTCACAACTGAGTAAGGACTCAGTCTAGAAGCCTGCCTGGATCTAAGCTCAGGATCTCTCAGGTCTGTGCTGATAATCGTATGTCTGGACCAACAAACCACAAAGAAACATGTTACAGAGGAAAAAAGACATGGCAAATGCTTAGAGCACCTATTCATTTAAGGCAGCCTTCTCATATTTATCCATTAGCTAATTACTCATAGTAACCATAAATGCTGTTTAAAATTATCTTACCATGTCTTCACAAGAGGAGAACCTCACAGAGTTTCAGTATCAGCAAGTCTCTGCTCTCATTCAGCACGAAGTTATAAGCTCTTGAGTAATATGACACGTTAGTTAGATGCTACAAGCAAATCTTCCCATCTCCCATGTCACTGAGCACCAACTGTACCAAAGACGCTATCCCACAGATCCTGAAAAGGATCTTCAGTGCTTACTCACCCCTAAAGATGCCAGTGCCTGACAGAAAGGAGATGAAGATAGAGTGACCCAGACACCCTCCAGGACAGCTTTCTCAGCGAGTTCCCCCTCAGGGCACAAGGACATTCTCACTCTGAGGAAG
The DNA here is from genome assembly GCF_004027225.2 of Strigops habroptila. Lineage (NCBI taxonomy): Eukaryota > Metazoa > Chordata > Aves > Psittaciformes > Psittacidae > Strigops > Strigops habroptila. The sequence goes on from NC_046358.1 coordinate 1,835,527, forward strand.
ACTCAGAGAAAATGGGAGTGCAGCAGCACAAACCTCTATGTGGAGGAAGGAGCTCACCAAACTTCTTATGAAACAGCAGGCATTTAGAAAATATACATAACACATTAAGCACAAACTCCACCCCAACAGGCTTCTCTAGGATTCCCATAATAACCACACACCGGCAGGCCTCTGGTAGGAGAGGTCTCTTCAGCACCAGGTTCTTGCCAATGCAGCCACACAGATCTGTGCATAAGGTCATGGAAATGAGATCAAACAACCAAGAGAGAATTTAGCATATTATGAGCTTACTAGAAATCAGTTCCACTGGGTTTTTATCATTGCCTGCTGAACAGCAGCTTCGCATGATGAAAAGGCGAGTGAAGAAACAAGGAAACTTAGACTTTTTAAGACTCTAGGGTGTATCTTGTATCCTGTTCTCAGGGAGAAATTCTTATTAAGGTCAAAGACATCACTGAGGAATCCTCCGTTTGTTTTAATTTCACACAAAGGGAACGTGCAAGAACCAAAAGCAGGCTGGCTGCTGCTGTACTTGAACAGAACTGAAGGGGCTGGAGCAGCTCTGCTCTGGAGCCAGGCTGAGAGAGCTGGGCTGGGGCAGCCTAGAGAAGAGAAGGCTCCTCAAGGGGAGACCTTAGAGCAGCTCCAGTGCCTAAAGGGGCTCCAGGAAACCTGGAGAGGGGCTTTGGGCAAGGGATGGAGGGACAGGCCAAGGGGAATGGCTTTAACCTGCCAGAGGGGAGATTGAGGTGAGCTCTGAGGCAGAAGCTCTTCCCTGTGAGGGTGCTGAGGCGCTGGCACAGGGTGCCCAGAGAAGCTGTGGCTGCCCCATCCCTGGCAGTGTTCAAGGCCAGGTTGGACACAGGGGCTTGGAGCAACCTGCTCTAGTGGAAGGTGTCCCTGCCCGTGGCAGGGGGTTGAAACAAAATGAGCTTTGAAGTCCCTTCCCACTCAAACCATTCCATGATTCTATGATTCTAAAAGCCATGAATTCACAGTTGCAGACATCTGTAATCAGCCTGAAGGAGACCACAAGGCCAGGCCTCCTTAAAGAGAGACAGAAACTCCAGTGGAAGGGGAAGGAGGAAGAATTCCAGGGGTCTGCAGGAATATGAGCCCAGTTAAAGAAGCATCAGTGCAGGCAGACTGGAAGCTTGCAGGTTAAGAGCCCACGACAAAACTATTCCTTAGCCAAGCAGGCTCTGCTTGCAGTGCAAATTTTTCTACTCTTGCCGCAAGGAAGAGGAAAATCATCAACAACGTTTTTTATTTCATCTTTTAGCTTGACACCTTTTCAAGGAAATCCAGTGTATGAGGTAGGGGACCCACAGCTCTTTCACTGGGAGGAGAAAAAAGGGTAAAAAAGAGGAAGGAAAAGCACAGAAAGGACTGAAGACAGAGGGCACATTTTTCCTCAAGCTCAGTAGGAATTCTACCTTGTATTCGAAATCACCACCAAGCTACAGCAACATTATGCTTTGCATTGAAAGCCCAAATTTGGGATGCATTTTATACTCGAATATTCCACTTTATGTTGCTTCTAATAAATAAACCCAGCAATTTTCATATTATAATTTAAGCTTGTTGTGATGCTTCAAAGAGTTCATATTCCACAGTATTTTAGACATTAACAGCTCAGTTGGGTATGTTCTTATAGACGCTTAGTTTAATATGAACTTAGGATCAAGATGCCAGGTACCATGACTTAAACTCATGCATCTAAGCAAGCAGACTAAGAGTCTTAGCAGCTTGCACTATAGAATTATAAGTAAAGCAATTGCTGCTGTAGGGGACAAGAAATATACTGTATTATTGGAAAGCAGAGGGAGAGCTAGTGAGCAGGACCAACATAACATGGTTGCACAAAGGGAGCAGACTCCAGAGTCTTATTTCTGCGCCCTGTGAGTAACTATCAACTCCCAGCTAGTTGTGCTCTTAAAATACACAGTAATTTTAGGGTTTCGGTAGGCAAAATTTTCCATTTCTTATCAAAAGCAGAGAGATCATTTCAGTTTCTTCTCTCTTCAGAGTTCAAAGCTGCACAGATAATGCACCCAACCACATCTGCAAGATGTTTTTCCTCTGATTTCTCTTCAGAAATACACAAAATGAAGTGTTGGCTTGAAAGGGAAGGAATGTAGTTCTAAGTAGAAGCATCACAAGGATTCCCACCACTGTGATAGATGTGCCATGTGTGTCTGTTCTGGCAGAGATACACTTAAATTAACGGTATCATGCATGTACAGGGCAGATAAAGAAGATATCAGCACAAAGTAACTTCAAGTCTAATCGACTCTAAAGAATCTATTCTAGTAGGAATAAACATCCTAAAGCTAACCACAGATCCCCAGAGTCCATTTGTCACGCTCCTGATAGCACAAAGGCCACTTTCATAAATTCCTTTCCCCCAGCTCTCTCAAAACTCCAGCCCTGCAGCTCTCTCAAAGCAGCTGAAAACAGTTTGCTCTTTTCCAAGCATCTCAATAGCTGTCTCTTTAAATGGAACTTCCTCAAACTCCAATGCTGAATCCGGCTCAGGATGTACTTATTCATCTGCTGGATCACTGTCAGAATCAGCTAGCTTTAAATCAGTATTATTTGCTGCTACCTAGGTGGCAAGCTGAGAAAGGGAGCATGCTGCTTTCTCAGAGGAAAAGCAGGGTGGAAGCAGGCTCCCCAGAGTAAAAGCCTCTTGTTCTAGGGCAAACACATTTTGCTACCCAAGGAAGAAGTCTCAAAGATCCTTTCCCTGGCTGAAGACAACAGAATGGCTGCTGTTTAATGCAAGAAAGCTTAATGACTTGTAGGCAGGCCTCTAAATCATAGAATGGTTTCTGTTGGAAGGGACCTTAAAGCTCCTCCAGCTCCAACCCCCTGCCACGGGCAGGGACACCTTCCACTAGAGCAGGTTGCTCCAAGCCCCATCCTTGAACATTGCCAGGGATGGAGCAAATGACAGCTCAAAGCCTCAGAGGCTCTTGGCTGCCCAAAGCTGAGCACTGTCCCAAGCCTGTATTTCCTACAAGCCTCCAGCTTGGGGGTTCTTACCTGGAAGAGACCCATTAACCCAAGAACATGGGTATTTCTGTTGCTTTAAGGAGAGTTTTCAAAGTCACAGAGGCTTGGAAGCAGCATATCAATCTATTTTTTGCAAATGCATACAATTATATCCCAGCTCAGACACCAAAGTGACCTATTTTGAGGAGCTAACTCAAAATTAATGAATTTCTAAGAGGAGGCTGCACAGGAAACATCCATCTGCCTGTTCTAACACTTGGCACCATTAAACATCTGTACCTCCAGGGCCCCAGGATTAAAGGTCACATCACAAATAGAGCCACAACCTGAACTTCACATGAGTTACAAGGACAATTCACAGCTCCTGTGCTCAGATCCATGGGGAATGCTAATCATTTGGGGGGTTTTTTCCACAAGAGGGAAGCACAAACAAGTGAGACTGATAAAAATATGGAAATCAAGTGGATTTTCCAAAGGGCAACGAGAGGGGTTGCAAGTTTATGCCTTTAGTTTCTGGTTAGATGCATGCAGTGTTTAAGAGGTACATAAAAATCTCCTCTTAGAGCAAACTGAGGTAGACCCAGCCCAAGGAATGTGACATTTACATTCCCACACCAAGCCCAAAAGCATATCCATACAAAACAGATATTTTTGGTCGTAACTATTTTGTTCATAGGAATTTTGACAGTTTCCCGGGAAATTAAACTCTGCCAAAGTTTAGCAGAACACAAACACACTGAGTCTCTGCCGACGGAAAGTCTTAACACTTCTAAACAGTCTGATATCTACATTCTTTTCTCCTTTTTTTTAATGAAGTAGGTATTTTGGTTTACCCTATTTCTCTATTTTGTTAATGTAACTTTTTGGCATTGGAGGATTTTCATCCTTCCCACTTTTCCCCCTGGAGCAACACATTTCGCAATTTTAACCACTCAGAGCATATCGTGTTGCACAACTGCTCCTTCCTAGGGCTCTAGAAGAGGAACAGGGGACGCAGCACAATGAAGTTTGACTTTCTCAGCACCATATCCCAACAGCAATTGAGCTGTCAGGGACTTACAGCAACCCCTGTTTCTGTGTGACTTCTGATTTGATTTTGCAGACAGCAGGCAAAGGACCTAAGCCCAGTGCCTGAAGTTAAAATGGAATTCTGATCAAATCTGGTTTTTACAGGTCAGTGCTACCAAAATCCATATATAATTCATATCCTCAAGTCATTTTGACTCTTAGCATCTTATAGAAGGAGTAAAATTTGTGTAAAACAGATGGTAACTCCCAAATCTCTTATTTAAATACAGATTCAAAGAGGAATATTTCTCCTACTCCTTTCTGAAGAGCTTTAGTTACAGAAGTTCCAGGCTACATACATTATTTACCACGTAGCAGATGCTGTTCAAGTTTCTTGTCCCCATTAGCTGTTCCTGGCCTGCCTGTCTACTGCAGCCTGACTCGCATTCAGGGCTGAGCAGTAATTTAAGCAGCACCTTTAAGAACCCAATGTAACTTTTATGACACAGAAAGCCAACACCTAGGTCAACAAATAACTTCACCCTGATAACGTTTCCTATTTAGAAAGCTTTCCACTTGTGCCCACTAGATACATATTTCACCGAAGCCAATGTAATAAAACCAAGACATTAAAGACTTTGTCTTTACAAAAGCCACTTCCTGCAATTTCATTATCTCCCAACCACGACTACTTTAAAAACACTCAGCCTGACCACACAAAGCTCAAGCTCTTCTCCCTCTTCATCCAGAAAACAACAGCCAGCAGGATATAGGAAGACCAGGTAGCACAAAGTTTTATCCTGGCAAGCAAGGATAAAGCCTTCCCACCTTGGCAGAGGTTATACTTTCCCTCAGAACCTTTCTTTTAACACACCCTCTAACCCATCCAACAAAGATTGGCTGCTTACAGCACCCAGCACTGCAACACTCCAGCACCCCAGGAGCTGTATATACTACCTCTGGCAATCACTCTGCTGTTTCCCACCTGGAGCTGGGGCTGTAAGAACCATCCTGCGCATATCGGGACCTGCAGACTCAGCAACCACCATTCCTACATTCCAAGTGGCAACTGAAGCCTGTCCCAAACACACCGGTAGGTACCAATTCCCAGACTGGGCACATGGCTGAGCAGCCTGGCAGCATCCCAGCTATATGATCTCAGAGTGATATATCCTTTACTTTTATAAGCGTGCGGGTCACTGTGACCCTGAATGGGGATTTCTACAGCCAGGGCTCACCACCCACTGTGGCAGATCCACATCACTGGAGTACTTTTACCCCTATCTAACTGTTTGACATACCGGGCCCTGTGGGAAAGCAACGAACACTGAAAGAATCCATGTGTCACACCCACCCTCCACACACCAGCAGCTGCTCGCGGTACAGCCAGCCCGCAACACCCATCCCATCTCCTGCACCAGGCTGGCGGTGACAGCCAAACCCAGCTTGGACTCGGGTCTTGGGCCTCCATTCGGAGCCCCCACATCGGTCAGGGTGGAGGAGATCGCCCCCTTCACCGGCTGCAGGCCACACTGCGAGGGGGAGGCAGCGAGGGGAAGCTTGCGGCTCTCCCGCCCGCGCCGGCCCTGCTCCGCTCCTCCGCCCGGGATGGAGAGAGGCTCCCCCCGCGGGCACGGCTCCGCTAGCCCCGGCCCGCACCCTCCAACCGCCGGGGCTGGGTGAAGAGGGGGGCACCCCCAGCCCGCACCAACGCCCCTTAGCACCTGCCGCGGCGGCCTCCGCCCCTCACGGCCCGCGGGGACCTGCCCTCCCGCCGCCGCCATCCCGCCTCCCCTCGCCTCACCTCAGCCGCCGCCGCCGCCCGCGACGCAGGCCCAGGGCCGCCGCCGCCTCCATCCCGGGGGCCTCGCGGCCCCCCGATTCTCTAACACCGCCTCCGCCCGTGCAGGGGCCGCCCCCGCCCGTGCCGGGCCGCCCACTGCGTCAGCTTCGTAAGGGCCGCTACGCACCCAGCGGTCACCATGGCGACGGCTGGGGAGACTGGGGGGGGGGGGGGAGAACGCGCGCGTAAGTACGGGAGGCGGCGGCGCCCCCTGGTGGGCCTGCGGCGGCGGTGCGGGCGGAGGGGAGCGGCCGCGGCGGCCGGTAACGGGGATCGAGCCCTGGTCCGGCCGCCCGAGCCCGGGGTCCCTGCACCAGCACCCTCCGCCTGCCCCTGCTTGGCACCAAGGCCACAACCTCTCTGAGGGTGCTTGTTACCTCTCCACTGCCAGCCCCTAGCCAGGGGGACACCCCAACCCCACCATCAGAACCCCATGTAATCCCACTCCAAGCATGAAGCAACTTTATCCCCCCAAAACACCATCCACTGACGGACATACTTGGCCCTCCCAACATCCCTTCCTCGATTAAAGCCTCCCCAGAACACCATGGAAGCCTCTTCATGGACCAACCCAGACTCACACATTCACTTACCAACAAAATCTTCATGAGGATGGACACATCATAACAGCCTTCCCCTGGTCATGGCACTGCAGTGGGAGGAAGGACAGCGGTGGCCTGGATTGGACACAGCAGGGACTCAGCAAGCACCAAAGTATCAGCCAAGGACATCATGGAATGGTTTCTGCTGGAAGGGAGCTTAAAACTCATCCAGTTCCAACCCCCTGCCACGGGCAGGGACACCTTCCACTAGAGCAGGTTGCTCCAAGCCCCTGTGTTCAACCTGGCCTTGAACACTGCCAGGGATGGGGCAGCCACAGCTTCTCTGGGCACCCTGTGCCAGCGCCTCAGCACCCTCACAGGGAAGAGCTTCTGCCTCAGAGCTCATCTCAATCTCCCTTCTGGCAGGTTAAAGCCATTCCCCTTGGCCTGTCCCTACAGGCCCTTGTCCAAAGCCCCTCTCCAGGTTTCCTGGAGCCCCTTTAGGCACTGGAGCTGCTCTAAGGTCTCCCCTTCAGGAGCCTTCTCTTCTCCAGGCTGCCCCAGCCCAGCTCTCTCAGCCTGGCTCCAGAGCAGAGCTGCTCCAGCCCTTGCAGCATCTCTGTGGCCTCCTCTGGCCTCGCTCAACAGCTTCACATCCCCAGAGCTCCCCAAGGCTGAACACAATCCTCCAGGTCATAATTTAGATGCTCCTATTGCACAAGACTAGAAAAGTAGCAAAAAGAGTCTCCTGTGGGTAAGAATGCGTGTCCCAGAAAACAGTTCAGCTCATCCAGCAGGGAATAGCAGCGCATACCCATCTGTCCATTCCTCCTTAAAGCAAGTAGAGCAGCCTTCAAACGGTCTGCTTGGTGAAATCACCGTCCCTTGAAAATAAAATAGCCTGACAGTGCTATAGGTGGTAGAAAAACATTCAGCAAAGGCTTTGAAGCCCCGGTATTCATTTTTCCTGAGGTCTTTGTATACTGTTCAGGCATCAAAAATCACACTCACGCTCATTTTAAGTCCCTTTATCTCTCCAGACAGGTGCAAAGTGGCTCAGGTTTAGATGAAAAGCTGGTGCCAAATATAGTATTTAGACAAAATCATTTTATCCTTCCAAGGTCTTCCCCTCCAGCATGAACCATTGTCAGCAGAGCCGGTGCCATCCCAGTGGGCAGACGCTGCTGGAAGCACTGGAACCTGGAGCAGACAGGAGCAGGAATGTCAGGAAAACCATAATCAACTGGTGTATTAATGAAAATACGATCAGTAGGTGCTCAAGAGTTTATTCCCAGTACATCCCAGTATATTCCAGCCTGGATCCTGCTAATTAATGTACTACACAAGTCATCACAGGCAGTTAAACTCATACAGCTCAGGCTTTCTGCTTGTGGTGCCCGGATGTGCGCCTCTAACTCGGCTCCATGAGAGCTGCTGGTTATCAAAGGCCAGCATATATTTATAGCACAGCTCCATCCGTGGAGCACATCCCAGCTATGAGCAGTTCTTCGTTTCCAGACTCCTCTATGGCAGTGACACAATTTACACACCAATGTGGGCTTTGTTTCGTGTTAACCTGTTTCCTTAACGCTCCCTTAGGTGTTAATGGAAGGACTTCACACCCCTCATATCCCCTGTCGCACAAAGGGCATTGCCTTCTCATCGCATGCGAGGGAAGGTGGCAGAGCACTCACAGTAATAACTACTCACCAGTAGCAAAGCTACTTAAGACATTCATTCGAGTGCATCACAAGGGTGGTGGGATGTTCGCTAAGCCCCAGTGAACCTGGTCCCCACCTACATCTTCTGTAGCAAGAATATTAACTTAGGAGCTTCCCAACCTGGGGAAAACAAAAGACTTTGGCTTTGAGTGCCCAGGGCAATGACACAGAGGTGTACATGTGTCAGTGACAAGTCCTACATCTTAAGTGGAACGTAGGGGAGCAAAGAGACATCCATCAGCTGGGTTATCACAGTGGCTAGCTCAGATACATGCCTATTATAGTGCACTTACACAGCTTGCTTTATTGCCTCTCCATCAGGACACCACCTCCACTGACACACCACCATCAGTTTCACAATAAAACCTTCAGCAGCAACACTGCCTTAATAAATTGCTGGCCCTCATCATCCCTCCTCACTCTTGGATTGTTCTGCAGCCAAGCTGGGCTGAAGAATAACCCAAGAACGCCAGGGAAGGGGACATTCTGTGTTGTTCTTTAAGCTGGAGCACATCATACTTCAACCCCACAGACAGGTACAGAGCTGCTGTCACCGCAGCCTTGGAATTGCTGATATCAGCTCTCCAGGACAAGAATTTGGATCACTGTAGGCAGCCTTGGCAAAGCTCCGGAGATCTTTAACATCCCAGCAGTGCACAGGGAGGATGCACTCAACAGAGAACCCATCCAGCTCTGCCCTATGATGAAAGCCAGTGGGATTCCAGGATCAAGGTTCACATTTTCTTAAACCTAAAAGCAAAACAAACCCCTCTGCAGGAAGTTTGGGAAAGTAACAAGGCTCCCAAATGTACAAACCCCAGAGCCATCAGCTACCCAAAATAACTGTGTACATGGGGAGCTTTATATTGTTGGTATTATTCAGTTTGTTTTAGTTCCTGCCACCCCCAAACACAGCACATCCAATCCCACTGCTCTGCCATCCTGCTCCTGCTCGCCTCCCAGTCAGAACCAGACAGTTCATTCCTCCTGTTGTAACGAGCCCTGCTCTTCCTTAAGCCCAACACTGCCAGTTTCCCTGAACCGCTCCATGAGGATTACAATAAAATCATAGGAAAATATAGTAACAAGCCCATATGGGATCATCTGAGAGCACAGCAGCCTCCTTGACACAGTGGTTCAAACATGTGGGCTACTCAACCACCTTCTGTCTCTTGTTCAAGCCCTGCAAAACACCACACCAAGGTGAACCCCATCATCACCCCCATGGCCACTGAAGATGTTGTGGCAGGTTCAATTCTATTTCCTTGAAGGCTAAACTTGCCTTGAGATCCCTTTTTGCTTTAGCATAAACTGTCACAACCAAGTGATCATCCCACAGCTTCTTCCACTGCATGTGAAGGGAAATAGGATAGGGGAAATAAGACAAGGGAGAATGGCTTTAATGAGCCAGAGGGGAGATTGAGGTGAGCTCTGAGGCAGCAGCTCTTCCCTGTGAGGGTGCTGAGGCACTGGCACAGGGTGCCCAGAGAAGCTGTGGCTGCCCCATCCCTGGCAGTGTTCAAGGCCAGGTTGGACACAGGGGCTTGGAGCAACCTGCTCTAGTGGAAGGTGTCCCTGCCCATGGCAGGGGGTTGGAACTGGAGGAGCTTTAAGCTTCTTTCCAACACAAACCATCCCATGATTAAGCTCCCCATACACACCATCTATCCAGGTCCTTCATTACCACTATCACATCTCCCCAGAAGCCTGCTCTGCCTCAACACCTACAGAAGCAGCTGTAATCCCAACAAACAAATCCACTACTTCCCACACTGGCCCCCTCTGCCTCTTCCTCCTCACTTCCCTCTCCCCTGGCACCATAGAGCCCAGCGCTAATGCCCCACAGCAGGACCAGCTGCTGCAGCACTGCAGATAAACAGCATTACTCAGACCTCAACTAAAAATCACAGTCCTGACAAAGGTGTTTCTCCTGTGCTCAGCACATCTTATGCTAAAATCCTCCTCAAGATGAGTCAGGTCCTTCTCCAAGCACCAGAACATGCCTTGGAGGACACAGCATGCACCATGATGTGTCCCCACACCACATTAAGGGCTCTGCACCCAGCCTTCCCTCCTCTTAAACTGATGCTCAGTAGCATTTCACAAGCAAGTAGCCAGCTGTAGTGCCCAAGTGAAGGCCAAGGGACCTGCACAAGGCAAAGCAGGGATGCTGCCAATTCAAACACTCCACAGGGCACCCCAGGAGAGGTGTTTGATTCCTGTTGAGGACAAACACAAGCTCCCACTCTACGCAAGCTGGATGCCTTGTCCCTGTTTGTGCCTTTCAAAAGGCAAGAGGCTGGTCTGACATGGAGCAGCCCAGGAGGCTGGATTTGCTCCTGTCCCACCCTGTGTGCCTGAACACCTAAAACAAGTTAATCCCTGCTGTAAGCTAAGGATCATTTCAGAGGCGAGACCTTCCAGCCTCAGCCAGTGTAACCCAGGGAGAGGTGCTCTAGAGATGAGCTGAAGTGGCTGCTCCATCCCTGGCAGTGTTCAAGGCCAGGTTGGACACAGGGGCTTGGAGCAACCTGCTCTAGTGGAAGGTGTCCCTGCCTGTGGCAGGGGGTTGGAGCTGGATGAGTTTTAAGCTCCCTTCCAACCAAAACCATTCTATGATCCTATATATGTGACATATGAAGAGACAGACCGTTACAGAGGTGTGGGTCAGCGCCCATCTCAGGCAAGCAGGGAAGAGCAGTGCTGGTGTATTCCTGGCCAACTTGACAGCTCCTTCCCTTGGGCACAGCCCTTTCACCCCAGCAGACACCCCACTGCTCAGCTGCCCCTTTTGCCCAACCATGAGGCTTCCAAGCTCCGCCTTGGAGGTGAAACCACCTTCCCAGCCACAAAGCTGCTTTCTTGGGCACTGCTTTGCAGGATCCCCCCTTTCCACAGGTCACTTCCCTACAGGTCATCTCCCAGCAGGGCATGCCATGCCTTTACACCATTGTTGGTTTGCTTTTGTCATGTAGCAGATACATACACATGCACGACATATGTATTTTAGTGGACTTCACAGAGAGCCTAGAAACCATTCCCCCCCTCAGGTTGCATTCAGTAACTCAGCACAGCCCTCGCTGCTAATGATTCCAAGCACAAACTCATCCTCCAGCTGCTTTGCTATATTTGTGCCAGATCTAACTATGGAAGCCAAGCCTCAAAGACCTGCTCTAAATCCCGCCAGCACTTTTCTCCCCCCTCCCTTTCCAAGGACATTATCCAGCATTAGCCAAGCTGTGACTCTTCAGCCCAGAAATTTCTCACTGGTAAATAGCCATCTCCACTGAAGAGGAACATTAAATAACCTTCCACTGGGCTTCTCACCACTGCTGAGGCGGCTTAGCAAAGCTCAGGGCCTTTTTCCTGCCCAGCAGCTGCAGGTGGCCTCTCCATCAGAAAGCAGCAGTGCTCAGGGCTGTTGGTACATTTGCCATCATCTTCCAGCTCTGCCACACGTTCCCTCTTGGACAAACCTCTCATTTCTCACAAGCCATGGGCTGGAGTTTGCTTTTTCAGCCTTATGGCTTTGCAGAGAAAGTGAAAACAAAGGTAGAAATGAACCCTCAAGGCTCAGAGGGGACCAAAATACAAACCCACAAGCTCCTCATCCCGAGGACCTGACTCATGGTGTTGTGTTTGCAGTGCTGGCAGCTCAGCAGAGACCTCAGCTCCATCACAGCATCAATTCAGGTGCAATAACATGTCATATTCCTTATCTGCTTGAATCCCCCCCCCCCACTCCCCCAAAATTCCTACATGCTCTTATTCCTCCTCACCACCCACCTCGCAAATGCCCTTGGCTCCATCCTCCTTGCTAAAGCCTCATTTGGAAGGAGAGCTCCAGCCCAGAAATGAATCAGGAGTTTTAACAGGAGCTTTAGGGATGTGGGATGCATTCACCCCCACAAGCAGGAGAGCTGGCCTTATCCCAGGGCTCAGGTGGCATTAACACAGCTTTCCTGCAGAGGGATGCTGGCTGAGATAGCAAACCATGAGATTTTACCCTAAGGGCTGACCAGGAAGGAGCTGCTTCCCGGGTGTCAGACACTTGCTAACCTCCTGTGACAGGAATCACTGCAGCAGGATAGGGAAGTTTATGGTTCAGCTGTGTTGTGCCTGTCAGTGCTAGAGAGAAGCACTTGTAAGAGAGCACCAAGTCTGCCTCTTCCTCACCAAGCAGCACCTGCAGCCTCCGAGGCTCTCTAGGAAGCAAAAGGGGACAGGAATACCACTATTGGATGCAGGCACAGCGCAGAGGATGCGGATGCTGTAAGGAAGATGCCACCCTCCCTGCTTGCCATGTCTCTGGACATCAGACAGATGCAATTAGAAGCGGCAGCTGGAGCCAGGGCACTTGGATAACTTCATTAGGCCAAATCCCTTCTCTGCTCACTCAGGAGCCTGTGCCTGCTTCCAAGGGTGATTCTTAGCAGGGCTGAAGCATCTGTACCAAACCAGAAGGGTTCATGTTAAGGATTCCTCTCTCTGGCTCTGCTCCTGGCTCCTTTCCCACTGCTCACACCTCCTGCAGAGCCATCCCTCAGTTCTCCAGGACCTCAAAGACCTTTCTGGCCCACTTGGCTTTTACCCAGCTCTGAACTGCGTGAGGAGGAGGCTCTGCTCTTGCCTGGAGACTGAGCATCCCATTGAGATCCTAATCCTCCTCGCAGTACACAGCTCCTCCAGTAAGCAGCGCACAGGGGTGTTGGGATCACAGCCCATCAGGCAGATGGGAAAGGAACCTAGGAGCAAAGCAGAGGTTGCTATGAAGACCAATATCCTGAAATAATTATCCTATGGAGAATTCCCAGTTTTCCCTTGCAGAGCATCACATCCTCCCTCCCTTAAATACAGCTTTTTCAGTACTTACAGCAGCAACCGAGGTGTCACCACTGGGCTTGAGTCTCCAAGATGGTCTTGGTTTGGCAGAGGGCAGCCTTCCTCCCAGTGGGTCTCTCCTCCAGGACCTCTGTGGCAGAGCCCTGCTGTGCCACAGTGAGAGATGCATGACAGGTTTGGGCTTTATGGGGCATCAACACACCTATCCTTGCCCCAGAAGCACAAAACAAGCCCAGCTGAGGTATTGCATCCAGGTGGCCTCTTGGAGCTGCCTTCACCACCCAGAACCTGTTCCTGATGGGAGGAGAGCAGCAAACCCCAGGCTGATTCTTCCTTGTGCACCTTTGCGTCAAACTAGAGCATGGAGAAAGAGCAGAAACAGATAAAGCAGCAAAGGTAAAACAGCAGGGCTGCATCTCCAGGGGTGCTGGATTCCTCTGTGAGGAGCAGAAACAGCACAAGGAAGGTTGAATCTGAGCAGGCAATGCTGGAAATGCAATCGTTCAGCTCTGTTGGCCATGCCCAGAGATGAGGGGTTGGCAAGCGTTGAGAGATGGGGTGGTGGGACCACCCCAAGCCTCAGCTGTGAGCGTTCCCCTCAACTTTAAATCACAGCAGCTCTGTTATTGTGGAAGTCAGTAGTTCAGTACCTACATCATCAAATTAACACATGCCACAGCTCCAGATCCAAAGGCTCTTCCCCAGAAATTACTGGTTAATTGTAGCCCTGCATCCCAACGAGTCAGAGCCCAGATGTGCCACAGAAATAGTGCCAGTTCCTGCTCAGTCCCCAAAAGCACGACACAAGCTGAGGAGGCAGCACATGGATCAGGATGAGGTGAAGGAACTGGAAAAGATCAGGCTGGAAAGAAATAGCCAGCAGGCAGCAGAGAACCCAGAGCCTGCCCAGAATGTGAGCAAACAGACCCTATCCAAACATGACTATGGCTGTGTCCCCTGCGTGGGAAGGCGTTGTGCTCCCAGGGAAAGAGCCTGTGACACAGTGACAAGCAAGAGGGATGATCCAGAGAGGCAAAAAGGGAAACAGAGGGGCTGACAGTCAGGATCTGCTTCAGATACTTAATGAAGGAGAAAAGGACGGATGGTTGCTAAGGGAAATGGGACAGATGGCTGGCACAGGGAACTTGCTGACTCTTGGAGACTTAAAACTCTTTTTGGGGGGGGTGACAGAGGAGAGCAGGCACATACACAGTGGTGAAGCTGAGATGATGACCACGTCCTCCTTCCCCTCCACCTCCAAGTGTCAGTGTAGATCATCTCAGAATGGAAAAGGTCACACTGGCAGCAGGAGACAAGATGCATTTGCACTTCTGCTCATCAAGAGCTCTCCCCCCTGCCAACCCTTCATCCTGCTCCTCTTCACCACAGGCCATGGCCACCAGCATCATCCCCACACTGGGTGCTCCACAGGCAAGCCCCAGCATTGCCACACAGCAGCACCAAGGCAAAGTCACAGCTCCAAGAGAGGGGAAAGCCATAGGGATGCTGGCTCTGGAGATCAGGCTGTCTGTAAAATACCATCGCTCCTGGACATGCTGTCTCCGAGATACATTTACACCTCTCCCTGACATTTAAAACCATCTGAGCCTTTTGGCTTCTGCTGCTGTCATCCCTGTGCCAGGTCTTTTCTGGCTCTGGAAGTCTCCAACTTGATTTCCCTGCAAAGACAAGCTTCCAAACAGGTCTCAAACCGCAGTGGCAGGGCAAGGGGAAAGCAGGCAGGAGTTGCTGCTACCATGGCATTTGCTGGGGGTGGGAGGGTGCCAAGAGTCTGTCAAATCCTGACGGCCATAAACAAGTCTCTGAAGGAAAGAGCTGGAAAGAAAACCCCATCCCAAAACTTGGCAGCAACGGCAGCAGAGCTCGGAATGAGACACACGCTGAACAGAGCAGCTCTGTGCTGGGGTTTGAGGGTGTGAGGTCTAACAGGGGATGCTGTTGGTTTGAGGAACATCTACTCCCCTCTGACTGCTTCCAGCCACCACCTCTTAAACAGCCACAGGGTGTAAAACAGGGACCTGTGAAGCTCTGGGGACAGCAGTTGTGACTCCACCACCCAAACTCCCATCACAGGCATCTCTTGGACTTGAAATCACCCCAGAAGGTCCATGAGGAGCTGCAGATCTCAGTAAGTGTCCACATAGGACCTGCACCAGGCACTTGTTCCCAGCAAGCCCACATCTCTGCACATAGAATCATGGAATAGACATGGACACTTGGGGCTGTCTATGGACACGGACAGCCTCAAGGAGGGTCAAGCAGCAGGGACAAGATCAGCCACTTCACAGTGCCAAGCAGAGGAGGAAGACTTTGGGTTGCAAGAGACCTTAAAGCTCATCCAATTCCATGGGCAGGGACACCTTCCACTAGAGCAGGTTGCTCCAAGCCCCTGTGTCCAACCTTGCCTTGAACACTGCCAGGGATGGGGCAGCCACAGCTTCTCTGGGCACCCTGTGCCAGCGCCTCAGCACCCTCCTAGTGAAGATGATCTTCCTAATATCCACGAGAGGAGGCACACAGACATGCCTATTCCAGGAGCAACAGCAGCCAGCACTATGGAAAACATCCTTGGATAGCTCAAGGCAGCAGAGTAGGGATGCACCGCAGGCAGGGCAGGACACAGGACACGCCACCATCACTCTCTACCTTTGCTATGAGATAGCTTTGGGCCACCATAGCCTACAAAGGGAGGGAAGAAGCTGAGGGATGGTGTGAGTGCCAGCTCCGAGCTGCTCACCCAGACCGTTCAGCTGGCTGTGTAGGCAGCTACATCTTGGAGCTCTGATCAAAGAAGCTGCAGAGAGCAGCAGCTCCCATATTGCGTGCCAAACTGCCACGGCTGCTGTTGAGATAAACCCACACAAACAAACAGATGCTTAGACAAGCCAAGATGATGTGTTATATCAGCACAGCTCACATACCACGGGCTGGCCCCCAGGCTAACTGCTCTCCAGCTTGTCCCCCTACTGTGGTCCTGGTGGGGAGGAGAAGTTATCAGTACACCTTGTCCATGTGCAGCAGGGCAAGAGGATTTTGCCAAGGGCACACACAGCCCCCTCATTGCCAGCCCCTGTGTGACAGCAGCTTAAATTGAAAGTCAGGCAGGCAGCGGTGAGTGGGAATGCCAGGGTGGTGGAGCTTGGAGAGGAGCAGCCAGGCCAGGGGGATCAGTGTTGGCAGTCAAACCACCCTCACCCTGGGACACTGACAGCACCTCTCAATGGAAGAAAACTGACTTAAAAGCAAGTAAATGCTTCAGGAGACCCTGGGAAGCCCATGCCCAGGCTCTGCATTCATGAACATCTGGAGCTCACTCGAGCACAGACTCAAGTGTTTTCTCCTAAATAGTCTCTCCTCTCCTTACAACCACCAAGATACCAAAGGACATGGACAAAAGTAAATTCAGAGGGTAAAATAACAGGATGCTGGCTCAAGCCTTCTCGCACCCCAGAGCTCTCCCCCCCTGCATCCACAAGGACTTTGATGTCATAGAATCCCAGACTGGTTTGGGTTGAAGGGAGCTTAAAGCTCCTCCAGCTCCAACCCCCTGCCACGGGCAGGGACACCTTCCACTAGAGCAGGTTGCTCCAAGCCCCTGTGTCCAACCTGGCCTTGAACACTGCCAGGGATGGGGCAGCCACAGCTTCTCTGGGCACCCTGTGCCAGTGCCTCAGCACCCTCACAGGGAAGAGCTTCTGCCTCAGAGCTCATCTCAATCTCCCCTCTGGCAGGTTCAAGCCATTCCCCTTGGCCTGTCCCTACAGGCCCTTGTCCATCCCTTCTTCCTGGGATGGTGCTAGTGGGGACACACCTTCTCCTTTCCCCACTTCACAGGGCAGCAAACCCTCCTCTTTTGGGGCAGAGGGACATGCAGACATGCTCTGTCCACCTCTGGCAGGCATGGGGCCAGGGATGCGCGGGTACCACACTGCCTGGATGCTGTCCCAGCAGCTCCAGCCTGTCCTGCAGATGAGCTTGGCACCACATTAAGAGCCTGATTGTCACAATTAGGCTGATGTAATTACTCACCCTCAAAGCACCGGCCTCAGCTGCTCACACTGACACCAATTACACACCCAGCATCACACAGTTGCTGCCTGCTGTTGCTCACCCGAGGATGCCAGTACTATAGCCATTCACAAGGCATGGAGCACAGCACAGCCTTATAGCACAGTGCTAGTGCTTCCCAAAGGCCTCTCAGTGAAGTCTTAATGCTACCATCAAGAGGCAGCTTCTCCTCCTCAACAGAGGCTGGTGTCCCCTTCACAGCCACAAGCACCCAGAGTCCTCCCAGAGCCAGGAATGGGATCCTGCTGATGGGAAGGACACAACTTGTGCACCACAGTGATGTGACAGCAGGGCTCAAATCTGCCCACGGCCAAGATCTGGGGTTCAGCCACTAAAAAGCAGCATCAAATGAGAGCAAGAAAAAGTCTTATGGCCACACAGCCAGGTTTAACCCCAACAGCCAGGTTATAATCTGTGCTATGTTATCATAGCAGCCTTCTAGTATCTGGAGGGAGTCTACAAGGATGCTACAGAGGGAGTCTACATCAGGGCCTGTAGGGACAGGCCAAGGGGAATGGCTTTAACCTGCCAGAGGGGAGATTGAGATGAGCTCTGAGGCAGAAGTTCTTCCCTGTGAGGGTGCTGAGGCGCTGGCACAGGGTGCCCAGAGAAGCTGTGGCTGCCCCATCCCTGGCAGTGTTCAAGGCCAGGTTGGACACAGGGGCTTGGAGCAACCTGCTCTAGTGGAAGGTGTCCCTGCCCGTGGCAGGGGGTTGGGACTGGATCAGCTTTAAGACCCTTTCCAACCCAAACCAGTCTATTCTATGACTCTATAAGCAGCTCAAGCAGAAAGGGCTGCGCTCACACCCAGGGCAGGGCACATCACAGCCAGACAATGGTAAAGGAAAAGGAGCTATTTGGAAGGAAGGTAGAGGAAAACCCCCACCCGTATGCTCTAGAGAGGCTTCAGGATGTAGCTCACCTTCCTCTGATGCACCACCATCAGCTGCAGAGCCCCAGGTCTCAGCCCTCCCTGCAGACACAGCACAGAACCACAAGCCAGGCTGCCCTCCTCCTAAAAGGGTCCTACCTGCCTTGATTGCTCTTATATCCCTCATCTTCTGCAGGTGTGATGCTGATGGACAGCACCTGGGATAACTGGGGAAGGCAGCTGAGACTCAGTTGTGCCTCCAGTGTAGTGCTGCAAGCAGGAAAAGCATTCCAAGGGCAGGGAAGCCATAAGCCAAGGGTGATATGACGACACTGGAGCCCATACTCCCCTGTCTGCCTATCCATCCATCCATCCATCCATCCATCCATCCATCCATCCATCCATCCATCCCTGTCAATGCCATGCCTTCCGCCTTCTCAACCTGCCAACCTGACATTAGATTCCCCATCTTTCATCTCGCTCCAGTCTCACTGGGATAATGGGCCCATCTGTCTATCCCGCTCACTCAGGGGTTCCCAAATCCACTCCTTGTCAGGACAGAGCCTGATTTGCACATCCCAGCCCCTATAGGTGCAATGCAGAGACAGAGGAATTAATAAGGGAGCTCATGTAGCTGTTCACATCAGTGACCTAGATATGCCAGCGTGCTCAGCTCCACTACCTTGGCACCTCTGTAATCCAGGGGGAAAAGTGGGATATCTTCAGGGGAAAGGAAAGGTGCAGCCCATCTCCATCCCAGGCTGGACCTGCAGCATTCCCCCATCCCTCTGCCTGCTTCCCATGGGGCTGCTCCTGCTCCCTGCGGTACTCTCTGCCCTCCCTGAGCCCACAGCAGCCCAAGGGAAGGGGTAGCCAGGCTCTGCTCCTGCCCACAGCCATTATTCCCTCTGGGAAAGGATCCCAGGGGACATAAAATCATAGAATAGTTTGGGTCGGAAGGGACCTTCAAAGGCAACCTGCTCCAACCCCCTGTACACCTTCCATTATATGAGGTTGCCAGAACCACATCCAGCCTATAGGATAGCCTATAGGATATGCCAAATAGGGGCTGGGATTGCTGGCAGCCACCCCATCCCACTGCCCAGCCCAGTTTGGGGCTTAATAAGGCCATTGGGAACCAGCTTGATATCCCTGTGAGGAGCATGGGACTGGGGCAGCGAGGAGCAAAGGAAGGGATGGCTGGGTTGGAATATTCCAACGTCAGCTCCTTGTCTTTGGCTGGTGCTTTTTAAAGCCTGTTTCCCTTGGGATAACACAGCTAATTTAGCCAGAGTTCGGTGTCCCTGGGTCAGCACGGAGGAAGGATGCAAATGGGACAACTTGCTATAAAAAGCAACTCGCAGCTGCCTCCTTTTTGCAGCCAGGTATTGATTTTTCCTTGTGTTATCTATAACTGGAGGGTACAGCGTAAGGGGGAGCAGCTCTGCCCATGAAGGAACCAGCCACCCCTTCCCATGGGAGCTGGTGTCAGAGCGGGGTGTGATCCCATCCTGCTTGTATCAGCTGGAAAGGGTAGAGTCCCAGCACCCAAAATGATCCCAAGCCCCCTCGACTCCTCTCTTCATGCTGCCAGCCACTGCCAGGCCCTGCTCCATCCATGGGGGTTTGGCATACAGGGATTCCTGTGGCTTGTGCCAGGAATATGCAATTTAGGTGCATGGACAGGGAGCAACCTGCTGGGATGGGGACACAATGTGTTTGGCACAGCCCATTCAGGCAGGGAAAGGGGCACAGAGCTCTGGAATTCATAGACTCATGGAATGGTTTGGGTTGGAAGGGAGCTTAAAGCTCCTCCAGTTCCAACCCCCTGCCATGGGCAGGGACACCTTCCACTAGAGCAGGTTGCTCCAAGCCCCTGTGTCCAACCTGGCCTTGAACACTGCCAGGGATGGGGCAGCCACAGCTTCTCTGGGCACCCTGTGCCAGCGCCTCAGCACCCTCACAGGGAAGAGCTTCTGCCTCAGAGCTCATCTCAGTCTCCCCTCTGGCAGGTTAAAGCCATTCCCCTTGGCCTGTCCCTCCAGGCCCTTGTCCAAAGCCCCTCTCCAGGTTTCCTGGAGCCCCTTTAGGCACTGGAGCTGCTCTAAGGTGTCCCCTTCAGGAGCCTTCTCTTCTCCAGGCTGCCCCAGCCCAGCTCTCTCAGCCTGGCTCCAGAGCAGAGCTGCTCCAGCCCTCGCAGCAGCTCCGGGGCCTCCTCTGGCCTCGCTCCAACAGCTCCACGTCCCTCTTGTGCTCTTGCCCCAGAGCTGGTGCAGGACTGCAGGGGGGGTCTCCCCAGAGCGCTGCCCTGTGGATCCTGGTTGTTCCCATTCCTTCTTTTCCCTCTTATTTTAATACCTTTGCCAGCAAGGGGAAAACCAGAAACTGCTGCTGGCAGCAGAAGTGATTTTCCACCTGCAGCACTCCCCACACTCGTACCCAGCCTGAAATCCTGTTTCATGGATTAACTTCCTGGAAGCCAGCAGAAATCCTGCACTGGGCCCACACTGGTGGGGTGGCCGTGGGAAGTGATCTGGAATGCTCATCCCATCCCAGCAGCTGTAGGGACATCTCTGCCCCATCCCAGCACCCCCATCACCCCAGTTTCCCGGGATGTGGCTGCGTCCCCATGGGGTGGGAGGGATGCACCGGGCTGTGCCCCATGTCCCGCCTCGCACCTCGGCCCGGGCCGTGCCCCGGGGCTCTCCCGGCGGCCGCTGCCGGTGCCCGGTAGTTCTCCGCGGGAGCCACGAGGAGGAGCTTTCAGACCGCACCGACACCCGGTGTTCCCGGTGCGTCCCGGTGCTCCCGCTGTGCCCAGGGCTCCCGCTGCTCCCGGAGCATCCCTGTGCTCACAGGGATCCCGATGCTCCCAGTGAATCCCAGTGCTCCCTCTGTGCCCAGGGCTCCCACTGCTCCCGGAGCATCCCTGTGCTCCTAGGGATCCCGATGCTCCCAGTGCTCCTGGTGCTTCCTCTGTTCCAAGTGCACCCTGGTGCTCCCGGAGCATCCCTGTGCTCCCAGGGATCCCGATGCTCCCAGTGCATCCCTGTGCTCCCAGAGCATCCCTGTGCTCCCAGGGATCCCGATGCTCCCAGTATCTCACTGCTCCCAGAGCATCCCTCTGCTCCCAGGGATCCCCATGCTCCCAGTGCACCCTACGGTTCCTCTTGGTGTTCCTCATGCTGCCATCACATCCCGGTGCTCCCAGTGCTCCCAGTTCACCTCAGCCCTTCACACTGGTCCCCAGTGCCCAGAGATGCTGGAAGGGCTCCAGGCTGCAGCACCCCGGGGCAGGCAGGAGCCGAGCTCTGTCCTCATGTCCCACACGTCCCCCCCTTGCCATCCCACAGGAAGGGCTGGATTTAGGCTGGATCCAGGCTGGGGCTTTCCCAGAGCCCCCAGGAGCTGCTCAGGCTCCTGCATCCCTCCTGTGTGGTGGGACAGTGGTGAGACATGGGACATCACTGCTGAGAGAGCAGGCACAAGGGATGTGGGAGCAGAATCCACACATCCCGCTCCACCATCCCGGTCCTCCCTGTGTGCTGGGAATTGAAGTCCAATGTTATTCCATTGGGAAAAGGTTATGTGGAGGTTTGGAAGTTCAGTGCTGGATGGACCTTTCCCTCTACTGGAATTACAACAGCTTCCCACCCTCCTCACAGCAGCTCTTCCCAGTGAGAAGGTCAGAGGAGCTCAGAAGACCCCATCACAGGGCTCAGTGACCTGCATCCCTATGGATGGGGGGGGGGTCCTCCCCATGGCACCACACACACAGGGATTCACCCTTCCATGCCTTCAGGTGTGGAACACGACGGCAGCTCCCACATGGGGGTGTCTGATTCCTGCCTGGAAACCCCTTGGAAACCTTTCCAAATGTGGCTCCCGGCACTGGGGGTGGCAGGATTTGCGTCACTGGGTGACACTCAGCTGTGGAGCGGGATTCCAGCAGGGAAGCAGCAGTGGTTGAGTCAGAAGTTTCCCATCCGAGGGGTGGGAGACACCCGGGAGACCCTCCCCTGCATCCCGGTACCTGTGGGAACCCCCCCCCCCCCGCATCCCGGTACATGTGGGAGACCCCCTCCCATGCATCCCGTTGTATCCCGGTACCCATGAAGAGGAGGAGGATGGAAGGAAGAGGGAGAGGAGCCTTTGCCAGCTCCTGCTCACAGCCCCCGCCCCTGGCTGGAGAGATCCCAGGAGCCCAGGAGGGATGAGCTCACACCCCACACATCCCCCCCCGTGCTTCCCTCTGCACTGCCCGGTGGGAATAGCCCATCCCGGGGGTGTTGTGCTGCCATGGGGGAGCAGGAGCTCACCCACACCCTGAAACATCAATAAGGGATGGAGAGACCCTGCTTGGATGCTGCTTGAGGAACACTTTAGCCATCTCATCCTATATCATCCCCATCCCTTCCCATCCCATATTATCCCCATCCCATACCTTCCCTTCCCATCTCACCTTACCCCATTCCATCCCAACCCTTCCCATCCCACCCACTCCTTCCATCCCAGTCCTTCCCATTACATCCCACCCTATTCCATCCCAATCCTTCTTTCCCTTCCCATCCCATATCATCCTCATCCTCATCCCATCCCTTCCCTGCGCATCTCATATCATCCTCATCCTCATCCCTTCCCTTCTCTTCCCATCCTGTATCATCCTCATCCCTTTCCTTCCCTTTTCTTCCCATCCCATATTATCCTCATCCTCATACCTTCTCTTCCCATCCCGTATCATCCTCATCCCTTTCCTTCCCTTTTCTTCCCATCCCATATTATCCTCATCCTCATACCTTCCCTTCCCATCCCATATCATCCTCATCTTCATCCCTTCCCTTCTCTTCCCATTTCATATCATCCTCATCCTTTCCCTTCCCAGGACCATTCCCAGCTCCTTCCCAGCACTCAGAGAGGACCCAGGAAGAGCAGCAGATGCTGCTTAAACACTGCAAATCCCTGTTCAGGCAGTTAAACATTCCCAAACATCCCGGCGGAGGCAGCATGTACTCAGCCTCTTTGGGAATTCCGGCACCTGTGCCATGGAACAGATCCTGCACCATCCACATGGGAATAACAGGCTCGGTCAACCATGCGGGGCCAGGAGGTGCCGGGAGCGGGTTCATCCTCAGGCTGCTCCCTGCTGCATTGGGAATTGCTTCCCTGTGCTGGAGCTCACTGGTTGCCCATCTGGTGCTCTCCACACCGGCTGAGCCCCTGGATGAGGGAGCACACGATGTATTCCAAAGGGATCCAGAGCTGGACATCTGCTGCCAGCCTCGGGGACCACGGAGGCAGGAGGGGACGGTGCCAGGCAGTGGTGTGTGCTGCTGGAACCCGCAGGATGCTGGAGGCATGCAGGGTGTTAACAGCCACAGCATCTGCCAGCGCAGGCATGGATGCTGGCATGGCATTGGAGCTGCTGTCAGCATTCCATACCCAAACCCTCCTGTTCCCAGTGTGGCTTTGGATGAGGGCTTTGGGAAGCAGGTGCAGAGCAGAACCAGCCTGTATTAGGGACCCCCCTCCAATATCCCATGTGCAGGACATAAATCATCCTCCTCCACAAAATCAGGTGCCAGAGGCTCTAGTGGTGGTGTCAGGGAAGAATCAGATGGATCAGGGATGCTCTCCTGCTCTCTGCTGCTGTTACCCATGTGAAGGGATGGGGTGAAGCCTCTGTCCCCTGCTAGGTTGGGGAACAGCCAAGGATGAAGAGCAGTGGTCCAGGGGATGGCAGGGAGATGGAGACCTTGGAGGGCTGTGGGACACTGGTACAACAACATGGGGTCTGTCACAGGGAGGACAAAGTGTCCATCCCAGGCCAGGTCCGAAGGACTGATGGATGCTTGGGGTCCCAGGGGGATGAGTGAGACTCAAGGTGCTGCAAGGGCTTCCGTGGGTCCTTGGCTGACCTGGTTCCACTGGCTGCTTGCCTGGACACTGTCCCCATGGCCCCACAGGGTCCCATGGCTGGGACAAGAGGTTGTTCACACTCCCTGAAGTCCTGTATCCCCTGCATCGCTCTGAGTGTGGTCATTACCATTAATAAATGCTGAACAATCCCACCCCAGGGCTGCTGGCATCTCCTTGGCCCCTGGGCAGAGGGATCCCTCTGGCTGATGCCTGTGGTGGCATCTTCAGGTGCTTGGAAAGGGGCCAGGTCTTAATCACAGAATCCCAGAATCCCAGACTGGTTTGTGTTGGAACGGAGCTTAAAGCTCATCCAGCTCCAACCCCCTGCCACGGGCAGGGACACCTTCCACTAGAGCAGGTTGCTCCAAGCCCCTGTGTCCAACCTGGCCTTGAACACTGCCAGGGATGGGGCAGCCACAGCTTCTCTGGGCACCCTGTGCCAGCGCCTCAGCACCCTCACAGGGAAGAGCTTCTGCCTCAGAGCTCATCTCAGTCTCCCCTCTGGCAGGTTAAAGCCATTCCCCTCGTCCTGTCCCTACAGGCCCTTGTCCAAAGCCCCTCTCCAGGTTTCCTGGAGCCCCTTTAGGCACTGGAGCTGCTCTAAGGTCTCCCCTTCAGGAGCCTTCTCTTCTCCAGGCTGCCCCAGCCCAGCTCTCTCAGCCTGGCTCCAGAGCAGAGCTGCTCCAGCCCTCGCAGCAGCTCCATGGCCTCGCTCCAGCAGCTCCACGTCCCTCTTGTGCTGTTGCCCCAGAGCTGGATCAGGACTGCAAGGGGGGTCTCCCCACAGCGCAGCAAAGGGGGAGAATCCCCTCCCTGACCTGCTGCTCACGCTCTGGGGGTGCAGCCCAGCACACGGGGGGGTTCTGCGCTCAAGCACACACTGAAGCCGGGTCATGGGGAGCTTCTCCTCACCCAACACCCCCGAGTCCTTCTCCTTGGGGCTGCTTTCACATTGAGAGCAGCCCATTTGTCTTAATGTGAGCACCGTGGCCCTGGCGTGACCTCCCGGCTGGGAGGTGCAGAGCTGCTCCTGTATCTCCATCACCCATTACACTGAAGGAAGCTGTTAGAGGGGTTTGGCACAACCTGTCCTCACTAACCCCATGTTGCTCCCTGGCTATTAAAAACCTTTCTCCTAAGAGCCTACATTAGTGAGCACACTCCTGCACTGTTCCCTGCCAGGATGGGATGGCAAGCTCAGCTCTCGCTTTTGCTCTTCCCGTAGCTGGGACAGTGGTCCCTCCCCTTCCCCGTTCCCTTCTCCTCCCTGGCCCTGGCTTTCTGGATCCATCCTGGGTAGATGCCGGAGGATTTTCCTGCTGGATCTGCTCCAGCTCTTGCAGGGGCACGAACTCTCCTGGACTTTGCTCCTACACCTGCAGTGGAGCAGAGATGTTTGGATTAGAGGCGGATGTGGCAGCACGCAGCCATGCGTGACCACCCTGCCCTGTGCCGTCACCTTTCCACCCTCCTCCGCATCATTTCTCACATGCTTCCTCCACCACATCCCTGCTTTCCCTGAGCCCTTATGAGCCTTCCTTTTGGGATCTGCCAACCTCATCCCTCCCCTGTGGCTCTGGTCTTTCAGGACGGGGTCTTCTCTGGAGCTCTAATTCCTCCAGGCTCCTTCTGCCCCACTACTGCTGCCTTGAGGGGAGGTATCTTCCATGCCAGGGCAAAACAAGGGTTCGTGGGTGGAATATCTCATGAGGCTTTGGAAAGAGATCTCACCCCAGAGTTCAGCCCGGAGAAGAGAAGGCTCCTGAAGGGGAGACCTTAGAGCAGCTCCAGTGCCTAAAGGGGCTCCAGGAAACCTGGAGAGGGGCTTTGGACAAGGGATGGAGGGACAGGACAAGGGGAATGGCTTTAACCTGCCAGAGGGGAGATTGAGATGAGCTCTGAGGCAGAAGCTCTTCCCTGTGAGGGTGCTGAGGCGCTGGCACAGGGTGCCCAGAGAAGCTGTGGCTGCCCCATCCCTGGCAGTGTTCAAGGTCAGGTTGGACACAGGGGCTTGGAGCAACCTGCTCTAGTGGAAGGTGTCCCTGCCCGTGGCAGGGGTTGGAACTAGATGAGCTTTAAGCTCCCTTCCAGCACAAACCATTCTATGATTCCGTGAGGGAGAGGCAGCAAGTCCATGGTGGTTGCACAGGGATTCCTGGACACGGGATAGAGCCAGAAAGCTGCTGCTAGTCATGGTGCTGAGTGTAACAGCAGTTTCTCTCTCCATCCCCTTGTATATCCCTGCCTGACCTTCAAGCAGATCTTTCCTTTTCCATTTCAATCCAACTTTTCCATCAGAGGCGCCATTCCCACATGACCTCGCTCCTGCCCTTGCATCCCTGCCATCCCACATCACCCCCAGCCATCCCCACGGCCCCCATCCATCAGCAGCTGCAGTCATAGGGCTGATTTATCCCTAATTGTACAGTTGCTCAGCAGAACCTCGCTGCAACGTCCTTTAGGAACCCCTGATGAGACTAATAGCATGACTAATAGAGGTCACTGCTCGTGATGGAGCCGGGTACCGCAAATGATACAAGCATCAGGACACGGAGAGCTTTTGTTTCGGATGCAGGGCGAGCTCTCAGGCCCACGTTGGCATCTCAGGAGCACTTTAGGAAGGGCAGTGGTTGCAGAGCAGCCCCAGCCAGCCTGCCCAAGGGCAGCATCTTCTTCCAGCACTGCCTTTCCCAGGCATCGACCGCCAACGCCTTCCAGCGCTCATGAAATAAAGATGACCCAAGGCCAGAGCTGAAGGGCTCTGAAAGCAATGGGAGGGAGGATGGGGTTTCAGCAGGCTTTGGATGGGGGATAAAGGGAAGAACAGGGCCTGATGCTGCTGCAAACTGCTCCCAGTGTCTCTGCCCTGCAAGCTTGTCTCCTGGAAGTGCCTGGCAGGCAGAGCAGCGTCACCACTGACACCCCCATGGTGCTGCACTGCCACCATTCCCAGCTCCCTGGGGCCAGCATCCCAAACACTGGGAGCACATCCCTATCCCAAACACTTTGCGGGGGTCCCAGCAGGTTCCAGCACTCCCGGTCAGCACCCAAAGGCACAGTGGCCATCCCTGGGGAGTCTGGGCGTGAGCACGGTGCCCAGTGCTGCCGGGCAGCGGGGACCTGCTGAGTCAGGGCAGCGGGGCTGGAGCAGGCACTTCTTCATCGATCGAAACCTGATTCCAAAGCCAGGGATTAGAAGATGCAAACCTTCCTCAGGGAATGGCTGCTGATGGCCGCCGCATTGCTCCTTGTGTCCCAGGCCCTCGGTGGATGCTGGCATCAGCCAGGATCTTACAGCAGTCTGGATACAAGGATGAGAGGTGATGGGTGACCACACGTCCTTCATTTTAGGCTGAGTGCTCCAGCAGTTGTCTATCCCTTTATTTAATGGCATGTCAAATGAGAGGAGACACTGCCCAGTGTAAGCAGGGTACAGGGAGGAGGGGAAATGGTGCATCTATAGTGAAGGACCCTGGCACAGCCCTGCTTTTGGCTCTGTGCTGCTAGACAGGGCAAGCATCAATTCAAGGCGGCTGATCTAAACCACCCACCTCCTCTATATGGTTTTGGAGGGCAGGACCTGGCCCAAAAACCCACTGCAGCAGCTCCTGGAGCATCACTGCATCTATAGGGTCTCCCTGCATCCCATGGCTCAGAGTGAATGGGGAGGAACCAGCCCACAGTGCAGCCTCAGCACCCATCTCACCTGCAGAGCAGCTGCTCCCGGTGCCACGGGCAAAGTCCGAGCTGTGACCTTCAGCCTCCATCTGCTGCCTTTCCCTGCCTTTGTCTGTGCTGCAAACCCATCCTGGTGATGCCAATGGGCTGAGAACCCTCCTCCCTGCACCAGCAGCAGCCAGGCTGGCCATCCCCGTGGTGTCAAGCATCATCCCGGCTCCCTACATCACCACACTGGGGTGCTGGTATAGCCCTACATAATCAGATACCCCAATATAAGGCACGGGAAAACCTCGTGTTTCAATCCCCCCTATCCTGTTTCTCCCTGTTTTGTTAACACCAGGGAAAGCAGGAATCTCCAGGAGAGAGGAGAGCTTAGCCAGAAGTGTTTCTAGCCAGAATTGCTCCCAAAGGGACAAGAAGTGTTGGATAGCTGGGAAAAATGAGGTATTAAACACCTCAAATGAGACCACATGGCAACAAGGAGTGGTAATGGGGTGACAGGAGGAGGGGGCAGATGTGACAGCCCTCAGGCAGCACATGGCAGCACCTCCCCAACACAGGGACTGGCAGCAGCCGGCACAGAAGGATGCTCAGGATAAGGCCAGAAGGGATATCAGCAGGGATTTAGGGGCCTAAGGGGCTTTGGGGCAGGGATATTGGGGGCAGTCTGGGGTGGGAAGCTGGAGAGGGGCTCAGGGTCTGTGAGGCTGCAGGGAATGGTACCATGGACACCCCGGCTTGTGTGTCTCCAGCCATGCAACCACCTGCCTGCAGTCCTGATCCAGCTCTGGGGCAGCAGCACAAGAGGGACGTGGAGCTGCTGGAGCGAGGCCAGAGGAGGCCTCGGAGCTGCTGCGAGGGCTGGAGCAGCTCTGCTCTGGAGCCAGGCTGAGAGAGCTGGGCTGGGGCAGCCTGGAGAAGAGAAGGCTCCTGAAGGGGACACCTTAGAGCAGCTCCAGTGCCTAAAGGGGCTCCAGGAAACCTGGAGAGGGGCTTTGGACAAGGGCCTGTAGGGACAGGCCAAGGGGAATGGCTTTAACCTGCCAGAGGGGAGATTGAGATGAGCTCTGAGGCAGAAGCTCTTCCCTGTGAGGGTGCTGAGGCGCTGGCACAGGGTGCCCAGAGAAGCTGTGGCTGCCCCATCCCTGGCAGTGTTCAAGGCCAGGTTGGACACAGGGGCTTGGAGCAACCTGCTCTAGCAGAAGGTGCCCCTGCCCGTGGCAGGGGGTTGGAACTGGATGAGCTTTAAGCTCCCTTCACCCCAAACCACTCTGTGAATCTATGAAATCTCCCTCCAAGCCCCGAGCAAACAGCACTGAGCAGCTGCTCTGTACTAACAGCACACGACGGATGCCCTCTTTGTAATTAAAACACACACCAAGGGATTCACTCACCACTGGGCCCGTTATCCACACGTAGCCTCCCACTATGGCTTGTCACTGAGGGGGACACTGGTCCTGGGATAAGATAAGTGGGTCTGCTGTGGTCCCTATGGATGGGTTTCCAGTTGCCTTCCCACAGCCCATGTGCAAGGGGCCTTACTCACACACAGACTCTCAAGCTGGTCAATCAATCAGCATCATTTACACACTGCAATAATTCACCGAAGGGATGAGCATCCTCTTGGAGCAACTCCACAGCTCATGTGAGTTCAGCAGCCGCTGCTCCCACTTCCACCCATCCAGAGGACCAGGATGAGCAGAGAGAAGGAAGAAGGAGTGATGGGAGATCCCTATTGCTGCTGCTGCTTCATTAACATCTTTATTAGCTGGAACAAGCACTGGGTCACAGCCTGCTCTTGTTCGAGTTGTGAAGGAGTTTGCTTTCTAACCCCCTGTAATTACTGCTGTTAGTCTTTGGGAAAATTCACCATTTGAGATGAAATTTCCCCGGGCTTGGCCTCAGCCCCAAGATTAATTTGTATAAAAGGTTTGTGTGAGAAGGGAAGAAAAGCTTCTCCCGTTTCGTGGGAAGGGAGAATAAGAAATACCCATTTTCTCCCCATCCACAAAAGCAAAGAGAAAAGAAAGGAGCATAATGACTCTTTTCTGAGCAGCGGGGAAGCCAAAGTGGCTGAGAACTGAACACTGCAATTTGGCAGCAGAACCTGCCCTTGCCCAGGAGCCCTGTGGTAGAACTGCCACAGGGAGAAATGTGGGTTGAAGTAGTGGAGCTCTGGTTATGTAGGAGATATGGCTCGGGACTGGGGAGCTCCCTGTGCCCGGTGCTGCAGGAAGGAGCCAGGAAGGATGCTCAGGGCTGGAGCTGTGGTTTCCTCAGCGAGGTTGGGAGCCAGTGTTGGAAAATGGAGCCATGCACTGAGCCAAGCCTGGGGGGACACCCACAGTCCCCATGGTGCTGGCCCAGTATAGCCCAGCACCATGATGGAGACGTGGGAGCATCTCCCTGCCCTGTGGCCAGGATGGAGGGGGTCATGCTGGGCTGGGCTTGGGGTGCCCAGGGCTTTGGGGTACCCAGAGGGTTGGGATGGTAGATGCCGCAGTTACCCAGGGGTTCAGGATACCCAGAGATTTGGGATCAAAGGGGCTTCAGTTACCCAGAGGGTTGGGATGGCAGGACTCCAGTTGCCCAGGGATTTGGGATACCCAGAGGGTTGGGATGGCAGGAGCTGCAGTTATTAAGGAGTTCAGGATACCCAGGGCTTTGGGATGGCAAGGGCTGAGGTTGCCCAGGGGTTTGGGATACCCACAGGGTTGGGAATAGCAGGAGCTGCAGTTACCCAGGGTTGCAGGGTACCCAGGGCTTTGGGATGGCAAGGGCTGAGCTGCCCAGGCATTTGGGATACCCAGAGGGTTAGAATGCCTGGGGCTTAGGTTGCCCAAGGGTTTGGGATGGCAAATTGCCTTGGGATGGCAAAGAGCTTAGTTGCCCAGAGGTTTTAAGGGTAGGGGTTTGGCTGTGCAGGGGTTTGCAGGGTCATGTGCTGGAAGAACAGTAGGACAGGACTGGGGGCAGCTCATATCTCCACCATAAGGAGACAAGGAGCAATGGGTGACAGCATGGCAAGTGTGAATCGGGGCTCATCTCCTGTACACCCACCCCACCAACCTCGGCTGAGCTGAGGCCAACACTTGCTCCCTCCACAGTGGCCTGGCAAGGCCAGGAAGAGCATCCCTGAGTGCCGGTCCCATGGCAGGAGCCCGTCTGGTGTCAGAGGCTCACGTGTGGCACTCGTTGAGGCACCGGAGCCGGCTCTGCCGTGAGTCAGCAGCGATTCACACCCACTTGGCCCCCGGTGGAAGCGAGCGGCTGTGTGGGAGCGGGAGGTTACGGTGCTGCTGCTGCCGGGATGCCTGAGCGTGCGGGGACCAGGAGCTTGGAGCTCGCTGAAGAGTGTGTGGGAAGCAAGTGGAGAGAAGCAGAGTGAAAGCAAGGGTTTGTGCCAAGGGTTTAATGAGAAGGTTCCCACCAACGGGGCGGGGGGAAGAATAGGGAAAATCAAAGTAAAGCTCTGCCAGCCCTGGAGAAGAGAAGGGCAGAAGGATGCTGCCTCCACCCCAGCCCATCCGCAGCCTTTTGGTGCTGGGAGCAGGCTGGTGGCTGGTCCCACTTGCTGGAAGAGCTTCTCCCGGGTGGATGTGCAGAAGTTTGCCTGGCACATGGCTCCCCAGCGAGCCACATCGGCTGCCAGCACCCGCTTTCCTGGCACCAGCCCCAAGATGGGTAGTGGCTGGCCCAGCTCCGAGGGGCTGGGAGAAGTCCCCGGTCCCCCGTGGTGGGTGACGTGCCAGAACAGGATACGAGGAGCCCGCAGAGTGAGTCAGGCGCACGAGACTGGGTCCTTATCACCCACGCGGCCTCGCTGCAACAGGGAGCAGCCAGTGCTGGCACCCCACTGCCAGGGAAGCCCATGGTGCTGGGGTCAGGCTCCCCTCCAGCTCAGCCCCATCCCTAAAACCATTCCCTGATGGTTCAGGTTTGCATCTGCAGGCTCCTCTGTATTAAACATTATTATAAGGAGATATTTCCTGCTTAGTTCCCTGCTCAAAACCCAGGCTAGAAGCATGGAAAGTCAAGGTTTAGCCCCAAGAGCCACCATGGTGGTGGTTTTCTGGCTCTTCCCAGCCCAGTACCACTCCAGAGAGCTTCCACCTGATCCCCTCCACCCTGCAAGGCCATTCTGGACTCTGCTCCTCGAGGTTCCCACCATGAACCATCCAGCCCCATTGCCCTGTGCTGGGGTGAGTCCCTAATACCCCCACCCCAGCAGAAGGGGGAAAATAGGTGCATCCCTCATGCAATCCTCACCCACCATCATCCTCCCCTACCCCACTGCATCCCTCCAGGGGCTCCTCCTGCATCAGGTCTTGGGGTCTCCCTTGCACCCCAGGGACACCCAGGCCAGCACGGCTGGAGGTGGAGGTGGAGGTGCACACCCTTGAGCAGCTCTCAGTTTTGTTTGCATCTCTAACAACAGACGTTAAACAAGCAATAAACGCCCGGGCACATATTGCCTTTGTGTGCTGGGAGGGGTAGATAACGGGAGCGCACCCGCTCCAGAATTCCACGCCGGGTTTTCCGCCGCCCGCAGCGCCCGCCGCGCCTGCAGTGCCCCAGCAGCGGCCGCCGCGCCCCGGCACCGGGAAAACCCGGCCTGGAGTACAGCGGAGCGGGGCAACGGAGAACCCGCGGGGGTGGCTCGGGACGCGGTGGCAGCGGGGGGGGACATGGGACACTCTGCCTGGGCCTCCCTGGGAATGCCACCGTGTGCGTGCACACTCTTGTGCAACGCTCCGTGCTGCCATGTGCGTGGTCAAGCCCGCATGTGTTCGTTGCCATACGTGTGCGCGGGTGCGGGCGTGTGTGTCCATGTGCGCGTGTGTGGCACCCATCTGTGCTCACGGGTGCGTGTGTACGGGACTGCGGGTGTGCCCCCGCGCGTGGCACCCCGCGCGTGTCACCCTCTTCGTGGCCGTGCGGGGCTCCGCGGGTGCGTGTCCCCACTCCGTGACCGGGCCGGTGGCCACGCGTGGGGCCATACCGGGGCCGTGTCCCCCCTTCTCCGTGCGCAGTACCGACGCCCCCCTCCCTGCATCCATCCATCCATCCATCCATCCATCCATTCATCCATCCATCCACCCATCCGTCCATCCCTACACACCCCCCTCCATCCATCCATCCATCCATCTCTCTCTCCTTTCCTCCACTCTCCATCTCTCCATCCCTCCATTCCTCTTCCATCCATCCCTCCATCTCTCCCTATCCCTCCCTCCCTCCACCCCTCCCTCCCTCCATCCCCTCATTCCCCCATCCATCCCTCCCTCCCTCCCTCCCTCCATCCCTCCATCCCTCCCCGGCGGCTGCAGTTTCCTCTCCCGCCAGCAGCGAGCAGCAAGTGGATGCGCGATCGGGGCGCACACACACACACACACACCCGCACACACACGCACAGCCCGCAGGCAGGCAGGCAGGCAGCGGGCGGGCAGCACGGGCTTCGCGGGGCTACCGGGCCCCCCCCGCCGCATGCGGGTCCCCGCCGCCCCGCCGCCGCCTCCCGCGGCCCCCGCGCCCGCCCCGCTGCCGCCGCCCGCCGCCGCCGTCTGATGAGCCGCGGCCCCGCCGAACCGGGCAGCCGCCGCCCCGCCGCCCCGCCGCGCCCCGCCGCCCGCCGCCATGTACCTGCACCCGGAGGCTGCACCCTCAGGTGAGCCCGTCGTGCGCAGCGCCGAGCACCGCGGAACGGGAAAAGGGGATGGGGACACACATACACACACCGGGGCTCGCCTCCCGCTGCCCCTTTTGGCCGGCCCCGCCGCTGGGACCGGTCCTCGCTGCCCGGCTGCCCCCTCGCCTTCCGGGCTGCGGCTCTACCGGAGTGACCGGTCGGGAGTTACGGTAGTTTAGGGACAAAGTCGCTGTCGAATGAATCACCGCCCTGCAGAGCCGATGGAGAGCCGGTGGCACCGGCCACCCCCCACACACACCCCGGTGACACCCCCCCACCGGGGTCACCCCCTCCCCTGGACCAGCTGCCCCCTTTACAGGGGAGCCCCCGGCCCTGGGGCAAGCCCCGGGTGAGCCCCCGGGGTGAGCCCCCAGCACCCGGACAAGCATCCAGTGGTCACCCCACTCCTCCTCATTCACCCCCTCCATCGTTGTGGGGGTCCCCCAGCCCCATCCCGCTGCATCTCCTCTGCTTGCCGGGGTGGGCAACTGGGGAAGGGGCTTTGGCCAGTGCGGTTTTGCTGAGCTCATGCTCCGAAGGCATCAGTCGGCCTCGTACCGGGGAATCTGGGACGCTACCGGGAAGGTTTTGGGGGTGCCGGAGCTGGCGGCAGCCGGTGCAGAGGGGAAGGGGTGCTGCTACCGGTGCGGTGCGGCTCACCGGGGCCTGGCAGCCCTCACCTGCGGTGTCCCGGGGCCCGAGGAGCAGAAGGACACGGTGTCCTGCGGTGGCGTGGGGACGTGCCGGCGCGGACGCGGGCAAGCACGGATGCGGGGAGAGCTGCTGGAGCAAGCTGCAGGTGCTCGGCAGAGCCAGGCCTGCGGGAGACAACACGTTTGGGCAGCGTTGGGGACAGCCACACGTTGTCACCCGTGGCTGGTAACAGTGTCAGCGCTGCCCCGGACCTGGCAGCTCCACACAAGCTGCCTTCGAGGGGAAGTTTCCTTCTGCCCACAGGCTGAGCATCCCTTCCCGTCGCAGCTCGGTCCTGGGATACTCCATCCCTGTGACCCCGCAGGGATGCCCGGTGAGCCGGGCACAGCTTGGCCCAAGGTCACCAGGAGGGTTGGTGGCACAGTGGGGACACCAGCTTGCCCCCACCAGCAGCAGCGTGGCAGAGCTGCCCTTTCCTCCCAGTGCTGAGGTTTGCACTGGTGTTATTCCCCCTCCAAACTTATCTGCCCCCTTGTCCCTGCCCGATGTCCCCTTGGTGTTCGGTGGCCAACAACGGCTGCTTGTGCTGCTGCTGGCTCTAAGGTTAAAAGGCAGAGCCTGAGCTGCTGGGGCTTTTCGGGGTGCAGACCCCCTGTTCCCCATTCCCGATCCCCCCCATTCCTGGGTGCCGGGTCTCCCATCACGTGGGAGTTTTCCCACGTCACCGGCCGCGGCTGTGCCATGGTGCCTGCAGCCGTGGGGTGCTGTGGTGGGGCCCGGCTGGTGCTGGGACACCATCTGCTTCATTCCCTGTTTCCCTCCTTGCTCCTGCTTTTCCTCCCGTGCCGCTGCTCGGCCACAGTGCTGTGTGGGTGCCGGGTTTGGCTCCCAGTGATGGAGCTGGGGGGTGCTGGGGGCTCACCCCCCCACTGTGGCAAGAGCCACAGTGCAGCCTTGGGTGAAGCAATGCCTGTGCCCCCAGCCCAGCTCCTTCATCCAGAGGTGGCACTGGCCTCGTCCCCTTCTCTGTGCCACTGTGGCCCCGAGCACTGGCTGCTGCATGGGGGGAGAAGATGCCATATGAGGAAATTTGGGACACTGATGCCATCTGCACTGGGCTTTGTGAAGGGGGTGCAGGGGGTTTGGTGGAACTCGGAGGTGATGCTGGGGGTGGCAGGTCCGGTTCTGGTGTGGGAGATTCCTTAAGCGAGCCTGGTGAGAGGTGTTGGGAATTGGGATGGAGCCGCCGTGCTTCCTAAAGGAGCTCCCTCCAGCTGGGGGCTGTGCTGCTGATGGGGCCATCATCCCATCATGGGCCGAGTGCAGAGCAGAGATTGGGTTTGAAGACAAAGGTGCCCTCTGTGCCACAGGGACAATGTCCCCCACGCCAGCTCCGGGGACACCGGGCATCACCCTCCTCCCTTCTTCAATGCAGGACACCCCCCCTCCATCCATGTCCCTCTCCATGGAGGTTGTTGCATCTTCTCAGCGCATCAAGAGAGGTTCTGGAGGGCCCTGGCTTCCCTCTGCCCCACATCCCCATGTCCCAGGCTCCATTCCTGCCGGAGCAGAGCCATGCTGCTGGCGGTAGTGAATCAATAACCAGGCTGCTGCCTGTTTTCCCCCCGCGCTGTCTCGGGGTGAGCGATGGAGAAGGCTCTGCCATGGGAGCACGTCCCCAGGGCTGGGACAGGAGCTGAGAGCTGGGTTTGAAATGAGCTGGAATGCCCTGAGGAGCGAGGCAGGGGGCCGGGATGTGCAGGGAGACGTTGGGAGCATGGGGGGAAGCGCGGCAGCAACGGAGGCAGACAAAGAGCCGAGGGCTGGGAGCCAGGCACCTGCTGCAGCCACACGTCCCAAACGGTGCAGACACAGCGCTGCTGGCTCCGGTTCCCACCCTTGGCACCCGCATCCTGCATGGGCTTGGGGTTCTCCTCCCTTCCAGCCTCTCTGCAGCACCTCAAGCCTGAGGGATGCTCCTGCCTGCATCCCAGAGCATCCCCACAGCCTCACCATGTCCCTTTGTACCCCAGTGCCCCCGTCCCCCCGTGGCAGCTCTGTCCTATCCTCAATGGCAGTGGGGTGTCCATGTAGATGCTGACCCCCCCTCTCGGGTGTCCTTCCCCTTCTCCCTCCTAGGAGTCCTGCCTGGTGTCCCCTCCCAACCCATTTATTGGGGGGGTGACCCACAAGCAGACGTGTGTCACGCATGGGGTGGCTTATGCACAACGCGTGTCCCATAGCCCCATGTATGACTTGGGGACTGCAGGGATAAGGATGGGGGTCCACAACCAGGCAGGGGGTCTGCTTGATGGCCCCCCCCCCCCACCATCATCACACCAAGGAGCAGGATTGGAGCTGGAGGCGGCTTCCCACCGCCACATCTCGCGGCTTTTCGGGCTGGCAGGGAAGGGCGGGGGAGCAGGGAATGAAGACAGATGCAGATAATATCACTGCCACCCCCCCCCAGCCCCTGGGGGCTCAGCTACAATATCTATTATAGATGCATTCAGCAAGGGAAAGGTTTCGGAGAGCAGCCGGCAGCAACTGTGTGTGCACGAAGGCAAAGCAGCACCCAAAGCACCGAGCAGGGGCCGGGCTCCCTGCGTTACAACTTGTGGGGCTCAGGGGGGGTGTGAGGGGCTGGGGTGGGCTCAGGGAGCAGTGGGTCAGGCTGGTGTGGAGCAGCACATCCTGCAGTAGGTATGAGTGTGGTGGTGGTACAGGGGTGCTGTGTGCCCGCCTTGGGGTGCCCGGTGAGCACCCCATCCCCTCCTGTCCTCTGATGCTGCAGGAGGGAGAGGGGTCACCTTGGGGGGAGTTAATGAGGTTTGAAAGGGAAGCGGCCGGTGCTGGTGATGGGGATGGAGGCAGGGTGGTGGCAGAGGGACAGGAGCCTTCTCCCTGCCCTCCCGAGGGGGGCACAGCCCTTTCGGGGGGCTTTGGGCACCCTATAATGAGGTGCACACAGTCTGTGGGATGCTGGTGGCATTGGGGGGGGTGATGGGTGACTGTCCCCACACCCCCATGTGTGTCCATCCCCTCTGCCCCAGGGTCCCACTGTGTGTCACAGGAGGATGCAGCCCCAGGAGCAGGGTCTGCAGGAGGGTTTCCACCAGCCCCACATCCCCCAGGCACCTGCCCACACCTCTGTGTCCATCTGGAGCCTCCCTCGGCCCTTTATTCCCCTCCTCTGCCTCCTCTCTCCTCCCCTCCAAGCTGCGTTTCTCCATCTTCCCATGTGCTCTGCTCCCTCCCACCCTCCCCTTTCCCCCTTATCACCACCACCCCCCTATTTTGGGTGCTACGGCCGATCCTGAGCTCTCTATGGGGCTCTTCTCCCCCCAGTGGTGACCTTCTTGGCCGCAAAGCTCAGCATCAAGTGGGGACACTTACCGCGGGGGAAGCAAAGAGGGGCCAATGGGGCTGGGTACGGCCGTGCGGAGCCTGCTCATTCCCATCCCCTCGGAGCCTCTGGCTTTGTGCTTCCCTCTCTCCCGCTGTCACCCGAAGTGCCCGGGAATGATGGAGGACCCTGGGGCGAGAGGCTAAGTGGTGGTGGCGGCGCGGCGGCGCGCGAGCTGGCAGTGCTGCTCGCTGTGAGAGCCCAGCCTGCTCCTCCGAGCCTGCTGCTGCCGACGGAGACGGTTCTCTGCCTGCATGAGGTGAGACTGAGGGTGTAGGACTCATGTCTTAGGGCAGAGATGACCTGGAGCAAGGCTGAGCAGGAGCCAAGGGGATGCAGAGCATCATGAGGCTGATGGGTTTGAAACGGGGAAGGTGATGGATGCCAATCCAATAGGATTTGGACATGGGGGCAGGAAGTCCTGGGGGGATTGAGGAAGGAGAGATGCGGTGGGGACCACTGAGCGGAGAAAGCAACCACACGTCTCTCCGGAAATCCTCGGCCAAAAATAGCTCTGCACCGGGGGAAGGAGCTGCCTTCGCTTGCCAAATCCTCCCTCCACTGCCAGCTCCTGCTTGTGGCTGCTGTGGGGTCTGCTCTGCCATGGGGCTGTGTGCCGGGAGCTGCCGGAATGCCAGGAGCGCGTAGGGAAGAGGGATGGTGATGGGTAATGCTGGGGCTTGGTGATGGAGATGCCCTCAGCACCCTCTCCCTGCGACTGGGCTGGTGATGAGAGCACACATTGGATGCTGGGCACTCTGGCTCGCTTATCCATAGGGAATCATGGGCTGAGGCCACCCCAGTGGGTATGTCCTGCAGGAGGAGGGTGAACCCTGCAGCACTGGTGCCCACTGGCCTTGGGGAGGCTGATGCACAACCTTGCATTGTATCCAAATCATAAGTGGGGGGCTTGCTCTATGAAGGCAGCATGAAATGAAACCTGACTGCATGAGGGACCTGCTGCCTTTAATGGCAAAACACTCATCCCATCATCCATCATAGACTCATGGAATGGTTTGTGTTGGAAGGGAGCGTAAAGCTCCTCCAGTTCCAATCCCCTGCCACGGGCAGGGACACCTTCCACTAGAGCAGGTTGCTCCAAGCCCCTGTGTCCAACGTGGCCTTGAACACTGCCAGGGATGGGGCAGCCACAGCTTCTCTGGGCACCCTGTGCCAGCACCTCAGCACCCTCACAGGGAAGAACTTCTACCTTATACCTAACCTGGTTTCTCATTCTGCCCTTCACCGTGGCATCAGGGCCACGTCCATGCATAGCAACAGGTTGGGCAGGAGCTATGTGGTGTTTGGGAGGGTGTCCTCCTTGACAGCCCACATGGTGCCCATGGGCACTGCCATCCTGTCCCTACCACGGTGCTTCTGCTGGGTCCTGGTGTCTTGGCATCACCACAGCACCAGGCACAGTGAGGTGCTGGGGGAGAGGTGCTGGGGGTGCCCACACAGGGTGGCACCAGCCACTCCATCCTTGGTGTCCCTGGGAGAAGAGGTAGCACCATGCTGGGGGTCCGGAGGCAAAGCCCCCCAGGGCAGGCAGCATCGCATGGAGGAGGCAGAGACAGACAGATTGACAGCTCCGGGGGATGGACAGATGGCTGGATGGAGAAGCAGATGTGTACGAGGGATGGATGGATGAAGAGATTGATGGATGTGTTGGAGAGGAGGACGCACAGATAGACAGACAGATGCACAGATGGAGAACAGACGCCTGTTCCCTCTTTACCCTGGGGTGCTGAGCTGCAGCACTGCACTGGTCCTCTCCCCTGAGGCTCATCCAATGGTGGGACACTGGCCAGGACCCTGAGTTGGGACAACCAACATCCCTCATTGAGCATCTTGTGGCCACACAGCCCCTGGCACTGCCACAACCATCTCATCCCTCATCCATCATGCCACCGACTCTGCCTCGTGGCAACTTTCAAAGCAGCTCCAAAATGCCCATCATGGTGTTTCCATGGATGATGGTGAGGCCACATCCCCCCTCAGGGGTTTTGCATCCTGGCAGCCCCTCCATGCCTGGTCCTTGTCCCTCTGCCTGCACTGAGGACATGGGTTTCTCCAGCCCCACCGTGGTCCTGCCCGGCTCCCACCCGCATTGCGCCCGGGCTCCTGCACCGGAGCGAAAGCTGCAAATTCACAGCTTTTCAGCTGCAACCTAAAAATAAGAGGTTTGGGAAATATCTAGCAAATGAGTGGGAGGAGGAGAAGAGGAGGAATTAATGGCCTGGCGCCAGGCAAACAGCATCTGGGAAGCCCCGGAGTGGCAACGTGGTCGCCTCACTCCCCGCCCCGCGGCCATCCACCACACAGCACTTGGAGATGTGTTGATGCCACGCAGGGCAGCATCAGCCCCTTTCCCAT